>NW_027176318.1:14320763-14920763 GCF_023349555.1 Cebidichthys violaceus
ATCACTTCTTATATTCCTCGGTAATTTGGTCAAATACAGATGTGCAAGGATGATGTGTATGTTGATGTTGTCCAATCTCAAGTCTCTATTTGATAATGTGATGAGACTGAAGGACATACGGTGGCTAGCGTAGCTGCAAAGACCGTAGACTGTCAGAAGTGGACGGAGTCAGAAGTGGACGGAGTCTTCGAGACGTCGCCCGTTGGTTTGTGGACTCTAAATGGAGCATAATGTACTAAATGAACATCATGCTGTATTGAAGAAGACTGTAAACTAGAGATTGAGACCATAAACTCATGTTTACAATGTTTACTGAAGGAATAAATCAAGAGAGAAGTAGAGTCATTTTAGACTAGACTTCTATACAACCAGAGGAGTCGCCCCCTGATGGACACTAGAGAGAATGCAGCTTTAAGGCACCTTCACATTGGCTCCGGAGGTTGCCGAATTTGGCATGAATTTGGCCTCCAGTACCTAAAACGTGCTTATGGAAATGATATGGATACGGGTGTCATTCACTGCGCAAGTCTCTTGAAAACTCACCGGTTTGTCTCAAACTAAAGAAACTATAATAAACTTTGGATCGGGGGTGAAAAAGGCACGGCAGCACACACACACACACAGACAGTATAGCGCTCACTGTGCAGTATCCGTCAATACCTTTGCACTGACGCGTACACAATCCCTTCCTCTCTACCTCTACCCCCGCATTGTTGAATGTGTCTTGACGGCGGCCTTCTATCTGGGCTTTTATCTCTCCGTCACGCCTTTGCCACTGACATTTAGATGAAAGCTATAGGCCCGGGCTGGGAATAATCTGCACTGATAGGAAAACATCTTGCAGCTGCAGGAGAAAGAGGAGTTGGAGTGCAGGCATCTCCACAGTCTGTAGTCTGGTGCATCCCAGGACTGCTTCTGGATGCAGCGGCGCTTACTGCATAGGAAACGCGCTGCATACAGCAAAGAGATCACAATCACAGATATGGCTACTGGGCTGTACACAGCAGAGGAAAAGATGTACAAGATACGGTAATCCTCTGTGCAAAAAACATTTGTGTATACAAGATACATGGAAGTTATCGTTTCATTCATATCTCTTTCTTGTCCACAGAGTTGAGTATATATATTGTATATGCAATACGTGCAGTCACTCTAGATTTCTCGGAACACTCCCGTGTTTTGCCAGCGTTGGTTAAATCCCAAGAAGCGCGCCTATTGTGAGCACCCTAAGAAATAAGAAAGAGAAATGAGTAAAAACGAATTGAAAAATGTGACTTTTAGAGATCCATTAGGATCTGAGAGGTTGCCAATTAATGGGCTCTTAAATACAACGATTGACGTCGCGAGTCGAACACTCCGAGGCACTCAGCGGTTATCGTGGGAAAATGACAGCTCGCGACGGGGAAGGCAAGCTGTTATTACTCTGAGGAATGAAAGACTATCTTGATGGGAAATAGCCCCCAAAAATCGTAGAGTGTCTCTAAGCGCTGTGGCTTTTCACTGTATCAAAAGAGCTCGGAAAACTGAGAAGGGACTGTGATCAGGGGGGGAAGAAGAGAAGAAGAAGAAGAAGAAGAAGAAAAAAAAAGGCCTCGCAGACCAGATCGACAACATAATCAAACAAGTTCATAAGTTGCACTAGCTGGCATAACATGGGGGCCGGCTGCGGCCCGACATCAAGGCTGAATGAGAGTCAACACGAGGAATTTTCAGAGAGGACTTAGAAGCGGGGCTGACGGTTGGCGTAGCGACACGAAACCTTTTATTCAGCCGTCAAAACGGGGCTGAGAGGCTTTCCACCCTGCTGCAGGGTTGAAAGAAGTGTTGTGGACTGACGACTCCGACTTTGACATTTGGAGTCCATTAGGCAGTTCCCACTCAGATCCACCACATATTCCACGAAACCGTTTCTCACTTCGCTTATAATTACTCCTTATGCAGATGTGCTTTATGGCACTTGCTATCACATTCTGCTCGAGAGTTCGCCCCCCCCCCCCCAAAAAAAAAAAGATAGCAAAAACATAGGGCACGGGCGGAGCACTAATGCATTTAAACATGAGGTTTAACAGCAAGGGGGAGGGGGGGGGGGGGGGGGGGGGACAAGACACGTCGCTAATTAGATTCCTGGTTAACACAAGAGTTAGCATGGCAACCAATAAAGCCGCAGAAGCCCCGCTTTAATTGGGAATATCAGCAGGACGGGACGCTGCTTTGACACATGTGAATGCGCGGCTGTCGTACGCAGCCTCCTTTGCGTCGCGGCGTCAGCGTTGTTTTAAAGCGTATGCGGCGTAAAGAGGAGACGAGGTGTCGGCGGTGTCACAGACGGGAGCGTGAGCACACGCCTGTGTGTCCTTTGAGGACACTTTAAAGACCCTTAAAAGAGTCCTAGAGGGAGGGAACCAGCTCTCCAATCCTACGATGGTCACGTCATCCCCGTGCAAAAAAAAAACAAAACAACAAGCCTTGGGCATAAAAAAAAAAAAAAAGAAGCAGTGCTCGAAAAAAACAAATAGAATAAACACACAAAACAAATGTTTATGAATGATGAATGAGCGTGCTCTTGGAATTAGAAGTGGTGCTTAATAAGGATGCTCTGTCTGTGTGTTCATCAGCGCTGGAGCCAGCAAAAACTTTTCCTCACCTCATTTATCTCCAATGAAAATCCGCCCCCCCCCCCCCAAAATAATGATAATTGTTCAAAATTGGTGGAAAATTATTCTGGCAACATGTCTGTATGAATAAATTGTGGCATTATTACCTCATAAGGGAACAGAGACAGAGAGAGAGAGTTTACACTGCATTATAATCCAATCAGCTCATTAATTCTCACAAATGTCTTTTATTCCGCTGTTGCAGGGGAAACACGTGTGACTGAATCAATATCACACTCATGCTTCACATATGTGATGCTATTCGCATCACATTATCGCAGCACACTGGGCCTTTAAGAGCTGCGTCTAATTCGAAGCAACAAGAGACTCATCTCAGCTGTTTTGTCTCGTGTTGAAGAACCAATCGGCCATTTTTTGTTGTTTAACCACAGGTATGTTTGCTCTAACGATGATGAAAAATACCATCGTATTGCTTTTCAACCGATCACTATTGAATACACAGGCATGTTTTTGCTTTGCCAGTATATTCAACATTTCGGCAGTGTTCAGTCTGAATATGTCTCCGTTACATTGATGAGAAGAGGGTAACCTGGGCAGCATTACATCCTGTGTCACTATTACTTATTTTAGGCTTCTCGCGGTTACGTTTCGGAAAACAGAACCACTTAGGTTTTAGGACAAAGATCACGTAAACTAAGTAAAATAAGTACGGAAACAACTTACCAGGAAAACATGTCACAAACGTCACTGACGCGGGCCGGCCTCACCCAGCGTTCGTAGCTATTTCTATGAAAAAAAACAATAATTCATAGATATCCCCATGACTGAGGAAGAAGACTGGAAGAAAAAAGTGACACATGGCGGGTAGGAGGGGATGTGGATGGGTCCACAATAACGATCTTTCAGTCAGGAGACAGCTGTTCGTTCCCCCGTGTGAAACGAGAAGTCAACATTGATTTAATTGTCCCGGAAACCAGCGTACTTCAGTGATGTCAAGTCCGTAATTGTTTTAACCCCAAACCACGATCTTTTCCTGAACCTAACGAAGTGGTTTTGTTGCCTACGCCTATCTGAGTAGTTTCCTGTGAAGGAGGACGTTTATTTTGAATGTCAGCAGCAGAAATTGACACGTGTTGCTGGCTTTCATAGGAAAACCACACATCACATCAACCATTGTATGAGTCTATGTTAAATAAGGTAAGTTAAAGAAAAAAATATCAACACTTTGGGACACCGAGCGCCTGTCTCACGGTCGCACGTCCTGTGTTTGTTTGAACCCTCCGCCTCCCCTTCCTCCCACCAAACACCATCCCTCCCACATATTATGCTACGTCACTTCTAGCAAGTTCTGCAAGAACGTCGCTTTTTTTTATTTTTTATTGTCGAGCAAAAATGACTCACTAGTTGTTGCGTCATTCGCCCGCCGATGGCTGAGAGCGGACTGCTGACGCAAAACCTTTCCAAACCATTAGCTGCGTTCAAGTCTGTCCATCAAAAGGCCTTTCAATAAATTTGGGAATATTTCCCACTAGCTGCCGTTCAGGGATTGTGATCTTCGAAGCCCTGAAAAAAGCTCTTAAGTGAACAATTTACTTGAAAGGATGAGAGTTGTTCTTCCTTGTGATGTCGCCGCCGTTCCAGAAAATCCTTCAAACAACCTAAATTGTACTGAAACAAGTACAATTACCTCAATGGATTTCCAAGACCCTTTTACTGATTTGAAGGGGGAAAAAAACAACTATATAATGCTGTTATGATGGAAAAGCTTTTGTAATGTGTTGCCTCCTTTGTCATTTTGTGATGGAGCGGGAGGGGGAAGGAGGACAGAAGCTGTCATTTTCAGGCAGAGAGGTGTTGAGGCAGAACCTATTCATTTTGACCCACATAGAATGGGTCGTCTAGAGCGAGGTTAACGCTCCAGCACCTCTTTCCAAGCGTCATGGGATCATTAGTATCCTTTGCTGTAGCAGCGCAGACCTCTTTTGATGCCCCCCGTCTCTGATGACACTATACTGGAAGGGGGGGGGGGGGGCTTTTTCCAGGGCCTTTTTTTTTCCAAAAGTGGCCATTTCCATTCGGGGAGAGAGGGATGGCTCCCCTCTTCTTCTTCTTCTTCTTCTTCATCCTCTTCTCCTCTCCTCCTCCCTCTCTCTCTGTGGTTGAGTGCAGTGCGGTGTAGAAATGAGATGAGGAGGAATTGGAGCGGGGTCAGCGCTGAGCGGGGCGACAGCGCCGCTGTCATCCTCGCCTGGGAACAATAAGTGAGCCACATCGCAGGGAGATTAGAACATATCTTAACAACGGCGACAAGGTAATAGAGGAAGTGACAGGTAAACCATTGGTTTCGGTTTGGCGACGAATCGCCGACGGGGTTGCGGAGAAAGTGGCGGCATGTCTCTTGATTCACATTATCCGGCCTGAAACACAGCAGTTAAGTGGATCTATTCCACTTTACATGCTGTCTGTCAACATTGTATTCAGACGCCGTCCTTCCCATTGAATGTGCATCAGCCCTATGATAAGAATAGGCTTTTTTTTGTTGCTCATGGCGACACAAAATATTGATTTATAGATGATGAACCCACAGTGGAGTCTGCATATCCCCCACAGTGTTTACCGACGCTCTCGTCATCTATAGAAACATGTTTTTCTACCGCAGGCTACCTGAGATTTTGAATTTATCCTGATACAAGTTTGACATTTCTCTCAGGCTTCAGATTGAATGCGGCATTTGAGAATATAGGGCAAAACAAGGCCTTGGAAATTAATAAGCTGCAGCGGTTTTCATTTGCATGAATACCAGTGGAACTGACTGCTCTCTGGCCTTGTGTATATTTATTTATTTTTGCACTAGTCCACCCTCCTCTGCCTGTGTCAATGCCTCAAAACGCTTCCTCCTCTTTCTTCTCAGCACGCCTCTCTATCCATTTCCAAGGCTGATGCCGGGGCTCTTTGCAGTTCTTCTGTTCGGATCTGGGTTAAAAAAAAAAAACGTTCTCCAGTTGCTTCAACGTTTAGTCAAACCACTCCTGCTCTTTTGTCTCCTGCCTGTCCAGTGTTTCTGTCTCTCTCTCTGCACTCTGGCTGATTTAACCAGCCTAGTCTTACCAAGGAATTAAGTTCACACTGGATGAGGACACTTACGCTCAACGCCAACATTCAGTTCCAGAGCAGACCGTGGTGACCTTCAGGCAGCGTGGCGAAAAAACTGTGAGGGTAAGACATTCAGCTTTGGCTCTGGAGACTGGGAGACACATTCTGTCCCAGACCAACAAGTAATGCTGGCTTTTCTTTAAAAGCTGATCCGTGAAGGATTTGAGTTGGCAGCTCCCAGTGGTGGCTTACGTATGTTTTCCCTAACCAATCAAAACTGAGGAAAGCCCCCCCCCCCCCCCTCTCTCTCTGTCAACAGCATTTTTTAGTATTTTCTGTTTAAAGACTACCTGAATAGCTGCATCAATCTCATCAGGGTTGCTGCTGTTTTCGTCTGTAATAGACTCTCACAGGCTCATTCACACGCTCAATGTTTGCCCAAAAAGAATTCTGATTTATAAAACCAACGCGTGCGCCTGCAAGTGCAACATTCCTTTTGAGAAATCAACATCACAAAAGATCTTGACACACGAAGTGTAGCACTATATCAGCAGAGAGCTCCACAGCGAGGCCCAGAGAAAAGTAGACGAACTGAGGTCAAATTAAAACCCTGATTATGAAACAGGCGAAGGTATAAAACCAATCGGTACGATAAGAACAAACTAAGACAACAACACTAATAAAACAAAGCAGTGAACGTCACATTAATTGAACATAATTGGTCAATGCAGAGCCCCTCAGGATGTGGTACGCGTCGACGTGAACCTGCTGATCAGTGGTTCTTTACAATGGTTCTGTGAGGAGGAGGAGGAGGAGGTTCCTGAACACTCGTTCCCTCCTAATTATTCCATTCACACAGTCCTCCAGCAGTGCCGCTGCATCCATCCATCCATCATGCAGAGCTACGCATTGCGAGTGTCACCACAGTGTGTGTGTGTGTGTGTGTGTGTGTGTGTGTACAGACAGTCCCCACACCCTGGGTATCATTTTTTTTAAAAAGTGTGGTGATAGGTGAACCCGAGTTATTTATGTATTTGTTTTGTTATGGTGACCTTGGCCTGCGCTGTGATTAGGACTCATAATGAGGACGTGGAGTGTAACGAGCGTGCGAGAGCCGTCACCGGCTTTATTTCCAGACTTTGCTAATTTACACGATCCCTACGCGCGGGTGGCGGAGGCGTGCCGGGGCGAGGTGACTGGAGAAGGCAGAGTGTGTGACGGCCACCGCGGCGACTCCAGCGTGCTCCGACGGTTGCATCGGATCGCTGTTTCCCGTTTGTCTGCGTGCAGTTTACTGTATCTGTCCCCGTCTACTAAACCATCACCGGATTTAAATAAAGCGAGGTGAACACAAAAGCTATACTCGGACTTGGTGATGTATGCGCAGCATTTGCAGATCAGAGCGTGAATAGTAATAATATCTTCCATTTATTAATATTTGACGTTGATCTTCCTACAACCTGAATTGATAACGTCAACAGCTGCTGTTCCCTCCGGCCGACCACCAGTGTTGGTAGTCCTGCCTTCTCTGCGCTCTGGGGGTTTGGCATGAGACGATTCAAATATGTGTTTATTATTTGAATTTGGGGCCAACTTGGGAGTTGGCGGAGGGGCCACCTTTGTGAATGCTGTGTTTACAATCAGCAACCTGCAAATTGCTTGCATATCATACCTTTAAATAAGCGAACAAACATTCTTGTTTTAAGCTGTTTCACTAAATCTAATCTTCAATTGTGCTTAAGACTGGTGACCGTGGGTAAGTGGAGAGCAGGTGGAGAGCAGGGCCGCCTTTCAATCAGAGGGTCGGCGGTTCGATCCCCGGCTCCTGCTCCGCTAGTCTCACGTCGGCGTGTCCTTGAGCAAGACACTTAACCCCTAAATGTCTCCCGTAGCTGCGTCTACGGTGTGTAGATAGATACTGAACTGTAAGTCGCTTTGGATAAAAGCGTCTGTTAAATGACTGTAATGTACTGTAATGTAAAGACTACAGTAACCAGGGAGACATTAATGATCAAGACGTTGTAGTGGAACCTGATTTTGTAGGAGACAGGTTTGTTTGTATTAACAATAATAATAATTCTGCAACTGTATTCTGGATTGCATGTCTGCAAAACCAAAACATGTCAAGCTTCCAAACCCAGTTATTGCAGCAGTAAGTTGGCCGATGGCAGAATGACGGGTTGTTTTGACATCGCGTGAGCCGTACTGGTCAAAATGTTTTGTTCACCGTAGTCAACCCGCAGTCAACCCTGGAAATGTTTATTGTGTACAAATCCTGATTTCAACTGAAGGTAAAAGTTTACAACGTTGTAGAACGGAGAAAGATGAAATCCGTTCATTAGTGTCGCTTGCAGGAAATCCACCATTGATCTTTAATGTCAAGAACAGAATGGAATATATTAATGAAACAATGAAAAACCCCAATTGTTCAATAAAAACACATTGTAGCTCCTCACAGTACGTGACACAATGCAATGGATATTTATGAATTATGCATGTGTAGATTTATTTTTGCTCAAACAATGGAGGAATGTTTAGAAGTTGTGGTTATTGTGGAAATGATAGAAAATTGTTCTTATTCGTTTGCACACACGCCGAAACAGGTGCAAATTGTTTAAAATAGAAATTGTTATGAGTTTTAAACTTAACTCTTAACCATACTTTTTTTTATTGTATGCATGGTCATTGTCGTTAAGTCCTATGATGGATTTAATCTGAGGTTCAATCTTCTTAAATCAACAGATGTCACAGTTGCTGCTTCTACACCAGTTGCTAGGTACCGAAGTGAAACCTGCTGCACACGAGCGCTTTGTTTTCTTTTCTTTTCTTTTTTGTTCTTCATCGATTTCACATGACAACGGATTACAACTGAGAATAACTGTACTGACAAATAAAAGAGTGCCACTTACAGAAATCCAAGTTCATCCACAGGAAAGAGCGCGCGGCGTCAGAGGCGTGGCGTGAGTGACGGGTGAAGCGCCGCGCCGACACATCACAGCAGCGAGCACTCAGAGCCTGAGACGAAAATAACAACAGAGACTCCCGCGCTCTCTCTTCTCACGCACACGTGGAGTAATAACAGGAAATTATCCAGCAACGAAAAAAAGCAAATAATAGGACTGAGATGCATTTTAACAATTGGCACTTGTTGCGTTTATTGTTGTCATGCATGATCACTCGCTAATAGAGGTTTTTTAACCAACCGTAGCATTAAAAAGAGCAAACAGGGCTTCCTGTTAATTCTGCTCAGGCGACACCGATCCCCCTGCGTATCCCCCTGCGTGAGGCCAGTTCGGTGGACAACGCCCCCATTTTCTCTCCCTCTTCATCCCAAACAGCTCATAAAGACCCCCCCCCCCCACACACACACACACCTTCCCCTCCTCATTCTCACAGCTCGGCCCTTTTGGCCTCGGCCCTCCATCGCGCTCCCGTCCTGCCAATGTTGTTGTGACACTCGGCTTCCATTACACCCCCATCAGAGCCTCTGTCCGCCATCTCACTCCGAGGGGGTGAGGAGGAAATTACTGCTGCCCCCTTCACCCCCCCCCCCCCCCCCTTGTCCTCTAGCAGTCACAGGCTTTGTCACACGGACGGACAGGTGGGACGGTCGGCGGACGTACGGACAGATGGGCGACGTAACCTTTATCTGGTATTCCTGTCATCCCTTTTTTCTTCATTCCAGACCAACAACCGGATTATTAAACTCAGGCTTTCTGAACAAAACGCACCGTTGTCCGTGCGGATCTAATGAAACAATGTTTTTCTCTCCGTTTCGAGGGGGCGTGTCTCTCCGAGGCAGAGCCACGGGGTCCCCTCCTAACATTGTTTTAGTATTACATTCTAACATTTCTGATTTTACCAGACTCCACAGAGACCCGGTGGCTGGAAAACTTGGATTGCCTTCTATTTTTGGAGCTCACCAAAATGACCTCTAATTTCACTGTTTCATCAAAGTACCAGAATATACTGTGTGTGTGTGTGTGTGTGGGGGGGAGAGTGATGGAAAGGGAGGGAGGAGGCAGGGAGAGGAAAAAGCATTGCTGAATTGCTGTACTACGCCCGCCACCATAGGTAACACCAACGTCTTCCGCAACAGATGTCACATCACATTCCCGTGGCTGCGTGCAGACGCGGTTAAAACAAGCTCGTCAATTATCGCCGAGACGATTGAAGTGTTTTTTCGCAATCCACGGCGCTGAGTGGCGGACCCACGGAGAGGCGTCGGTGGGAACCTCTCCATATGGAGGCCATGCGGAGACTCGAAAATCACGGTTTCATTAAAAAGAATCGTTGTCTAAGCAAAGATTGTTCGCTCCGAAACACACACAAGATGGATTTTCATGGTGCGATGGTTTGTGGGTGATCTGGATAATGCCTTGTAACTAAACAGCAGATGAGTTATTATGAGCAAATATTGAAAATGTTGCCGTCCCCCAGCTGCAGAGTGCAGCACCAAGGCCCTTGTCATTGTCCGGGAGTCAGGTGCAAGGAAAAAAAAAAAAAAAAAAATGTTGTGAAATTAAACATAAATCAAATTCCGTTCGCCAGGCCTGTGGGGCTCAGCTGCTCTGCAGGAACTTTTTTTTTTTTGAAATATTTCTTTCGTTCGGGCGCTGGGATGCCCATAATTCAGTGTTCCTCCTCGAGTCCCACGAATTCACAAACACATCTCTCGACTCCTTTATGATTTTGTGACGAGAGGTTGCAAAAAAAAATAAAAAAATAAAAAGATAGGTGAGAGCCGTGTGGAGGAGGGAGTTGTTCGGTTTACCACAATACCAAAGACTGACGTTTCCGTCTTTCAGCTGTACTTTCTGTACATTTGTGGCACACGTCCCCCCCCCCCTCCATTCACACACACACACACACACACACACACACACACACACACACACAAAACTCCCCTCGTCTGCCACTTCTTCTCTGTCTGCAGAGCTTGTTCGATGCCATTAATTATATGCTGCGGGTGGTTAGATGACGCTTATGCAATTATCGTCTTTTGTATTCAGAAATCAAATTTGAATGGGGGGGGGGTTTCATCAAAAGGACCTATTTAAACAGTCACGTTTGTTATGAAAATAGCGATATGGTGCCGGGTGGGTCTGCTTCTGGCGGGCCTGACGGGATGTGTTCTGGGCTTTGTGTGTAGTCTTAGGGAATACCGTCTATGGATCTTTTTAAAACGAGGGCTCAGCTGTTTTCTGAAGTTATGAAGGAATGATAATTAACCGGCAGAGTGGCTGGGGAATCTATCTGTGAATCTATTGTCAGCGAACGCTTTTTTTAGCGCGTCTCCATATGTCAGTATGATGTTGGAAAAACATGCTTTTTTTTTTTTGTGTGTGTCATGTATCTGATGTAGGAAGGAGCCGTGACAAACTGTGTCGCCGTGTCACTTTTAAACTTCCCAAAGAATTGCTGCCCGTGATGGAAAAGGCTCAACAACACCCCCCCCCCCTCCCCAAAGTCCCCCCTCGCGGGTCATCTGCCCCGTTATCTAATATGATCTAATCTCCAGGTTTTTCCTCCTCTGGCAGGGGACACATGGGCAGACAGCTAAACATGTCAGGGATATTGGATGTGTTATGGTGGTGTTTGCTAGAGGTGTCTTCCTCAACTTTGCCTCAGACTCTGATGAGCTGAGGGACCGTTATTCCCCAGGTGATTCCGCCCCGAGATTAACCGGGCCGATTCCCACCGTGTCATCGCATTGTGTGTGTGTGTGTGTGTGTTTAGCGCCACGACCAGTAATATCGCACAATAATTGGTGAGGGGATTTTTTTTTTTTTTTTTTGTGCAAGCTTGTTTTGTTGGGAATGTTTGGTCTTTTTTTGTTATTCCTAAAGAACCCCGATGTGATTCTACGTTATTTTTCCGTCTTGATAGGATCTTGAGATTCTCTGTTTCTCCTGAAGTAGAAATGAGAGGTTTGAGGCGAGATGAGAGGTTTCACCGGCATTTGTACTAAAATAAGGATGCACCAGTATAATATTCCATCAGATAAACAGAGATAGAGATGCTGCCTTGAACATCTATAGTCTCAATTATCAGTTGAATGGAGTTGCGATTTTCCTTTTCTTTTTTTTTTTGTCGTCGAGGGTACCAGCAGCTCATTTCACACTTCCTTTTTAGGAGAAAGCAGCTGAGATGAATCCAGAGTAGATCAGAATCATGTGAGCCTTTCTCTCTAAATGTGTGGGCGGCTAAAAGAAGGCCGACGAGTCATCAACTGAAGTGTCATTCCATCAAGTAATTTATGATTTTGCGTGATTTGCTTCTTAAACAAAAAATTTAAAAAAAGCACATTGAGGGAAAAGTCATAATTAAAATATAAAACGGCTGCAGCTTGGCCTTTCCAATGCAAACACAACAACGGCTGAGTCATGGGGCAAAACGCAGAGGATGCTGAACCGTAGCATGAGCAGAGGATAATTAATTTTCCCATGCTTGGTGTGATTAATTATTCAAAGAAACCTGGAGGCTGAATAACACGATGACATGATGATACATTAGGTTTCTCCGTCAAAAAACAGGATATTTCACGTAAATTCAACTTTTTTCTGAGAATATATTGTTTGCAAATGTTTTTTTTTTGGGCTGTTGTTGTTCAAACTGCCCAATTACAAGCAAACGGGGCTTCTAAACAAAAGCAGCTTGTTAGCTGGACAGCGGTTCGGTAACCTGTCATCCTGCCAGGTGGTGATTGGATCGGATCCGATTCTAGTCCCCTTAACTTCAGCTAAGCTTGATGGACCTGTCTAAGCTCTTTGCTGTAATTTACCTCCTCTGAGGGTGAACTCAGAATACACGCTTGGTGTGATCGCTCCGCTGAGATTCAGCCATAAAGATGAACCCCCCCCCCCCCCCCCCCCCCCCCCCCCCGCAGCCTCAGAGCGATAAACTTTCCCTCTGAGCCCCTGATGGATGGCTGGCGTTATTTTTAACGCTGTAACATAATCAGCCTGTGTGGCCTTTGTCTGCGCCGTGTGTACACTCTCAGCTAAAAATACAAGCACGTAATATTTCAATTCTGCACATGTGCAATCTATCATGTGAAATTGGAGGTGAAAGATCATTTACTGTATTAAATATGCATGACTTATTGGGGATCTACCGCACACAAGCATCAATCACGTCTCGTGCGAGCCGGAGAACATAGTTTATGTAGCATACACTCAGTTACCTCCCAGGAACTGTAATTAACGTGTTCTAACGGAGGAACATTGATAATGTGGAAGATTAAAACCGCTTAAGTTCAACTATACCTCAGGGTTTTGTTTACGAGTGAAGGGAAGATAGAGCGGGAGATGGATAGGGGGGGGGGGGGGGGGTTCGGCGTTGCGTCAGCAGTGATGACGGCGTCGCACCGGACCGATGTGGTGAAGGAGGAGCTGATCTCTAGATGTAACCCGGTCCATCTACGGTCCAAACCGCCGGAATGAGCTTGAGGGTGGCTGGGCTCAGCTTCAGAGAGCGGGTGAGGAGCTCAGACAACCGGAAGGAGCTCGGAGTAGCGCCGCGGCTTCTTAGCGTCGAAAGGGGCTCGCTGAGCTGGTTCGGGCATCTGATCAGGATGGAGCTCCCTTTAGAGGTCCCGGGGTAGACCCAGGACACGCCGGAGGGATTATATTTCGTGTCTGGACTCTGGGGACGCCTCTGGGTCCTCCAGGAAGTGCTGGTAAACGTTGCTGTTTTGAAGGAACGTCTGGAGTACCCTGCCGACCCCTTCGACCCGACCCCAGAGAAGTGGATGGATGAACGGATGAAACTGCCATATTGCGCTTTGGAACTTTTCCTAAATTCATATCGACTTTTCTCAAAGTGGAAAAAAAAACAATGTTTTTGTTCTTTTTTGATAAGCCACTCAAGATGCATGAAAATACATGTGGGTCATAACACCCAAAATTAGGCTAATTTAAGATTCTTTCCCCTGCTTCTGAAGCTTACAAGGTATAACTAGAGGGCTCTAACAAATAAATTATGGAATGCCTGCAGTTTTTTATTTTTTTGATAGAGATAAAGCAGATACAATATTAAATCCTTCCCAAATTAGTGGCCGATGTATAATTCAGTAGGTGATGAACATCAGCTGGGCGGAAAGCAGGCACTAATGAGATGTGGGCAAACCGCATCTGAGGTAACTGCCCTCCTTTGTCTCTCTTTGTCCCTCTTTCTATCCCTCGCTCGTCTTTTTCTCTCCATTTTAATGTCTGCCTCTCTCTCTCTCTCTCTCTCTCTCTCTCTCTTTCTCTCTCTCTCTCTCTCTCTCTCGGGTTTTTTGGCTTCGTCAACCGCCACACAAACACCCGTGAACACAAATTTGCTGTAGGCCTCCGCGCTCACAACAGAATGGGATGCTGAACACATGGCATAGCACAACAAAGACGGGCAGTTTCATCAGAAACGGAGCCAAGCTTAGTGCGGCAGACATTTTTTTTTTCTTCTTCTATGAACTCTTGTGTCCCTTTCCATTTCCCAAGTTGTTGTGATATTACCGGATCAACCGTCTGAAACGGACTCTCAGAACGATCGTGCAAACATTGTGTTTTTGGTACAGCGCTTGTAACTCGATGCTTTTCTGTGAGCTTTTCTTTTCTCTCTGTCTCGAATTGAATCTGTGTCCTGATGGATTTCGGGTGTGGCACGCGGCTCTGTTACATATGCAGTGGACTCTTTCAATTTTGGACTTTGTAATGGAACACTGGTTCGCTCAATTTATCATCTACCCGCACAACCTTTCTCCGGGTAACATTTGGAGAATAATTAGTGATGAGATTATCCTCAGAGAAGGATGAACATGTTCTCATGACCAGGCTTTTGTTCTTCCGGTCTTTGCTTTCTACACCATGTTCTGGGTTTAGGGTAGACGGAATTTTGGGCTCCATTACAACTGAGCTGCAGCTGTAAAGTTCTGGGTTTTTGCTCTGGCCAAAAGTATGTAGACACTCGACCATTGCATCCTTATATGACAGCTGACAACAGTAGCCAGGAAAAAAAAAGAAGCTTGCTTTGTTTCTGCAAACGACGGATACGTTGAATGACGTCGTTTTAGCATTCGATCAAAGAAAGTGGTGTCGTATACCCAGCTAGTATACCCAGCTAGTATACCAATCTAGTATACCCAGCTAGTATACCCAGCTAGTATACCAATCTAGTATACCCAGCTAGTATACCCAGCTAGTATACCAATCTAGTATACCCAGCTAGTATACCCAGCTAGTATACCCAGCTAGTATACCAATCTAGTATACCCAGCTAGCATACCCAGCTAGTATACCAACTAGTATACCCAGCTAGTATACCCAGCTAGTATACCAATCTAGTATACCCAGCTAGTATACCCAGCTAGTATACCAATCTAGTATACCCAGCTAGTATACCCAGCTAGTATACCAATCTAGTATACCCAGCTAGTATACCCAGCTAGTATACCAATCTAGTATACCCAGCTAGTATACCCAGCTAGTATACCCATCTAGTATACCAATCTAGTATACCCAGCTAGCATACCCAGCTAGTATACCAACTAGTATACCCAGCTAGTATACCCAGCTAGTATACCAATCTAGTATACCCAGCTAGTATACCCAGCTAGTATACCAATCTAGTATACCCGGCTAGTATACCCAGCTAGTATACCCAGCTAGTATACCCAGCGGAAGGGGTATAACAACAAGTATAATGTGCAAGAAAGTCCTTAAACTGCAAGTGGGAGTGCCGGTGGCAAAAATGTACAGGACTTTGACCCAGGAGACCGCTGTTCGTGTCCCGTGTCAAACCATTTTGTTTATTATTTACAAACAAAATGGTTAAATAGATGTTAAATAACTTTATTATTAAGTTATTTAACGTCACCAGCTGTTTTACGTGACCTTACATAAGAAAGTCTGCAAAGGGTGCTTGATATTTACTGTACATCATCAGTTACATCATTATTTTAACACAAACACATGGTCTTTGTTTTGGTGTGTTTGGTAATATATATGACTGTTTATGCCATGGTGAATACAATTATTAAATTAAATTATAATAAATAAGATCCAAGTTGAATTAAAGCAGAATTCACCTTTTAATTATGGAAATATTTATGTTACTGTGTTTTGAACATCAGTGAAGTGCTTATTGTAAAATCGTATTATTTGATTTGGGATTAATGTGTTCACTTTGGTGCATTTGTTGCCTGGAGAGGAAAACAAATCTCCCATATCCACATTAGTGACTCGATCCCCATTAACCTTCATCCTTAATACACAAAAACCTTTTGTAAACAAGACATCTTCCGCCGTCGTTATTAATCATATTTGCTATTGTTGCTCTGTGGGCTTAAACAGATTGTGTGCTTGTTCAAATAAAATGGGAGCTGGGAGACTTTTATAGCCGTCATCAACGCCCTCATCCTCTTTGCTGCTTGTCAGCACAGAGTCGTGTTCGCGCAACAAAATCGCCTCGGCGTGGACAAAGGGACAACATACGCATTTTACTGGTTGTTGACGCCGGGGCTGAGTGAGAAAAGTTCAGCCGCGGCCAACTCCTCTCGGCCAGCGGGCTTGTTGACTGTCCACGTGTCAGCCAAGGGTCCCCGGTGCCTCGGCTCTACGGGACGTGTGGACGAGTTGTTCAAAGCACTCGTAGGCTGAAGTCAAAGTGTCACTTCAGAATTTGGAATTGTTCAAAAACTTAATTAAAACTATCTGCATTAAGCACTGCAAGAATGTGACACCGGGAAATGCGATTTCAGCTTCGAATATTATGTTTCAGTGTATTACAGGTCCACAGATGTTTTTCGTCTCTCTCCCACTGCATGCTTATTTTATACTTCCAACTACTTGGTTGATTAAGTTCTCAGAAGCATACAATCTCTAAAATAACCGCCTCGAAAACACCTGTTGGAAGGCCCACACGTTGAGGCCGCCCATGCACCGCAGGGAGACATATTAACAATTAATTGTTGCAACTGCGGCAGAAATGACCACCTTAGGGGACCATATGGGTGTTTAATGGCAGAGGCAGCTGTGGAGCTGAACACGGTACATTTACTCAAGTACTGTACTTAGATTAATATTTAAGTACCTCTACTTTTGCTCAAGTATTTCCATAATCAGCAACTTTGGGACCTGGCTGCTGCAGTTACACTGCAGTTTGATGCAACTTTCCACGTTTTACTTCACGTTGTGTTATCTTTCTGTTATTTCTCATAAAGAAGAAAGCATTTAAATACACAGATAATTAACTAGTGCTTTAGAAGCTAGCATTTGTAGTCAGTGCAGTTAGCAGCACACACCCCTACCAGAGCAACTTCCTTTTGCGTTTTATTCCCAATTCTATTTCTAAGGGAAGGATTTGGGTTCTCCCTTTACATCTGTCTAAATGTGACCTTCACACAGAACATAATTACTGAATTAGGCTCTCAATAATGTCAGGTAAAACAGACGGCACACTGAGCAACACCATGATGCAGCAAAATGCACAAACAATAATCTACTTTCTCCAACGAGACAGCATGTGTCCGGGCACACAATGCATTGCAGCAAAAAGGGGCGAAATACTGGAGTGAAAGACAAAAGAAGTGCACCGTCTTATGCAAGCAGATGCCTTTAATGCCACAAAGCCTTCGCATTTGTCTGAAATGAATATGCAGCATTGCATGAGATTTCTTCCTATAGCCAAATAGGAAGCGCCGTCATCGGTGACCTTTTTAAAGGCAAACACATGGCCGTTTGACAGCACTCAACAGCTTGAACCGCGAGAACAACAGGAACGCAAACATATGGGCCGTTTACTGCCATTAGGTCTCGCTTATAGGATGTGGTGGAGAGTTTACGGTGCAGTTTAGAGGTACTTTAGCTGAATGTTGCCATCTTATACTACCACTATGCTACTTCAACTATTTTATTTTGTCGAAATGCATTTATTTTACAGCTTTATTACAGCAATATGTATGCAATAAAGAAAGCATAAGATAATTAAAAAACAATGCATTTTTAAAAAGTACATGTACCAGTGATGGGCCATTCGTTGGGGCTTCTTGTCACGTCTTCTCAGAAGGTTTCATTTATATAACTGTTTGAGGTACAAAGAGGTGAAATCATCACATATTTCACATGAAAAGGAACAAATTGGAGAACAATGAATACAAATGAGTGGTTCTTTTGTCTTTCTTCCGACCCCGTTAATCATCTCACGACCCCTCAGATGTGTCCTGGGAGCCTCTGAAGAAGGCCCGACCCTGAGGTCAGGTACCACTGGACTTCAGTACTGAACCGCATTGAAAGTAGTTTTGTTACCACGATACGATAGTAAAATGTTACGGCAACACTTTCTATGAGCGCAGCTCTATGAAGACACTTATATGCATTATAATCTGCTAAGGGCTTTGAATTATCATAAGCAGTCAGAAATACTCATAATGCTTTAAAAACAATAGTAATTTGAATATATACTATGATAATAATACATTAGGTCAAGCATCATAATACTTCATAATTGCTTAAAGCACCCAACGAACACTTATAATCGCATTATAATACATGATTACAATGATTGTGATGCATTATCAAAGCAGTATAATGTGTTACATCTATGGACATTATAATAAAATAAGAATAAGAACATATATATAAGAAATTAGAACAAGAATATTATGATATTTGACCATGTAAGTCATCATTAAATGCTTTACAATGTGTTACGATTATTGTTATGAAGCATTGTTAAACTTTACGAGTGCTTATATGTATAATTATCTGAAACAGAACACTGACATGGGGCATTTTCTATGCAGAACAAGTCCTTTTACTTTGATACTTAAAGCACATTTTCGCTGTTCATACCTCAGAACTTTTATTTATAGGTTTATATTTTTGAATGCAGGACTGCTCGTAATGGCGTATTTTGTGTTGTTGATAATTACCCGCAATAAAGCATGGATGCTTAATTGCAATAATAACTTCAGCAGATGCAGTGGAAACATTATCAATAATTTGTTTACAGGATATTAAAACGCTTCTTCCATGCAGTGATTACTGTGGGAACATTGTGTGAAACAGCCACAGTCGAACAAGAACTACTGGCAAATTTGAAGAATTTAAGAGATAAACTTTGTGTCTGTAAACATTGTAGTGTCAATGTTGAATCAGCACTTTAGCTACAATTGGGCAACACAGGAATGTACCAACAAAAGCCTGTTCAAGCATTGTCAAATGTTTCTTTTATAGAAGAACTTTTCAATAGTTTCAGTCCTCGGTGGCCGTTTTAACAACTCAAGGATGAGGACACGTCAACTTATTCTCCCTATTGTTCCTCGCGACTTCTAAAATCCCAATCAAAAGCTGTCCTCACACTGAGGGGTGACGGGTTTTCATCATTCCAGCAGACGGTATCCTCGCCGAACAGCCACAGCGTCCTTGAACAAGAGTCAGAGCCCCTGCCTGCTCCTCACTGCAAGCCACTCTGAATACGAGCGTCAGCTAAATGCCTTAAATGCAAATGCATACCATTTTCCATTCAAATCAGATTCAGCAAAAAAAAAAAAGTAAATGATGAAATTGTTCCTTGCAGCGGCAACATTTTTAGAGCCTATTATTTATGTACTTCGGACCTGAACAAATGCTGCTGAACGCTGTTTCTTTTCTGCTCGGAAACATTGGAATCTACATGATACTCATTGTCCAAAAAAAACCCCCAAACATGAATTAGCGTCTCGTTAATTGGTGAGATCTTAATTTATCTATCTCAGCAAACTGTAATTTGATTTAATTTAGTTTCCGACGCAGATGTTTTACAACTACAACAGTCGGAGAGACATATAATTGCTCTGTGATTTTTGATTTGAAATGAGGCAGATACATCACAAATTCAGAGTGCCTCGTTGAGTGGTTCAGCTTATCAGAGGGACTTCCTGCTTGGTTTATTGCAATGCATTCCCTCACCATCCATCACCTTTTAGCACCGCTGATTATCCTGGCAAAGGATAATTACACGGAACGGCGCTGCACTGCAGAGAGGAACACTAACAGTTATCTGACCACCTGAACAACAACTCTGGGAGGAGAGAGTGAAACGAGACTTGGTTGCAGGTCTGACCCTCGACATCACCACCGGGTGCGCGTTGGTGTGCATCCGTGTGAGCGGCATGCTGCTGAGATTGTGCAAAATCGAGCGTCTGGGTTAATATGCAGGTGAGAATAAACAGATTTTTGTTCATACGCAATGTGGATTTCCCCACTGCGGGACTAATTAAGGATTATCGGCAGACGTGAAAAGCTAACATTAGGCTAAACACAACGGACACCACGGTCACGTGACTTCACATCGCAACCGCTAAGCCAAAGGCGGACCAGCAGTCGCCGTGAGGACATTTTGTAGTAGCCACTTGTTTACAAAAGACGGTTTTAAGGGCTTGTAAAAGCTTCCAAATTCATGAGCGGGTTATTTAAGGACTTATTTAATGTCACAAAACAGAATGTGAAAATCTCTTTCAGGAATCTCACCAAAACCCAAACAATAAACCCTTTTTGACAACGAGAAGAGAGAGAAGGGAAAGTACAAAAACGCTGACTCATTTCCGGGTTTTAGGACTCATTCCTGCAGCACAGAGTTGTGTTTCTGCTCGCCCAACATTCACTCTCATTTCAGCTCCAGTTTACCAGCTGCTAAATGTTCAAATTGTCTTTACTAACCAGTTGTTTAAGGAATAGTTTGATGTGCTGTAGCAAGGATATGGTTAGCGTAGCATAAACACAGGGGGGGGGGGGGGGAGAAATAGCTGACTATTGAACACATTATATATTGTTAGTTCTGTCCGTTTGTTCTTGACCAGAAGCAGTCGCTCTAATGCATGACACCTGATACAATGTGTTGATATGTAAGCTTTACATTGCGCTAAGCTAATCCATAACCAGCTGCTGGCTGAATAGACGGACATGAAGGTGGTGTTGAGCAAACAAACAAACAAACATACAAAGTGTACACTGCTGTGGCTGGCAATGTGGTTTGTAAGTGTAGAGTCTTCTGTCTGCAGGAAGACCTTGATCTAATAGCGATATAGAAAATAGTGATGTCTAAACTGCAAATCATGGTGCATCTTAAAATGTCAGGCGCTCAGATCAAGTTCACACAAGGCATTTTTTTTTTTTTTTTTTTTTTTTTTTACCATTTCATGTTGTTCAGAACAAACAGATCCATCACACTGTGCTGCCATAACAACAGAAGAAAAGAACCTTTTCTTGTAGCGTGACACGTCGTGATATACCAACAGTTAATGACTGCACAGTCTCAAAAATGAACTGTGAATACCCCAAAACCATCTTTACTTCCCCTCGACACAGCGACTAGAGTACAGCAGTGTTGTATTTCTTAGCCCTGCTGAAAATAAATGGCAGTGTGTGCTAGTGGGAGGCTGTTGTGCGTGTGTGTGTGTGTGTGTGTGTGTGTAATTACCGCCTCTCGCTCAGTGGTGGTGGTCTCGTCTCATTACCGACGTGGCGGGGTGTCCGTGCTTTCTCTGAACAGCGTGATGTCGCCTGCCTCCCAGCCCCTTGAGCCGAGGACACAGAGGTGTCCAGTCGTCTCCTGCACCACCACCACCACCCCACCCCCCACCAAGCTCCTGCCACAACTCTACCTGAAAACCTGCTGCTAACTCTCCGCTAATGGGCATCCCCTATGTGCAAATAAGGCCCTATTTTACCTCGGATACAGAGAGTGATGCATTCACTTGGCCAGAGCTATTATTCCCATTGCCTATAATTCTCTCTCTCTCTCTCTCTCTCTCTCTCTCTCTCTCTCTCTCTCACTGAGCATTGTTTTCACCACCTCCCTCTGTCCTCTTACCTTGCCGTGTGTGACGTGGTCCTCCTCTCCTCATACAGAGGGAGTTGTTATCTCCAGTAGATAATAATAACACCAATCTAAAGGAGATTTTTTTGTGCCAGATATAGAAAAAAAGAAAACAGAGTGGCTCCGGAATATGCCTGCCTGCCTGCCTGCCTGCCAGCTCAGGTTGTGCAGTCGAGTTCGAGCTGTGTTTGGAAAGATGTGCTTCAAACCGTTGGGTGGTGCGTCGGGAATCTGGAACTGTGCCCCCGGGTGCGTTTCAGAGACCCTGTTCTCACCTCCCGATCACATCTGGCACCTCCAGCACAGGCTACGGAGGTGTCTGTACTTGCTCAGTGGTAATTGCTAATAGTAATTACCAACCTTTTCCATGAACCAGGAGGCTTATATAAATAAATGACTGGTGAGGTGACAATTTCCAGCAGCGCCCCTGTATCTCTAACGCCGTCCTTCACCCTAATTCCACCGCTGGGACCTTGGGTCTCGGGTTCTCCGGCCCGCAGACTGCGCCTATTATCTTCAACGGCTGCGGCTATTAGCCAACGCACTCGTGTGCTGTGTGTTGGCTCTCTTATACGTTTGGCCGGGCGAGTCGGTCCTCCACAGTTCCCCAAGTCTCTCTCTCTCTCTCTCTCTCTCCTCGTCATTTACTCCAAAGCCCCTTGTGGACCGATACCCCCTGACCCCCTTTTGAAAAACTCTTTCAGAAGCACTGCCTCTAAAGTTGGTTCTTTGAGCCTCGATACTACACTCCCACCACCGATGGGTCCATCTGCTGAGATTGAGGACTCCGCTCTGCATGACTACTCCCCCCTCCCTCCCTCCCTCCCTCCACTCCCCCCCCCCCGGCACTCTCACCAAGGCCACCTGCATCGCACAGTCAGAAAATGGCTGAAATGGCTGCAGCAAGATTTTCCTCCAGTGCAATCCGCTCAACATCTGAGTTGAAGAGTTGACTTCTTAAAACTGGAGGGATTCAGCACTGCTGTGAGGGCAGGGGAGAGGAAGAGATAGAGGGACTGCAAGGTGGGAGAAAATAGCATGCGATAGTGAGTGAACTGAAAGTCTTCCCTAATTAGGCGCCGGGCCTTCATTCAGCACATTTATGGTCTAATAAAGCATGGAGAGAGTGTATATACGTGGTGCACTGTGATTAAACAGACATTTGCTTTAATACGTGGTGGCTGGAACAGTACGTGGGGGCTGCTTCTGGAGATGTGCCACTGACACGAACAGCCTCTGCTCATCTTCTGGACTAATTATCCCGATGTTCTCGTCGTCGTCGTCGTCGTCGTCGTGATTTCAGCGCCCAGCAGACAGCAGGACGGGGCCTTAGCGAGCCGAGGCAGCCGCAGAAATTGTCAAAATCATTTAATCCATCTCCAGAGCATGCTAATGTAATTGCTTTTTGATTAATTGCGCCTGTGGAAAAAAAAAAGACAAAAAAGAAAAAGAAAAAAGAAAAGCTTGTTGTTGTTGTTGTCAGATTATAGTTCAATGAGATTTCTCAAAGTGATTGGTTGTAAACAGATCCCTTCATTTCAGCTTTTAATGAAAGAGATCTTCATGAAATGTCAGTTTCAATACTTATGATCTGAGGTTCATCCAAATGTTGGAGCAACGCTTTTGACCCCTTCATAAAAACTCAAAGATTTCACTCACTGAAACATATAGTTTCTGTTGCACAAATTACAGATTTATAACAACGTATTTAACCACTATAAAAACTAGTGAATGTTTGAAAGACAACACACAGCAACAGGCCTTTCAACAGAGGATTTCTGAGTATTAATTATAAAATGAACGATGGCTGAATTCCTTTTAGCTGCTTTGGTTTAAGGCTCCTGATATTGCAGAACGTTCTCACTGTCGACTTGGCCGCTTGGTCAGTGGCCCCACCAAACCAAAAATCAACGTTGACTTATATTTTATGTAACTAGACATGATCAGGTTCAGCAGCCTACTGAACACCAATACAGGACTTTCACCCAGGAGACCAATGTTTGCGTCACCGGGTGAAACCAAAAGTCAGCGTTGACTCGCGTAACAGAGTCTACTTAAAACATACTACATACAAACATACATATTTCATTAATAGCACCTGTTCCTACTATGGTAAGTCAACCTGTCTGCGGTGAAACAGGTTTAATATTATGGCGGTTTTAACCCATCATGTACTTTGCATCACGGCAAACCAAACCACACTGACGTGCTCCAGGAATAAGGTGTGATCGCCCTTTATTTATCTCAGAGACTATTAAACTTCATGATCATTTTGGGGGAAATAAGTTTGTGGTTCTTTTGAATTGCATATTTCTATGATTTTGTCAATGAGGATTAGCTCATTATCAGTGATATTGCTAAACATAAACATATCAGGGCAGTCTTCCAGTGCAGTGAATTGATTGGGAGCATTCTTTTTTTTTTTTTTTTTTTACCTCCAAACAAATTGTAAACCTCGTAAATTCCTTGTTTGGATTTTGTTGTAGCAATGTTACCGTGTTGCCGTTATCTCAGCAATTAATTTGACGTGTACAATGTTATCGTAACCAATAATAATCAGATTTGTAGCAAACAGGAATTATCCTTTATAAGCTCTCCTCCAGGCAAACAACACATATTATTAATTTCGGATATAAGTGAAAAACTGGGTTCAAAACACACATCTTCAGCGCACTGGCCCAATCTCAGATCTAAACATTGTTTTGTGAAGACTTTCTCTTTTGTGGTGCAGCAAGAGAGGCACTGCAGTGTCTGCAGGTTCTTTTCCGTTCAAACTCGCTGACACTCTTCTGAGGTTTTAGAAGTGGAGATGTTGGCTGTATCTGCAAGCGTTTATGCAAGCGCAGGGAAGAGGGAGAGGCGGGAGGGAGGGACTGCACACGGAGCGACTGTGCAGTCTGACAGACACAGTGTTGAGGCCGGTCTCCGGTTCTCAAAGGGAGCCTGCCTATCTTTTGTAGAGACAGAGACTGCAGGCTACCGTAGTCAGATGCAGAGCTCCACCACTAAAGGAAAGTTAATAGCTTGGCCTCCCTCAGACAAAGCGGGGAGAGAAAAAAGAGCAGAGAGAAGTCGAGAGAGAGAGAGAGAGAGAGAGAAGGATACAATGTGGTAAGGGTCCATTAGCATTCCTGCTCTCAACCTGACACTGACAGCTGACACTGACCCAGTGTCCAAGGTGAGCAGGAGACATGGCACAGGAAGCAGAACCCCCCCCCCCCAGAGGAAAACGCTGTGTGTTTTTATGCTGTTCTCGGTTTCCTTTGTGGTCGCAGTTGAGTGGATTCTAAATGTCATAGTTCTGCGGCACATGTAGATGACTTTGACCCTGCTACACCCCGGCCATCCAGTTTCCTTTGCCACTTAAAGCTGCAGAAAGCAAGAGTTTATAAAAGAACACACACAACAACAAAAAAAGAAAGGTATAGACTCCGTCTTATAGGTTTAAAATCACAAAAAGGGTTCAGTTGAACGTAACCTGATTGAAGCCCTGTGGATTTGTCTTATTGAGGTTGGATGTCAGCTGGTAACCTCTCCACCCACAGAAAGCGGCACAGCTACAAGCTTATTGCACTCGGGTCCTTTAGGTGTTGTATAGTATAAAGCACAAACCGATGCATGGGTTTATGAAAGCCCTTTCTTTAAATTTATACACGCCGTACTACAGTCAGACTGGATTTTCTAAAAGCACGAACATGAAATGTTGTACAAATTAAAAAAGAGTGGGTTTTATGAGCCGTACATCTGGCATTTAGATGTGATCTACGCTTCAGATGCAGCCATCATGTCTACTTTTGCAATTTCTTTCCAATCGAGACGAGATTTGCTGAAATGCATTCAAAAGCCTTTGGCAGCTGATGACGGACATCTGGGCCAGAACAGCAGGCAACCCCTACCTAAACAAAAAGCATGCAAATAATTATGTTAGCACACAGATTCATATGCTCCCCACAGCAAACATATTGTCATTATCTCTCCCACTCCCTGTGCTACTTTCAGATTTGATTTGAATTAGTGACTCCACCAGTCACACAGCGGGGTGAGAGAAAAACAGGGAGAGTGGGAAAAGCGACAAGTTTTAATTGCTCTTGTCTTGCAGTGCTGAGCTGGTTCCAGGACCCAAGGATTCCCTCTGTAGAAACCAGTAATGGTGAATGGTGACTTGCGCTTGTATAACGTTTTTCTAGTCTTCTGACCACTCAAAGCACTCTAACGCTACATGTCGACTATACCATGCAAGGTGCCACCAGCCTATCAGGATGGATCTAAGCATTCACACCCAATCACGCACCAATGGCACAGCCTTCAGGAGCAATTTGGGGGTTAAGTGTGTTGCCCAAGGACACATCAACAATCCACATGCACTAGAGATGAAATTGACCCGTTCTACCTTCTGAGCCACACTTCATTTTTGACCAAAATCAAGAATAACAAATTTCAAATATTCAAAAACAAACAGGTTATGAACAGACATTACCCAGAGAACGGACGGAACGCTATCGACCTTTAACATGCATGGTTTAGATATGAGGTTGTGCGGTTTATGTCGCAGAACAACATGTTCTCAGAACTACTTGAACCACAGATGTTATTTTCTGTAGGACGGAATGTGATTATAAATATTATAATGCCTCATTGTGAAACAGTATAACACAGTGCTGATTCGGTGCATAGCCATAGCCATAGTTACTGTCGTGTAGACTTTGGCCAGTAAAAAAAAAAAAAATGCCTTGACGTGAGTTAGGAATGTGGAGAGTCACGCCTACAGAAAATCAAATGTCAATAACAGAAAGTTACAACTTCCCACGCTGTTTGATTGCCAGTGGATTCATTCTTTGTTTACTTCACCGCAGAGCACGTAAAAATACAAATCGCAGGTTAAGAGACTAGATTTAGCTAATTACTGTTATTATTATTGTTTTAATGTGCCGCTAAAGACATTCCAATCAGCTATCAGGAACACAGCTATGAGAGGTGTTTGTGTTCGGGTGGGTGGGTGGTGCTGTGCCCTATCTGTTCTCACTTTTGGAAAGTGGAACTTTCTGACAACTGTGTTGCAAGAAAGCGGAAGGCAGATGTTTTGAGGTCGATGGCAAGTCACAGAGAGAACTCCCCGCAGTAATTTTCTTGCACTCTGGAGAAGTCTGCCATGTTGAAATCAAGGTTCTTTCTGCAATTTTCAACAGCAATCAATAGCATTTGAGATGCCGTATGTGTCAGATATGCAATTAAGTGTTAAGTGTGTTTTGAGCGACTGTAATTCCTGGTGACGGACAACATCCAAATGTCTCTGAAATTCAGCTCTTTCAGACCCGAGCTCTCGTATTCAGTCGCCTTGATTTGTTTTCTAAATGTCAAAGGTCAAGTTACATAATACTGCCAAAAGAAAAAAAAGGTGGGTTGTACCAAATTTTTCGCCTAACTTTGTTTGCAGAAGGCTAACAGTGAAAATTACACGGTGACTTACATGATTCTTCGCCCTTGATCCAGTCCAGCGGGTTGCTTTTGGTTTTGAAACGAAAAGATACAGCCTCGCACGCTGAACGTTTCATGGAAAGGTTCTGATACCATTTCCCAACCCAGCAGCACGGAATTAAAATGAAGACCGCTCAGTTTTTGGCTTTCTATCTTCGCTATTCTTCGACTCCTCCAGTAATCGCCGGTGCCATGCGAGTGCGGGAGCGTCGTCGAGTGATGTGCGACGGTGTGAGAGAAGAGTGCACTTTTGCCGAAGGACCACTGCGGCTTTTTTCCACTCTGTATCTGTGACTCCCGTCTCCCATATCTCACCTTCAGAGAAGCGCCGGATTTCGTTTTATTACCCGAGAACATCCTGAGTTTCAGGTGGTCTCGTAATGTGAAATGTACTGACAGGACTGAACTAAAGTGGTTCTGCCGAAGAATGTGCAGAGCTCCTCATTAGACCACTTAGCACCGTACGCATCGTCTGTGAAACCCTCGCCTTCTCATCCCTCCCGATGCATGAAATTTATGTATACAGAACAAGTCCAGCGTTGACCCCGACTCTTAATTTCAAAGTACCATATCGCAGTGTTTCGGTAAATTTACATAATATTCCAAGTCTGCATGTACAGCACGGAGGATTATTTGATAAAACACGGACAGTATATGATGTCTTGTCTGTTCACATCAAATCACACATTACTCCTGTACACCCTGCAGCCCGTACATTACAATTTTTTTTGCGCGTGTTTCTCCCTTTTGATCAAATGCTGTTGTCAGAGGACTGGACAGGTGACCCCTGGGCAACGCGAGTGGAGATCTCTTTAGGGTTGGCGTGATTTTACCTGGCAAGGTGTTGTCTCTCTCCAT
The DNA here is from genome assembly GCF_023349555.1 of Cebidichthys violaceus. Taxonomy (NCBI): domain Eukaryota; kingdom Metazoa; phylum Chordata; class Actinopteri; order Perciformes; family Stichaeidae; genus Cebidichthys; species Cebidichthys violaceus. The sequence goes on from NW_027176318.1 coordinate 14,348,645, forward strand.
TAGCCATGCAACCAATCACCAGTAATTCAAACATATTACCGCGAGGTCTGTGCATTTTCAACCCTAAGAGCTTTTGCGATAGAGATGACTATTACCAAGACCAAAAAAAAAAAAAAAAAAAAAAGCATGTTTGTTGTTTTTTCCCTTTGATAACCTTAAGTTACAATAAAAATAATGTACCGCCACTCAAGATATTAAAGCATGATCGGGAGCGGCGTGCGTTTGCGTGGAGAGTGCACAAAATGGTTTGAGTGCTTGGACAAAAAGGAGGAGTGATGGACAGGTTTGAGTTGTGGTTTAAGCATATAAAAGCAAAACAAAAGCTTTATTAGATTATCCAAGGAAAAAAAAAAAAAAAAAAAAGGGATTTCTTCTTTATTTTATTTATTTAAGAGCAAGTTTAAATCTTAATCTGAGAGCATGTTAGAGGGAAGTCATCGCTCATAACCCTGTGCCTCTCCTGACTTTATATCTACAAGAAGGCAGAGCTGTTTTTAATTAATCTACCGAGTTTACGGCTCCAGCTGCTTGTTCCGCCGGCGCATGCGAGTTCCTCCCCCCCCCCCCCCCCTCGCTTTATTTGTCTTCTCGCTAAGTGTGACCTCCCTCTGCTCACCCGTTTCCCCTTCATCTCCCTCTCGCCCTGCGTATATATTCAGTTACCGGCGCACATTTTAACACCGTCATCGGATCGTCTTCATGATTCACGCTGGGAGTGCTACTACTGAGGGTTTGTAAACAACACGGATCTCATTGGTGGGGTCAGGAGGGGAGGGGGGGGGTTATCATGACAAGAGTGACCTGGTCTCATTTACAGTTTTCCTTATACATCACATCCCATGTGTTTTTAATTTCCTGCACATAAATGCAGTTGTGTAAAAAAACCCCGATAATATCTGAGTACATTTGGAAAGCACTCCGTGTTCTCACAGGCAGAGGACACAACAGCAGCTCCTCTAGTCTCCTTCAAAATGCCACAAATGTGCCTGATTGGCAGGATTTTTTTGTTGCTGTTATTTGTTGAGTGATTTCAGCACATCAACACCGAAAGCAGTTGTGACTGTTGACTGTTGAGTTAATCTCAAAGTGCCTGTAAACAAGCACATAATTCATGATGAACTGCAACCAGCCTGGTGTTAAAACGACTCGCTCGGGATTAAGACCGCAGTCTCTCACGATGTCGCAAACCTCTACTTTGCCAGCTGAGCTAATGCAAAGAAATGTGAGCGTGAGACTCGTAAAGTCATTATGGCTGTCTCCTGGAACAGCATAGAGATGGATTTTAAAACTTCTGGGACAAAGACTACGGGACTGTGGTTGCTTGTCACAACAAGCTGGAGCTTTGACACGATGTTTTAGTTAAATTCTAAATTTAAGCACCAGAAATCGTATTTTACCACGTCTGCACGGAGAAATTGTGACAATATGTGACAGGTAAGTTAGAATTCACACATCAAACTGTGATGGTGCTACCGGTGTTTCACTTTTATTCTCATTATTATCGACCCGAGATCGTCCTCGTTGCCAGTGTTTTGGTACGTTTTGTAAAAAGAAAAAGTTGAATGAAAGCTTAAGTAAAGAGATATGAATGAAACGCCAAAGTAAAAGCAAAGTCACAACTTCTTAAAGAGTTACATTTGGAACTACTAATTCAAAGGGAGTTCTGTTTCCAAAACGCAGTCTTCGGGGCCCATTTCATGTCCATTTACACGTCCAAATTGTCTCATTAGAATGTCAGACATAGATTTGGTTAAGACAATTAGAAACAAAACAGGAGCACCATGCGTTTGCACATCGCTGAGTAAGTTCTTAGGAATATGAAGCATCTGGAGTTGGCGGAACAAGTTCAAAATGAAACAAAGCAGCGTGCGTCTTCGGATGGGCTCGTAATGACGCGGCGAGGTTTCAAAAATGTGACCTTTTATGAACCGAGGTCAGACACCTTTGGATCGAACAGATGGCTTCTGCCGCGAACGCCCTACGTGATGCAGTTCTAATTGGCAGTAACGTATTATTTATAGGCCATTTAGCGAATTGGTCAATTAGGTTAATAGGTGACTTCACTGTTTACTCTGATTTACAAACCTGCAAACCATGAGCACCTGCCTAATGCCGGGTAATAACAATCACCCATCATACGGATGGTTAAAGAGCATATATAAACAATTACCCCCACCCCAAAAAAACTCCACGGACTCTTGGATGGTGAAATGTTCAGAGTAATGTTAACCTCTTTGAGCTGCGACACCTCAGGTGAATGGAGTGAAACGGTTTAATGGATATCGCAATGCAACTTTCCCGGTTGATGACTTACATTAAGGCAATTCTTATTTTTTATTACAATAAACTCTTTCAGAGGAAAACAACCTCTTTTGTAAAATGACATACATATTTAAGACGCTACAGATGAAAAGAGTAAAACAATAATAATTATAGATATCATCATAAAACTTCCCCAGTTGATTATTTACATGTTTAAATATGCAAATGAGGCATTATATAATGCTAACTTTGGGTGAATCTAGCAGAAATCTATGCGTATAGATAATAAAGTAAAAAACTAAATGTTTATTTTGGATGTTTTTTTGACCCACTAGTTTAAAAGAAGACATGTTATAGAAGTAAAGTAGCCCAAACACTCTCACCCAAAAAAAAAAAAGACAATCATTTTTCATTTCAAAGGAAAATCAGTTTTAGTGTAAAATTTGATGGGACACTTGTCACACTAGCCTGACCTAAAAACCGGACTCGCACTCATTTCTACCAGTTTCTTCATGTCAAGGTGCAACCGAGCGCATGTGGAGAGCGTTCGGCATTCTGAAAAGCTCAAGGCCTAGTTATCTCTGAACCGGGATCCATATGGTGCCTCGCTTTCTCTTGACAGGAGCTCTGCCCCGTCTTGGAGGTGAGCTCCGGATCGCTCGCCGTAACAGGCAGACGGTGGTGGTGGTGGTGGTGGTGGGTGGTGGTGGTGGTGGTGGGGGGGGGCTGTGGAGGTAAGGTTCCTCGTAAGCCCTAGCACCACCCCGGTGTTGTTCGCACCCGGCACCTTTGGCTTAACGAACACCCTGAGCTGTCACAATGCTCCTCGCGTCACAGGACGCTCTCTGTTTATTTATTCATTATCTCTTATGCTCTTCTAATAAGGCGGGGCCCTGCGCGAGAACACGCTGAGCGACGAGGCGTCTGCAGGAGGATCTGAATGGAGGCGCTGTGTCGGGCGGCAGAAGTGCCAGCGTTGAAGGGTAATGGGCCCACCCACAGGCTGACAGATCTATAAGGGTGATTAACGAACACCCTCGGGAGGAATGCAACAGGGGGCGAGGGCGTACGTATGTACGTATGTGTGTGTGTGTGTCCTGGATGCTTTTAGATACTTTCTTCTTAGTTTTATTTCATTCAGCTGCGACGACACTGTACACATATTTACTGGCCTGCTTGTCTCTCCTCCACAGAGAAACACAAACAACCCCGCGAGCAAATAGGTCTGTCTTTTGCTCACTCATCGCCTCGCGCAGCGCGGCTCCCGAGGTAATCCGGATCATTTTGCTCACAAACATGCGCAACGTTGAGGACGCCGACAGGTTGAGCAGCTTCTATCAATCTAAATAAGATCCAGTGATGGAGCCCATACATTTTCTCTGCCTGAATATCCTCCCCAACCCCACCCACCCACCCACTCCACCCACCCCAGAGAGTGAGTATTCACAAAAAGCGAGCAAGTCCTCAGACGGTGGGATAGGCTCGAAACACGAAGGCCTATATTATCAAGCTATATAAAGGCCAGGTTGATGGGGTTCTAAAAATATGGTGGTCTTAAATTTCTAGACATTCTTGGCTCTAATAAAGGAATCCAGCGGCTCATTGTTCTACTTTTTTTTCCCTGTGATGTGTTCTGTTATGCCTGTCCTGAATTCCAAAGGGGGGGGACATCCTTCCCACAATCACTTTCCACAACTCTCTCTCTCTCTCTCTCTGTCTCTCTGTCTCTTTGTCTCTCTCTCTCTCTCTCTCTCTCTCTCTCTCTCTCTCTCTCTCTCTCTCTCTCTCTCTCTGTCTCTCTCTCTCTCCCTTTTATTGCAACGTTTCCACCGAAAGTCTTCAACTGCGCGACTCCTCCCATTCGTCACATCTTGTTCTACTATTCCCAGCAGGCAAGTGCGTGGCGCTTCAGAGACCTCTGGCTTCCACAACCCCGAGCATAATTTATCTCGCTCGCGATCGAAATCACGCCCGGGCCGTAACTTTTCCTCTGGCAGAATGTTTATGTGTTTAACGCCAGATTGCCAACTTGGTTCTGTACACACCAGATGCGTGGCGCTATAAAAGGATGGCGATGATGATGATGATGGATGATAATGACGATGTCAAGGCTGGCAGAGGATTCTGGAGCAACAAGGATATTGGGGTTAAAGCCCATATGGAAGGGGTTAAATGATCGCTCGATTACCCCCGCCCACTTTTTTTTGAAAATGACAAACAAGCGTACCCAGGGCAGCAAAGAAGCGAACGCCCCTCCGTGATATCAGCAGGGTTTCTCCAGCAAGTCGGGCTGCTTTCATTTAAAACTTCCCGTCTTCCTTCAATTTTGACTCTTTCTGTATACATCATCCTCATTCTGTCACATCCATCTGCTGGTCATTAGCTGTATTCTGTCATTGCAGGATTAAAGGGGGGAGGGGGGGGGGGGGGGGGGGGGGAGCGAAGAGCTTGAGCGGCTCCAGCAGCCGAGACGCAGTAGCAACGACAACCCCAGCCGAGGCGCCTTGTTTTCGAAACCGCTGACCTTCATCAGACACATGCTCCTACGAGTGCGACGCTAAGAGCGCGTATGCAGATATGTGACACTTAATGCTCCGCCTCCCAGGCATCCGTCACGGCCACCGGCTCGCGTCTTCTGCCGGGGGATCGCCACAAGATGAGCACAAGCTGCATGTTCACGGCCACCAGCGTGCTGACACGGTTTGATCACTTCCTGTATGGCGAACAGGAGCAGGGGTTGTTGCTGTTGTTGTTGTTGTTGTCGCTGTTTCGACGGGGGAAGACAGAGGGGTCGAAAAAGTCGGGCCTATTACTGAGGCCAGAGACAGAGGAAGACAGACACTCGACTTAGTCCTCTATTCAGTTAGCTGTGGGAGAACAAACCCAAATGCAATTTGTACACTGAAAATTGGCCATTGTCTTTTTGGAACATTGTTCTATTCAAATTATGACATTGGAACGACATTGGCCAGAATCTGCCGACGGCCCAAGGACACGGAAGAAAAGACATATTTCACATGAATACTGACTTTTTTTTCATGAATATGGTAAAAAAAAAAAAAAACAGAACAAAAAAAGATTGAGCCTGAATCATAATCTGGCAATAAGCATGAGCATGAAATTGAAAATGATTTGAATGAGACTGGAATGAATGGCACTTACTTTGTGTTTTTTTTTTTTTCATCTTTTAAAACAATACATACCTCTGATCAACTCAAGTCTTGTTTTCATGCTGATAAACAACAGTCTTTCTTTTGGACAATGGGGTCTCTGGGTGGCTCTTGCCAGCCCCCCCCCCCCCCCCATGTCTGATTGTCTGTTATGATGGCCGCCTTAACGCTCTGTTCCTAAACTGTGTTGTTTTTTTTTTTTTTGTTCTAATATTTGCACATTTCCAATATGTGCTCATTGACATTTGGATTTCCCAAAGAGTGTCGAGGCAGGATGCCAGTACCATTTTTTTTTTTTTTTTTCTTCCTCCGTTCCCTCTGAGCATGAATTTATAAATTGAAAAACCAGGCAAAAATGACCTTAATCCGCTCTCCGTCATTCTGCGGGAAATGTTCATGCTCTGCAGGGACTGGGTTTACAGCCACCATCTGTTGCATTTTTTCATTAACAAAATCTATTTCTTCATTTAACCATGCATGCTCAGACAATACTATGGCTCCCATAACACCCCTAAATCCTGGATTGGAAAAGAATGAAAACACCAACTTGCCATAAAGAACATGTTTTCAGATTAGTGCTGTAATTGCAAGTATAATGCAAGTATATTCATCAAGGATTATGGCGATGGCATTTTGTATGTATTCAGGTAACTGGGGGGGGACAGCAAATTCATCAAGTGGAGCTGAGTCAGAACGGGGCCTTAGAATAACTCGATGTGATGACTATTGCTGACTCTCTTTCCCGGAGAATCTCATAACGCCGAACACACGGGGGAGTTCATTGTGTCCCGCAAGGACACTCGGAGAAGACGCACAGCTGATGCCGACGCTTCAGCTGTGCGTCTTCTTCGTTATGAGAGAACTTCTCCAGCCATTAAACCAGTTTATTTCTCTCATTTAAAAAGCCTCAACAACACTAAATCTTCCTTTTTTTTTTTTTTTCTGTGATAAACGACAGGCAAAGACAACTACCGATAAAGTTTCGTTTTTACTGTGCACGGTTTTATGATATTTTAAGTAGCGTATATTCGTCTTTTCGCGGCTGTGCCAAGTCCTCTTGCTCTTGCGGCGTGGCTTCCCAGCCAGCATATATCATGTCACCATTCTCTGATAGGTTTATTGATTTTGCACTCCCCTCAGCACCATCCCTCAAACTTTTCAACGCCAGAACTAACTGAGACAGATATTTTCCAACTGCTCAAAATAGATCATTAGCCAATTGGAAAGGATGGACTTTAAGCCCCGAACAGATCTATACAAAAGATTAGGAGAGATGGAAAGAGGACCAATCGTGACAATCTGCAGCACAAGTCCATGGAGAGAGAAAAAAAAAAAAAAAAGAGAGCGTTTGCCTTTTGTTCCCGCTCTCCGGTGATAAATGCAAGTGAGTAGGAGGGACAACAGCTGGGCAATGAAATGTTTTTATGGTAAATATATGAGAATAATATCTTGTCGGGGGTGATGATAATATGCAGCTGTGGCAGTATCTTCCCTCCCAGCTTTATACCCTCACAACCACAGGCAAAGAGATGATGGACACCGCAGAACAGAGGACCAATCGCTGCTTTAAATCCTCCCCCTTCTGATATGACTATAGGGCTCCATCACTGTGTCAGAGCGCATCCGTATCACGGGGGACAATCTACCCTCCGGGATGGGCTGTTGTCTCAGTGGTTTCTGCCGGCTTCCTCTTTCTTAGGACAAATAGGGTAATAATTCCATCAAGGGGAGAGGAGGAGGCAATAAAACATGCTAGAGAGAGAGGGGAGGGGAGTTTTAATGTGCTTCGTTGTCTCCGATGCAATTACAGCGCCCACCTCGTGATGCTTCATCTTTCAATCTCCATGGATTCTCTCTCTCTCTCTCTCTCTCTCTCTCTCTCTCTCTCTCTCTCTCTCTCTCTCTCTCATATTCACACAGGCGTGACAAAACTGAAGCATGTAGCATGCGTGCCAAAAAAAAAAAAAAAAAAAAGGAAATAAAAATAAGCGGAGGCCAAAGTGTCATGTTCGGTTTTAATTGGTTTGTTGTTATAGTACAAACCTGTTCAACATTGTTATGTAAGTTTGAAAAAAAATAACACCTTGAGCCAAATAAATTATGATAGCACATTCCCAGATCACTTCCCTGAGAGTAATCTATGAGGATTTAAAATTAGGCTGCACTCGATGCATACTAATTTCAGACAGCTTGGGATAAATAAATGTGATTTCAGAATTTTAAATGTAGTTAGTGATCGCCGTGACGCTTTCTTTTCCGACTCTACTCCGACTTCAGGCAAGGTCTTTTCTGATCAAGTTAATTACTTTGAGGGGAGCAGACAGTGAGGCTAATTAAGAAATATGTCGAACTGAACTATGGTCAATGACAGCCCTACTCCTACCACTGTGCTCCGACCTAGATCACTAATGTCTCCTGTTTAGGAAATACCACATGACAAATATCACAATCCAGAAAAATCGCCCTTCATTATAAAGCAGGCTGAACTGTCAACGCAGGCGCCTTTCCCAGGCAGTTTATGCAGTCACCAGTAATCAGAGGAGTCCATGCCAAGTTGTTGATTACCTCAAATTAAGTGTCAAGAGGCCACCGAGACCCAACTGTGTAACCCATGGCTCAAAATAAAGGCGCAATGAGACACAGTGGAAATTATAATCAGCGATATTGGTAGACGGCAAGACCTTGGCGAGCTTCTAATCAGTCTCCCATTATTCAAAGGTCTTCAATTAAAGAAATACTCACAATAACTTATATAAGTTCTATATTAGGAAAAAAAAAAATCTATTGCCTTTTGCAAGCAAAGAAATGACTCAAACTATTGTGTGACCTCAGATTTCCCTTGACCCTTAAAGCTAGGGTTGGTAATCTTGATTAAAACTTTGGAATCTGGGATTATAGAGTTGAATTTGTCAAAATAAATGTTCCTTATTTGATTGAATGTTTCACATTTTAGGAGGAAGTGCATCTCTGTCTCAGCCTCACCTGTCCAACACTGACAATATAGCCGTTCTTTTCGGTTGCCATGATCGATTGCTCTTATTACATCTCTTACCGAGAGTAAGACGTTCCAGAACACATCGGTTCCATTTGACAGACTCTGGTCCTGGAACATGTCTGCCTGACTTCATGGGAGAAAGATCTGTAATTTAATAGATCCTGGTTCTTGACCAAACCAGTTTCATTTCTTAGATTCTGGTTCCAGACTGATCCATTGATCGGTTGACCGTTTAACACATTCTGCATCTGGAACACATCGGTTATGAAACTGTGGTTCCGGAACACATTGGTTCCTTTCAGAAGATTCTGGTTCTGAAACACTTAAGGCTCATTTAATGGCTAATAAAAAAAAAGGAAAACAGCCAGGCACAGAGTGATTCAAAGAGACCACACAGGCACTGGTCCAGCATTAAGTGAAGAGAAAGACAGTTGGGGGGGGGGGGGGATCCACTACAGAGGTGGGGTGACTTCAGAGGCCATAAACAGTGTTTTTCATAAAAATATGGCATATAGTCTGAGGCGCCCGTGGCAATAAAAGGCAGCTGAATTATTTATGAGCAACATTTTGGAAACAGCGGTGAGAATTTTGTGGATAGGGTGATGCATGTCCGGTGGCCTTATTCTGTGGCAGTCCTCTAATGCTTTGATAAATGGCTGTTATCTACACCCTTTGGTGTATGACGGCCATCTGCTATGGACTCCTTAAGGGCCAATTGGAGACGTTCAGAAATCTGGGTCAGCTCAGGTGGCTGCATGAGAGGAAAAGGTTGCTGACCGTGAGAAGTCCGGCAATCTTGGTCTGTGTCACACGGCCGCGCTGACCTCCTTATCAGCGCGGACAGAACCCGGTTTTCAGTTTGTCCTCGGAGGCTCGCCTCAGAGGGATTGGCTCCGAATCAGGGTAGACCTTACCCCACTGTGCTGCCATTTCTGCACACTCATCTCTGCACCACAACCTCTGGAAAAAGTCAAGTTTTACTTTCATGGGCATGTATTGCACGCATGCATATGCATACGGGGGGAGGTCGGGTTGAGCTTAATAAAGTCAGCAATGAGAATGCAGCCAGTAAATGAATACGTTGTTAATGCTTTCATCCGGGGAGGATTGCCAGTTAAGATGCTTTAACCTACCAAACGCAGGATAACCTTGGCACATCTGCCCAAAGATGCGGAGTGCAGTGTTGTAAGATTCATGCTTCCCTTGTGTCCACGGTTGTCAGAGCGTATCCAGGTGGGTGGATTGAGTAGTAACCGGAGGCAGAGAAAGCACTAAATGGTTAAGTAGGTTTGTTTGTTCCTTTGGGGTTCAGAGCCTTTTCTGGACTAAAAGTGATGAGACCACCCGGGCAATTAATCATGCTGGTATTGGCGTGGTGGATACTGTATCCACTCAAGGAGATGCATTAGGGCCGAGTGCTGCCAATCCCAGGGCACGGTCGGCCCGGAGGGGGGGGGGGGGGGGGGGGGGGATGTGCACATCTCTAGCTAAACCATGTGCTTCTTTGGCCTGACAACTCACCTACTTCTATTTGGGAACACTGACACTAGCGGGCCCTTCTAACGATTGGTTACTCCAAAGCTGCTGGAGCTGTTTGGCTCCGTCAACCTCCTCTGTCAGGGAACAGGAAGCTGATGCGTGTTCACAGCTTCACTCTGCCTCGTATCGACTACGCCGCCAGTGCTTTAATCATCCTTTACAATAAATCTCAATCAATTCAGCACTGAGGATGCGGGACACGTGCAGATGGCATGGGCTGATAGTCCTGACACATTGCAACTCAATCAAAGAGTGGCACAATAAAGCCCCCCCCACCCGCCACCCCCCGCCACCCCCCTCCCTCTTCTCATAGGAAAAAGGATCCGTGAAGCGGCACTATGCTAATCTATGCCGTCATTGTGCCATGTAGTCACAGCAAGTATCATCCTCCTCCATTTTCCCAATGTCAGGCCTTGACAACGATATGAGGACTTATTAGTTTAATAGGCAACATAAACAAATCACAACCACTTAGCGGAGCGATCATTTCAGCAGCACTCGGCGGACATCTTCTGCAAGATTCCCGAAATTGAGACTGCGGTCGAGGGGATTGGGTTATGGCGTGAGGCTGGTAAACAGGTGGCTCTGTCGGCGGTTTGCCAATACACGCCGCACCAAATGGAATAAAATGGCGAAACAGATGTTCTGCCGTGCCGTGCCTTGATTTGAGTGGTGCTCACGCTTTTAAAGCCTACTGAAGTATACACGCCGTCCCTGGCATTGCTGACGGGGCCCGCTGGAGGACCTGACAGCGGCTGTGAACCCAGTAAGTACTGGCGCTGACTCCTCGCTGGGCATGGTCTGACAAGAGTGTCAAGCAAATTGGAGGAGCCTGTTGGAGGGTCGGAAGAGAGAAAGAGATGGGGGTTGGGGGGTGGGGGGGTGGGGAGCAGACATCCGGCCGTGTAAGCATCGCAGCTGATCCGAGACATGCAGTGAAAGAGGGCGAAACGTGAACGGAATGCATCGGCGCTGCAGAACTGCTTATGTCAGGGAAACCTGGCCTCTGTTGGGTTTGCATTACGCTCGAAATGTTTAGGTGCCTTTGCCAAAATCACTGACCTCTTCCCTTCGGAGGCAGTCGAGCAACATTTAATGGCGGTTGGGGAAGTAGTAAATCCGCATCACAGTGAGTCAGTAATAACATTTACAGCCAGAGATGAGTCACTCTCAGGCAAGAAGGTTATCGCGACGCTCCTCCTGCAGCGGCGACAGTTAGGGGAGAAAAGATTGGATGATCAATTAATAATTGCCATTTTGGTTTTGATATGCTTTTAAGAGAGGAGGAGGAGGAAGTTCACAATGAGGAAGAGGGTCTGAAAGCCTGTAATGACAGCGGCCCCGGCGTGCAGAGAGAGAGAGAGAGAGACGGAGCGGGGGCGGATAGTGTGGATAGCTGTGAAATTGATGCGACCTTGAAAAGATCTGGAGACGGGGAGAGTCTGCCTGGTAATTACGGTGAAAACGTGTGTAACTAACTACCATGTTCAGACCGCCAATGAGCACGGGCTCCCTGACCACGCACCATACTCAATTACAGGGGAGGAGAGACAAGGAGAGGGCCAGCAGGAGAGAGGAGAGGGAGGAACCAGGGTCATTTTCCCCTTCGATGACCTACAGACTAATGCGGCCCAGGAGAGACAGCTATTTTCTGAATCTCACTGGAAGATGTCCCCACGCTGAGAGATGGGCTGCTTTTTTTTTTTTTTTTTTTTCCAGCCCACATCTTAGATGCAGGTGGGGAAGGAGTGGAGGGAGTAAGTAAACATGTCTGCAAAGAAGAGCAAATTGGAGGGAAATGTGTTCATTATTAAATATGAAACTCCCTCTTCATCTTCATTTAAAGGGCCAGTGTGTAGCACTTAGGGGGGGATCTAATACCAGAAATGTAGTATTCATGACTGTGTTTTTATTCGTGTGTGATCACCTGAAACTAAGAATCGTTGTCGTCGTCGTTAGCTTTAAAATGAGCGGGTCTCTTTCTCGGACACTGCCTTGTTTCTACAGTAGCCCAGAACGGACAAACAAAACACTGAATCTAGAGAAAGCCTTTTTGTTGTTTTTTTCCTCACCTGAAGGCCACCGACGTTCTCCGACACACTTGTAAAATTGCGGTAACGCGAGCCGCGCGCGGAGTGCCGAACCGTGGTACCGCCAGACGCCCGCCTGACCTCCGTTGCTCCTAAAGTAGTGCAATTATGGTAAAGATGGCCTCGGGGCGAGGCGAACGGATTTACTCTGGTTTTGCACTCAGCGGCTCGCGTTACCGCAGGCTTGAAAAGGGGCGGATATGAGCGGAGGACGCAATCTGCAACCACACTGCTACAGAGGCCACCAGATCCTATACTCTGTCCCTTTAATTCACGCCCTCTTCTGTTCTGTCACTCTCACCTGTGACATCCTTTTATATCTGCGTTGCGGTCGCCGGGATGCGCCGGTGTTTTTCCTGATGGGCCATCACACCGAGACAAACTAATGCACATTTATTTCGCGGGCGGCAAATGAAGTGATCCTGATGCGAACGTAACCTCCGCGGGGCGGTTATTTATTTAAAAGTTGTGATGATTGGCACGCCGGGAGAAACTTTGGAAATGTTTGAATATAATTAGAAGGGTGATGAAATCATTTTCTAATTGCAGGCTCAAAGCTCACGGCGTGTTAATGAACTTTGCCGCCTAACTTTTAAAACCCCAAACAGATTGTCCATCTGCACGCTGCCATATGCGACTAGAGGCTGCCGCTGCAGAATGAATAAGACCCTGTATCATCACACAGGCTGTTTGTAAAGGAGAATGTGTTTGCATTTGCACAGCCTTGTTCCAAAATTAGAAATACAGCATCTGAAAAAAGGGCTGACAGTTCATATTAGCTGATTTATTACACAGAGTAAAGAATGTAAGGAATATTATTAGCCTGAAATAACATTTGACATTTTGGCAGTCTAAAGCCTGTAATTTGTTGAGCTCAAGGTAATGCTTTATTTACTTGATGAACATGTAGTGTTTAATGTTCCTTTGGCTACAGAATCCGACTCGATGTGACAGTAATTAGTGTTGTGTTGTGGTTGTAAACTCCTCGTCGCTTCACACTCTCTAATATTTGTCATTTGGTGGATGCTTGTGTTGCGAGTATGCGAATAATATTATGAGAATAAAAAGGCTCAGGTTGGTTCAGGTTTGTTTTGTTGCAGACTGAAAGGTGAGAAATAAATAGTCACCTTTTTTTCTTTCTTTTTTTTTTTTTTTTGATGAACACCAAAGGAATAATTATCCATTTACCTCGTCTCACCAAACGACAGCTGCTCTCTTAACTATACGTTATACCAATTCTGTCGATTTAGAGTATTTAGTACAACAGCCTCAATTGATGCAGTTAGTGCTCATCGATTGGCTGTCACTGTCAGCCACGGGTAGTAAAAGTGCCCAGAAGGAGAGCCATTTGAAAAACGAGCAAAGACCGGCCGATGCAAAGAGCCATTCGCATATTCAATATTGCTTTTTCTCCCAGTCGCCATTAACAGAAAAACACCTATTCATCTCCGCCATGATTACACGTTACCAACGGGCTTTGTACAACCTTGAACCACATGTGTGCTCCAATTAAGCTGAAAAGCAGAACATTTCATTACCGTTGCTGTAATTTTCCATTTTGAAATTAAGGCACACATACGTACGTAGTTTGCTAATGAATGCAATTTGACATGATGAGATTTTATGAATCACTGATAATGTATTCAACCGTTCTGGCGGGGATGTTGCCCAGATCAGTCACACCACAACATGTGTGCTCGTTACATGATAGTAAGCCTGGTTCCAGATCAGAATTGCTGCCTATATATCTCACCTTTTTTTCGGGGGGGGGGGGGGGTGTTGAATTAGTCTGGTGTCGTGCTCATTGACGCCTGCTGCCCCAGTTGGAAGAGCCAATCACAGCTCAGAGCAGAAGAAATAAATCATTTTGAGAAAACGGCCTTTAAAGATATGTATTGTGAAATTCAATACATTACATAATACGGTAAAAAAAACAACTAAAAATGTCCCCAGTTGATTACTTACATTAAGACAATTACTTTTTGAATTGCAAGTTTTCTAATATTGTGTGTTTAAATATGCAAATTAAGCATTTTCTGATGCTAACTTTTGGCTTATTTAGAAGAAATCTGCAGAAGAATAAGTAAAATAAACACTTAATGCGTATTTTTCTTTCCCTTATATAATTTAAATATAAAATGAATCTAATGTTAGCTTATAACTAGTAACCCACTTTATTTGTACATTGTGTGAACTCAGAACACAGACAACATCCATTCGGGTGAAATACCAAGTTTTTCGGGAGTCCCTTAGAAAGAGAGAGAGAGAGAGAGAGAGAGAGAGAGAGAGAGAGAGAGAGAGAGTCTGTGTAGGATGGATGGATGCTCTCACCCAGGAGACCGCTGTTGGTGTCCCGTGTGAAACCAACGTCGACTTATTCTGCCGTAGTTTTGTGACACAACTTACTCAGCCTGCTGAACATCAATTAATACGGCGCGTACTGAACCTTTAAGCTAAACCACGAGGTTTTCCCAAGCCTAACCAAGTAAACCTAAAAACTAAGTAAAGAGGCCACGTAATGATGGAGACTGACACACCGTCCCTGAGTTCAAACTGACGCCAGAGCTGATTCTATTTCTATTCAAAAAGAGGGACGGCGCAACTTCCAACTCCTCTGCGTCGACTGAAAAGGACAAAGACAGAATCAGTTCTGGCCGAACAATGAAAGCGAACCGGCAATTTGCTCTGATTATCGGGCTAACGTGACAGAACCCTGCCGTCCATTATCATCATATTTTCTTCCTCAACGCTAGTCTATCTCCAGCACTCACACAGAGACGGCGTACTCACTCCTCTAGCACAAAGTCACTGGCTGCTACTGTTTGGAAGTCGTTTCGAGGAGAGGTTGGACGGACGACTTGATAACTCGACAGAGCCCTGACCTAGTTGACTTGCGTTTCTTTTTCCGGCTGGGGATAGACAGGAGGGGAAAGAAACAAAAAAAAATCAAGGCCCTGTACTCGCGCGTTCTGGCACTTTGAAGGTGCTCTGATGCTACTGAGGTTTCTTTATAGTATACTTTGTGTGGAGACATAAAACAAAGTCATGCAGCCTCACTCTGTCTGAAGTTATCACTTCCTCACAGTGTTATACAGCCAGTGCACAGGACTGGGCTCCACTACAAAGACTGAACCAGACGCCGGGCTCCTTCTGCATCAAGGACACTTGCTTTAACTTCTGCGGGAAAACAGAATGTATTTCAGCTTTTAACATGAATGAAAACGATATTAGTCAATAATTGTGACGGACTTTGTTTCACTAACAGAGTTCTTTGTTTTAGTTCCATGTCAGGAAATGGTTTAGGTTTTGGTGTTTTTTGGTTCTGCTGGTTTTTTGTTACATAATCATTTTGCCATTTTGGCCAGCGCTCTTTTTTTTTAAATGAGATTTCAATCTCAAGAGACCACTGTGACTAAATGAAGGTACTAAAATAAAGAAAAAATATAGATTTGTTATTTTGTTTTGTTAGAAAACAGCCTTGTTGTTCTATCATTTGGGAATGAAAGGCTTTGTGTTTATAAAGGGGTTCATTCCACAATGTTAATGTCAGAATGTATGTCAGAATAATGTGTATATATACACACATATTTATATACATAAGACCTTTCTTTGCTAAAGCATTACTTCTGCAGAAAAACAATGCTTCCTCTTGGCCACAGTGGAAAATGTAATTAAAAGCGTGTGTAGATCCCGACTCACCCACATGGGACAAATAAACAGGGAAGCCGAGTCCATTTTCCCATCGGTAGCTGATGAAGACGCAGAAAAAGGAGAACAGGGACTCCCGGAAAATATAATTTAAAGCAGACAGCTTGACTATCTTCACAAACTACAGTCCCCCTCTTAAGTTAGGAACTATTCATTTAGTCCGTCCCCATCTGTTTTCTATCTCATCTTGAAATTGTCAGTTTCACTTATTGTGCAGCTTCCTTGAAAAATTATATTCCAGCTGAAATTATGCTCATAATGATAACATTCACAGGCTCCCTCCTTGTAGATTCAGATCAAAAGTTTTTTTTTTTTGAAATGGTAGATAAAAGAATGGGGGGTGGGGGTGGGGGGGGGGGGGATTACATTACAGTGTGCCACTGAGATCGACCCATCCAAGAAATTCAGTAGAAGTGGAATTCAGGCTCTTTTGCGAGGCGCTTCCAGCTGACATCAGAGAAACTGAAGTGTGGGACCATTAAAAACACATCCCAAGTTAAGTTCAAGGACTTCCATAGAATGTGTTCACAGTCTTCCAGAAGAGTGTTTTTTCCCTTCGATTCAGTGAATATATCTCCAAATACACACAAGAATAAAAATACAATAAATGGAATAAAAATAGATTCAGTGTTTGTTACTCCCTTGTCTTTTACTGGTGTCCATTTTGCAAGGAACACCCACTCATCTGATTCAAGGTTCACCAGCTGGACCCAAAACAGGATTGAAACCCGTCCCTCCAACACATCAGATCACATTTTCTCTGATTGACGTTTTTGTTACAAATGCTCCAATTACCTCAATCGTGCATATTTTTTTTTTACAGTATTTACTGAGTTCCAGGAAACACAATGACATCATTAACAAGAAACAAGAAGCAGACAGCCAGCGTTTAAACAAACCGCCTGGTTAGTGGAAGTTAAAGGAGAAATAAATATGATCATTTTCGCTTTTACCACCGAGTAAAGTGGTGAAGATAATCTACATTTATGGCTTTGCTAACAACGCGGCTGGTTGTCTGTGCATTGGTGTTCCTTTGCTTGTTGGAGTCTGACAACACTTTGATAAATACAGTATTATTATTATGATAACTGATAAGAAATGGCCAAAAATGTGAAAACACAATGTTCATTTATGATGTACTATAATCGTAATGTGAGCCAATTAAAGTCACAGAGAAAGGCTCACGGCTTGGCGCCTCTATCTCCTGTGTGGTGTCGTATTTCAGAGTGTGACCTAACATGTGGGCGAGGTGCAGCGATGCTGATTTGATTGGACCACTGGAAACATGGGCACGACGTAGAGGACATGGCAGGGAGCTGGAGAGAGAGAGACAAAGCTGTGGAGGCCTCCACCCACACCTTCCTTCCTAGAGAAGATGAGGGAGGAGGAAGGAGGAATACATTTAAAGCTTTTCACCAACTAATATCCCGACGCTCACCTGTTATGATATCGCTTTCAAAGCCAAAACCTTAGCGTGGCTTTATATATTAAATAGGGCTGGATCATCGATCCAAATCACTTAATATTAGATATATTTATGTACATGTCTGCTGTTATTGATGAGTCTCTGATATACATACACTTATTGACATTTGTCTGGTATAAAAAAAAAAAAGCAACTGAACAATTACAACACAGGTTTAGAACTTGGAAAGTGTATTTTGAGCGCCCACCGACCAACACACTGTTGAATAAGTCCACTCGTCATAAAGTGGACTTACAGAGGCACGGCGCTAAAACGGAGCGGAACAGACACACAGTGAATACAGGTGTATACGCACAGACAATATATATATAAAAAAAAACATGTCAACATGTTCTGGAAGCAACCCAAATTACAAGTATGATTTGTCCCCTTTAAGCTGTTCCATGAAAAACATCAATTTACCGAGTAATCTGAGAATAAAAGTAGTATTTACAGAAGTACTGTCAGCTGGAGCCTCCAGCAGCTAATAATGTAATATTGATAATTTAATAAAGCAGTATTGATTCAAGCTCCAAGTAACCAAGAAGGGACTTTCAGTGGAACTACATGTACTATATGTAACGCGTAATAAGAACTACCTGAGTGGCCACGTCCCACCTATCAACACGGCAATTTAAACCGACATCTTTTGTAGTGCGTTATTTGTGGCAAAGCAATTTGAAAAGTGAAAATCAGAGAAGAAGAAGAAGAAATGCATTCAGACGCGCTGATAGAGACACACAGGCCGTGATGATCTAGAGAGTGAACAACTGTGATTACTCCCGTCTAACCAAAGGACAGGGAATTTTCAATTGATTACCAATTCAACCCGACACACAATTTGGCCTGAATAAAAGCAGAACAATGGAGTAATAATGCCCCTAAAAGCCTCAGAGACTCCTCAGTTTCTTTTTTTTTTTTGTCATCAAGGATACAATCAAGCATACAAATCTCTGCAGCTTCTCTGGGACAGGGCTAATAATGCTGGGAGAGAAGGAAAAAAATGAATAATGAACTCGGTAGAGCCAACGGCCTTTTTAATGCAATCCAGCTACTGTCTCTCACCGCGCATTTCACCAGGCTTCAATAAAATGATACATGAAAAGTGACACATTATTACTGAAGGCAATCTGAGCTGCTCGGAGACGAAACAATCAAAGAAAGCAATCTGAAAAAATAAAAATAAAATCACAGACAACAATCTCAACAAGTGCCGGGTGAAATTAGAAAAGATTTAATTTTTTTGGCGGCACGGTAACAATCGGGGAGCGCTTCGGGCTTCGGTAACATTAGAGGGCTAACTTCCCGCGGTGCGGGCGGACACGGTTTGTTTGATTGCAAATGAAAAAAGTCATGTCAGAGGTGTACTTTTGTGTTCAAACAAAGAACACAATCCCATTAGTGGGTAAAAGCGCCCATTGTTGCTCTCCAGGCTCACAATCAATAAAGACTCACTCGAGTTCAAGTTTTTAAGATTAGATCCAGCGTTTCAGTGGGCTGAATGCTTAAGTGTGTTGCTTTGGTATAACAAGGTTACATCGGCCAGGGGGAAGGGCTTTGGGAACCGGCGAAGCTAATGTAAGTGCAAGGGGTAGATAACAACCCGCGTCTCAAACAATGCCCTGTTTTAGATAAGTGTGCCATGCGAGGTCTGCTACGACAGCAATCATTATGAGTCATGCAAATATGTAGAACAAATCAAATGGATTCTCTGCCGATTGTCGTGAGGACTTCAAAGTGACTGATGCTCTTTAACTCAATCAATTAATAGGTTAGACTAAGAATGGCAGAGAAAATACAACGTCGAAGCTTTTTTCTATTTTAAATAACTTGTTCGGTCACTTAGTTTTGATGTGCTAACATTAGAGGTGCAGGCTGTGAGTCACATCGACTTCACAGCTAAGTGCTCCGATGAAAAGGTCCGAGTCTGAACAGGTGAACCTGGACTACGCTGGGGTTTCACCGCTTGTTTGACGTGACGTTATATAAGCGTTGGTTTCGCGTCTCCGACGGGTCAAAAGCTGTGTTTTGACGTCAAGGAGAGAAAAGGGCCGAGTTTGGTTGAAAATAAAAGAGATGCAGCAGGTAAGCGATGTTTAAAGACGTTGTAGTGAGTGTCATCTTCAGTTTGAAAGCTCAGAAATATATATATATATAAATATATTTACACTTCACACTCGCCATTATAAAAAAGGTACAAAACCTGGCTGCTAACAACGAGAGCTAACCAACAATCTTGCGTCATTCTTTCGCTCCTGACTAACTCATCTTACTTATTACTTCAAAAAGCAAACAGTAATATTAAATGTGCAGTTTTCTTTCAGCTCAACATATCCCAAATGAAATCGTACACATGAATCATTAAGTCGGTAAAAGGTACATGATCTGAGATCTGCGTTTCGATCGCCTGGCTTACAGCTAACGATGCTAACAGTAAGCTAGTAAAGGGAAACTTGTCTCAATCTCTGGGATCACTGCTTGTCAATGCATCTTCCTGCATTCGTCATAATTAAGCGTCAGCGTTGTTACTGTGGGTCAAAACGTTTAAAGCGCTCTCTATAATGAGCTATGTTTCCTTTACGAGAAGCTCTCCTGGTCTCATGCAGTTTTTCCTCGTACTCCGTAAAAGAAATACATTTCAGGGAGCCTGTTGTGACAATAAACCAGCAAGCTATCTTGTGACAAATGTTCCAAGAATATGATCAAAACAGATAAAACTGCACTGAAAACCAAATTATTTCAGCCGTCACCCTTCCGCCGTATACTCGCCGTTCAAGCGTCCCCCCCACCCCCCCCCCGGCCCCACCACCACCACCACCACCACCTCCTCTCTCACATCCACCTGTGCACTGTGATTGTGACGCGTTGTCTCCTCTGGACGTGACTCACCCTGCATGTTTAGCCATCCATCTGTCTGAATGTGAACAGAAATGTTTTCATTTTACCCACTGCTGCGTTCTGCAGCGGTGTCATCACATCCCGGGATGCTTTCTCATATCATCCAGGCTTTTTTTTTTTTTTTTTTTTTTGGTAAGTTTGTTGAAAGTGTAAACACAAGGCTCTTGCCCGACCGAAATACATAAATTCACTGATATATCTACACTGAGAGCCCACATCCTTCAGCACTCTAAAATAAACATATTCAGCGAGATATATAGAGGACAAGCAAACTTAGGGAGGAAATATGAGAGCGTCAACTTTTTTACCACAGTGCATTGCAACGGCACCCTACAACACGCGGCTTTGCTCGAGCACAACATGCCTAAAAGTATGTAGACACCTGAACACATCACTCATAGTGTTCATGGGTAAAATCAAGGGTATTCATCTGCTCAGCCTCCACTCTTCTGGGAAGATTCTGGAACCTGGCATGCAGGGATCGGCTCCCGTTCACCCACGAGCGCGTTAATGAGGTCCAACACTGATGCTTTGTCTATTAAGCCCGGCTGGCACTCCAGAGGTGTTGGATGGGGTTGAGGTCAGGGTTCTGTGCGGGGCCAGTCATGTTCTTCCACACCAAACTGGGAAAACCTCTTCTTTATGTTCCCGTCTTTGTTCACGGGCTGTTCCAGGAAGTTAGAGCGATGTGCCGTACTATTACGGTTTCCTTGTAATTTAAAAGCCTCCCACCAGAAGTCAGTGGACGGGTGCATTTAGTGCATCTTACACTGTATCGCTTGTAGCTTCAAAAAAGGAGAAACAGCCTTTAATCCGAACCGGCACGTTTGCGATGCATATATCTTCTCGCTGTAACGCGGCGGCTGCTCGGCAACATTGCCCCACCACTGCAACTTCTTGCTTTTCTTCCTCGTCGCTTGAAAGAATTTTAAAACTCCGGTCGCCTCTTAAATCTCTAAGAGGTGGTGTTTTACATCTACAATTAAGACAACAAGTAGTAAGGTGAAAAGAAAACATTCGTACTTCAAAATACACAAAAAAAAAAAATGGGATTCACTTCAGAGGCTGAGTAAAAGGCACACGACGCGCTTGCCAAGATCCAAATTCAGTAGCGTCAAACGGTAATAGTTTATTTAGGTTTTCATGCCGTGCCAAATATTTGGCCCCTTCCGCATGGGACTACAAATCTACTTTGTGTGTAAAACATCAAAAATACAAGAGACGTTTTGTTTATTTTCAGAATCAGAATTTCCCGGTTTCACACAGAAAATCCTCAATCATGGCATTTTACATCTCCAAAATTGCAGACGACATGTCCAAATATATGATTTCAAACTAGTTAGAAGGGTATTAATTGGCTTTGCAACAGCAGTTGACTATACAAAGGTTTCCCCTCCATGCCAATTGATCATGCTACGCCTTCAGAGGCCAGCATGTCTGTAGACCTGTGGGACAGCAGTACCCCCATTCTGCATGAGGAGATAGAGCAGACACAGCCAGGTATGAGGCAGAGCTGGGGTTTTTCCACAGAAGACGGGGAAATGTGCCAGGTTGTAACAAATCGCTAGAATGCCAGGCCAGCAGGCAGACATCCCTGAGACGAGACAAGGTGGGTGTAAATACATCCACTCGGTGGGAGGCTGGAGAAGTTCTGCAGTGCAGGAGGATTCTAGAAACGACTTATGCAAGCGTCCGCACACGTTCTGGATGAATGTGTGCGTTCGCAAGATGCCTTCCAAGTCGATGACGATTCATCTGTAAAGAAAACCGATTTACAGCGACGGACAATGGCAAGAAGAGGTAAACTGACAACTGACGGTCCTCGAGCAGTAATGGAGTAAAACACCTCAGAATGCGAGCGCGCTGAGAAAGAACATCGCTCTCAAGAGTAACCTATCCTTGAAACATATGCGGCACACCGTTTTCATCACAGGCAGTCGAGGAAAAAAGCAAAGATCCAAGGACAGCTGCTGCCGTTTAATGACTTTATCTTCATTTGAATGGGCGCCTTTCTCAAAGGAATCGTTCCACATCACTACTCGAAATCCATTCAGGCAATATGATGGCCACCTGAGAAGCGCATCAACCGGGATTCTATGGCTGTGAGTTGGTTTTTGAGAAACATAATACCCCCCCCCCCCCCCCCCCCCCCCGGTAGAATTATCTGCTCGGAGATAAGTTTGGCTGTGGTGAATCGAACGCACCGCAGTCTCCTTTCCTGCTGATGTGTGACAGAAACCCGAGGCGGGGATGAAAGATGGAGCGCCCTGCAGTGTGTACATCAACACCAGAAAACTTCATCAAACTCTGTTTACCATGGAAGACTGACGGAACTAATTGCAGTATCTCAAAGCGCTGGACCTGAGTCGTCTGTAAGCGTCTTTGAAGGGTGGGTTGTCCAATATACCGCATCACAGCTGGGGGCTGAACACAGCTGGGCTGTTACTTCTGAAAAGGAGCTCCGTTGACCTCAACTGTTTCATGCATACTGGTGTAATTCAAAGCCTACTTATCTATGCATTTTATTAAAAACAAATTAATACACTACCTGTAATGTAAGGCTTCTCATAGCCATTCGCCCACAGAGACTCCTCACCGGACTTTGCAGCTGATTCAAATCACTGTTTTTTTGTATTGTGGTTTCTGTAAAATGAATAAACTGGTGCTGGTCCAGGTGTCCTAGAAGGTTTCCACAACTAAAGCTAAAGTTGTTGTGTCAGCTGGATGGCAGACAGCTGTTTGCTAACATGTTAGTTAGTGTGTTGAGTTAATCTGCCTCCAAGTAGCCATAAAAAAAAAAAAATCTGTTACTGCAGCTTTATGATTAGTAAGCATACAGTAAACTCCTGCAGCCACAGTCGCTTTACGCCGATCACATAAATGGCAAAGTGGAGGTGATTGAAGAACATTTTTAGTTGTAGTTTTGACTTTTTAGCCTACAGTGTTTGTTTGGAGACATTGTTTTATGGACTTTATTTAGTACATATCATGATAGTAGGCTACCTAGCCCTGACTAAAAATACACCTCAACGTGTGAGGGGCTGTTTTGTGTGCGCAGCAATTAGAAGTGGATAATGTCAACCCAAATGCTCCCACCGATCGTTGACTGAGCCTCTGAAATCAGATCAGGGCCCACCTGAGTTTCCGTGCAATAAAGCGCGGTCCTCATGGACCGAGAGCTAAAGCTGCGCTCTCCCCCTCCACGTTGCTGTAATGACTTCAACTAAGCAGGTCCTCAACAGATGGTGACATTCAACACCCCAAAAGGTTGTCCCGCTGCTTAGGCCGGGAGTTTTGGGATATTGTTTTTCAGAAATTGGAAATGGAACTGAAGAAGTTTATCAACGTGAATTTCGAAACCGGTTCCAGTTCTCCGTCAAAATGCTGCCAGTTGGGTGAAATCTAACGCCAATCTGCCAGATGAGTAGGACAAACTTCTTTACCGTGATTCTTCAAAACCCTGTTTTTTTTAATATCTTTTATTTATACTTTATCTTCTGCATGATATTTTGCCTCATTTCTATAAAATGCGAGTCTGCTTTGTGCCAGTGTCACTATACAGCACACAGAAACTTTGAAATTTGACTTGTTGCTCAGGGAAAATATTAAACTTCATAGTTCGAGAGAGAGAGAGAGAGAGAGGGAGAGAGAGACGAGTGAGGAATTGAACTGCACACACTTCATCATGGAAGACCCTTGGCTGTCTTGTCAGTCGGTGTTCACTTCCCGGGCATGTTGATTCCACCATCTGGCCTCTGTCACTTAAGCCACCTCTGGGCCTAAAGGGATTAAACCACGTCCTCACCTGACACACAGATTGTGCCTCTGCAGTCAAAAAGTGAAATGTTTGCAGTTGGAGTCTTTTTCGCAGAGCACTATTTCTCCACAAAGGCCAGATTTAATTTGCACTAATTGAGGGTTTGGGTGGAGAACGAGACACTCGGGGTGACATCCACAACATTACGATTTTTTTTTCCTGAAGAGTGGATTGTTATAACACCTTCATATTTGTGTCTAGACACATCTTTTGTGCACTGAATGAGGTGAGGATGATGCAGACTGAGCTAAGGTAAATAATGTGGATACCACCATGAACCGAGCAACTCACAATACAAAAACTCCAGCGTGATGAAATCTTTGCGACATCGATGCCCCCGGAGTTCTTGCTGTGTCGAAACTGTGCATGTGACACTTCTGAGCGCGTTAGGAGCAGTATTCTTTGTGTTGGATTCATATTTCTTGACAGCATAAACCAAGAGGAGCCATATGGTAATCCAGACTGGACCTGCTTTAAAAATCCCCCCCTAGCTAGAGGTGGTGGAGCGACCTAATGAAGCAGCAGACTGTGTGCTGCCTGGGGGTCAGAATGGGAAAGGAGTTCAGATGGCTGTGGTCAGTGGCGGCAGCAGCAGCTAAACCCTGACTTGAGCCCCCAAGACACACAGCACTCTGGCCAGCCAACCACACAGGACAAGGCCCGATGTTCCCAATAACAGCGCGGTGCCAACAGGGACGGGGTAATCTAGCAGGCTTAGTCATGGCTCTGTGGGATAGGTGTGCATGTGTACGTCCACATGTCTGAGAGGGTTTACATTTGTACTTTCCGTTTTTTCTTTGCCGGTAAAACCCACTTACCCGCAGATTTTAAGCCATTTCTGAATCTAACCCTTAAACCCAAAGCCGAACCAATTTCATTCTTAAAGGGGTACGCCGGCAATGTATCATTGCACTCCGTAGGAGACAGATTAAACAAAAATAAATAAGAAAGGAATGCTGAAAATTGAAGAAAATATCTGGAATTTAAAAAAGGTACAATATGAGCGATGCCCCGGCCATGTCTCTTCCTTTTACACCACCGGTACCTCGAGAGGCGAGTCTCTTTTAGCGTCCGGTTGGCCCCTCGATCAAACATGAGAGCAGATACAGTTGCCCCGAGGGCTTGTAAATCACGTTGAAGGTACAGGGTTCGCGTGAGCTGTGATAGTTTGTTTATTGGATTCAATCCAAAAATGACAGAAACGAGAGAAGGACCGATTCATCGTACACCGCCGCTGGGAGACCACTTCGCTGAGAGGAGAGTGGACGGTGGCTCTTCAGTTAGCAGCTGTAGCGGCTTGAATTCAACCAGCGCTCCTCCCGGCAAAGCAGTCTTCTGGTGGCGACTACGGAGCCAGTAGTCGAGGTGAAATGCTTCTGCCCATGTAATAGGAGCATTTGGTAAAGTAGTACACCTTCCGCCTTTTAGTCAAGCTGACGAATGTAACGCCGGCTGCTACGTTTCCCATAATAAAACAAACAACGTATGGTCATATTTCATGTCCCCAGTTTGTAAAGCAGGCTTTCAAGGAAATAAGCCCTGATGTTGGGAGGATTTTCTTTGACTGCTTATATTCTTTAGTCATAGAAGACATTTAGCAACTGTGTTCATGGGCTGAGCAGTACTCCCAGTGACTAGTCAGCCGACCTTTCCTGTGTAAAAATGTCTCTCGTGGCATTCCGTTCGGTGACATTTTAAATGACAAATGATAACGTTTTTTTTGTTTTGTTTTTTCTTTTACATCAATTATTCGTACAACATCTGTGCATGGCAATTACTGTATAAGGTTAGGCAACTTCTTGGTCAAAAAATATGGAAAGGTTGAAGCAAATAGTCTCCACTCACATGCCCAGATGTTGGTTGCAAAGAGATAACGCAGTTTCATTGTAAGTCATATTGGTGGAAAAATTACATAATCTTTCTTCTTTGTTAAAAAAAAAAAAACATTCTAAAGTTCAGCACAAGCTTGTTCCTTGTTCCTCTGCCACGGCTGCAACTATGTCTCCAACGCAAGTTCCCATACTACTAAACTACATGGAAACATATTTTCGTCGTAAATTGAAACAAATTAAAATAAAACAGGTGCAAAACTACTTGTGGGTTGCGTGGAGGCAACACAACTTCTTGGTTAGGTTTAGCAAAAGATCATGGTTTGGATTAAAATAAGTATGTTTATTATGTTATTTAAATCACAGACGTGAACTGAAATACGTGAACGTTGACTCTTGGTTTCACACGGGACAAGAACAGCAGCTTCCTGGGTGAAAGTCCTGTGTTTGCATCTCTCAACCCCTCATAGGACAGTGTGGACAAGAGGAACAATAATCAACTCTTTCTAGCATCTAAATAGGCAAAACAATTGTTGCACTGAGATACACTTCTGACAATGTGCACCTTTCCTTTTTAGTTTGAGAAAAGCTGAAAAAGCCGGGGCAGATGTGACTCGGTGGGGAGAGCGGGTCCTTGTGGTTAAACTGTCGCGTGTCAAAGTGTCCTTGACCAAGACAATGAACCCCGAAGTTGCTCCCCGGGTGCTTCACAGCAGCCCATTGCCCCTACCAATGCTTGGGATTGGTTAAATACAGAGGTCAAACATCATGTATGTAAATGACGAATGAAATAAAGTTTAGAGGAGAACTTTAATCTCTGGTTTGAGACATGCTCACTGCTGTCTTTGAACATGCTGCACACATCCTCACGTTCAGCTGAATCTTCTTATTGTGTGCCGCATAATCATTCAATATAAACTCTAAAAGGTAAACGGATTTGGAAATTGTGTGCTAAAAACAATCAGCAGAATGCAATATCGTAAAAAAATATGTTCAGCTGCTCTCAAAGAAATGAGAATGCACTTTTACTTTTGCATCCTTTGAACACTGGAGAGCAATCACACCTTCACCGAGCCCAACTGAACTCACCTAGGTGTAGTTAGCGACAACGTGGACTCGGGCAAAACTAAAGTTTTCAGTCCGCCGTGTGGCAGGAATTCCAATTAAAGAGGAGAGAAGCTCAACAAAACAAGTGACAACACAAGGACTGCAAGGGAAGTAACAGCGCCTCGTAACTAGGTAACAAAGGCTACACACTGTGTGCGGCCACATCATAATAAAAACCCTCCTACGGTACAAGGTTAAAGACAGTGTTTTTCAGCTTTAAACATTGTGCGACAGGATTCAAAAATGTGTCTTTTAGAACATATAGTTTATCGTTGTTTATATACTCTTTTTTTTTTTTATAGCAGCACTTCTTTGTCTCTCATATTTAATTTAAAAATATAGTGACATTAAAAAGCACTTCTTGAGATCTACACCAAAACTGCAGAAAAGTGCAAGAAAGGCAAAAAGTGTGAAGGTTTTCTCTCGTTCTTCTATCTTTGAGGGGGCACAATAAATGAACACAAAAGCGAAACCACGCATACAATAATCATAAGTATTTGTTTTGACACTTACAGTAAATGGAAAATATGTTTTAAGGCCACACTAGAGTCATAAACTTGTCTGGGCAGACATCCAATGACTGTAGGCCCCTTCTTTTGATTTTTCCGTCGTCTGGCTCAACTCGGCAAATTTCGGGCAAGACTCCTAAACATTGTGCCCGCCTCCTGCCCCCCCCCCCCCCCCCAGATCCACGTCCTATCGGTAGATGCCAGGGCAGGAGGGCCGTGACGAGACGGGGAAGTAGCCTTGGGCCATGTGGAGGCTCAAGTTGGGCATCCAAAAGTAACCTTTTAAAATGCAAGCATGGTACTGAGAAGCCAGACCTCACAGGGACAGGTTTCAGGATGAGCGCTTATCTATTCAGCAACAACACCTAAGTCTGCCAAAATAGTGCACTAAGCAGCGCAGCGGACCAGGGAAAGGTCACACGCAGCCATATGCAAAACCCAGCTGTCTTTCTCCGCAGACACACGGCTGCACCGTCGTGAAACGCACACTATATTAAACAACTCGGGGGGGAAAAAAATGCAATTTCAAGAGACATATCAGATCGATTTTTGCAGTGAAATAACCCAGATGTTGTGAAGTGTTATTGCTTTCATATCACTTTGAGGGTATATCCATAAACATCCCACTAGCTAGATAGCGGTATGCTCAGCAGAAATGTGTGACAAATAAATGAATCGCGCAGCGGGGCCGGCGAGGACACTGCCCCAGATTTAACCCTCAAGATGGCAACTTCAACAAGGTGCTGAGAAAGGGTCCCCCCCCCCCCCCCCCCCCCCTTCACACACAAGCCTTAATAATCTTCATTATTCATCTGGTCAATACACAAACACAAGGCAATGCACAAGGTTTTATGCATTCAGTTGCCATGGGCAGCATTCTTTTTGCTGTATTCTTTACTGATAAATATTCCATTACAGAGATAAGACTGTGGAGTTGAGAGCACACAAAGAAATATATAGATATATATGCAATGCATTTTGTTTTCCTTGGGTTTTTAGACCTTTTGAGCTGCTGCATATTGCTCTTAGACAACCAACATAACAATGCAGGTGCACACAGCGCCCACTGCACTCAGCGCATGGTGAAAAAAACAGGCTGAATCACTTCCCTTTGCTGCTCTGTTTTCAGATTTTCATGAAACACGTATTTTGATCTTGATGGCAGGAAAAAAACGGATCTTGAAAGGGAATGACGGAAGCGATAACGCTTATCTGAGAAAGCAGGGCAATACCCAATAGTCAAACGGATGTTCTACTATCTGTAAAAAGCATTATTCTTAGAAAAGGGTGGTCTCTGATGTTCAGGCTCCAGGCTTTGCACCTTGCACTGTAATAGAATAAATGCCCATATCTATGGACTGTAAAAAAATGAGATTGGAATTGTGCAACTGTAATCCAAAGCGGAGGGAGGCTTTCAGTGTAATCAATCTCCAAAAAGGCTTTTAATGGAATCAATGGAGAGAAAGGGGATTGATTTCTGCCCCGTATGCAGCCATTTTTAGATATTCACTCTATGAAAACTCTCCTCGGTGGACTGAAAACTTCCATCCAGCGATATAGGTTAATTGCATATTGAGCAAAGCAGCCCATTTGTTAAGTGACACACTTGTTCTCGGTGACCATTAAGTTGGAAAAAGCTATATAGCAGTGAGGAAATATAACGCTGAGCTCTGATCTCAATCCTGAAAGAATAAAATAAAAATATGGCCTCAATTGTATTCTTCCCTCACAAGTCCATCCTACAGCGAGATGTTTGTCTCTGTTTCCCTTTCAAAATAAGGTCTCTCTCTGCTGCCAAGTAAAACTGCTGCTGACATTCACAGGATGCTGGTCAGTGCCAGGCAAACATTGACCAGTTAGGGGATTACATATAGTGGAAGACTTCCAGTTTAAGGACACACTTTTGGGTTCTGGGGTGTTTTTTCATGGTTTGGGTCCCTTGGTTCCAGTTGAGGGAAACGTTAATGCTACGCGATACAATACTACTTTAGACCATAATGGCTTGATAAGTTAGTGATTGTTCTTGTTGCGACGTGACAGTGCCTCCGTGTGCTGCGCCAGGTCCATGAAGACGTGGTTTTGTTTGGAAGAACAAGTCTGTTCTCATCCGAACTCTTCACATGGTGACGCTTGGTCAGACCACTTGGCGTCACTTTCTAACACAGCCCAGCGTGACAAACTATGCAGCTCCACTACGGTCGCACTAAACCCGTGGTTACCGCTGTGAATTCAGACAAAAACACTTATTTAGGTTTAGGAAAAACGGTTGGGCTTGAAATGAGTTCGTAAGCTAAGTCAAGCGGAAAACAACGGAACATAACAATGTATCCTCGTACAACGAAACCCGGCAACGTGCCTCCACTTCCGCTATAGGCAACAAAAGTAGTTCAGTTACTGAAGTACGCAAGTTATGTGACTAAAACATCAACACTGACTTCTGGCTTCACACGGGGAACGAACTGCGGCCTCCTGGCTTAAAGGTTGTTTTTTATTTTGTAGGATCCAACCACCTTCCCCTCTTGCCCTGCGGTCGTCTTTGCATGGTTTGCCGTAGCTACCGCTACGAAAACACGCCGGTGAACGTCGCTAACCAGCTGACCTCTCCGCCCCATCCGACGGCTCTGGGGTGAACTCCAAAGCCGACGGTGAGCCAGACCTCATGAGCCGACATCAGCGTTGGACCTCGCTGTGGCTGATTGAGAGCAAATCCCCCGCAGCCAGGGTCCAAAGCCTGGAACCAGAAGACCGGAGGCCGTTCTAGCGGGTGACATTCAACAACTGCATGCGGGTGACGTTTAAGGGTAGTGTGTTAATATACATCAAGGTATCTCGTACAATTATTCTCAAAAACTGCAGTATATAGGAAATTGCCGGGCAGAATATCAACACACACACACACACACACACACACACACACACACACACACACACACACAGTAGCCAGTCAGAGCTAAAAGACTCTTCTGCTGTTGGCATAGAAACAGTGCATGGACAGTTAAGGTTAAAGGGTAATACCACTCAATCTCAGCTTTGAAAAAGCCCTTCTCAAGCTCTGAGAGCAGTTATGTCTTTACTAGCGCACACACACGCCCTTCTCTTCCTTCCACACAGACAAGACATCAGGATCCCGACCTCGGATTTGTCCAAAAAAACTCTCCGCTGTCTATAAACAAGTGTACGTGCTTGACAAAGAGTCCATAACGATGTGTAATTAATCGGTCAGATTCAGTGATTAACTTTGTAACACACTGGATATGCTTTTACGGCCGTCACCAGATTTTTTTATTTGATCGTCCGATCAAATGGTAGAGATTTTATATTTATATTCCCATCGATTTTCCCTTGAAATGAAGAGAGCTACATGAACAGCATCCCCCCCCCCAATCACGCCGTTAGCTCAAGGCGGCTACCACTTCAGTCCAAATAAGCAAATCATTAAAATCCTGCTATAAAAAGCAACACTAATTGTATATGTTGCTGTGTTTCTTGGTGAAAAAAAAAAAAGCGTGATGATTCATGATTATGTTCTACATCTCGGGTTCGTTGTGTAGCGATCAGAAATAAGTGCGACGTTGACGTTTCTGCGAAGCCGACATAATAAAGTGTGAGAAAGGAAAAAAAAAAGAAAAAAAGAAGCAATTTTCGTACCTCATCAAAAATAATGACAGAGCCACAGTCGCAGTAGGTAGCAAACGTCGTAAATAAAAAAAAAAGGGTGAAACATGTGAGCTTTAATGCCCACAAATCATGTGACATGATGTCAGTAAAACGTGGACAGCAGGCTAATGTTTGCCGACCCAGCCGGTCTGTGATCCCTTTTCCGCCAAAAGGACAGCAAAGGGACCGGAGAAATGATCCAACACTTGCTGAGTCCATCTTTCTGTGGACAGAGTGTTCAGCGCTCTTTAGGAGACAGTTCACATTTTCACTGGTGCGGGGGGGGGAGGGGGGGGGGGGGGGAGCGACCTAACCCGACACCTGAAATTCATTTTGCAGAACTTTGTGCGAAAGCAAAAAAAAAAAAAAGAGTAAAAGTAATCCCATCTGAAGCTGTAAAATAAACAACGTGTGAACGGTTCTGTGACATGTTCACACCGCCGTCGCGTCGAGATTTTGTCCCCTTCTTCTCCTCGTCCCGCCTCCCTCCACACCTCCTTTTGTTCCCTGTCACTTAACTGTGTAGGTGTTTGGCAGAAGCCACGACAAGTTGAGCGTCAAACGGAGCTGACAGATTGTTGACATCTTCACTCTGGACGCGCCCCGGATTAAACGCTCCCGACAGGGACTTCTGTTTTATTTCTCGGGCGAGATCTGATGAATTATGAAACAGCCATAGTTGCGTGTCGGGCCTCGCGTGTCCGCGTGACACGAGAGGTCCGGTCATGTCAGGGCCCCCCCCCCCCCCATGTCCTTTTTGGCGGCTGGTAATGTATTCTCTCTATGTCGTCCATTGTGCTCGTCCTCGTCCACTGACAAGCCACGGCATCACAAGGGAGGAGTGTCCGGGGACCAAAAGGCTTTGAAGAAGATACCCCGAAACAATATTTCTTATTCATAACCACGGGACAATGTTTGTTCGTATTAATAAAACCACAAAAGTAATGTGGTTCAGATAGTTGCCTCTGGGTTGTTTGCTTTGGTTGGTGTGTGTGTGTGTGTGTGTGTGTGTGTGTGTGTGTGTGTGTGTGTTTTTTCTCTGTGCAGTTTGTTCACTCCTTTTCCCTCGCAGTGATGTCCATATGGTGGAATGATATTCTAAATTTTCAGGGTTTGTATATACAGTGGATCCTTCAAGCTCACCAAACACATTCTCTACCTGCTGAGCACAGACTTCCCGACACTTTGATCATCAGAAGCCCCCCCACCCATCCCCCCCCTCCTCTCTCGCTGCACCACGCACAAACACACGCACACACACACACACACACACAGTATCTATGGGCTGTTGTGGAAGTTAGCTTCGAAAAAAAAAAATATCCCCAAAAGCTTTTGTGTTTCAGCCATAAACACCTTGAAAGGCTCCAGCTTAAGGCCCGGGAACACATGCGATGCTTTTCTTTTAACGCAGCGGCACCCTTTTCCCCCATGCATTATTAATGCTCGGGGCGCGACAAGCGCCTACCGAACTACAGCATGTGGCTAATGTTTATAATGAACCTGATTCGTAGCCTCAGCGATGCGAAAACAACTGTTGGAACCGAGCGCTATCCGAGACAGATCTCCAGGACCGGGATGATGAAACCTCTCCGCTCTCTCCAAAAGTGAAGACGTCATGGAGCTCCGTCCTCACTTCCAAAGAAGAGCTTCTCTACATTTTTATGCAATAGCAAGCAGAAGGAACTTTCCCTAACTTTTTGTGTTATCTCCTTTAAGCTAGCTACAAGTAGTGCAACCTATTGAACGCTCAGAGTTTATTGTCTCACGAGTGATGTTGAGCCGTTTCAGGTTCTATCCTTCTTCAAGCATCTCGGAGTAGAACATCAGCCGGGCAGTGACGCATATTTGGTCGTATTTTTGTGCTCAGGGGTAAAAACTTCCTTAACTAGGAAATGACTCATGAATCTGCCAATATTTAAGAGGTCTCCAGAGGTGTCCTCACCTGTTACGAGTTGCCGGGAGAGTGCTGTCAGGCTGAGAAATGCCGGCACATTCCACGGGAGAAGAGATGTTTTTTTTGGGAACGCTCGGATAAAAAAAAAAAAATCAGCTCATTAAAAAAAAAAATGCCACGTTGACAGAAATTGAATATTTTTTTTGGGGGGGGAACTGACCTTGTGTGGGATGTGATTATTCCACCAACCAGAGACCACCTTGTGGTGGGATCCCCACCAGCCGCTCGGACCACGCCCCGGCTTTCGAACCCCACCGGCATTTTTAATCTCGGCTACACGGCCGTAGCCGTAACGTTTCGTGACTGCATCTCGCAGACGGGAATGTAAACACCTGGTGACTCCCGCTCAGACTCACTCACGGTGGAAACTTCACCGGCGAACGCTACCGCGGCTGGTAATGAGGAGAACACCGTGTTTTCTGCAGAAACCCGAGATCCACCTGGTAACGGGCGAAAAAGCCACTTTGAGACAGCGGCGATTTAGATCCGTCATGAGCTGGTTGGTTGGTTGTTACAACAATTTGAAATCATGCTTGTAGCACCAATGATGTAATACTTTACTGAAAGTGTAATAAAACACAATATGGTTGTAGAACATCCTGACTGATGTTAGAACATTTTTACAAACACTTTAACCTTTCAGTAAAGTCAGTCTTTTATTTTCAAAACTGATGAAAGTATCATTTTTGATGGATTTCTTTGTGTCCAGATGTACAACATATATAATACTGTTAGTCTGAAAACCCAAACTTCACACTGTAAACTCTTTATGTAGAATTTTAAATGTACGACGGATGGCAAGTGTTACGTTGTTATTGGGCAAAACATACATTAAACTAAATCCTTATTAATGTGGGAAATGAACCCGCCCATCTCTGTGCTGATTGGTCGTTGTGGAGTGGATCATAGATTAAACAAAAATCAGAAGATGGCCGACGTTACACTGAGCGAGCCACGAAGGCAAAACTATTCGATCTCCGTGAAATGTTCCGTTTCATCTCAGTCAACAGAGACTCTTGTTAAATGAAGCGTCTCAATCTAAGATTAAAATAACTAAATTCTTAGTTTCAGGTGAATTATAAACATATATATGAATATTATATTGAATTATATGCCAATAAATCTCCCGGTCACTTAAGTATATTTACATTTGATTACATTATTGGTGAAGTTATTACATTTTTAGGGAATTGCTTCATTATCATAATTTCATGAATCATTTATTTATTTATTTTAAACCTGGCTGCTGGCTTGAAATCGATTATGTGAATGTTATATTCAAATATCATCCAGGATTTCAGCTAGTTATTTACTTTGGCATTATATTTTTTATACACAACCC
Organism: Cebidichthys violaceus; assembly: GCF_023349555.1. Taxonomy (NCBI): domain Eukaryota; kingdom Metazoa; phylum Chordata; class Actinopteri; order Perciformes; family Stichaeidae; genus Cebidichthys; species Cebidichthys violaceus. The sequence goes on from NW_027176318.1 coordinate 14,382,987, forward strand.
AGTTAACTTTGTTATTTTCTCATAAACATGAGGCCTACACCTCAAAAAGTGGTGATTATTTCTGCATTTAGAATCCATGTTTTCTGCGTCGCACTATGCAACGATTACATGTATCTTTGCAGCCGAGAGTGTCGTTTAAAAAAAAAAAGAAACCCAGCGTCAGACGTCACGCTCTCCCAGGAGTCTCCTTGCTGGAAATAGTACGAGGAAACGTCACACTCTCAAGTCCTACAGCAGGCCGAGTGTTTCCAGTCCTCTTAACGATTTGTGGAAAGGGAATCTGAGACGCTCGATAAATCTGGGCCCAAATGTTCCTGTTACCAGCGATGCTCACAGCTGCATTTTAAGCTGCACAATAAAAGCATCCTATCTGATCACTGCCTCAGGTGTCTAAGCTGAGGGTCTCTCTTCGTCAGTGATACAGCCCACTGTCCACTCCTCCATGTCAAGTAGGTAAGTCAGACAAAACAGATTGATATCGTCTTGACTTAGCGGCGTCCTTATCGTGATCCTCGTGCTGTTGTTCAGCTAATGCCTTGCCTTTTTCTCTGCGCCGGGTCTTCTCGCCCCGCGCTGTCTTTCCGCAGCGCTAATGTGTGTTCTTGGGGGTTTGGTTTCACGCGGATTTGGCATCCTTAACTGTGCCATTTCTCCCCTCCTAATCTCACAAACATGACTGCTATCTGATCCAAACCAAAAGCCACTTAGACAGACTTACGCAGGGTCTGCTTTGGTTGGCAGACGACAGACGGCTGAGTCTTTTTTTTTTTTTTTTTTCTTTCTTCCCGCAGTTAACTTGGAAAAGAATAAGATCTGAGTCATTTGAACGCTCGGCTGCAGTGGTCAAAGAAAATGGGCCTTAATTACAAAGCTACACAGTATCCGGAATAATGAGAGCATGAAATAGAAAGCTGGGTTTGCTCATCTAACATCTTTGCAATACACTGAAACAGAAAAGGGGAATTCTTATCGAACAAAGTGACTGAAAAACCCTGAAAATTGTGCAATAATTGCCACAGATGATTAATCTACCATGTTCTTGCTTGGAAAAATGAATTTATTGTTCACACACAATACAGGCAACAGCGTCTGGTGGCATATACTTAGCTTGTTTTTCAAAGAATGTAATAAAAATTAACTTCAATGTTCTTTTTTTTTTTTTTCTCCACATACGTAAGCGATGTCCATATGTCACAGAGGCGATAAGCCAAACACAAAAGAGATGGAGTGGGGGGGGGGGGGGGGGGCGATAACGCAGGATGGTAAGGTAGCGTGGAGTGAATGGAGCGTGGGAGGATCCCGCCTGTCTGTCCGCGGTAAACACCCGGCTGCTCGTGGCAGAATAGGGAAGCAGATGGGTCACAGGGAGAAACATATCAGTGTGCGGAGTGACATCCGGAGATCATTACGTCCAATCAGAGCGGCGCAGGAAGTGCGGACGGATTGAGATTGATGGCACCAGACGGCTGCCTTACAGCTTTGAATAAATGAGGAGAAGGAAACGGGGCAACAGAACAACAAAACCACAGTGTCCTCTCCATTCCTCACCCATAGAGAGAAAAATGCCCTCTCTGTTCCTCGTTTCAATGTGCGGCATTGTGCGCGAGTGTTTGTGTGTGTGTGTGTGTGTGTGTGTGTGTGTCGGCGCACAAGCTTGTGTGCACGCGCATTGTAGTTTGTGTAATGTGTAGTCGTTCGGAGGAAAGCAAGGCGGGGGGGGTGGGGGGAGGGAAAGTGAACGGAAGAGAGTTCTTCACCGCCGCTTTCTTTTTTTCCTTCTTCTCGGTGTTGTTGAGTTCACGGTACAGCCTGTGTTCACGCTGCGGCGCAGTGCAGATAGAAACAAATGGCTGCTCAAAGGGGCTCCACGCCAAACGGATCTCATGTTGACTGACCTCATGGAGGACTGAAGCGTCACCGACTGGTAGCTACAGAACTTTTGGGGTGAAAAAAGGGGCGTGAGAAGAACAGCGCAGGCCGAGTGCGTTTTTTTTTTTATATCCATCGCGGAGCAGATCTGTGCACACGAATGAACTATGAAACAATTATGATAAGAAAGTAAAGAAAAAGAAGACATATCAACGCACAGCTACTTTAACGAAGTGGCCAAGAGAGTGCAGTGCCAGGCGGAGGTCAGCAACAATGCGCTCGGTTTAATTCACAGAAGTGAACAATGGTTCGGGGGTTAACAATGTGTCTGTTCACTCCTACCTTCTAAAGAAGTTTGCAAGCGCAGTGTGTCTTTTCCTACTTAGTTGCAAACAAGATGCGCGCTTTATTTATAGGACTGATCTTCAGAGGGCAGCAGCACTCCGTTCTGAAGCTCTTCATAATTACGTGGCGACGAGGCGTCGATGAGAAGAGACGCCTGGAACTAACAAATCGTCAATTTCTGTCACTTCCGGTGACGCTCATTTCCGATGGTGACGTAGTGAGCCCGGGTGTCACCGTGGACTTTTTTTTGTTCCCTTTACAGCAGCCTCGATGTGCTTTTTACGAGTGATTTTACATTAGGATGGATCCGCGACGGACGACAAGCGGTTTTATTTTTAGACGGCGCTATTAGGCACACTCTCCAATCAGCGCACGCAGCGGGTAAACAGCGCCGCATTCTGATTTGTTCATTTTGTATGACACGCCGAGCGCTGCCCGTGTAAACCTTAAATGAATCTGAGCCTCGGTGTACAAAACTACCTATAACTGCCCCCCGACCAGACGCTCTAATAACAGATGTGATCAACGGGGGGGGGGGGGGGGGGGACGGACATGCGCATCCAAACCTATCAGGCCTTCTCTCCAGCTCTCGAGAGCAGACCAGCAGCTTGTGTTGGAGAGTAGATGTCTATCTATAATCAATACAAGCACAATCTGGCCTTATCTCCCCGTCTGATATGCTGCACAGCCACTTTTCCACACCCTCCAATGTCCTCCGGCGTCGCATCCCAGAACGCTGACAGCAATTATGGATTGCCACCTTTTTTTTTTTCTTTTTTTTTCCCAATAAGCCAAGAGTCAGTGTAGCCGAGCGACAGTCAAAGATTCTAAATTTGGTGAAATAACTTTTGGAGTAGAAAAAAAAAAAAGAAAACATGATATGAAGTGAAGCCTATTATTTAATTTTTTTTTCTTCCCCCCCACCAAATATCACTACAGCACTTCTGGCAGCCTTCTCCTGTTGTATTCACCCTCCATCAACCATTAGTTTAACTAAGAGTGATTCCCACAACTGCGTCGGCGCTCCTCCGCCCCCCCCCCCATACTCCTGCTGTGGTTTTGCCCCCGTGGAGTCGCTCTCTACAACAGGCTGGTGACCTCGGGAGCGAGCGCCGCCCAAGGCTTCCAAAGGAAAAAAAAAAAGATGCCTCCTCCCGGTCTGATGGCGCCCCACACCCACACCCACTAACTCTAGTCCACTTTAGGGACGTCATTGCCCCCTTTCCTCTATGCCCTGGGGCCTACAGGGGCCAGTGATTTACAGATCGCCATATGGCCAGCCCTTAAAAGGAACATCTGACGGATAGGATTGTTTTTCTTCCATGTGTGCATGCAGACTATATCATATTCATACTGTACTGACCCCCGCGCCGTTCTGCATATGGTACCTGAGGCATAATCTGTCAGCGTTTGACACGGCAAGGCTATTTTTCTTATGCAAATGTGTTGTTTACATGGCCTTTTTTGTTTCCGACGCGGTTCGGCGTTTTATCCCGAGGATTTGGGTTTGCAGTCGCGAGGTCTGCGCGGCTGCGAGTACTGACAGGGGTGGCGGCACAATGGGACCGATGGCACGGCTCTGAGACGGGAAAGAAAGGAACAAAAAGGCAGGGGAGAGGGGAGACGGAGCGGTGGATAGAAGCAGCCCTGCTGGAGGCTCGCCACAGGCTACGTCTGACATCCCTCTCTCTGATGGACTGATGAGATTACCCTGACATTTTTTTCCCCTTCTAATTTAAATTGCATTACCACGAGGATCTTATGTTAGCCAGATCTCCATATTATTCTCAAGGGATTTGGGTTCCATTTTGCTCTCTGCTTCATTCTGCTCTCTTCCTTCCCCCCCCCCGCTCGCGCTCATACAGAGGAAATCGTCTTTTACGGCCTCGCATGTATTATCCGTTGGCAGGACTTCACGGATCCCATTTCGGAGACGGTGCCGCATATTCGGGCGCCGTACATCACGTTAATGCGGTTCCCCCCCCTGTTCAGGCCCCTCCTACGGTAAACTAGAATGATGCAGGTCACCGTAGTTGCGACTGAACTATGACATTTGATTAGTCAACTATCCTTGCACTGTGGACTGTTAACAGAATGAACTAACCAAGCAATTCAGCCTTAGGGTCATTGATAATTAAAGATAACCCATTTAGAAAGCAAATCCAAACACAGACCGTGAACTATACAGATTGGGGTCATGAAAGCATGTTCTTTTATGCCACTAATTTACATTCAACCTTTGCATTTCACCAGCGGTTTCACCTTGACATTTAAGGTTAACTGACAAATTAGGGCATATTTTTGGGGGGAGGGGGGGTGGGGGGGTTGTGTGCACTTCTTTCGTCTGTGCTCGCGAGCAGAGTCGGCTGCTTTTTTTTTTTTTTTTTTTCCCTTTGCTGTGCCGCATAGCGTAATGGTCTCAATTAGTCTAAAAGTCACCGTGGGTAATAATTCACCTCTCTCAGGCTTCATTTCCTCAGATTCAAGTCAAGCATAGCACAGGAAATGACACTTCAGGAGCTTTTAAAAAATGATGAGGACAAGCGGAGCGATCAGGGCGGTAAATCAGGTAGAGTGACTCGCGGGCGGCGGCGGCGGCGGAGCCTGTCAGTCGGCCGCGGTGACGTGTTCATCAAGGTGCGGGTGACATCGCTCAATCACTGTATCCGTCACTAGATAGACTGGTCAGTGGCATCAAACACAGATCTCATTATTTGAGTGCATCCTGCTAAAATCAATCACTGACAGTTTGGCTCATTTGAAAAATGAATGTCATTTGTTTTGGTGGTCTGCATTTTTAAATTGCCCAGTAGTTCAATCTTACACTATTATTAAAGGATACACCCAAAGCAGGCATTTGAGACCTGATAGTGAGTTCACCATGTTTATTTAAAAGGTCATAAGATATCAATCGTTATCTCAAAATAAAATAAAAATAGATTCTCTCTTGCCATTGGAACTGAGAAGCTTTTAGACCATAGTGGGGAAACTCAAATCCTCTGCTGCAACTCAGATAGATGTCTTTTTTTTTTTTTTTTTTTTTAGGTAGATCAATTTACTCCACCTGGGACTAGTTAGCACAGCATTGCTCAACCTTTTCTGTCCCGTGATCCAATTTCCAGGTCCAAAAATTCACACAACCTCAATAACGGTTGTCAAGGTGTCATGTGAATTTGAATATGGCACACTATGTTACTCCACTTTCAAGAGTTTAGAGGGAGCTGAACAAGTATTATATATTAAAATGATGGTTGATTTAATTTTACAAAGGTAATTGATTACATTCTGTCCTATTTCAAATGTAATAATTAAAACAATTAGTGTCTTTTTGTCTGCTTTAAATGTTTTATTTGCTTTAAATGTTGCTTTGTCTGCTTTAAATGTTGCTTTGTCTGCTTTAAATGTTACTTTATCTGCTTTAAATGTTGTTTTGTCTGCTTTAAATGTTTTTTTGTCTGCTTTAAATGTTGTTTTATTTGCTTTAAATGTTGTTTTGTCTGCTTTAAATGTTGCTTTGTCTGCTTAAAATGTTGCTTTGTCTGCTTAAATGTTGTTTTATTTGCTTTAAATGTTGTTTTGTCTGCTTTAAATGTTGCTTTGTCTGCTTTAAATGTTGTTTTGTCTGCTTTAAATGTTGTTTTATTTGCTTTAAATGTTGCTTTGTCTGCTTTACATGTTGCTTTGTCTGCTCTTCTGTCCTGCATGTTATTACAACCTGTTCAGGGACTGAAGAAGAAACAAAGCCTTTTGTCAAAATGTGACACAATTACATCAAATTGATGTGATTTAATTTGTATTGTTCACAAACAAACAAATTAACTAGAACGTTTATGATTTGCATAAAAGACTTTGGATTGTCCCTGTGTAGCAAAGGTGCGATGCAAATATACTTTACTTTCCAAATCTGCTTCATACAATATGTTTCTAAATCTCGGACAGCAACAAAAGCATATCCAGTGACCCCGTTTGACCACCAGGTCGAGGAACTCTGTAGCACTGCCTTTTAGTTTTTGGGTTTTACTAATTGATTCATGGTCCTGCAGGAACCTTAAACCTGCACATGTATTCCTCCGATCATTTTCCACATCAGTACATTCTGAATCCAGCGCTGTATATAGGGATTATATCCAATGTTGGTGTCCTTTGTCTAATATATTCTTAATTACAGCTTGAAAAAAATGACGATAAACGATACGGCTTGTGTCACATTCCACCGTTCAGGCTGTAGACGGGACAGAGCGTGGCAGCAGGTATCATGTGCGCCTTGTTAAAAGTTGCTGGTATAAGCACCCTGGAGACGGGAGATCAGTGGTGACCTTGAGTCCACCGGTGGATAAAGATCTTTTTTCATATTCATTCCGATCCGGAAACCATGACTTACCAATCATTAAAAAGCTTATGGATTTGGCATCCCTGGGCCGTCTCCATTCATCATGCAGCCGGTGATAACGGCTGCTCCGCTTACATGCAACCCTCACACTCTAGTTTGAGCAACTTACAATTAGCACCTTTCACGGAGGAGCTAAATAGTTTTTTTTGTTTGTATTAAATGGCATTGATTGGACTTCTCTCACATTGAATATAATGATCTGAAGACATATAGCTTCTGCTAATAACATGTGAACGGTTGTGATTTTGTTCATTTTTAGTCCGGATGATTAGTCAGTGATTGAAGAGTTTTATGGATCCTACAAAACGTTTTACTTTACATTGATTCTGCTGCTGTCCAATATGAATGTTATCCCTGGCTGGGAAATAAAATATTTACCTTAGCTGTAGCATTCTACTGCTACATTCTTCATTATGTTGAACTGCATGTGACGCAATAATACGATCCGAATCTGGGTTTTTGTACGAGTCTCAAACTTTCAAAAGACACAGAAATGATTAATTTCTCGTCCGTCCAGACTTTCCAGGAACCCGCGGAACCCTTTGAACGAGTTCAGTGCAGTCAAGTTGTCAGTTTTCGAGACGAGAGCAGATTGAGGGTAAAGAGCCTCAGGGGGTAATGGGATGAAGTCTGTTGCCACATTGTTGCAACATGCGTGGGATTCCCATGGGAGGGCTGGAAATGGAGTCAGGACACCGCTCCTTCCTGACATCTCGGGCCCACGTGCCACCGCCTTCACATCTCTCCCTCTGTGTTTGATGTCCAAATTGAGCTCCGCTTCATCGGATTCATCGCCGCCTCCCCTCTGTGCCCCTCCTCTCACCGCCTGCCTTATGGTTCTCAGAGGAGATGTTGAATCTACTGTTAAACCGATAAATTGGGTTGCCGAAACATAAGCCTGAATGGGGCTTTTGTTGAATATGGGTGTTGTCCTGTATTTCCAAAAAAATGATCACCAGCAACATGGAATCCATAGAATCAAGAATGCAATTTTTAACATGCACATTTTATTCTATTCTCAGTGTTTCTCTTCACATTAACAATGGACTAAGATGCATCTAAGAGGAGCTGCTAACCCTAAAATAATTTCATTTAATAATAGCTTTTAGTCAAACGTTTGAACATCATACAACCTCAACATCTTTTTGCACAGTCTACTTGCTTTTTTTTTTTTTTTTGTTGTTGTATTTTTTTTTTTTTTTTTTTCGGTGCATAAATTGTCAAATGGTCGGAATCAAAAAACTCGCTGCTAGTCGTTGAATGAACAGAAGAAATCTCTGGAAACTCAAAGCAGCGCGAGGATGACAGGCCTCTCAACCCTGCTGGCCTCCCGCTGGCTAAGTAGTCACAGTTTTCGCCTCGAAAATTCGCTTCATTGGTCAGATGAGTTTCCACACATTTCACTTTGAAATGAGAACAGTGGAGCGATGGGGCTACCGCTGTTTCTGACACATCATCCATGCTCATCTGTGGCCACTTTTTTTTTTTTTTTTATTACCTTCAAAGCAAATATGAATACATAAAAGTCATCTACCGCTGCTTTTAAAACGTGCCGACTGATAATTAATGGCGCCCAAGTTCTTTCGAATACCCATATCGGTCAAACTGGAGTCCGAGCGGGACGTCACGTCTGCTGCTTCTCTCTGCACGGCTCACTTAACCCTCCTCGCTGACCCTCTTTGTGAGTGCCGGTCCGGCGCTCGCCGCGGTGTGTGTTTTGGTGTGGCTGTCGCTCCGCTGTGGCAAACGCTGGGTAGGAAAAAGGAAGGAGCTGCGAGGATCGGGGGTGGTGCCGGTGAGACTGTTGGGGTTACGAGGGCGGTTGGAACAGATTGGTTGATATCGCACTCTCACCTCCGGGGGATAAAGGACCGGGAGGCGTTTTGGGGTTTTGGACGTGTGTGGATTTGTGTAGGTGTGTGACAGCAGGAGAGGATGGGTGAGTAAGGGATTGTGGGGGAATACAAAATCCTCAGATTGCTGAGTTTGGACGCCATGACCCCACACCGACCCCCATTTCCTGTCTCAATTGCCTCAGCATGAGCTGGGCTCCATTTCACAGCACCGCTGTTTCTCCTCTTGTCCACAATCATGTGGACTCATGCGGGAGTCCATACCACGGACGGCTCTATCATCATGAGTAAATAATGACAAAGGGTCATTGTGTGATCATGCGTTAGAATGTCTGATCCCAGCCTTGTGATCTCTAATGGGATTGACTCCCGTTTTAATGAGTATCACTGTTACAATCAAGCCTCCACGAAGACTAAAGATTCAATTGGCAACCGTGAATTAAAAGTAAGCTCGGAGGCAATGAAAGTGAACATTTAATCAACATTAAAATACAAATATGAGCGTCAGCAGTCTGCTAAAGTGTAATTGTCCATTACTTTGTCTTCAGGTTCATTGAGCTACACGTCTGACATATGGATGATATCTCAGGGTAATGAGTGGATGGCTTGTAAGCATCATTGTGCATTTGTTCATGCTTGCATTCCAGCCTTTGTGTATATTTGTGTGCATGTGTCTACCTTCTATTGTGCATGGTCATGATATAAAGGTATTACGGCATTACGAAAACGTCTCTCTCTCTCTCTCTCTCTCTCTGCCTTTTATGTGAATGTAGCTATTTAAAATCAGCCATCACCGACCAAATCATGGTTGACATCTGTGAGGAAATCGGCGTCTTAAAGGGAACGTTTCCACTTCAAAGCCATCCGCTAACATCTATCATCGCACACGACCTGAAGGCGCCAGCTGTTTGTATATTCCTCAGGTTCTGTTGTTTCAACTCTCATTTTCCACGCTTGTGACAAATGAATCGCGCCGACATTAAAGGGAGTCTGGTATAGATAACACAAATAATGGTCACTTTTTAGTCAGGCATTAAAGGAGCCAATTAGGAGAGGCTTATGCTCCATGTGAGACGAATGCTTACGGGTCATGGTTTATAGTCCCACCCAAACATCTTAGCCTTTTTTTTTTTTAAAGAATGGGTATTCATTATAACAGCTTTTGGGCTGTCATAATGAATATTTGAATAGAAAAATGTCCGTTAAATTTGGTTTTAAAGAACTACTTAATTATTTTTTTTTACCATTTTTTTTAAATACTGGTGCCCAATCAGCAGGTTTTAGGTCTCTTTGTTGTCATTTTCCTCTTCACTTCTATAAGCAGTAGTTCTATTTATGAGCGTAATTGGAGAAACTTTTTGTTAAGTTTATGTATTTTATAGCAGAAAGAGGTACAAAACAAAAACAATGACCTCTAATGATGTGTTCATACTTAACACAGAGCAAATTTTGGACTTGCGTTACCAACGCAGGTTTGACCGTGTCATCGTTTGTGTATATTTGTGTCTATTTGTGTCGGAGAAAAGGATGGTATACATCCATGTACACGCCAACGTTAAATCAACTATGACCAAAATAACCACTATTTCTGCTTTGTCCAACTAACCCAACCTAAGAATACCTAACGCCGTCGATGCTGCGTTCATCACATTATCTGGAGGCGCTCGTGGACTTCCACTGGCGTTATTGTTCATTCCATAGACTAGACTAGTCTATGGTTAATTTTTTTCCTCCATTTCTGATTCAACAACATCAGGACGTAAGTGACTAGAGGAGGAGAACGTCAGTGTTGATAGGCTGTTGCAACATGGCGGAAACCAAATTTTCTTGCTCTAAGAAATACACAAATGGCAACAATTTGCATCTATTTGCGTCTTTGCAACAGATTTGTATGTAATAGCGCTGCACGGAAAGTGCGCTTTGCGTTTGGTGTGAACACACCATAACAATGAAGCTCTTGTGAAAGTTCAGTCAAACAGACTCTTATTCTTTTGCACACTAGGCCTGTAGTTCATTCCTCATACATGCAGCCATCCACACATGATTTCACAACTGTGATCAATCGTGACATCAGCTGGTCAAAACTATCCATTTAGTCACGTATGTTGTTAACGAATAGGTAGTCAAGTGACCCATTAGTCAGTCAGGTCAACCACAATCTCTTCCTAACGCTAACTACTTAGCTTTGTTGCCTGAACCAAACTTCCCGTGGAGACGGAAGTTTATTTTGAAAAGACGCCGTTGCATGAACGTGTGTGTGCTGACACGTTACAGAGGGCCACTGAGCGAGCGTTGACGTCTGATGAGTTGGAAGTGAAGATGTTTCACAAAGATACTCCGTCGTTAGCACGTCCGTGGTGCTGTTACATGTGCGCTTCCACCCCCCCCCCCCCCCCCCGTCTTCATCAGCCTTATTTTATCACTAATCAGCCCACCATTCTAAGCAGAATCACCAGCCACCACCACCACCAGTGTCTGAACTCAATCAGGGAGATTTATCTCGCTGCTGCTCAAAGCAGCCCTCCATTGCAAATCTCCCCCGTAGAGTCTAAGCGCTTTCTGACAAGACTTTATTACCGCGCATCATCTGTTATTATAAGCAAGTATCTTTACTTCCTTCACTTGTCTCCCCTGATTGAGATCCAGTCATAAAACACCTGCGTTTGTCATTTGCATTTTTGGCAAGGACACGAGGGATTTTGGGTGCCGCAGAGGAAACGGCGCTGTAATCTAATGTTTGAACACTTGAAATCCAAATAGATAGGGCGAGCGGATCAGGAACGTCTTCCGGTGCCAGACGCTGTGGAGTCGTCGCACCTGGCAAAGTAATCCTTTTCTCATTAGTACTGACCGACAATGTTGTCAACTCTCCACGGGTTAATTTGTGTTATGAGGCGGTAAAATCTATTGGTGGTGCATTTTAAAGAAGGAAGCAAGTTCAGAAAACAACAACAAGTTGATGTTGTGCTATTGCAACTCTGAAACGTCTCATAATACATAATCAAACCAGAGTGCGCGGCGCCACCCTGCATGACCATTAGTGATGGTGAATAACGATAATCCAATCCGGGGAAATTACAGCGGGCCTTGATCACGGACTGTTTTGGATTACTCTTTCTTTCCGGGGTCATTATGTTATTTCACTCCCGGTCTGGTTCGTCACCAACACTGACGCCCGCAGCCTTATCGTGACCCCCCCTCCCCCCGCGCCGCTCATAACTCAAAAGGAAAGCCTAAAAATACAATTAAGCGGGCGCACGGAGAGAGAGAGAGAGAGAGAGAGAGAGAGAGAGAGGGGGGGGGGAGGGGGGGGGGGGCGGCTTCATCGGCAAATTGCACCACCTATTATGTCGCGGCAGTTACCTGCGCAATCACGCTCTCCTAAATTCCATTATGAACACCGATGAGATTTTGCGACGGTGGAAAAACATAGTCATTTTCTTGTGCTCTCTCAATCAGTCACAGAGTAGGTTGGAATCAAACATGTAAAGACAGTAGCCTCCTTTCTATTCCAGTTGCACTCCACAGTCCCTCTAAATCACCCCTAATGGGCTGGTGGAGGGAGCACACTCTGTATCACTGTATCAATCATTCACTCTGTTTTCCTCCTCCTGGAACCATCCACAGGATCACTTTGGGGCTTTAATGAGCCATTACAATTCCTATCAGACAATCTCCGTGCCATGAGGGTGCGTGGACGTGCACACGCACTTGTTTGTTTGTTTGCGACTGCGACTGCGCGCTCTAACCGCTGTGGACTTTACGCTCATGCTGATATTAGATTGTCTCCGCGGACTTTTCTGAGATAGCCGCGATCTCTCGTCTATCCATTTCTCACCCACTTCTCCCCCGCTGTTTCTTCGGCCTCCCGCCGCGCCGCGCGAGACAGCGCGCGGCGCGGCGGACAGTGGGCACGGGGTTATAATTGCATTGCGTTGCCGTCCCACTCGGTTCTCTACGCCCATCTGTCTCTTTAATATCCAGCTAAGCACTCTTGACCTTGAAGCATCCGTGACAGCACAGAGCCACATCCACACCAACACACCCATGTGGCTGACATCTCCCAGATAGCGCTGAAATGATAGAGAGAGGGGGGGGGGGGGGGGGGGGGGGATGATAGAAATACAAGGGGAAAAAAAAGAAACGGGAGGTAGAAAAACAAGGTGCAAAATGTTGTCTCTGCGACAAAGGTGAACAAGAGAACATGATGGATAGGTCTAGCCTGCGCTAAAGGTACAGAGGGAGAGCACAGTGAGTCGGACAAAGGGATGCCTTCAAGGACACCAGTGAATTCATTCAATTTAGAGCTGACTTGATTTTGCAAAGGTCGCCTTCACGGACTTCTCAAAAAAAAACAAAAAAAAAAAAAAACGTTATTTCAACAGAAAACATGCAAGACTAGCAGGAAGTCGAGGAACCGCGAGATCTGTTACTTGCCTCCCGGCGTTCCCTTTATGCTGCTCAAAAGGATGGTTCGTTCTGGAAGCGGTGCCTTTGGGCTGTCATGATGAATATTTGAGCTAACTCTCACTTTTTACTGTATAATACAAGAGAAAGTGCCTTAAAGGTATGGCTCGCAATTAGATCTTCAATCTAACCTAAACTTATTGGATTAGACATTTGAATGCAGTTAATAATGTTTTACCTTCATCCCGGGGAAAGTTTGCAGCGCATCTTGATGGCTTATCTAGGAAAAGTTTGCCGAAAAACCACCATAACCAGCTTTAAAAAGGTGCAATGTGTAACGCCTGGTCACATGTCGGGGGGCATCGTTTCAAGCCGACTACTAATTAACAGCTGGGCGAGCTTACGCATTGCTCACAGGTTTCCCCTTTAATTAGAGGCTTTATGAGGCAGGCAAAGAGCAGAGAGAGCACTTTGGCACAGGAGAGATTACTGCTTCAACGTCATAAACGGCTTCTGTGATATCTTACGAAAAGTTACATTTTTCGTGCGTTTTCCTACAGAAGCCTGCAGCGCGTGTCGATTTCCAATCGCTACATGCAGACGGTATTCAGTGTGGCGTCATGGATGGCAATGTTGGTCTGTTGCTTGGTCGGTCCGCTGCTTATGTCAATCAATTGATTTCATATTCATTGGATACAATTTAGCACAAACATTCACATTTCCCTAGATTATTTATTTTACTTTGGTGGTCTTCCATTTTTCACTATGAGCTCCGCATTTGTTTTTTTGTGTGTGAAATGACTTAAGTTTAAACACAATTATGTCCCCACTAACGTTTCATCCAGCACCATCAACAGGTCAAATGTTGATTTCCCATCAGCCTCAGCCGCACCTTTTGTGTTTAATCCTAATTAGCAATTGTTAGCATGCTAGCACACGAAATTAAACCAGTGTCCATCGTCATACCTGTCTGCAGCGCCGTCGTTAGCATGTTAGCGCGCTGACGTTAACGTTCGGTTGGAAGCGCCGCTGTACAGAAATACGGCCTCACAGTCTTTCCCTCAGTCTTTATTTTAACAATGCCTTCAGTCTCTCTCTTCGCTGTGCCGCTGGTTGACAAAATGTAATCAAACCTCAGAGGTGGCAGATCAGAAAATGGCCATATATATCATTTTTGTTACGGTCATTTGAAACAGTTTTTGAAGGCACTGACAGTTCTGCTGACCAGAAAACCGCGTTAAAAAAAAAAAAAGCTTCTTTGTCTTTGAGGTGGCAGGACTCTGACCAGACACTCCTTTTATTACCTATGTGCTCTTTTCACTCGCTCTTCTATAATCCAAATAACAGGAGTAGCATAGCGGTTCAATAGGTCTTATCAACTCAATGTCATACATTGAGGATAAAGATAATTCTGGGCCAATCTGGAGTTTCAGGTGTACTATAGTAGGATGACTTATTAAGAAAATGTTAACTCCCTGCAGCATGGTTATCTTTATTGAGAAACAAAGGATTAGTAACATGATTGATGGGCCTTGTCTCCGAGGGATTATGCTGTAGAGCACCACTAATTGCTCTCTCTTGCTCCCTCCCCCCTCTATTTATCTCCTTCTTTCTGTCTCATTCCATCCACATCCGCGCCCGTGGCCAATGCAATACACTTTTTAGCAATCACCTTTTGCCATCAGAGCTGGCGGTGCGAAGGGTTACGGCGTGTCACAGGCAGGCTCCGGGCTCCTTCGGTAAGCACTAAAAAGACTGAACTGTCCTTAAAGTTGTAGCCAAGGGACTTCATTTTGCATTCAGGCTCAAGTGGTTTGTTGAACACATGCCAGGCCTGAGCCGGGAGGGAGTCCGAACCCCTGTATGGGTGTGGTAACGCACCGTGTAATGGACTACTGTACGACTGGAAATAATGTGCTGAGTCATTTAGGAAAGCTATTAAGCCGCCTGGGTGACTTTGAAATTCACTAAGCCTGTTCACCCTCTCCCATTTATTCAGGAATAGGGCAGCTTCAGCCCCCAGCTCACTGCATCCACCCTACCCTACCCCCCCCACCTTCCCTCTCCTCCTCTCTGCTGTTCTCCTCTTTGACATCTTTCTAACTAAATGCTGAGAAGAAACTTAATTACAAATAACTGGGGGAGAGAGAGCTTATCATTAGGAAGCATGGAAAACAGTATGGCGTCTGCCAGCGAAGCCTTGTGAAATACGGTACAGCCTCGTATCCCCCCCCCCCCCCCCCCCCCCCACACTTAATTGAACATGTGTTGCATTAACCTTGAAAGCTTTTGCGGCGATTTTATTTTTCAATTAATCTTCTAAAGAAGACGCGGAAAATTAAAGTGGGACGCAAGACACAATGTTGCTGTCACGGAATAGTTCTCCAACAACAACAGGCGACTCGGTTTCTCCGCTAAGCATCCTAATAGGTTGCTGACCGCTTTAGATCACCGCGGGCCCACGAGACAGCGGAATTTCACAAGCCACCGTGGCACACACTAAAATGATTGGAATAATAAAACACACCTTCCTCCCAGCCATGTGTGTCCTTGTCAGTTATCATTAAACCATTCCTTATCGTGGACTTTAGAGGATTGATGCAGAGGGAGCCGTCGGGTGCGAGAACACATACGGCGCAGCGCTGTGGACTTAGTTGCAACGCTCCACCGCACGCGGCAACGGTGCAAAAAATAGAGTTGGCATCAAATAGCATTTTTCATGACCTGCCTGAACCTGTTGTATAAATGACGTCCAACCTCAGGCAAGGCTTTGGGGGGGGGGGTTCAAGAAGGCCTGTTAAAAATCTAATTCCTCCCATTTAATTCTTTAAAGAAGCAACGCTAAACGCAACATTTCGCGTCACGAGACGCACCGCAAGCGTTCGTCAATCCCGATCCCCTCAGAATTCCGCGAGTTTTTTGGTTCGACTGCTTTATCAAAGGGACCTGACAGAGGCCGTAAAAATGTAAATGTCTCGTGGAGGCTTCCCATGTTGCCGTGTTGTTCAATAATGGATGCGGTGCTTTACATTCTCCTCTTCTGGAATCAGTTCAGATGGAAAAGCACCCTGTCAAAATTTACTGCAGAGGTTCAGAGGAGAAATATTCACAAAGCCTAACACACAAAGGTGATGTGGAAAAAGAGGGGGGATGGGGGGGGGAGAGAGTCACAAATCAGGAGTGATTCCACACAAAAGTGCACGAGGGAACATATCAAAAAGAGGGGTGTGTGTGTGTGTGTGTGTGTGTGTGTGTGTGCGCACACTTTTGAGCAGATTGATAGCCGTGGGTATCTTAGGTTTGCTCTGAGTAAAGGCTCCAAAAAAGCCTCCCGTTGAATATTTTTTCTTTGCTTTCGCTCCTTTTGCTCAACCATCTCCTCACACAAATATATCTTTCCATCCATCCATCCATCTATCTATCCACTGTCCGTCCGTCCGTCCACACTGTGTGTAATTTTCAGCTATGCCACTTGTAATACAAACTACCTTGAGTCAAGGACAGTTGAACTACAAGTTGATTCTAGCAGCGGCATGTGGAACATTGCCAAGATGATTTTGGGGAGCGTGACATAATGACTGATGGCATCTTAAAAAATACAATTCCAACATCAATTTATTATCAACTTTTAAATCTTTGTGATGAATGTCCTGTTCTTGTAGTATAATGAATACCTGCAGCCTCTAGGGATCCTTTTAATAATTAGTCAAGTGAAGTCATGTCTCTAAGAGGCGAAAATAAAAATCATCATTTTCGCTGTCACAGGTAACAGAGGTCTCGGATATTCCAGCATTCGCCTTTGTCGAAAAAAAAAAAATTGGTCCAAGACCACTGACAGAGACCACCATCATTTATGTATCCATCATTGCTTCCATCCATCAGCGCTCTTTAGTCTGGTAACTCACAGTGAGCAGAGAATGACTCACAGTGACAGAGGTTACCTGCAGCTAGAGCTAATTTCAGGGGCGAACTCATGACGCCTGAAAAATTAAATGAAATAAAAAAACGTGGCCAAAACTACTTTTATAGTTTTTTTTTTTTTTAGATAATAGTGAGAATTCCAACTCTGTGCTCCGCTGTGATTTTCTGGACGAGGACGTTTTTTAAACTGTTCACGCTCCATAAAGTTCCCTCTTTACACAGACATTAGGTGCATAAATGCACAGCTATCATCCCTTCAGACACAATATGCAACTCCTATTAAAAACAAATATCATCAACAGAACTTCACATTTTTGAGTAATGACCGTTTAAGCGAAGGGAATAACTCTCACAGCGACGTCTGTCATCCTTTGTTCGCCGTAATTAATTCAGAAAGCAGCATTCAGATAATGCTGTGCGGGGGGGGACAACGAGACGGAGGTTCGGTCTAGACATTGGGTCTGTTGAAGGACACACTTTGTTGGCCGGATTCTGCGATTGATGAAGCCCCTGAATTGTAATATGTGTCTTTTACTACCCTCTGCTTGGTCCCACAACATGGCCAACGGAAGTACGTTTTTAGTGTCTGGGCTGTTGGGAAGACTTTAAATCTGGGAATAGTTGCTGCTGTTGGTCTGGTGGTTCGGTTGCAAAAATCGAATTATTTGAATATTTCCTTATTGTCCCAAGTTAAGTTTTCCTTGATTGGTTAAACAAAACATCGTTTAATCTTCTTCGTAAAAAGGTTCCCTAATGGGAATCCCCTGAAAGTTAGCTAAACAGTGGCATGAAAGATCTTAGATACCAAAGAAACCAAACAAGAACGTCATCGCTCTGACTGCATCTCAACCGCCGCGTGACCGAATGTACCACGATGAATGAAGGTGAATGAACCGGCGAGGAGTGCTCTGCGACCGGGAGGACCCGATGGATGCGCTGGATGAGCGATTGATTTCACACCCGGCCTATAGATCCGACTGGCAGTCAATTCATGATTAGCCCGAGAGTTGGATCGCTCTCCTTTCCACGGCTGTGCTCTTCCAGCCCATTTGCAATTAATGATTGCTCTACGGTCAGTAATAGGCACGCTATTTATTTTTCTTGCAATTTCCTCCCACGTTCATTGTTTTCTGTTTGCTGTTATTTGCGGATCAAATTTAGTACGTGCTTTTATTTATAAGATTCCTCCAGAAGTTTCATGTTTTCATCCTCAGATCAATTTCTTTTTTTTTTTGGCTCCTTTCCGTTTCCTTTTTAATCCATGGAAGCTGTACGATTGTACCGCCGTAAAATGTCTTTCGATGCAGTGAATGCCATAACATTTTCCCCTCAACCCAGAAATCCTTTAATGGCATTCTCTGCTACAACCTGCAGGAAGTCCCTCAGCTAAGCAGAAATTAAAATAAGTGTGATACTTTGGGAGAAAGCACGAAGCGTTTTGTGCAAGAGAAAGAAGAAGCAAAACGTGGAAAAAAGACAAAAAAGGAGGAACTTTAAAAACAGTCAAAGATGAACAAATAATTGGGAGTAAAACTGTCTATAAAACATCTGTAATCTGATTGTTTTAAGTGTTGAAGCTGATGTTGTCGAGGAGTAAAGGCAACAGCTGCACAACAAAACTCAACACTGGTCTTATCCCTCTGTTGTCTGCGGAGACGTATATATGCACCAGGTGAGCCCTTCCTGCTCTTTATTTGTCCCCTGAGGGGTCACGGCTTAGTCTTTCAAGGATGGACAAACTAAATGGTACTTTACTGTACCGCAACCTCGTCTCCGGGGACCAAGGGCGTTGTCCATATGACACTTTCCCCACATCGGTGGGTTTTCGATTTTTCATCTCTCAATTACCCGTGACTTCACTGAGAAATACGTGGCGCCCCACTGTGACATACGGCACCCCTCCTTCCTCCAACCCCCCACCCCCCAACACTGAGCTCAACAGGGCAACGGCGCTGCCCTGTGATGGGTTCCAGAGCGGGAATAAAGACTCACCGTTGAGCAACCCTTGTCTAACCGGTGGGAGACAGCTGGATTAGACGCAGCGGCGCCCCAAGAACATCCCAATTAAAATCAAAGCAATCACCATCGCAGTGAAGTCATTAGATTGAGAGCCTGTTTGAGGCTAAACGCTGTAATAACGCGGGGAGCTGCAGGATTTCAAAAGCCTGTCAGACACAGATTTCATACATTGGAAAAGTTGATGAATGGAGCCTTGTGAGAGGCAACTCTTGAGCGCCGCACTATTACCGAAAAGCTTTGCTGGGGATTAGAGGGAAGACAGAGGCTTTCATTCCATCAGTAAGTCAACGTATGAATAATTTACTCAGTGGGTATCTCGGCGAGCTCTCCCTGTAAGTCCTGGTAATGTTTTATTTGTATGTTTTCTGTCAGAAGTAATCTAGCATCCGGAGTCGTGAGGAACGGTTGCCGAGATCCGCGGAGCGTAGCGGGCCACATGCAGCTCACACAATACCTGTTTGATGTGACGTTTGTTGTCAGTGATAATTAGCTCGTCGCTAGACCGCGTCCGTTCCCTGTCCCGTCGCATGATTAAGGGAGCGCTGATAAGAAGAAAGCACGAGGCTTTCTCTTTATCTCCCCGTCGTCTTGCGTCGCACTTTTACTTGAACGATAATGAATTATGGCTTATTACAACTGGGATGGTATTTCCACGAGTCTGGCCGTCGTTTTTTTTTTTTTATCTGACGTGATGACGTCGCACTCGTCAGAGTTTTGCTGCTGAGGTTTGGGAACACGGGGGTGGGGGGGAGAAACAATCTATAAACGGGCCAAAATGTAGCTTTTTCCTGATTTATTTGGATGCCAAACGTAAAAAAAATAAGACGTCATTTCACAAGAAAACTGGTTCAAAGTTAAACCAGGAAGTCAGCAAACTGTGATGGATGTTTTCTCTTCCCAATGAGTGTCTAGCTGTATTTTCAAGCTGTTTGCCGCTCGCGTCTTCCGCCTTGTTTAACATCTTTATATTCTCTCTGCGATATCAGCAATTACTTTAATGATTGTAATGTAATCAAAACCGGAATGAAAGGCTGTCCACAACCTACAAAAATAAGATCCGAGTTTTAATAAACAAGAATTAATTATCCATTAAATGAACGTTTCTCACAGTCAAAACATTATTAATATTTTTTTTTTTTCCATTTTTTCTAACGCTGCATTTTATTCAAAGTTACTAACTGGTAGATTGCCAATATAACCTCTGAGTGCTCCAATGGTTCAGCACAAGAAGAAGAAAAAAAATAATCATAACGGGGAATGAAGAAAGGCATTTTTATTTATGTTTAGTCTAGAGCTCCCATCTTTGCCGCTTTAGTTAACTCGTGCTCTAGAAAACGGTGGATCGTGCACCCTGCCCATCGAGGTTTAATTCAACCAATGGAATTATTTCCGCCTCCCTTGCATCTCTGCCTCTCCGTAATACTAAAATGCCAATCAGCCTTTCCTCTCGCTCTCTGACTCCCCTCCTGTTCCTCTCTCTCCCACACACACACACACACACACACACACACACACACATACACAGCAGCTTGCACAGAAAATCCACTGTATGCTTTCTTCATCGGTTTCACATGGGCATCTCAACACATACTAAAGACGCACACACACACACAAACGTGTGATGGACACACACATGCACACAAACAGAGAGAGAGAGAGAGAGAGAGAGAGAGAGAGAGAGAGAACCACACAAAAACAGTATTAATCCCCTGAAGAGGTCTCTAAAAGGGTTTCTTAAAGCTGATTTTCGCCACACAGAAGCTTTCCAGGTCACCACTGTTTGTGGTGGGAATGGTGCTGAAGCGTTCAAGCTTTACGCCCTCACCTTTCCACCCTGCTACTTCCTATTGCTTCCCCTCTCGCACACAGTCTTTCTTTTTCCCCCCCATTTTCTGCATTGGTCCCTGCCTGCCTCTTTTTTTCTTTTCTTCTGAGACTGCGTCCGCAACCACTAAGCCGGCTGAATCTGAAAATGCTGTTTATGTGTGAAAAAAAAAAAAAAAAAAAATGACTCGCAGTCACATTTTCAGGTCGTATTGGTGACAACAACAAAAAAAGAAAAGTGAATGCAGGTCAATACCAAGAGCGGTGCCGGTTGATCGGTTGTATAGACACCTCCGATGACACATGGCCCTCCTGAATAATACTCATCGTCATAAAACACTCTTCAGTCTGAACACCTGTGCACAGAGAGACAAAACAGAAGACAACACGTCCCATGGCTATAATGCATTACAGACAAGCTCATGATCAATTGAAATCTGCTTATAGCACATGCATAATGCATAATATACACTATTATAATGTGATTATAAGTTACTCTAAGAAAACATTCATTGTACAATGCTGTTGTTTGGAGTTAGAGGTACTTCATTATCACATTATAATGCAGTAGAATGGTTAGCATGATGCGTCGTGAAAATATTATGTTTCATAACTTATGATACATTATGATGCTTGCAAAAGTTAGTGACTGAACAGCAATAATGGAGTATTTTCATATGGAGTATAGTTTATAACTATAGTGTCATAAGCAGATAATGAAGCATCATTATGTTTATAATAGAACTATAGAAAGTGTTAAAAAATATAGGTTTGAAATCCCTCCGGCTCAGTGTGGATGTATCCTCTCTGTCTCTCTCTCTCTCTCTCTCTCTCTCTCTCTCTCTCTCTCTCTCTCTCTCTCTCTGTCTGTCTCTCTTTCTCTGTCTCTCTCTCTGTCTGTCTCTGTGTGTGTCTCTCTGTCTCTGTGTCTCTCTCTCTGTCTCTCTCTTTCCCCCTCTCTCTCTGTCTCTCTCTCTGTATCTCTGTCTCTCTCTCTCTCCCCCTCTCTCTCTGTCTCTCTCTCTCTGTGTCTCTCTGTCTGTCTCTCTCTCGCTCTCCCCCTCTCTCCCCATCTCTTTCTCTGTCTCTCTCTCCCCCTCTCTCTCTGTATCTCTCTGTCTGTCTCTCTCTCCCCATCTCTCTCTCTGTCTCTCTCTCTCTCTCCCCCTCTCTCTCTCTCTCTCTCTCTCTCACTCTCTCTCTCACCCCGTCCCCTCTCTGTCAAAGCCAATAAGTTTTGCATTTGAATCACACCGTTATTTAACATAAATCGAAGCAACTTTAATCAACAGCAAAATGAATGTGCGATGCCTCTCCGTATGTAATTAGTCGGTGGTCTTTAGCTTATCTGTTTTTTTTTTTTATAAGACCTCCAGGCTCAGTAATGGGATAGTTAAAATCGATACAGTGGCATCATTGCATGCGACTTCCTCGAAGATCTGATTTTGCGGGAGTCTGATAACACACAGCACAACACAGAGGTAAACACGGGGGGGGGGGGGGGGGGGGTGGTTCTCACAATCACCTTGTCAACAGTAATGTTTTTGTCAATCACTATAATTGAAAATGACCAAAGTTACAATGTTCCTCACTGAATGAATTAGTGAGAACCTGACCGAATTATACCCTCCCAAGAGACAACGCTCAGTGTGGAGTGTGTGCGCCTTCAGTCGCACGGTGTTGCATTTTGCTGCTGTGCAGTAAAAACCATCGAAGGAAAAAGAAGCCTTGCTTATCGGCTTGACAATCATGTGTTTTTTTGAGTTCATCCGATGGATTTTAAATGGGCGTCTGATACGGAAAAAAAAAAGAAGACACATTTTATCTCAATCCCCGGAGAAGCATGACATTTGCTGATATTAAAATATATTAATCAGCATGAGTTTTACAAGGCTTGGTGTCGACTGACTTTTTCAACCAGGATGTGGAACCACTGGAGGGGAAATGGACGTATCCGGGCGGTGTTACGACTTCATTTCCTCCACCCGTGATCCATGACATGACTCTCTCTCTCTCTCTGCTCACCCCTCCATACGTTTATACACCATCAATTACATCCCACTTCTCTTCCTCTCAGTCTCACCTCACCTCGCGTGATTCATGGAGTGGGCCGGTATTCTGACAGTCCAAACCCCTCTGAGGCTGCTCCGCGCCATCTCCTCCCCTCTCGCAGCCCCCGGTTTTCACGAGCCAAAAGCCAGCAGAAGGGCCGCAGGACTCATCGCTTTTATTGCGTACGGTCGGGTGCGAGAGGAGCCTTTCCGGGGTGAAGGGATCAAGGTTGCGACGGCGTACATCTGCCTCCTATTCTTTGCCCTAGATTAGGAAGAGAGAGAATCGCCACGACGCAGACAGACGCACGGAGAAACGCCAGGCTCATCGGCTCGAGAGTTACAGGATCAAGGACTTTTCTTATAATCATTAACCATTATGATTTTCTTTTCACAACTGTTACCTAAGAGCATTACGCTCCGACGAGCGCTCATCACGATGGGATCAATGAGGTCTGTTTCATAAGGCTTCCTTCTCTCTTTCTCGCTTTTCAGGTTGAAAATCTACGGGACCCTTTTAAGCAAAGCAGCTACAAGAGGCTGAGGCGCAATGAATGGAAAACATTATGTGAGGAAACAAATGAGGCAATTTCAAACGGGAGTTCAGCTTTCGCAAATGAACATGAGAGCGCAGAGAAGGGTTCCCTTCAGATATTGTGACTGCAAACTGTGCCTCTGTTTACCGCTGAAAAGACGCCTTTTTCATCAGACGCTGCCTTTTTGAGTCAATTCCCAGATGCGACGCTTGTTTGGAGTCCTCGTGTTCCTCTCACATTCATTTAATATACATACTTATATGGAGATATAATTACTCTGGTTCGTCAGCAACGCCTTTGTTGTTTTACATTACTCGGAAGAATTTAAAACAGTGAAGCGGAGGGTTTGAAGCTTCATAAAACTATTTTTTGTTTTTACGGAAAATGTTAAAAGGACTCACCATGAAGTAACATTTACAAACACTTAATTTAAAGAAACAGGATTATAACCTTTTAGTTTTGCTCTTATCTTTCTAGTGTAGTTTAAAATAATAGATTTAACAGAATGTTTTTACCTTAATCTTATGTTTACAATATCTCAGCAGTAACCTTTATGAGGGATTGAGGGTTTGAAGCTCCGCAACGATATATGTCTGATAATATTAATACTAACATGTCAATATATTGACAAACCTTTATACCATAATACATACATTAACCTCGACCGAAGAGGAAAAGAAAGGGAGAGGATAATCACTTCATTCATTCAACTTATGATTAAAAGCTCTTTCTTCCAATGAGAAGTGCGTCATGAAGTAACCCAGCTATTGTTGCCGTCACCCTGTCTGTATAGCATTAGCTTGAAGTGATCACATCTATACAATCGTCCATTCAGGACACAGCTATGGAATCATTCATCCACTGTATTCATTCATCTGCCCTGATAATAGACGTACGGAGTCTTCAGGCTGTTATTTCCATTCTCTCCACTGTTCCCTTAAACATGTAAAATCTCAGAACCCTTAATGAATGACTAACTGTTTTATACCAACAGTGAGTGTGTGTGTGTTAGAAGGACAGTATGAGCAAACAGACAAACAGACAGACAAATGGACGGGCTCGGTGGCGTTTTTTCGCTGGCTACTTAATACAATGTGACAGCTGAACAAAACCCGGAAGAATTACCGCACATGTCGAGAATGGGACATCAGGGGATCTGTAGACAAACACTGTCATTACAACGCGCAGATGAAACAATACAGCAGAGCCTCAGCTGACGGCCCCCGTTTGGGATTCATTAATGGCTGCTTGTAAACTGAAACAAAATTGGAAGCAACAACGAGATGGCATCAATGACATTTTTTTTTTTTTTTTTTTTTTTTAGGATAATATCGGTCCAGCTCCACTAATGCTCAGTTTGCAAAAACAGTATATATATATATATATATATATATATATGCTTATTATTATGTGGCGGAGCCTCGTTCAGTCTGTCAGAGACGGACAACAATTAGAGAAAAGAACCGTTTGCAGCGTCGGGTTTAGCAGAAGACGAGCCGTACTGATGCCAGCAAAGTGAAGGAAGGCCACAGTAGCCTTAGTGCTAGTGTGTGTGTGTGTGTGTGTGTGTGTGTGTGGGGGGGTAGCTCATCTTCAATCATGAGTCTGTAGGTAAACCTTCACTGAGTCTCCTGTGTGACCCGTCAGCAGACAAGTGGATTTGAAAACAGATAATATTAGAATGTAAAATTATACAGTTTTCCAGAAGTGCCAGGTGACCCTTTGACCGAAACCGACTGAGGCAGAAACCCCTTACATTATCTTTTATCTCTCTGTGTGTGTGTGTGTGTGTGTGTGTGTGTGTGTGTGGAGATGTGTGAGGAATTGATCTTGAATGTCACTGCATGCCTTTGAGGGAAAGTATTGTTTTTCTCTGATTAAAATGATGTGTTTTCAAGGAGTGGCAGGGAGATTACTTTTGTTTCGTTTCTTCCAGCCAACGCTGTGGCGTAAAGTGCCGTTCTTTTTAAATTAGCGTCAGATCATAAGACACTGCGCGTTTAATAGAGTATTCACCTCGAACACAAATTGGTAACCAAGTCAGTTCACTCAATAAACAGCGAACACTCTCGGGCGTCTCTCGCTGATGTCGTGGTGGTGTGTAATGCCCCTCGGGAGAAGACAGAATGCTTTGTTGTAGTCACGGATGTGGGCCAACGGAGGCCAAAACCCATTTAGTTCCCGCTAACAGACACACACACACACACACACACACACACACACACACACACACACACATATATTCCCACACATACGGACACTGTACAGTGTGCCCACCCATAAACAGCCTCAGGGCTTCGGGTCCATTAGGGTGCTTAAGCCCTGTGTGTACAAACCGACACATACTGTGCACCAGCATGTGGGTGTGTTCTCCGTTTGACTTTAGGACCTTTTAGAGCACGTTTAATCCCATAATACAATTCTGAAGTTTTGGAGGGTTGCACATAAAAAAAATAAATCTTTATATCCTTCTTCTTCTCTGGCCTTTTTTTGGGGGATTTTTGTGTTTTGGGACTCGAGTGCAACATTTGTCATAAGTGCACACTGTCCATAAAAAAAAAAAAAAAAAAGATGGAGGACAGTCGTTTGTACAGTGGAGAGAGTCGGAGAGCGGTTCGGTTCGATCGCAGAATTATTTGGATTGTTACTTCAATTCAAGCAAAGCCTGAGAGAAAGAAAAAAAAATAATGGCTGCATGGGGGGGGGGGGGGACAGACGGATGTATGAACTGAATCACAAAGAAAGAAAGACTAAATAAAAGCTGAATGACACAATAACAATAACCATTTATCCAAGTATTAGCAACAGCAGCTGCATTGTTTTGGGCTTTTGAACTGTCTCATACATTGCTGATCCTACAAAAGCTATTGTATTTTGAAGAAATGTCTGTGCCAATGTAACTAACACAACAATACGTCATTTAAGCTGCTTTACTCATTTGGAAAGACGGTACAGTCTTGTGGCAAAATGATATTGAAAGCAGTAACTCAAGTAGTCCTAATCTATTGACCAGGTATGATAAACCATGAGCACATTGTCCGCTTTACACTAAGTTTTTAAAATTCTTAAACACACGATTATCTACATCAAAAATTCAAAATAAATAAATAAAAGCCTGTGTGTTGTTTGTTGAACACTTATTGAAATATCACACTCAATTATCAACCGCCGGCACCCAGAATGCACCTGTGAAAACACCATAAATTCGTGATTCGGGTTTGTTCTTTGCACATCAATGGAGTTCCGTTTTGGCCAATTGTGAGAGGAAGAAGTGCGCGATGCAATACCGGTTGCTTAGTTTTGCCTGAGGTTCTCCCAACCTACAGATTTATGGCAGATGGTGGAAACTCACCATTGTAGAACATAAAAAAAAAAAAAAAGGTCATTGTGTAGCTTAACCTCTGGTAAATCACGTTAA
The DNA here is from genome assembly GCF_023349555.1 of Cebidichthys violaceus. Lineage (NCBI taxonomy): Eukaryota > Metazoa > Chordata > Actinopteri > Perciformes > Stichaeidae > Cebidichthys > Cebidichthys violaceus. The sequence goes on from NW_027176318.1 coordinate 14,409,620, forward strand.
CCTGCCTACGGGGTGAATGTTTGTCTTCCACTCATACATAAACATCCTGGAAACAAAGTCCAACACCTGAACAACTCACGCAATCTTTCAGGGGTTATAGCCTGAAGGTAGGAAAGTATAAATAATGACTCAAAATGTTGTTTTACTGAACTTTTACAGAGCGGCAGAAGTTCTGGCGAGGTAGGAAGTGAGGAAGGGACCACTGGCCTCCTCCATCTTACGCCCCTGGCACGATTCGACGTCGTGCTGTTGTCATACCATTGCAAGATGGTTTCTAGTGTGTTCTTGTTTGTAGAGTTTTAACAAACAAGGCACTAGTTCCAGAAGTTTTCTTTTAGCAATTGCAAAAAAAGTTATCTAGCTATTGTCATCTAGCTCTGTGCCCTCTTACCTAATGTTGGACTGCAGGATGTTATGTTCTCATGCTGGTTTGTCAGTAATTTAGCGTCCAACAACAACGCTTTTTTTTAATACCTTTTGCGTCTCACAACAACGTGAAAGAAGACACCTGAATACGACGTGGTGTAAAATAGTGAGAAAGACTGCTTCTGGCGGAGAGGAGGTGGAAAAATGTATGGCCTGAATCACCAAAAATATGAATTTACATATGAGACAGAGTCAAATGCATTTCCCCTGATATGTAGCAAACACCAGCATAGCGCTTCGACAGAGCTTTACTTTCAAATACAAAAGTCTCTTTAGAGAAATAACATCGTGTCATTTTTTCACGTCTGTCCAACGACAATGCACTATAATCAGACACACTGCCGTCCACGGACATGTCAGAGTATTTGTGATGTAGAATCCAGGCCTTCCTCACACCAGTGCCCAGTTTAACTGGATGTTCAAGTGGCGCTTTCTACAGTGAAGTCACATTTGTCATACACAACTCCCACATACCAACTCCTAATTGCCTCCATGCGCTACGTTCTCTGTTCCACGTTAAGCGCTGCTTGCAATGCTCGTAATCAGTCACACGTCGCTCGGTAAATTATTTCTAATTTAAGGTGTTACATCTGCAGCTTCCATGTGGTTAGTGTGTAAGTGTTAATGACTTTGATGTGTCTATGAAAAACCCGGCTACTTTTGCAATATGATATTATTCATTGTTAAACGGAACTAAGCGGAGTAGTTTCTGGAGGAAGAAGTCCTATCAAAAACCACCAGAATAAACGGCACACCTGCTCGGACTAAGTTTAAGTAGGCAGCACTTGTGAGGATGTTTAAAGGTGAGATGAATCGTGTTAAATTACCGCACAGTTGACATGAAGGTGCAACAGTTGGAAGGGCTCCTGGTAATTGTGTTTCAAGTATTTATATTGCTAATCTATTGCCACGTTGTCATCATAATCAGAGTGGGAGTTCATTTCAGCTAATGGGGCCCTATTCTCCCGGCGTGGACACGGCAATCAGAATACAAAATGCAACCTCAATCCTTATGTGGCTCCCTCACCTGACACAGCTGCTAATGATCACGGCGCTGTTATATTTGTGACAGCTGGCATCTAAACTGGGATAAATCCATAAAAACAGGTTGCGGGGAAGATAGATGTTTCTGTCAATGTTTACTGTGTCCTCTGATGTGCCATCAAATACGCTGGCAGATGCTGGAGCAGACTGCAAAGCGAGCCCCGTCACAGCGACAGCACCGTCGGAACTAGCGGCCTCCTCACAAGGGCAATAAAGCTTTAAAATAGCTGTACGTCAGTCCAGTGACACGACCTTATGTCGGGAGGGTGTGCATCTTAAATATCTTATAATTAAATAAAGCTTGAAAGAAAATTAAATAATAAATGGTCAACGCGCATTACGTCTCCTCGCGGCTTTGCTGAGTGACGATGCATTATTGATGGATCCCTGAGAAACGTGTCTCCCCGGTTGTTTTTTTTTTTTTTTTTAAATGGAGAAAATATGACATTGACAGGAAATATGAAAGGAATAAACTGCATTTGAACTGGTAAGTGTACAACGTGCAGTTGCTTCATGTCATACAAATCAAAGGTGGGTGAACAGAGCTCCAAAAACGTTGCTGTTGTTGTTGTTGTTGTTGTTGCTGTTGTGCAGTCAGATTAAAGTGTGTCACAACACCCACTGGAGGGTACACAAGTGGAGCACTTAAATGCTGCCTTAAACACCGTACACTGTGCGTTAAGTGGACGTTCTGTTTCACATAATAAATTGTCCACATGGGAGCACTCCAAAAAAAAAAAAAAAAAAAAACGGACAACGTTGTAGTTGCATTGTTACATTTCTCATGTTCAAGTGTTGACAACAATGTGGTGATTGACAAACGGGGAGTGTTCCTTAACTTAGAGAAGTGCAATAACTGCGATGCACTATAATCTATTTGTGAGTGGAAAAAAATTAATAAAGCTCAAAAGCAAATGTGATTATTGCTCTGAGCAATGGTTGATGACAGACGGAATGTGTTATTTTTTTTTCTGGTACATTGTGTGTCTAAGCCCATTGTGAGGTTTCTTTTACTACCGCCAAAATGAAGAAGAAGAAAATTGAAAGGCCCGAAAATACAAATGGTGAATAAAAACACCCCAAACAAATACACTGTGTGTCAAGGCAGTTGCCATGTAAAAGTTTAGCAGACCTTGTGAAAAGTGTTCATTCAAAAAGCACAAGACTATGTTTTTACCAGAAAATAATGTGTGAGGACAACAAGGTTTATTGCCTGCCTGTATCAGTCCGAGTACCTGCGTGACTCAAAAGGAAATTGGAACAATACTGAAGAAAACAAGCATCGATCTTCCAATAAATATCATCCCTGAGTCATGCTGGAGAGCAACAGATATTAATTGCTAGTCTGCTAGACATAAAAACAAGGAGGAAAGCAATTGGGCATGGAGGGATTGTGAGAATGAGTGATTTCAGATATGCATCTGGTGCATATCCAGCATATAAATAAGGGTTGGAACAGATTCCTCCCATCCAGGTAGGTCAGAGATTGAGACTGACCAGAGAGTTGTTTTTGTCCCAGTGGGTTGGGTAAAACTCCCAGCAACAGACCATCACACAGCTGCAGACGCCTGAGGCGAACCTTTCCTCCTCACCCCCGGACCTCCTCGCTTTGAAACTAGGGCAAAACTTTTCTGCACAGCCACAGATCCATCAGATATGACAGAGTGAGGACATCATCGAGCTTCCTTATCTTTTCTCTTTACGACACACAAAGAATATCGGGGGGAGGACTTTGCGCTCAAACGGAATTAGCAACAGCTGTTACCACATGGTGTGTTCTATCGTTAATTGACATGCCGGGATAGTAATTAAACCTACTCATGATATTCTTACTGTGGAAATGACTAGTGTACAAATCAGGTTCTTCTAAATACAAACTAGAAAACTGCCTGCAACAACCGCTACTGTATTGTGTGATTGAATGAATACAACCCACACTTGATTCAATCCAGACACCAGTTGTTTTTTTTTTGCAAATGAAACGTTTGGTGGTGGCGCAATTGGCTGCAAATCAAAGGCACCAGCTAAAATCTTGCCTATGGCACCAAATTGGTCAGGGCCCGCTCTGTGTATCTGCACCACAACAATCTTTTTTCCAGACATCTTCAATTTCCTCCCCTAGTCGCTACAATGTTTCCACATTATTTGTGCCAAGCCACTTCTCCAACGAACCTCCTCACTGAAAGCGCCGGACGTGGAAGTGGAGGTGTGACGCAACCGGTCGTTCCATTAGCCGGTAGCTCGTTCGCCAAACGCACCATTTGAAACAATAAAAGTGCGGCGCAGCGCGGCATAAAAGAGAAGACGAAAGGTGTGAGTCACCGCCACCACCAGAGGTCTTTGAGCATGAGTGGGTACCCGACATATGGAGCCTGATTAGCTGTGGACAGACGCAGAGGTGCACAGTGACTCAATCCATTCACTCGCGATCCTGCTGCCGGAGACAATGAATGGTCTTGAACGATTAGTCTTTTCACTTGATGCGCCTCACTCAAAATGTTCAGCACTTTCAAGCTCCTGCGGCGGTTCATGAATATGAACCACGGCTCTCAATGCAGGTTGTTAGTTAGTGCATTTCTCCTATAAACAACAATTACATTGCTTTTCATCACGGGTTATTTTGGCTAATTTGACACAGGCTACTAATGTGAAATGGTAATCTGCAAAAACATAGATATTTAGAGGATAAAGGATAGTGATTTTCAATGTTTCTCTTATTTTCAAAGAACGGATCAAAGTAGCCAAATGAAGCTCAGCTACAAGGCTTTAGCTGTTGCTTTTAAAAAGACATCAGTGAGCCTCATCTTTGCACCGGGTAAGAATGTTGCTTCATTACCATGAACACACACGGCGTAGTTTTATTGAGAGTCGATGCCGCATACACACTCCTGCTGCCGCTAAAGACAAAAAAAGTTACTTCAATATCAACTACATCTTACAAAAGGTCATTAAAACAGGCTTTTATACATGATTTCAAGGTAGCGTCTTTTGTGTATATATATATATACTTATAGTCTGAAGTACTGCGTGTACTACTATATGGGATGTGAATGTGCAGCCAGGCTTTGGAACATGGAACAATTGCGTGATTGCACATGGGTCAAATACATGAGACGGGGGAGCATTATGCACTGGAGATGCACAGGATGGATTGACGTCATCCCGATCGAGAGCTTTTCACATTTGCCTAAAAAATACACAATATGATTTTCGCCGTTGTTAAAGGGTTAGGTGTTGCTGCGCTTCTCATAGCCAGAGACGAGATAGGAATTTAAATGTGCTCCGTTCATCGGTTGTATAACACTGACGTATGGAACCGCTCTTTAGAGAAGAAATGAGCGTGACGGCGCCGAACACGTTTTTCAATGTTAGTATTGAAATTAAGTCAAATTAACATTGCAATCCTGTCTCCAATTACGTTTGCGTATGAATGATTTGTTATTCTAGTTATGCTTTCATTAGAAATGTAATTGTTGCCTGGATTATGTATCATTGTAAGTCAAGGAGGCGCCTCGGTTGTGCAGTGCACTTCTGTAAAGTTGTACCTTCTCTATTCATATTGATGACTGCTTGTCGATGAATACATTTGGTGACTTGTGTATTTTTTTATCTTTGATTTCTTGAATATTATTTTAATACATTGGTAAATATTGGAGTAGAATGGAGTGAAAGGATTGTAATATAGTAACATAGGTCTTCTTACCACTTAGTATCATACTTTAAAATATGACCTCATGATATTCTCATACGCGGTATGTAAAATCATTGCAATCTTTGGAAATGTAAATATTGTAAATATGTAAATAGCTTGGTCCCATGCTGTGTATATAGATGCTGTCAGGGAGATACATCGCTGGATTTATCTTCAAATGTCATATACGTACATATTCCTGTATGCTGCACAACTACGTCCCCCTTTATGTTCTTTGAATCTGGATAAATTATGGTAAAAAAATTCATTCCATTCACCGAGCGCAAACGTTACAAGAAACAAACCTGGAAGCTGCCCAGTACAAGCGATTTTTTTTTTTTTTTTTTTTTCTCTCTCAAGGCAATCCTGTTGAATATTATAGTAAAGGATATACAGGCTCTCTAATCATTATCCTCATGAACTTCAAGGTGTACATGCAATCCAGTACACCCAGAAGACCGGGCTGTTGTTTTGATGTAAAACACTGGCTCATAAACAAGCGAGTGATCTGCGCTTGGATATGAAATGCAAATGTAAATCTCTGGCAACGGGGACTTGAACTGCTCCACCATGAGACTCAGAAGAGCATCTCTGGTTTTCTTAGCCCAAAGAATCAGAGGAAAAACAGATGGCGTGGGAAGTATTGAGATCAGTAAAGCCCCTCTGTGTATTGAAAGGGTAAACAAAGCTTTCCAAATACTAGATGTCAAAATCCAATCATCTTTCTCCTGTAATGCCAATTAGCTATTGCATGTTGATATCGTTTACATCTACAGCATGTTGTTGGAGCGTTCTTCTTTGAATGTAGGATATATTGAATGCATCCCTGTTGCATGAGCTCGTTTTTATGTGCATGTTTTAATTGACTTTCAGGTTCACGCGTGCATAAACTTACACATAAAACCAGTATATGTTTCTGATATTTAACATCTGTTGAGCGGTAACTGAAACGGAACAAACAACACAGCAGGTATCAAAGGTTTGTAACTGTGCATAGTTGATGAGATACGGAGGAATTCTATATCAAGAACACGAGGAATGAGGAGCACCGAGCTCTGAAGCTCCTCATCGAGTAGAAAAGACAAAAACATCTTTGTCTTTGATTCATTTAGAACTACGAAGCGTGTAGAGTAACACAAATAATGTAGGTGATGATTCAGATGTGTTTTTTTTAGGTCAGACATGTTTTAATAAACCATACACATGAAAGCTGGTTTGCTTGGGGGTTGGCTGGAGAAGGCGAATGTCAAAGTAGCTCTGTAGGGGCTAGACTGTATGAACCTTTTCTGGATTATCCCCAAATAGTCTGGTTGGATGTTCATTTAAAAAAAGAATTCTATGATAAATAATGTGAATTACCTGTACATCCGAAAACAAGCCACTAACTAATAATCGTCACCGAGTTTGTCCATCTTCAGAGCTTTCAACATTAGTCATAATGTTCCAGAATCTCCAGCTACATCTGCCAGTAGATCAATAATCTCGATCTATTAAAGAAGGCCTATTCATTTCTAGGAGGCACAGCGACCTTGTGTAAACAGCAAAACCTTTTTATGTACGGTCACAACAGCATTTCTAGCACAACATGTATTCATTGAAATCTGTTGATTTCAATGGATTCACAAATGTTCACCGTCGACAAAGCTGCCTTGACAGTGCTGACCTTTTGAGGGAATAGAGAGCCGGAGGGTTACAAAGTGGAGGAAGCTATTGTAGCTTATTAGCAGTGTTGCTCCAGAGGCTACTTTTATTTTACCTCCTCGCTCTAAATACAAACTGCCCCATAAAACAGGAACTGTTTGCAGACAGTTATGAGAACTCGGTTGATAGTATAAACGTGTCCCTTGAAACTGTGTGAACCCATCGTCCCATTAGCAATTATGATAACGAGCTCGCACACTGACAATTAACGCTAGCCGAGAGACATTTAGCTCGCAAGCTAGCTCGCGGAGCTCTTTTTTGTCCCTCCTCATCAATCACTTTTTATTCAAAGAAATGATTCTCACATGGCATAGTTCCCAGCTTTCTAGCGTGTTAGCCCTCTCAGCCTGCTAGCTACAGTAACACAACAAGTACTCCAGCTGCTACTACTACTACCTACTTTGCTTGCGAGTTAGCAATGTATTCCAATTTATTCTCTTGTTGCTGTCAATTTGCAGCTGTTTTATGCTTTGGGGAGACTGATGCAGTGTTGGCTGAAATTTAGAATCAGTTCTTGAGCTACTTACTTGTAACAATATCTAAGACATCTGCCCTAGGCATAGGATGTATAGGCGAATGCTAGAGGCACCATCCATCCATCGGGTTTAGTTTTTTACAGTCGGGTGCGCCCTGCCAAGTGCGTCGTTAATTGGGAGCGTGCCAAATGCACTTCTGATAATTTCGTGACCGGGACGGAGCGTGCGGTCTCCTCACGACACGACGTCAGCGGACGTTACCCGACATTTCCCCCGGGGCACCCCAGTGTTTAACCAGAGTTGGTATTGATGCTACGCAGGCCCTGTTTTCTGGGTTTGCCCGCAGCGTCGCGCTCTGCATAGCTTACTTTCAAAGACGTAAAGCTGTTTGTGCAGTTTTGTGAACACAATGATTGGTGGTGGTGGAATTGGCCGCAAATCAAGGGGGAGCCAGCTAAAATCTCGCCTCGGGCACCAAATTGGTCAGGGTCCGCTCTGCGTATTTCTGCACCACCAACAAAATCTTTTCTTTTTTTCCCAGACATCTTTACTTTCCTCGTCTAGTTGCGACATGTTTTGACATTATTTGTGCCAAGCCACTTCTCCAAATGAACCTCATTCAAAGTGCCAGACGTTGGAAGTTGAGATGTGATGCAACTTCCAGCGATTGTTGAGACCGGCGCAACAATGGTTAATGTGCCATTGGCAGACATCGGGGATTAAATAAACGATACCTGGCATTAGAGCACATCTTTACGTAGGCAGGGAGCTTGCTCCGCGGTGGCACAGCAATCAGGGCTGATTTGTGTGATTGAGAGCTAGCAGTAAATGTTGATGGCTCATTTGCTCGTTGATGGATAATTGGAGCTATTAACAACATGACACTGGTCTCACCTTTATTATAAGATTCTTCTTCACGGTGTTAATGGTTTCCTCTTGGCCGTGTCCTTGCATTCATTATTAGAAATCCTAGCCTGTTGTGTCGCTTAATGGCGATACCTGATGGTCTAGTACTCTGGTGGTTCCATACATCTTAAAGCAGGCGCAGCATCCTGCGTTATTATTGCGCTTTAAAAAAAAAAAAAAGAATACTTTGTGGTAAAAGAAAAAGAAAAAAAATCTTGACTTAACTAAATGTATTCCTCGATGTTCATCTATTTCGGTCTTTTGCAGAGGGAACATTTTTACAGCAGCACCTACACTTCAAAATGGAAATTACTGGGGACAGAAAGTGAGGCAGAGATGGAACAAATATAAGCACATAATGCCTCTACGCTTCCTCTGGTCCCCGCAGGCAGCAGAATGAATTAATACAATATACCTTATTGTGCTTTGAAGCTTAAACTTTATATTTCCACCTTAAAATCTGCCTCCTCCTCCCATGGGACACATGGTCACATAAACCTCACGGTGTTACATAAACATGTTTTATAATGAATATTCTAATGTTCCTGGCTTTGTTTTATATTCAGCGGGGGGTCAGTGTTACCCATTTTTCAAAGAGACGGAATTTAGTTAATTAGCTCTGGCCCTTTTGTTACGCACTCATTAAAATTAATTCAAACTTTATTATATTTGCATAACTCGTTAGGATTATACAAACACATATACAAAGAATCAAATTCATATTGCGGTTGATTATTAAGAGTCTCTGGGCAGGAAACAAATGAAAGGCTCCTCCGCTTTATTTGAAGATGATGATGTGTGGGAAATGATTTGCTTTTTGGGCTCAGATCCAAGTCTTTGTCACATGGGAGATAAATGCGCTTGTTGACAAAGACGGGCTGTGTCAAAATGTTGTTTGATATACGGCAGTGACAGAAGTCCAAAGTTAATCAGGGGCATCTTGATGAATAATTGGGCTTTCTGAATGTGCTGAGTCAGTGTATAGGTGCAATCTCACTTGTAATAAAGAAAAGAAAGAATCCTTTCGGGGGTCTTCTTACTTCTTACTGATCATGCAGAAAAAGCCCTCAGGCTGTACTGCTGCTCAAAGAACTTTCTAATAAAATATAATATATTTTATTGACGATTGCACATTTTTCCCCCCCAGTAGATCTACCTCATTAAATTTCGATTCCGACCGGACTAATGCGCCACATGCTGGGCTTAATTTACACTTCAGTGTAAGTGTCATATTCCCAAATCATATTCCTGTGCAGGATGTCGGACGTACTTAAAAAGGTCTTGTGATAAGGGATTTGGCGGCATCTAGCAGTGAGGTTCCAGATTGCAACCAACTAAAACTTCTCCCATGTGCCAAGCATATAGGAGAACTACGGTGGCTGATGCATTTACACAAGAACGCATCTAGATGGCCCCATCTAGAGCCAGTGCTTTGTTTGTCCGTTCTGGGCTTCTGTAGAAACATGGCGGCCGGCTGAAGAGGACCCGCTCTGTATGAACGACTCATTCTAAGGTAAGGAAAAGACAACGATTCGTATTTTCAGCCGATTGTACACGAAAGAAAACATACTCATTAATATTATATTACATTTCTACCCATAGATCCCTCTCAATACGACACATTATATCTTTATTAAGAGGCTACATGAGCTTTAGAGGTAAGGTGTCCTTTCAAACCGCATAAGAGACGTATCGAAACATTGGATGTAATGAATTTCTACTTCACCGTTTGGCTTCCTGCGGAAACTACTAGTCGTGTTGTCGAATATGTTTAAGTTTTACACAGAAATATATTTAGTTTTTAACAATAAATGACATGCTTGCAGTGGATTTGATCCCGTTTGAAAGTAAAATGCCATCCATAATAAAACTTGCGATGCTGTCCATTCTGTTCTCATCGTCTGCCAAAAAGCAGCTCAGTGGATGACAGCTTGTATTTATCTTGCTAAGATATCGTGATCGCAAGTCCTGACACTCAATGTAAAGCTAACATGTGAAGTTGTTTGTCTGTGGATCCCCCCCCCGTCCTAATATCGCTTCATGATGGAATCCGCACAGATGCCCGGCTGTGGCAGAGCTTCCTCATAAAATACAATCGTGTTTGTATCATTATTGAGCTGAGGGGGAAATAAACGGCCTTGCTTTTTTTTTTTTTCCTGAGGTCAAATTATCCTCAGGAGCCACTGTTTACCATATCTATATCCGTCCTCGCTCCGTCACCAAATGAGAAATACCTCTCCCAAAAGTGTCGCATTACAAATATCATCGAGAGCTAATGTCTTCGCAGACTGGTCGGTGATATATTCGTCGGCTGGCTGCCTCCAGACAGAGCTCCCCGTATAGGAAATGTAGGCCATGTCACAGAGGTTGGTGACTCCCCCCCTCCCCCTTTTTTTCTAATGACTTTTTAAGTCACATTGAACGCCATGAAATTACAGTTTTATTTCCATTCCATTGTGAAAATGAACTGAAAAAGATATTAGACAGTTTTTTGTTTTTTTTCAAATAAACCTCCCTGATAGTATGACTTCCTTTCGTTTGAATGTGTTAAACAATCAACATTAATCAGCGCTGTGATATTTTACACCGATATGGAAATCAAGCTTAATGAAATACATTTTCAGACGCTGATAATACCATTTTTTTTAATTTTTTTTTTATACATTTCATAGACAATCGTTCAGATTTAGATCAATGATCAGAATCAAAAGAGGCAATTACATTTATGAAACACTCGTTCCAATCAATGTCTGTGGCTGATTCATTACAGATTGAAAGAGTGTTGTTTATCTACTTGTCTGTGGTGACATGTGCAATATAATTGCGAGCCACTTCATGGGAGCTCTCCAAAATCTTCCCAGACAGATGACATTTTTGTTGCTTCTATTGGTCTGTGCCAATTCTTTTCATTCTCTCTCGCTTGACAGTTTATTGATGTTTTGCAACAGCTGTTATGACACGTATTAATTCTGTGCTTGAAAGAATACCAGCCTGCCCAGCGAAATAACATTTTGCTCGGCAAATAATGAAAAGATGTGGCGCAACAGGGCCCGATTCAGATCCCCGACATTACCTTAACGTCGAGGATATGTGAAGGGCACGGCTATCGTATCGGGGCTTTGTAACATGGCATCTCTACTTAATTATTTATATTGAAACCACCGAGTTGTTTTGGCTCTGTGCTGGAGGGAAACGGCTTCATAAATGCAGTGCTGTTGTTTTATTTGAGTTTTCTTTCAGGGGGGCTATTGGAGATCATGACACAAATATTGTTTGTGTTTCTGAGGCCAGCAGAAAACTCCCTGGAGTTAGTTTACCTCGGTGTAGCAGCCAACCCCTACTGTGGCGACTCACCTTTACCACCATACAGATTAGGTTCAGAGAGAGACTTGGCAAAAAAAAAAAAACCTCTCCTTGTGAGTTTAACCCATTGGTGAAAGAAAACAATTTAGGAGGCAGACTTTAGAGTTCAGCGCGGTGGGAATGCAGCTAGCAGGGTGAAGACACATTCATCTTGGACTGGGATTCGTGAAAACCAAGAGTTGGCAAAGGAGCCAAGCACATATCACAACTCTGGCTGGTAGCTGTTATTCTATTGAATTGGTATTTAAATAGCAGCTGTTCCGAAATGGTTCTGATCGCCGTCATCAGGTGACAATTACTGACCTGGGAATACAATGCATGCACTGAATCCAGGGCATCAGTGTCGTTATTTACCACACAAAATCTTATTCATCCTCCTGTTTTTCGCTTTTTATATCGTTCTGAAGCTTCCAGTGGTGTTCTCTATGTATTCAAATCAGAATATATATACATTCTGGTTGAAGTAAGTAGGTTTTAGCGTCAAAATGCTATTTTCCAAAGACCTTCTACAAAGGTTTTCCCCACATGTTCCCAGTACTGTTGTGCTATATATATATATATATATATATATATATACATATATCCTTATTTATAGTCATTGTGCATTATTCACAGAAACTAAGATAGAATGCAAGAAGTGAGCTCACTAGACGTCTGTGGCCCACTCCCACTCATCTCCGCTTGAGGCTCAAGGCTGCATTAGCCAGTGGAGTTGCATTGTGGGTAATGTAGGAACCAGGTTTTCACAAGAACTTTAAAAGAACTGTATCTCTGGTTCTGCTGGATCAATGCTTCAAAAAACACACACAAAAAAAACCTGTCCATTTTGAGTCCAACACTGTTTGAAAGGTGCAATGCTAAACTATCGGTGTATTCTCACAGTGGTGGCGGATCAGAAACATATTAATACTTTTTCTAACAGTTCATTACAGCCGCTGCGTTTATGCTCTTTGACGGGGCCAGTGCCTGGTGTTCTCCTTCAGTCAGCTGCTGATATCAGAGTGTAAGACAACCGTCCATTCATCGACGTTTAGCTCAGCCAACGAGAAATCTGCTCCGAGCAAACGCCTCCACCGCAAAACAAACAAACTGATGAGTGTGTGGCTGACGCCGTCGCAGGGCTTTCACTTCTAATGCCTGGAGAGGGATTTTGCAACGTATTACAGAAATGGAAAAAAAGTGAAAAATGTTAAAGCGTTTTGGACAGAATGTCTGCTGTCTTTAGATGTTATCACAAAGACGCTACGGTGTAGACGGGGTATTGCATCCCAGTTTCCACCCTGACGGAAAAAAACAAACAGGATATTTGTATTCTAAGTGCTTGTAACTGAACCCTCTCCCTCCATTACCCACCGTGGGTCGCTCTCACATGGGTCATTTATCTCACAAAACCCAATAGTGTCCCGACGCTAAATTAGACCACTTTGACTAATGGCAGAGAGGGAACTGTAACATTCTGCCTATTGATATACAGAAAGGAGAAATGCATGTAATGATCCAGAAATTCCCATTTCTGAGAGAACATCTACAAATATCCTGCAAATTCCCCCCCCCCCTCCCTGAAGTTCAATTTGAAAACTTTATGCACAGTTTGCGCCACATAAGCCATGCTAAATGTCTTGTCAAATGGAAGTTGACTTTTCATGCAATAAAGGGAAATAGCCATTTGGAACAAAGAGCCGTTATTGGAGGTAATATTAAAAGCGATCCATTCTAATCTGTGTGATAACAGGTCTGTGGCATTTTTCAAAACCTACTGCGTGAGAACCAATAAAAAGGAAGCACTTGGAAATATTACAGAATCAATATCATATTTAAAGTGCTCATACAAATTTTGTGTCTAGTATTGTTTTATATTAACAGCCAGGAGCAAGCAGATAAAGTTTTATCACCCATGGCTTATACGGTTATTTCTACCAGCAATGAAAATCTGGCAGCGTTTAGCTTACTCCAAACAGGAATAACAGAAACGTAAGTATGGAGACAAAGCACATTATTCAGTCTTAAACTTTTAATACGGGGTGGCTGCAAATATAGACTGTAATAACAACGAGGCTGCAAAAAAAAAAAAAAAAAGAAGAAGAAGCGCCGCGCTGTCGTTTACGGGACATTCGGTGCAATATGAGTATTTAAGGATGTGTCGAAATTGGTTTTGTAGCAAGTGTTCATTAACGGCAGAAGATCACATGAGGTGTGCTGCGCTGTGGTGAGAAAAGGGACCACAGACCGTGTGAGAAAGAAGAAGAAGAAGAAAAAAAAAGAAAAAAAAGCGGGCGAGCTCCATCTTGGCAAACACGAGGACATCTGGAGCGTAGCAGCTGACCGGCAGTTGATTCTCACCTTGCACCACATGGTGAGATTTGGATAGATTTGGAGCAGGGATTATCTTCTCGGGGGAGATAATGCTTCCGTGAAACCAAAACCCGCCCTCCGTCTTGTTTTTTAACCTCACCATCCATTTCATTTCCTCAATGATATTTCTCACAAATGATATTTTTCTCCTGTTTGTCATGACTTGAGCGGAGGAGAAACCTCCGTCAGCCTCCTCGTCTCTCTACCCAGTAAACTTATTTAACCTTGGTCCTCTTTGATCGCGTTCTTTTCACAGGAGGAGGCCTCGGCGGCTTCTCTGACCGCGCCGCGCCGCGGACTAATGATTAGAACTTCTTTAAATAATGTTAGAAATCCCCTTGCTTATTATTTCTCCCTCTGTTCTCCCGTTCTATAATGACAAATCTTAGACCTTCAGAGTGTACACAATTATTATTCCTTTTTTCTGCCCCTGCCCATGGAGATGTTTCCTGGGTTGTTTGATGAGTGAATCCTCTGTGGTCTTTTTTTTTTTTTTTTTTCCATTGTACCTCTAAAATAAAGCGCAATTTTAAATTAGGTTCTGCTTAGTCTCTCATGTCTCGCACCGTATATTTCCCCCCTCCCACTTCAAGGAGGTACAGTTTCTAGTTCAGAGAATGTACTCTGCTGCTACCTACTGTTTGTTTCCTCTTTCTAATCTTCCAGCGTAACTCTAATCTTAGCCCTTTCAACACTTTGAGCTTTGCTAACTTTTCTTCATGGCTAGTTTTATTTATTTATTAGATTTTTTTTTCTCTCCCCAGCAGTATCTCACAGGCGGTGTTGATAGGGGTCATTCACACATGGTTGGTTGGCAGGGCTTGGCTGTTGGCCTCAGAAATGTGCGACCGCGGTTCCATCCCACGTCTTGTCCCGCAATCCCACGGAGGAAGGACAAACGCATATCTAATTATGACGTGAGGAATCTTTGTCTCTCCGCCTGTCTTTCCGTGTGTTCTTCACCGCTCTGATCTACTGGCCTCCTGCTGGATTCAGCACCGCCGACGCAGCGTGAATGCTGATTAACGACACGGCCGAACGTTCCCTAGCTTTCCTGGAGTCGACGAGCACGGGCCTCCAAGAACAGCGCCACTCTGCCGCTGCAACGCAAATCGGGATTGTTTTTGCCATTTTCATTTGTAAGACTAATAACCGCTAACTAATAATGCCGCCGGTTAAAAAAACGCAGCTAATGAAATACATGTGCTGCTCCATAACCATGGCGGTTATGTCAAAACCAGCGACTAATATGGCTACTTGAAAATGACCTCCCAATGTGTCTGACCTTTAGTGGGGTCACTCGGGGGGGGGGTTATTTAGGGGCAGATTTAGTGGTTCGAGGGCCCCAGGCAAAAGCTTTACTTTTCACTCGTCATTTAACTGTGATTGTTGGTATTAGTAGCGGTAGAAGAAAATATGTTTCATAAGCATATTAAATGTATTCAAATGTTTACTTCAAGTGAACAATGCATGAGAAGCGTTATCAGCACAATGTACATGAGTTTACACTGTTCATGGTGGAGCTTTCAATTCCAATATGATGCTGATAGTTTTTAGATTTAGTTTTTTAGATAATAATAAACTTTCATATTTTAAATTGTGACATTTTCTGAGTCAAATCTGCAACATAACCAGAAACATTCTCTGTTCAGAAGACAAAGTACTCCAATCTTTTCCTCTCAAGTACAGTAGAAGTACACAGAACAAAGCCTCCTGTAAGTTCGGGTCCAATGAAATAGAACAGTAACATAATTCAATACTTTTCATACCTAAACGTCATAATAAAATCTAAAGCTGTTTAAAGGCCCCTGCTGCTTGGATGTGTGACGCAGCTCTGTCATGGCAGTTGTGTTGCTCATGACTGAAGGCAGTGCGGTGTTGAGTGTGACGTTTGTTGGTATGAGAGCCAGTATTGAAGAGGCCTTACTGATGAGATGTTTTTGCACCCGAAACACCTTCAAAAAATACAGCGCACACTTGCATCCAGAGCTGCGTATTGGCGGAGGCTTCGCAGGGGTAATTGGGAACTGAGATAATAGCGGTGATGTCAAAACCAGGCATCAAAAGTTCTAACACCCGCAAATTTCAAAGAGAACAACTTCTAAAAAGTTCATTTGATAAGTGTTTCTGATGGATCGGCACATCACTTTCATTTCAGCGCCAGACATATAAAAAAAGAAGGTGTTCAGTTTAGCATGTGACATAGACAGCTATTTTCTCTACTCCCCAAGCACACATTTAAAACTTCATGCTGTTCAGTCCATCAAGATTTCTTCTTCTTTCTTTTTTTTCCTCTTTCAGCTCTGTGAAGTTTTTGGGTCTTCTTTCAAGTGAGGGAGTTGTATTTTGGGAAGTTTTGGTTGTGTATGTGTGTGTGTGTGTGTGTGTGTGTGTGTGTGTGTGTGTGTGTGTGTGTGCGTGTTTTTGTCCATGGATCCATAAGCATGTCCCATATCTTCTTTTCCCAGACAAGGTCTCTGTGGAAGACAGATCTCCTCTTCCCCGCTGTGGCTCCCCAAACTGTCGGCTCGTCTTTCCAATTTCCCTCCCTAAAGGCCAACAAGAACACATTTCACACATCTGTGAGAGACCCCAGCTCACCCCCTCCTTGTTTTGCCTTCCATACACTTAATTTACACTGCCCATCTTTAACACCTTCCTTCCATGTTTTCATCTATCAAAAGCAGAATCACTCCATTATATGTAGCCACATGAAGCATTTCCTCATCTTCGTTTACAACGTGTGTTTGAATCTCCTTTTTCTCCTCATCACACCTCCAGTTGGTGTAAAGAAGTCACCCTGGCTAGTTTCTGCAATGACGCCGTATTTTTTTTTTCCGGCTCCTGCACTTGAAAAGTATGAAAGTGCATCGCTGTGTTCAAAAGTAATGGTGTCAGAAAAGGTTTCCTCCAGTGGGCTGAATTGCAAATAGAGCAAATCCTCTCACTTATAGGCATTGCCAAAACAGTTTCCGAGGAGTTTTTTTAAAATGATGTTATGTGTTAAAAGACCAACACGAGTGCAGCACTCTGCCGGATGTGAGTGCAGCACTGGGGGGAAAAAAAAAGAAGAAGGAGGAGGAGGAGGAGGAGGGGAAGAAAGTGTGAGGTTAAATCCATTGCCCTACGCTCAGTGAGTCACGGGCTGTGTGTTGCTGTGACTGCCCAGTCAAAATGGGTGAAAAAACACGTCACGGGTCACCGGGCAGGGGTACGTTAATCATACGTGACTGCCCAGGTAGCATGATGGGAAACAAATTGAGTGTCATTTCTCACCGGAGGACCCGGCGTTGCAAGACAAGCGGCGCTCTGGCCTCGGTCCTCGCGCGCCTTCACATCCCCGGCTGCAGAGGCGAGCGGTACATGACAGACTGTACACAGAAAAGTGGACGATGATAAATGGCCCGGGGAAATGTTCCCTTGCAAAAAAAATGCAGAGGACATCATTATCTGGAAGTCGGTGACATTGCGGCAGATAGGGAGACGGTGGAACGCCGAGTCAAAACACAACTTAATTTCCTGTTAATTATTGGAACCGCACACGGGCTAAAGCTCCACATCAACGTCAATATCTCTAATAAATACCCCGAAAATGATCCCGAAACCACCATTTAGTCATCAATTGCTGCTCTTGTAATTAGAATTTCTTTTGGTGTCTGTCTCATACAACTAGCCGGTCAGAAGGTGTTAACCTGATCGATCGAGGTTGTTCCAGCAACAAAGAGGAAAGAAACCGGTAGAATAGAATACAAAGTCAAGCGTATAGAATGCCCCAGAATAATGAAAATGGAGGAAAGCAAAACATATTCATATTTCTACATTACGTCGACGTTGCTTTGCATCCATTGCAGGTTTTAGCTTCAGCTACGTAAACACATGGGATCGGGGTCTTGCACAGGAGATGTAGATAATGTCTCTGGATGAATATTCTGATCCACACATCTGGATCAACAAAGGCCCCCGGATCACATTTTTGAACCTTTTATCGAGGATGGCAAATCCGGGGTAAGTTAACCATGACCGCCTGTAATTTCAGGCTGTTAAAGTAACTGCATTTCAATCCTTTAGCTAATAAGGTAAGGCACTTAGCTTGCAAGATCATGTAAATGATCAGTGTTAATTGATAAAGGAAGTAAGTAATTACCTTTTTTGGCTCTTATAGCAGATTTTTTTTGCTTGCCAAGTAAGTTGCTCCTTAAGTGAGAGCGGGATTATTTCTTCCAACAGAAAAAGAAAAGAAAGAGTTTGCGCCTCAGTGGTCAAAAATGAAAAGGCACTCAGCTTGTGGTAAACCTGAAGTTGTTGTGTGGCGCTCACAGCTGCCGCAAGGTAAAGTTAGGATGTGAAACACGGAGTCACTTTCATGGCTCGCTATGTGGAACAAGTGAACAGTTTGCTTCATCGGCAGAAAAGTTCCAGCTGGTGTAACTTTGCTGAGTCAGTGTGTGTGTGTGTGTGTGTGACGGTATATACGGCGCAGGTGATATCAGGTAAATCATAGTCAGGGATGAAAGCCTTAAATGCAAAATATATGATAGAAATGTAAATTAGAGTTGATTGACAGGTCCTTTAGCACATGACTAACAAATACGTCTAAGTTATTAAAGGGGACTTGTCAGGACAAACTCACTTTTGTAGTTTCTGGAGTGCCTAGCAACCCACAAACTGTGAAATGGGAAAACCCAGTGAGTTTTCTGTGGGCCGCTTGGATCAGAAAACATTCTGATTGGCTCATGAGAATGAAGGAATGAATGAATTGTATTCCAAATATAAGTAGGAAACAAACGAATGAGCACGATATGTCTACTTTAATGCTTCACGATTTAGTTGCATCAGTATTTATAGCAAACCTGCTGTTTAACCAGGCCTGCATTTCAAATTTGGATGTGTTCGCAAACACACACAATGCTGATATATTCATTAATTGCAAAAACGTTTCAATTATATATGAGAATTTAGCACAGATTTGCAGCGTAAGGTGCGACAAAAATGAAGCACTTTACAAAACAGCGACAAAGCACATTTTTTTGCAGAATATTCGCATATAAATTACTATGTTTCACTGAGCTAATTTAAACATTTAAATAGATTTTAATGCGGCGTTAACCTGACAGGAGCCAACATGAATGAGTAATGAGTAACGAGAGAGAACGGGCAGCAGTATTGAGTGAACTCGATCCATAAAACATATTGTGTTCTCTCTACCGAACATGATGCCAGAAACACTAACCCCACGCTCAACAAAAACAGTTTGGATCGACTGAGCCAATATTTTGTCTGTATCGCAGATAGATATGATGAAGCATTACGTGTATGACGTGTCGAGTTTGGCTATTTCTACTGGTTCAGTAACTTATCACGTTGAAGACATGGTTGCTGGATTGTCCCCTATAACCATTCACTGTGGAACATCACAAAAAAAAAATGACTAAATAAAGATTTCCGCATCATACGCCGTAGATGGCGAAAGCTATCGATTTAGAGATTTCTGTGTCGCCCGTTGTGCTTTTTGTTTATTTTTTTTCCACGCTCACAACCATGGCCTTTTCCAAGTCAATCCTGGGAAACTTTTTTTAATTCCATTAAGTGTATCTCTCAGCTGAAGGGCTTTGACAATCAATACTGAACCAGACCGTGAAAGTGACCAGACTTGTTGGAATAAATATGATCTCACCGGCGATACTTTTAATTCATTCTCTGGAAGGTCCACTGTGTTTTCAAAAAGCCCCCCCCCCCCCCCCAACTGCATGTTTGGCCAGTGGATGCTGCCAGTCAATGTCTGAGTATGGCGGCAAGATTCAGACTCGGAGGCATTGTAGCGTGATCCATAGCGTGACTGGGGTCAACCTGAGGGAGACAGGTGTCACGGGAACCAACAGGTCCCATGTGGGTAGGGGTTCACCGCTAATGCCCCTGGGGCTCCTTTGTGAGAAGCGACAGGAGGCGGAGAAGCGGGCTGAATACTGATGGTGTCAAGAGTCTGCGTGCAGAGACTGAGTTGCGAGCAGCAGGTGGTCAGGGGGAAAAAAAAAAAAAAAAAAGAGAGCATGCAAGTTATACATGTATTACTCACTCTATTTATGTGCACTGCTTGCATCAGTTTTAAACAAAGATTAAGTACATCAAATGGTGAATTTCTGAAACCTGAGAGACTCTTTTTAATTAGAGCAGGCATGTAGAGAGAATATAATGTGGGTGCTTATCAGCTCAATGCAGCTGGATACAGCAAATTTATCACAGCTGCTCACATCTCCTCGATAAGGTGTTCCTCTTCGGCCCGGTGTATATTCAAATAAGACACTGAGTGAATCCCAGTGAGCTGTCTGACAGATTGTTGTTGCCAACAGAGTGAAACAAGCAACTTGTGAGTCATTCTTCACAACCCTTCGCACTCCTCGAGAACGCTCCTTTTATTCTTTACCTTCTGGGTGTCAAGGACTTGTTTCGTCCCGTCAGGAACTTCTCTGGTTTATGTTTGGGATGATTTTTTTTTTTTGATGATCTGTGCCCATGACAATGAACAACCCCTGCAGGGTGCCACGGCACTGAGAGAGAAAGCTGTCTAACTGGAGGGTCACGAGTTGGCTCTCCGTGACAGCCAATGTGTCATTTGGTGTTAAAGTGTCCTCGAGCAACAACAAGAGGACCCACAGGCACCACTAGCAGGGCGAAGGTGGGAGTGATTTCAAGGAGGCTTAAGCCGAGCGGATGGGATTTTTAGTTCCACAGACTTCCTCCAAAAGTGAAACTGCACCGGAGGCAGATATGTTCTTTCTGGTTAAATCAAACCGCTATGGGTAGAGCTGTTGTGTGCTCTGTGTTCGAGCAACATTTGAGAAAAGGCACGACAAGAGAGAAGGTAGACTGTATTTTCTGTTTAACACGTTCTCCAGTGGCGTTGCTGAGTGACGGGAATCTGAAAAGGTGTCGTGGCGAACAACCCTCTCTCGCTCCCGACTCGTCTAATGCCACCACTCGATGAGCGCCAAAGGCAACCCTCAGCGTCAGTATGGGACGCTCCAATGTGAACCCATCTGCATTATTAGTAGACAGTGAGTGTAAAGAGTGGCGGGTGGTCAAACAAGTCATACAAACACATGACTTTCACCCAGGAGACTGCTGTTCATGTCACGTGTAAAAAAAAACATTCTTATCTTTAATTAACAAAAAAAAATTATTTGAACCCAAACCACAATGTTTCCCAAGGCTGCCAAATATTTCTTTCTTTTGCTTCAGTAAACCTACGTTGGAAGTTTATTTTGAAAGGACACTATGCGTATAACCAGAGTCCCTGAGTCCTGGAAGTCCGCCCTATAAAGAAATGGAAGATTGGAGTCATAACTCTAGGGTTTGCCTATGTTTTCTTTTGCAAATATGTTTGGTGACTTTGTTTGAAACCTGTGTGATGGTGTGCACTGCCGTGATTCTGACGTCATCTCACATAACAAGAGGGTCCAGTAGTTTAAATTAGACAATTCAAGTTTATGATTCCTTTTAGAATTCTGTAGATTCTGTCGTTCTTTTTTTTTTTTTACCAAATTAGAGATCATATTGCTGTCATGAATATTGCTGACTCTATAATATTACTAGGACTCTATCTCACATAGGCTTGAACATTGCTCCAATGGTGTTTTTTTTTTGTGCTACCTGTACATTTTCAGTTCTGTGACAAAAAATGATGGATGCCAAACGGAAAGCCTGATGGAAGTCACACTATCGATTGAAAAATGCCATGTTCAAGTGCAGTACCATCTTATTATTGCTATTTCACATTCCATTACAGTTTCACATTATGCTTGCTTGTTATTTATTAACTCTTGGTTACAGCGGCGCCACTAGCAGCTTGAGCCGAGCTCCGCCGTTGTCCCCGAGGCGAGAGTGAAATAACTCTGGAATATCCACTCAGAGAGGAAGGTGAGGGAAATGAAGAAGAAAAAAAAAAAAGATGGCACCTACAACTCCTTTACAGCTCTTTGGCATTGAGTCGGATTTGGACTTCAAGATGGACGTGGATGAAAAGAGAGTCGGTTTTGAATTTTTTGCTGGATGTAATCTGTGAATTAAAAGCATTTTGCAATGAATTGAAGTCGCTGCCCAAGAATATGTGTTGGGTGGTGGTGGGGGGGGGGGGGGGGGGGGGGATGTACTGACTGTGGAACCACACTGCTTCAAAACATTTCACTTTTAACTATAATTACCGCTCAGAATCGTATTAGTGGGTCTACTTTATCAAAACTGACCAGTTGCACTAGTGAGTTGTGGCCTCATATTTCTGGTCTATTTTAGATTACGTGCCGGAAATTTGCAAGAAAAAAAACGTCACAACTAAAATGTCAAAATGTGTCGTTTCTTGGTGCCCTTTTTTAAAACAAAACCATTTTGGCAGATCTGAAAACAACTCGTGTTTCCTGTGCTGCAGCGTACGCCGCCCTCTATCCTTAGACCCTCATGTCACATGCTTCACACAGCCAACAATCCACGACTTCCTCCTCCAGACGTCTTTTAGCAGTACAGAGCCGTCATGCTACTCCTGCCTTCTTACGACTGACAGATTACAGTTATTATTTGCACGACTGCGAGAAAGGCTCTTGTTAGGGAAACATGTCTGGGAAACAATCCAGACTAAATTCTTTTTTTTCAAAAGGTCCACATATACATTATTGTTTGCGTTCTGCGCTGTAGATCCCGATACCTTGTTATTGCGCTTCATTTTACTTCCCACTCTGAAGC
This sequence comes from Cebidichthys violaceus, assembly GCF_023349555.1. Lineage (NCBI taxonomy): Eukaryota > Metazoa > Chordata > Actinopteri > Perciformes > Stichaeidae > Cebidichthys > Cebidichthys violaceus. The sequence continues at coordinate 14,432,309 of NW_027176318.1, forward strand.
GTTCTTGAGCACTTAAAACACCCACTTCTTTCCTTTCTCCGGCGACGGCGGTCATACCGTTAAACCACCACTGATATAAAGAAGGGATTACACTGCATCCGTCTGAAATTACCTACAGCCCAATTAAATTAGATGTAACAAGCTAAATCTCATTCTGTAAAAAAAAATCAGCATGTGGCGTTTCACATTAACTGATTACATGTCCTCCTGTTTACATCCAGTGCATATTTGTTTACTGGTGCCGTGTGTAAGATATGGCAATGATTTTAGTTTAAAACATAAACTGAGGCTACAGTGTTTTGTTGGAGACGTCTGTGTCGCTGTAGCATCTGATCTGTCCTCAGTCTGATTGGTTTTTTTTTTTGAACCCGTGTGCTAGTCATTGATTTAGCTTTGGCCTCTTTTGCTGCGCTGTGAAGGACATGTGACACGTTTGCACAGGCATGTCCCTGGATTACCACGGCGCACGTGTAAATAATTCTATCATCCAGGCTGACGGGCATCTGACCTTCCCGGGTTACGTTGCCGCCATCTGGAGAGGGGCTATCGCCGGGAATGAAACACTAACGCCGCACCGAACCTGAAGTACTGAGGCGAGAGTCTCTACAGGGCCAGGTGAACGCTAGTCAAGATGGTTCTTGTTTTGACAACACAGCGGTATTGACTTTGTGAGTGAATTACGATGACCTCCGTTGTGGAGATGTCAGCCACACCAGCAGCGAGAGTTAAATCCTCCTCTCTTCATTCCATAAGAGTTTAAAAAGTCAAGTCCCTGGACCACAAAAACACAGAAGTCCACTGAGATGAGGAACTCGGGAGGATTTCTTTAAAGTCTTAATACTCGCGGTGGAAGTCGCTGGTGATTGAGCAGTTTTTCTTCATCCAAGACGTTTGAAAGGTGTTGTTTGCGACTGGATCGTCTCCATCTGTGTGTGGGGGTATATTTATGTCACTCTCTGAAGACACTTTACTCTGACACGTTAATGTGTCATTAAAATATTCTAGAGCCTCTAAAGAGTAGAAGACGAGCTGTGTGTAACGCCGAGCTCTATGTTTATTATTAGTATTTGTTTTGCATGGATTCCCGAGACCTGTTGCTGACTCGGAGCCTGGGGGAAGCTCCGGCGCTGCAACATTTTCTGTGATTTTACACTTCACTTGGCTGTACGGCTAACAGCGAAGATAAAACAACACATCCATCCAAGGCCTGGGAGTCTGTTTCCTACCTATCATTTCTCCCTCAAAGGACAACAAACCCATGAGGGAACGCCTAGATAATCACGATATATAAATTGTGCTGGCGAGAGAACAAAACAATACATGAAAGAGCACGCCGTGTGTTTTAGGCCAGATATCAGTAAATCATGTGGGACTGAATAGAAATGAAGATTAATGGATGATTAATGGCTGTCCGCGGTGAGGGATCTGACTGTTTGGTGGGGCATGTAAGATGGGTTAAAGGATGAAGGAGAGGACCAGGTGGCGCTGAGGCACCGAGGCCCCTAACAGCCCTCTTTCTCTGGCCGCAGCGGTGCAGCAGCTGAAGATCTATTCTGATTAGCAGTCGGAGAGGACACTCGCCACGTGATGAAGAACAAATTGGAATTTTCAGTTTTTTTTAAATGTGGCGTTCCGCGTTTAAACTTCACATGGCCGCGGCCCTTTCTTATCGCGCTACTGCAGGTTGAAGGAGTGAAAACGAGCAGAAGTTTTGTCTTCGGCTTGTTAAGAATCCCCCCCCCCAAAAAAAAAAAGTGCAATAGAGAAAACTCTTTCACCGTGGGTTTAGACTTCAGAGAACGATGTCCATCGATAACCCTCACGCCGTTACAAGGGTTTCCAGACAAGACGAGGAAAAGAAACTACTGCGTATTGATTGTTTTCTCTCCTTGCTTATCATATTTCATTCTTCTCTCGCATTTCCACGGTTAATATTCCTACTACAGAACGACAGATTGTACGGGGGTTTCTTTTCATCTCTCGCACACTGAAGTCAAGCAGAGCAGCAAACAAAAAAAAGACAAAAAAAGGCAGTTCATAATATCAGTCATTGTGAATCACTGTTTCAAAGCATATCTGCTGAATCTCAGCCCTAAAATGTGGACGACTCCTCACAGGCAATATATATTTCTGGAAAAGTACTCAGCTTCTCCCTTCCACTGAACATATCTTTCTTTCTTTTGCCAAATAAAGCTCTCACAGTGTAACTCCTCAGGCAATTTCTTCTCCCAGTCAGTATTTTGTGCTGGATGTGCCAACAGCGAATAGCATATTGGCAAACACAGTGTCGGCGGCATTAGGGCTGAAGTGCAGCGCAGCCAAGGTAAATGTGTTCACATTTACTTGATATCAACCGTAATCATGACTTAGATGAGAGTAGATTGGGGTTTAAGTTATAAATATGTTTCTTGGAGGCTGAGCTGCTCTGAAGGCAGAAATACCCCCCCCCCCGCCGGTTGATTTTAAACACGGAGACAAAGGGCAACAAATAACCTGGGTGAACAATATTAGACATGAGTGCAGAAATCATACGTACTGCTGTAACGACTGCCCGACTAAAAACAAAGCTAAACTATACAGCCTCTAACAGCCTATGGCACCTGGTTCTAGCCGGATAAATATACTGAATTGGCATTTTGCTAACGTTGTGTGATTCCTTTGTTCTGTATTGCCCTAACAGATCAGTGGCTCTCAGTGTCCATTCCCCCCCCCCCCAACAACACTGTTAAACACTTCATGTTATTTTCATGTATTTAATCAAAGGCCTTGGGAAGTTGGTTGCTCTTTGACCTAAATTGCAGTATTCATGATTTAAAATGCAATTATATATTATATTAGTGCTGGGCAGTACCGCTTTTAATTTCCCGTATGATATTAATTTTTCATACACCGTCATATCGGTGCATAGCCGAAACAACTGCTGTCGCTCTTCAACAGCAAAATATATTGTTCGCCGCGACGGTGCGCTACGGTCGGAGCTAGATGTCTTAAGTGTAGTGAGAGGAAACCCTTAATCATGGTTATAACTTTAATACACAACAATTAACAACCCACAACTAACACTAAGGGCAAAACACCACGACACAACAGTTTGTGACACATAAACAATTTGTAACACTAATAATTGTACATTTATAAAATTACACCGACGAACGGCATGCTAGCTAGCTCGTTAGCTAGTCTGCTAACAGCTGGGAGAGGCTCCGTCGCTACATTAAGAACAGAAAAGAGCGATGCAGGAGGAACAAAGAGACTTTTGTTTTTTTTGGGTATTTTGGTCAGACACATATGCAACGCTGAGTACCATGTACTATGTGTGGTATTTGTTATAAACGTACGTTGGTACATAGAGGGTGATAAGTAGCTGTACAGGGAGAAGCTTAGGACCCAGGGGAATGTAGGTGAAGGAAACAGGAAGTGATGGAAGACACGCCACACAGACAAAGAATTATGTCATCGCCTCAAACCAGTCAGACGTCAAAAGTGAGACAAAACACGCAATAAACAAAGATGAGTTTGACTTTTCAATAAAGTTATCATAAATTATTTTGGCTGCGCAGATCGTGGAGTGAAAATGTGATATCATGACAGCCAAAAAGGTAGCATAAAACAACCCTTTGACCTAGAAATTATATTATATTTAAAGCTAATTTCCAACAACAATGCATAACGTGTCGCAGGAATGCCGGCCAGATTATGTTTCCTGTTATTGTCACGAGGAAAGGTTGTTCATTTATGTATCGCAAAGATCGGCTCATATCTTTGAAAACAGATTTAATTTGTTTAGCACCAAAATACTTGAGCTTGCAATTTAATACCTGTTCATGTGCTCATTATTTAAAAAAAACAAACTTTTATTCATAAAAAAGTGAAGGTTTCAGCAGTAAGAGGAAGCTATGACGCATACTACTTGCTGGTCTAGCGAATGTAGATTAGCATTGTAATACAACACAGCATTTTGACTGTAGTTCCATCTCAACAGTCTTTCTTTCCCTCTGTTCAGATGGGTTTTTAACTCAGCCTGTTCCTGCCTCTCCGCCTCACCTTTGCTCCTGATAAGTGTCGACATGACGACTGTGAAGAATGCGATTACTCCGTTGACCCACAAACACACCAAAAGGTGCTCCCAAGTATTTGAGGCATTAATTTTGTTTTCGCGTGCGCTTCTCAAAATAATAGGTTGCTTCTGCGGTAAACTTCCCACTCAATTGATGGTTACAGCCTGGGGTATACATGGCAGGGACGCTGCATGCGGTGAGTGCAAAAAAAACAAAAACAAACTAGAGACTGGATAACCTGGCAACCTGGTTTCACGTGCAACACTGACTGAGAGCCCACTACTTCAAACCACGTTTTTAACTGTGTGTGCCTGTGGGGTTACATATGAGAAAGAGTGTAATAAACTGTGTTTTGAGTATACAGTACAACATTTGTAACATCTGGACAAATGATGCTGCAGGAAGTGTGAGTTTCAACATAAGACCTGACAGTAAATGGACTGTAATCATTTCAGTTCTGTGTTAAAATAACAATTAAAAAAGTCTCTGGAGTTATTGAAGCATGGAACATTGAACATGTATTAAGTCCAATAATAGCTCATCAGTATTGTACAGAATCCAACCTTCAGAACGGACTCGCTCAACAGCAGCAATGTGAAAGAGAACAATAGCAGGTTAATAATGGAACAGTGGTTATGAAGGAATAGAAAAGCAGCAAATCAGTCAATAATGAAACAGCCGATATGCTAATACAAATACTATAAAACTATACATAATCAGCAAGCTTTATCGTTATTATTTCATTGATTAAGTAATGAATCAGAGGTTAATCTACTACAAATGTACCGTTTATAAATAGTTATGGTTATTGCTGAAAAAGGTTAAATTTGAACAAAACTGACCAATTACAACAGAACGTTACACACAAATGTGACTCCTGAAACAATGTCTACAGCATGGGCATTGATATGTTGGTGTGAGAGCTTCTAGTCCTTCCACAAAGCTTCCTGCAAGATTGTGGAACCCGTCTGCAGGGATTTGCTCCCGTTCAACCTGAAGGTCTGGTGCTGATATTGGGTGATAACATCTGGCTCCAATGCATTCCAGAGGTGTTGGGTGAGGTACGGGTTAGTGGTCAGTCAACGTCTTCCACACTAGTGTTCATTTTGTTAATTTTGTTTAAGACGAGACATTGATGATACAGCAACGACGTCATTAAACGCTGACCGTGACTATTTCAACATGTTCTGTTGACAACAACTATAAAATGTATAAAAAACAAAGATTTGACCAAAATGTCTCTTTATTTATTTTTTGACAATTTTTAAACAAAGACAGGACGTGGGAGAAAGAAACAAGGTGACTAGACTAAATAAAAAAAATAATAACAACTGACAAAATCAACACTATTCAACACTAAACTGGGAAAAGCAACTCAACATTCTCCATAGTGTTGAAACAGCAAAGAGTCTTTCCAAAACTGTTGCCAAAAAGTTGAAAAATTTTATAAAATTTCACTTCATTGGAACTAAGGGATCTTGTCCAAACAGTCTTGTTGTACTTGTTGGTAATGAAATATGACGTATAACCACACAGGACCATTATCACACATATTGTAACTTATCAAGGTTTAGGTAACCATTCTATCAAATCTGGCAACCCAAATGTGCCATGTTGTATGGTGGGCAACCATTGACAATGCGTCCCATCAGGCCTTGGAAGTCTTACATTATTTAGCTGAGACAGCGTTTGGCTGCACCAACATTAACATGGGGACAAGGACAGCTGACAGGAAGCCAGAACATGCCTCCAATCAATTGAAAGTCAAAAGGATATACAGTTCCATAAGGAAAAACACGTCGCAGTAAACAGGGCTATACTGCCAACAGTATGCGCATTTGTCATTACTGCCAATTCACTGGCTAATTACTCTCCCGTCCTATTTCACGTGTGTCGTATTGATGCCCAGACTGTCTGTAATCTGAACCCAGAAAGAGAAAGCCGTGCAGACAAACCATCAGGCCAGATAATTCAGAGGACCGCCCTATGGCAGAGAATAACAGTCGGGGTGCTATCAATTAATGAGACGTCAACAATTGTTTGGTCCTGCATTATTCATCCCTGACCAGCAATAAATAATGAGCTCGGTACATTGAGGGAAGCCAGAGCTCAGGAGTCCTTTCCCCAACGCTTTTCGGGGCTTTAAACCTCTTGACTGTGTCATTTCTTTTTGTCCGGCGAGAGTGTGTCTGTTACTCTGGCAACAAGGTCCCCAAACGAAGGGATATTAAGGACTTGAGAGACAAGGCGGGAGAGATGAGGGGCGCGGTGGCAGGATTGTGTTTGCTGAAGATTAAGGCCCTTCAGGACGGAAGGATGATGGATGGACGGGAGTCCTTCATCCATCAGGGCCTGTTTACATCACCTTTAAACAGGCCAACCATGCCAAGCCTCCCCCTCTGCCTGCGCTCCCTTAAAGGGGCCAGCTGCCGGGCTGACCCGAGCTCCATACCGGTTCCAATCATTGCCGTGATGGATCGCACGGGAGAGCATATATGTAAGTGACAAGAGAGACTTATGGAGCCATTTGCCAAAGCTTCATCCACTTGTCATAGTTTTTTTTTTTTCCGTTTCCTGCTGAATCTGCGTGTTTTTTTTTTGCCATGTTACAGCGCTGCAGTTGTGACCTGTCATTTTGCCCGTGACTTGTTATTACCACATACTGTACATCATTCACAAATGACGTGAAGCTGTAAACACGTCACATTTTAATGGGCCATTGTCTCTTAGGTTTGAACGAGGCTCAAATGAGACACGGCTGGCTGCTTCCTTCCGCCTCGGCTCTCTAACCGTCATCAACGCTGAGGCTCTTTTTATCCGACGCTTACTCTTTCATTTCATGGGCCGTCTGTTTGAAACATGACGCGCGTTTTCAAAGACAATGCTCCTCCGCTGTGTAGGAATTCAAAGTGGACCGCTGAGCGGCTCCCACCAGCTCACAAAGAGCGCCCTTATTTTTGGAATGTGAAAGTGCATTTTATTAGAAATCGCAGACTCCTAAAAATTCCTTTTGAGGATGGTTTATAGCGTTTCCCCATATTTATAATGATCACCCACCCCCACCCCCCCCTTTTTTTTTTAAACCCACATTTCAAATGCAGTTTGAAGCACTTTTCTTTTGTGGAGATGCAGTACTTCATGGTTCTATTCATTCTACGGCGTCTTAAACTTGGACTTGTCAAATCAAATCTGGAGTGAATACATCTCGGCTAATGTTTTCTGAAGCCTTAACAATGGGCCTACATGCACAACAGTTTATCATATTTAGCTTTTGAGAGGTTCACTGATTTCATTTACTGTAAAGAGATGTTTCTTTGAACGGCTACATGAACAGGAACTAAGCAAGTGTCTAATACTCTCTAGGTTCAACCCAGGAGCTGGAAGGGGTCATTACAAAAACTCTCTCTTCTTCATCTATCTAAGCAAATATGAATTTACATTTACGTCTCCAAAAACCGTTGGCATAAAGATATCAATAGGTCCGTCTCAAGTACCGTATATAATTGGAAACCTGTATTCTTCTGAATATATCAAAACATCATTACTGTTACCTTTCCTCTGATTGACATTTCATCAGATACAAATATATTCCAGTATCTGCTTCTTGCAGCTATATTCTCATAACCAGTATAACCAGTCTTACACTGGCCTCAGAGCAGCTTTACTGGAGAAGATGCATGACACAGCGCCTTTCACAGGCGCCTTTCAACACACTCTGAACCAGCAACCTTTAGCACAGCAGCTAAAGCCGGCGAGAGCCTTCTGCAGTGCAATCACATTCATGGGATTATGAAACACACTCTGTTATACTCTAGATTTTTATATCGTACAGTAGCTGTAACGTGGCATAAAAAACACAAAACAGGCACTAAACATGTGAGTGGCATGGGTGAAATGCAGGACTTGATGGGTACCTTCCTGCCGAGGAGTCAGCATTGGGGAACTACTTCTGTAAAATCCAGATAATTTCAATCATTTGATGGCAAGATATGGAATGTTTGCAGACGTAGTCTGTTTTTCTTGTTATATGGCTCATCAAGTGCAAATAGTAAATGAAATGTAGCCTTTCCCGCCATTTAACTACGACTCTTTATTGATCCCCGAGGGGAATTCAATTTATTTGTGGATATATGAAAACAATATTGTGTTCTCTTCTTGCGTCCCTTTCATTGACGGAGTCTTATTCCGTCCACTCATTTGAAACTACACGTTGTAAACAGACACCTTCGATGCAAAGCACCGCTTTAGGTGAGCGGGGGGATACAGGTGGGATGCATTCTGGGCCAGCCTGTCGAGGTGCGACTCCGACGGGGGGGGGGGGGCGCACAGCGGTGCATTCAGGATCGTCTGCAGCTGTGGCTCAGACTGTGCTAATACTTGTTTGTAGCACCATTAATAACCCGCCACGGCTGGGTTTCATGAAGTAGAGTAAGTAAAGAAACAATACCTCATCCAAGACCGTTTTTGTATTCTTATCTTAACTCTCTCTCACTTTTTTTTGTGTTCATGGGAATTGTAAATTAGCGTATAAAGGCCCATTAATATCACACACCGCTACACGTCCTGCCCCGTACGTCCTATATTGAAGTCCTGCTTTCAGAAATCCATAAAGGAAAGTCTATAAACAGCAGGATTAAAAAGAGGGGGGGGGGGGGGGGGGGATAACGAGTGCTGTTAATGCCACCAGAGAGTCACAATGTCACTGAAATAAAGAAGGAATGGTTCCATATGAAAAACGTCTCGCCACAGCAAGGCCATCGATTACGGCGCTGGAAGGAGGCCAAGCCAGTGAGGCTGTTCTGCAGTTTGAAGATGTTCACAATGAGATTGCGGTGTTACACAACGGACGATTAAAATGAATGGCGATCGTTTAGTCTGTATGAATAAATGTATAATTATATTATGTCAGAGTCAAACAGGATAATGTCAACAGAATTAATGTAAGGTTTTCAAACTCAAAATTGCTTCTAAGCGATAGAATATAGAAAATCCATTGGACCTAAATACAAAATACGAGAAAATGCGGCAAGTTCCCCTGAAAGAGTCGCACAAGCCGCTGAAGAACAAATCTGTTCACTCCTGCATGAGGCCCATTGATCTGTTGCCAAATGGTTCCATGCCCTCTCTAGCGTCTGCTGCAAAAGGAGAAAAGGCTCATTCTATTCATTCCATCAAGCATAATGCGTTGACAATAAAGTCCCATCATGAGGTGGCGATCCACACTCGGAGCCTCCCCCGGAAACGGTCAGGAGGCAATCTTTGTTTCCTGAGGCCGATTCAAAAGGTTGCAGCGGCTGGTTTGGACTTTGGCTGACGGGATAATGCAATTTGCTCTGTAGGTCCACCTCTGCTGAATGCAGGCAAGAGAGGTTTTGAGCAGCGCCGTGTTAAAAGATGTCCTTCGATGCCCAATGAATATTAGAAGGTCAAGGACTGCGATGTGATTTTTAACCTCTACAAGGAGAGGAAGAGGAAAGGGCGACGCTGTAGGCGCCTCATGCATGCATTTGCCGGTTATGGTCAATGAGGTGGTTGCGTTGACCCTACAAATGCTTTTGTGTTGGTTTAGTACAACCCTGAACGCTGGCTGGTGGGGAAGCTTCAGTGGTTATTGACTTGTTTTTTTAAACTATTGTTGTAGCAACACCACGGTCAAAACTCTCGCCTGTTCAATATGTTTTATGTGATGGATAAGTGTCGTTCTGCAGGTCTGCACTTAACGAGTAAAAGGGCCTGTGAGAGCCAGAGTTTTACAGCGCTGGCACGGTGTTTGGACAAGCGAACGCATCGAGGCTCAAAAGGTGAACGCTGGGAGTGTTGCACGGGCCACGGAGACTTTCTGCTCAGCACAAAATATATAGCAACTGTGGAGAAGGAGAGGTGGAACTGTTTCGTGTGGGAGTCGCGGTATAGTAAGGGGATTCTAAACCTAAGCCAGCAGCGGGGGAAACCTGTGTGAAGGAGGATAAAAACCCACCAGGAGTCACGAAAAAAAAAGAGTTCGGAGATCATCCAGCGACAGCGTCACGTGTCACAGGCATCTTCATTGCATGTGACCATCGGGTTCAATGGGGATGTCTTTCATTAAGCTGAAATGATGCCAATGTCTACAGTGCATTATAAACATACTAATATTGTGTTAGAATCGTTTATACATATTTAGAATGTGTAATAACAATAATCATAACACATTGTGAAGCATTTTCCAATGACTTATAAGGTCAAATATCATACAACTTGAATTATTGCTGGTTATTCACAAGGATCATAGTGTATCATCATTCCCATCATTTGTATATGGGATAGACTTCATCAAATGCATTACAATGGTTCTTATAATGCTTAATAAATGAGATCATAAGTTACCTTTTTGGTGGTCATTGTGTCAGGTATGCTCTATATTCAAATTAGTAAAGGTCCATTCAGTTCATCATCAAAACATGAGGTTGAGTTGGAGGTGCTAAATGTCTGTTATGACCAGAAAAACAAAAAAACATTTTCCAACATTTTGTGGGCTATTCTTTTATTTTGAAAGGCATGATCACAGTAATTATGATGCAATATGAAAATATTGTAATGTATTACAACTATTGATCCCTACCATCAATTATGAACTATTATAATAATAATCCTAACATTATAATTATGTGCTTATGATCATTGTTATAACGCATTCATGAGTGCTTATATCTATAATCACACAGCACATTGTAAAGCAATATCAGTATATGTATAAAGCATTGCAGACATGGGCTTCATACATGTAGAAAGTGTTAATTATTAATTTTTTTTTTGTTGTTTTTTGTTGTTGGTGTTTGGAAATGAAATTCCACAAATTCGCCTCTTACCGTGGATTTCTAGGTTTTTTTCCATCTGCTTTGCAACAACCACAAAAAGGAGTGAATATGAAAATGCCCTTCTGTCATTGTTTTGTTCTTAATTGCCTTGGTTCCACGAGTTTGTGCAAATCACATGATGGTTTTTTGTTGTTCCACTTAGCAAGCGAATCTGTTCACCGAATCAATCCATCAAAGCAATAGCCCGACCCATAAGGACACCCGCAGCAAGAACCTTGAGTCGAAGGAACAGAAAAAAGGGAATCTGGTGCTGCTAATGACAATCATGAGAAGAATCCAGATGTGTTTGCTGCTGCTGCTTCATTTCACAGCTCTCTCAAACAGCATGTTCATGCCTCACACATTTCAAGTGCCCCAAAAGATGACTGAAGACTAGGAGTCAAGTTGAAGCACATTTCACTTCACAGTCCTCAAAGTCAAGTTTATGCTTGGGTTCATTAATGCTGAGCGCTTCAGTTCTTATTTCTTTTTATTGCGTATTGGAGGTGTGTGTGTGTGTGTGTGTGCGTGTGTGTGTGTGTGTGTGTGTGTGTGTGTGTGTGTGTGTGTGTGTCTCAGGTGGAAAGACTGGGCAAAATGAAATGTAAGCTCATGCTCTGCAGTACTTCAAAAGGATAAGGACTCAAAGTTAAGTTATAACCTCCCTTCATATGTATTCGTTGTTGTTGATGTAATGTTTTCGCGATCGTTTTGGTCGAAGAAGCTAAAAAAAATAAATATTGAAACTTTATAAAATAATCTAACTCACGAGCAAGGAAATCCTTGGAAGAAGAAGAAAAAAAAAAAAAGGTGCGGGGCAATGTGAATGGTAATTGGGTGATAAATAAAGCCGCAGAGGAATCATAACGACTGATCAACATTCACCTGGATTCACCTCGTCTAAATCCATCACATCAAGGCACTTAGCAGGAAACTGAGGTGGATTTATGACTCGCTATTGTTTGTTCTCACTGTCCAGGAGAGATCCTGAAATAAAGCAACATCTCCGGGGTGTTTGACAACGGGGAGGTACGGATCTGTGGCGTCACGCTTGCCGCTGGGAAGGATTATAAAGCATCACACTTGCACTAATGACCTCATTTTGAAGCTGTGGCACTGGAGGATTCTCGCCATCATTTAAAAGTTAATCTTACTTTTTTTTTATTCATTTGCTGGAGTAATAGGAATATTTAAATCCAATTCACACAGGAGGTTCCACATTTAATTTCATAGTTTACTGAAATCTATCAGGCGCAGTCTCTGGGATTTTAGAGGCCTCAACATTCCACTGAACTGTAACATTTGCTGCTCTTCAGGAACATTAAGCCATATAATACAGAGGGGAGTTGTAGAGAGCGAGAGCAAATGAACACGGAAGATAAGGGTTGAGATATAACGTGACAACAAAAGCATGGTAATCCCTTTCAAGAGGGCAGGAATCGTTTTTAGATTGATAACCATCCGCAGATTAAATTCTAACCATCCCTACGGACCCGGAACACTTCCTGTTACTTATATATAAATCAGTAAAGTGTAGTTTGGGCAGAAATGAAGTCAGTACGGAGGCTTTGAGGTAATAATAATCATCCCACTTTGAGCAATAACAGTCATTAACAGAGCAATGTAACCGACCGGCCTCCACCATCACAGCGGAGAGGGAGACGTGCGCTGAGACAGGATTTCCCCCCTGCGCCATCAAACCTGAGTCAAGGACAGAGTAAGGGCGGAAAAATTTCTCCACCTGCTGACAAAGGGGAAAAGATGATCACTCTAAATGCCCAGCACTAAATCTTTCACACTTGTCAAGTCCACTTTGTTCCTGCTGCCAGAGTTGACCCCTCTCTCTCCATCAGCGGGGACCTGGCCTTGGTCGACAGGGGAACGAGGAGGAGGAGGAGGAGGAGGAAGGCCAAGACTCTGGCTAAATTTATAACGCACGTTTTTTTGCCTCGTGCCCTCAAATCATCCAAACATATTGTAGTGCTCCGTTAAGGACGCCCGGGCCAGAATTCACAATTTTTCGGAGCGATACTGTCCACACATTAATAAAAACCTCTTAAAGGGCTCCTAGCTGTTCTGTTTGCTTAATCTAACAAGCGCTGTAGCGAATACAGCTTTATAAAACATTATTATTCCATAAGTAATAAGAATTACATACAGAAGGTACTGTATGATTACTTCATTTTTCTCTGGAGCTTCAAACCTGCAGATATGTCACAACGCTGATAGTTCTTTTCTTCTTCTTTTTTTTGACAAGTCCCAGCGTTTTATCAGCAACACAGATACATGTTTGGGTATGCTAACTTCCATTTTCTGAAATGATGTCCAAACAACTATTATACACATGGGTGGCAATGTGATTGTCACAAGGTTAGATAGCTCGTACAAATGAAAAATAAAGTCTCTGAAGCATGTTAGATGCCGTTTGCAGGCGTTTGGTAGCAGAAAGGGCAATTTCAATTCAAATTTTCTGCCAGAGGGAGACACGCTGGAAATGGGAGTGAAGTTGGGGAAGGTTAGCTGCAACACGGTAAGTAGGTCGAGACAAAAGTGCTCCAGATCCTGGTACCGTTGAGGAGGTATCTATCAATAAATGCATTCTATGTAGCGGCAACGATTGAGAAATGATTAAAACCATTCCAGTGATAAAGGAGTGCATTATATGCAGCAGCACAGCTACCATTAGGAAATTAATTAATTGCAAATATACCCCAGGTAAGATTTGTTTAATTTGGGGGGGGATTGACTTTAAAGCCCTGTGAAGCTTTTGCTGTTTACATTTTATGCTTCTTAGCGAAATACCTCCTCCGCCCACCGCTTCATGAAAGCATGCTAATAGGCCAATCAGCTACAAACGCTAAGTACATCTGAGGCTGATGGAAACGCAGGTATGCGGTCACAAACCAGGATAGCTTAAAAATAGCTTAAAACTACCCGGCTTCACAGGAACAGTAGCGATCATCTCGATCGCCAGGTGATTTGTTGGTTCTGTAGACTTCTGTCTTTATCTTTTTAACATGTTTGCTGCTTGATCAGTTTGACATCCTAGTTATCCTCTTCAAACACACCACTCCTGTCTGCTTCTCTCTAAAGTTTGCTGAATTGTTTACCAAAAAATGTGGTTACATCTGTTCAGGAGTGCGGTTAGTGACAGTGTGGGCTCCATGGTAGCAGCAGAGGGCAGGGCCTCGCAAAGGGTCAATTCCAAAAGAAACTGATTTTCTCCTGGATTATGTTTGTTGTCCCCTGAGAAACCAAAAGTCAACGTTGACCGATTTTAAATTACATTCCAAACTATAATAACGTGACAAACTTATTTGAAGCCAAATCGTGTCGATTTTAGAAAACTTAAAATGTTGATTTGTAACGTTACCCATGTGTTTAACACTGAGATTGAATCCAGGAGAAAATATGTTTCCCCCTTAAACCCCCTTAATGAAGTTACCTTATGTGTTGAATATGACACAAACCTTATGACTACAGATCAAAACATTGCTCTACAGTGTGTAAAACATCCCCTGTGTTGTGTTGTACATGTACGTTGAGGTTGAGTTGAGGTTGCATGCATGTCAATGTTGAAGCCTACTGGATAATCACTGTTAATCAAGACGTTTGGAGCTTCTAGAAGTTGTCGATGTCTTGTCACTAGAAATGCTCTTCCAGTCAATTTTATTCCTCTCCTCATCATTAAGATGTGAACTTAAAAATCGGTTAAGAGCGAAAATGGCAACTCTCCACTTTGGGAACTTTAATTGCTAGTAGGCTTAAATAAGCTTACTTCAGAGGTACATTTAAAATTCAGGCATATCTGCAGCAGTGACATCCGCCGACAAGCAGATTCATCTTCTTTTCTTTTTTTTGCTGTATTTGCTGTGACCACATCAGGGCACAGAGAGTGATAAGCAGCATGGTGAAAGAGTAAGAGGGATTTATCTGTGGCAGTGCTGAGTGGGGAGCTGATAAAGGGGTTAACACAGATGACTTGTTTTGACAGTAAACCAGCAAAGGAGGGGGAAATGTGCTAACAGCATTATGCAAAAGAGGGAGACGTATTTAATCAGGAATCGACAACGTTGACCCACAAAACGGGTTATGCCGAACAAGTGCCGTTAAAGTCGGGGGTAATATAGTGCAGCAAGAATTCCCCAAAAAAAAAAAAGTTTGTACACGTTTCTAGATAAGTGCAATAATAGTTAATTCACTAGGGGATGAGAATAACCCAGCCACCACTCGACAGTCCTTTATTTACACTGTACCAAGTGGAATTGGAAAAGCCTGCAGCATCAAAATGTGTCCCATCACAATAAATATCCAACTGTCTGTTGTGTGTAAATAATAGATACAGAAGAAGGACACAACATACGAGCACTGATATTATGCTGCGTGTGAGCCATCTTCTTAATCTGGCATCTACTTCCAGTGTTGTGTCTGTACCAATTTACTGAAGGGAGGTGCGTTTTCTCAAGAGTTTGGTTCCAATATGTAGTAAGGAAGCTAGTGGTATTGTTAATTCCAGCAACTGAAAGCCAATAAGTAGCAATACCATGTGGGTTGCCAGGTAGTAAAAAAAAAAGAAAGAAAAACTACCTTTGGCAGATGTTGGTCCAGTTCTAAATGTTAGTAACTCATCACTAAATGCGGATGGGTTTCTCAGTAATCAACTCTGTAGTTTTAAATAGAAATAAATCACTACTAAAAGGTATTAATCCATCCAATGAGCATGTTGCAGGTGTCGAGAAGCTGTGGATTGAATGGATTTCGGCACAGGTGCCCCAATCTTTTCCCGTTACTGTCGGTATGTGGAAGGGTCTTCCTGTGAATCAAGGAGCTGAAAAGGACAGAGCGCTCTGCTGAAGGATAGACACCACGAGTACATGAAGGGAACACAGGGCTTAGCAGTGTCAAGGCCAGTGGAAGTAAAACAAGATGGAACTTTGCTTAATGACCTGAGGTGAATTCGTTCTATTCTGACCGACTGCGACTCCAACGTTTTGAACGACCAAAACACATAATCTTGACGCCCGTTTGGTTTTGTCATTCGGTACATCGTTTTCCTGAATTGTCACTAATTAGGTGACAATAATAGAGATAAACTGCAGGTACTGTTGGCTCCCTTCATTACCAGCCATAGAAACGGGTGAAACTATCCTCCAAGCAAAGTCCGTGAGACGTTTTTTTTTACGACTGCGGTCGTTCATCTCAAGTAAAATTCGGCGGCCAACCGGGAGACGCTGAACTGCTGCGATCGAGATCATTCCTACGTTTCTGTGCTGCGCGGGTAAAACTGTTCTTCATTAAAATCTAAAACACACTGGAAGTAAACAATGAGGAGAAGCTTCTTCTTTTTTTTTTTTCATTCACTCTAAAATAAACAGTTTATTTTGCTATCACGCAGCAATAAGTGCTACATACAGCGCGCTACAAAAGTACTGAAGTGATATGGAAAGACATAACCTTGGACGCGCTTCATTACCGCTCTCTAAACGGTGTTAGGACAAGCCTGCGTCCCGTTGTTCTCACTGTCGCTGAAGGACAAGTCCTGTCCATACCGGTAAAGTCAGCGCAACACAAAACAGCATTGTCTTTTTCAGAATGCATTAAACCAGACATTTTTTCTTTTTGTTGTTCTCCATAGATTTGTCTTCATATAATTACACTGCTCCCTATAGCACACTCAGTGTGAATATTAAAAAAAGAAACTCTTCCCAGAAACTCCCATCATCCCACAGTGCATTTCTATAAAACGAAGCAGAACTAACAAAAAAATAAACACATAAGAACAAACTCTTATTAAGCTCTCCCACACTTCTATTGTTCCATTGTTGACCAAGCTGAGAACTAAATGAAGATCCTATTTATCTTTCACTTTGTTTTCCACTGTTTTTGTTGCTAATCTAATGGAACCACTTCCTCTGTCTTCTGTGCATTGAAATTCCCGTGCTGTTCCGGTTGCCTGTGGAGCAGGATTGTTGGATCTCGCAGCCTGCCCTCTCATAATGAAAGGTGTGGAGACATCTGTTTCCACAGGCAGCAATTAAGTTATTGCAAAAAATATAAACAAAACAACTCATGATGAGATACCACATAAATTCATAGGATAGCAGACAAAAACTCATATTCCTTTTGATCACGGGAAACGGATGCAAAATTACCTTTCTCTGCATCTGCAGAAAGTCTGGATAATATTATGTGCCGCGAAGCTAATTATCTCTCGGCACAGCAACTGCTGCAGTCGCATTACTACCTGACTCAACTGAAGATACAGAGCAGCAATCATTTAGTATTAAGCAGACCATAAAGCAGGGTATGCTTTAGGGCGTGGCTACCTTGTGATTGGCAGGTCGCCACCATTACGTTTTGGCGGCCTTACAATGTCTCTCATTCGACGTTCGGTTGCTACTTGGCTCCGCCCTCTGGTTTCGCTTCTGGTTCCAAAAAGACAAGATGGTGACGGCCAAAATGCTGAACTCAAGGCTTCAAAACCGTAGTCCATAAAACCAATTGGATGACTTTGCGGTGACCACGTCCACTTCCTATTCACAGTCCATGGTGTGTCCCACAGGTGAGACCAGAGACGCAGCATGACACACACTCTACCCGGGTCAGGACTCTAGTCTGCATTGATTTTACAGATGATAAAAACTAATGTACTTATTTATTCAATGTACATTTAGTAACTCCAACTTTCTAAAAATATGAATTATTGTAGTTTAAGATTTTTGATTTTAGAGGGAGAGAGAGAGTCCTTTCATGAAGTTTGGAAAAAGATGTTTTTCTAAACTATATCATAAGAGTCATCCCCACATCACAAGGGGTTTTCATATCGATAACTTTAAATTGTCTTTCTGTGGACTATAAACTTAGAGAAAATGACAAACCGTGGGAGGGAGAACAACAGCGTTTTGGATGTAAACACCGCTTGATTGACACATACTGTGAGGCCTCTTACTTTGCACAACAGAGGCAAAAATTCTGCATTTATTCCTTCGTCCGCAGAGCAGATGTGGCTTCTTGAAAAGAAACAAACAAACTATCCCACTGAAGGACACTTGGGCAGGACACGCCAGCGTAGATGAGCGTTTTTGGCGGCGGCTGGCGTTGAACCGGTGACCTTTTTCGTTTTTATTTGGTCTCCAAAAGCACCGGGCCAACCTGACAGCCTTGAATGTTCCTTGGCCGGGGATGCGTGCCTGGTGACATTCAACCAGTTCCCCGGAGATGCTTGCTTGGCTCTCAGCTCTGCGTTTTACAAGGTCCCACAGTCTCAGGCAGTCCACAAGCAGGTGGGGATAATAATTAAGTATGATTACTAGACGTTAATCCATCCATAGAGTGACAGCCACAGCTGCCCCAAACTTTACAGCTGCCACACGGCGCTATAGGGGGCTTTCAGGTGACTTCACAGTGTTTGCAGCCATAATGGACGCCCTGCGAACAACTCATTCGGCTCGTCCGTATCTCCTTTTGCTCCTCCGTCTGACTGCATGATGGGGCGATGCGAGGAATGGAGGAATAATCTCACATATTTATATAACCCAAACTGGATATTTCAATCATGATCATATGACGTAATGGACAACGCACTTATCCGTGAAGGTACATACGTCTTCGTCCTTTTTTATTCATTTCCTCTATCAACACAGTCTTATCTGGTTTTAAGGTTACATGCATTTGGTCATGTGTTTCTGATAATGACTCTACGGCTGGGTTACTTTACTGTGTCACCACGGTGTGGATGAAAAATGTGTCCGCTATGTTCTGCTTCACAGCTAATGTGTTGTAGAGAACTGAAGTCGCACCTTCATTTTGAAGCTCTCTTTTAGCCCTGGCCTTGGTCAGACTGTTTATTTCATGAAGGAGTGAGAATGGGTTTCTGCTATTTTACGCTACTGTACGATTTGAGAGTGTCAGTGGCGCTTAAGCGTCGGATATTTTCTCAGCGTTCAACAACACCCCATAGAACCCCATGTGTCTTAGCAACAGAAGTGCTGTCAAAGCCAGCCCACTGCCATGAGGGGCCACAGTAGTCAAAACGTTATCTTTTGTCATAATGGTTCCATGAGGACATGGGCTCAGTGGATGGTCCCTTACCCAGTAGCTTCATGTGTCGTAGTGATCCAAAGCCAAGTGACTTGTCCATGCATTGCTAGCGTATTGTCCCTCCTCACCTACAGAGACCTTAATGTCCAGCCACCATCATGTCCTAAAGAGATCGTAGAACCCTATTACTCCTCTAGAAGACGTTTTAAGACTCTCTCCTTTGGAATACAACACTGGAAGTGCAATGTTTGGAAAACAAACATTGCACTTGTTACATTCAATGAAAACAGTCATGGCTTGTTTGTGTGGCATCCCTCCAGAAGCAAATGTTTGCTTGTCATTATTAAAGTTATTACTAGGCTGAGAAGCATTGTTTGACTTATACCTCTGGTTGGATCAGATGTACAATCGCCCGTATGAAGTCGGTGTGGGTTGTCGGGTTGTTTCGGAGTGTTTAATAACTGAAGTGAATCCTCCTTAAGTCCTTAAGCCAGACGACGTCACAATGGAAGACTGTCTGACTGATTTGAAAACACGGAGTCTTCAGCTTTTTAGAATCCGCAAACCAGCCGTATGTTGTCCAAACTACGTCTTATTAATAACGATAATAATAATACATTTTATGTAGCGGTTTTAAAAAAGGTACTCAAAGGCACTTTACATGGTAAAAACAGAAACAATAAAAGCAATAACAATATAAACAAGGCAGATAGATGGCATTATAAAAGTAAGAAACAAAACAGAAACATACATCACCATCATCACAGGTTAAAAGCACATTTAAATAGATGAGTTTTAATGCAGTTTTGAAAGTGGCGAATGATGGAGGATGTCTGAGGTGCTGGGGGAGGGAGATCCAGAGGGAGGGGCCAGCAATGGAGAAGGTCCTGGTCCCCCCAGGTCCGATGCCAGGTCCGAGTAGGGGGGGGGGGGGGGGGGGGCGTCGGTGGATCTGAGGTTGCGGGTGGGAGTGTGTCGGTGCAGGAGGTCCAAAAGGTATGAAGGGACTCGGAGAAGAATCTTGAACTGGATTCTTTGCTGTCTGGGGAGCGTTGGGTGGTTTTGAAGGACTGGGGGCGGCGGTGTGATGTCAGAGCAGACGGTGCAGCTTGAGTTCTGGATGTATCGTGGGTACCACAAAGACGACCCCTAACCCCTCGGGCTACTTTGTCGTTCCACAGTCTCCAGCTACTGCAACCGAAGAACTACAGGAAGATCTACATGCCGTTTGTAATGGCTCTAAAGCAGGAATGTAATTGTCCATTGGGATGTCACGTATCCCTGCAGTTGAGTGCAGCTTTCCACTTACGGCAACATTTCTCAATGACACTTCAGTGGCTACATTGCATTATCATGCACTAGAGAGACCTCCACTGATGACTTACTCCCAGGCTTTATTAGCTGTGTGCCTTTTTCCCTTGAGAAAAAAAAAAAAAAAAAAAATGTGTCCGCACCTCAACCAAATGAAGCTGAAGATCTCATCAGCAGTCCCAGCAAGAAATGACACTGCATTATAGATCAAAGTCGCCCTGGAATACATTTATATAATATAGCCCTAAATCCAAAACCGCATATCTGCAATGACTTCACAAGAAACAAAGTGCGTATGCTCAATGAAGGTGATTTGAGGCTGTGTTTGCAGACGCGTCATTGATAAAACACACGCATAGACGGAATGTGATACTAGGATGTGTTAAAAAGGCTTCGATTTGAACATAAAAGAGCCTTCATGTTTATGTTTAATGGTGCGGCTGTGACAGTTGGACATGCGGTTGTTGAAGTGGCGACTTCTGACCGATTAAGCGGCGTCAACGGTTCAAAACATGCTACATGCTAAATGTATATGTAGGCTTTGGGGACGAAACACTTTTACATGACATCAAGTCCGAAAATAGCCGGGGTTTCACAGCAGAACTCTGATGGAAAGTGCAGCTTTAAGGAGACACGAGCAATGACATTAGCGTGTGGTCTGCACAGCTTGACAACGCTAAATCAATCTACACAACATGACCAGCTCTCCCAAATTGCTCAAAGGGCTTCCGAGGAACTGGCTAAATCAGTTTTACTGAGAGACGTACGAGTGGCTGCTCACTATTAAATCATCATCAATCTAGCCTCACTTTAGGGCTGTTCTGTAACTTATTTATCTATTACATATTCCAAACAGGACCAACGACTACTAAAAAGGGAATTAGCTGGATTTTTTTTTTTGTTAAAAGTACAACTTTTAGTATTGCTAAAGCAAAAAAAAAAAAATTACTTTCTGGTAATTAGCTTGAACAAGGTCCATCCATATCCATTGGCAGCGCCTGACAGTTGGAGGCTGTTAGGCGTGTGAAAATGAATTTCCTCTCACTGTGAAACTAATTATAGACATAAGAGCTGAGTGATCCGCGGTGCGGTCGGGCCCACGCTGAGCAATATGTACAGAACCGATACACCTTATCTGCAGTCTGTCATCACAGTTCACGGTTCAAAGTTGTAACTCCATTTGCAACTTTATGCTTTAAACACAGACAACTGAGGTAATATGTGATCTTAGGCTATAGGCGGGGGGGGGGATACGTGGGGATGAGTTCCCCAACAGGAACAAATACACCACGAGAATAGATGATATATAACAGAGGCCCAGTTATAGAAGATGCCCTGATACGCAAATATGTAATAAAGCAACATTTTGTTGTTTTTTCAGTTCATTTCAATGGAATCGGTGAAATCAGTGGACGCCATTGACGCACAAACTTCAACCGCTGACCATAAGCAAGCTTCGTTCTTTCTATTTTCTTTGGGTCCACAATAAGAGCATGAATAGGCAGAAGACCAGGCACCAGGTCACCAACACTTTTTCACACTCACTGGCCAACTCTGCTGTAAAACCCCTTTGCTCAAAAAGATGTATTGGCTTCTAATAACTGAATTATTCTTAAAAAAAAAAAAGTGCAGATGAATACAGTATTCTGTTCTGTCCTTCAAAGCCTAAAACAGTTTCCTGTATTTATTCACGGGTGTGAGTTCTGGTGAACACACCGTTTCCTTTCTGAAATCCGCTCTTTATTAAAGTTAAAGCTCCCACATTTGGGTCTTAATGCAGCCGATGGGTTCGTGTCGGACCGGCCTTTGCAATGAACGTATTAAGTTGAATTGTAACCCAACACTTCACGAGTTGAAAAGAATACACCATTGTTATTAATGAGTCTTACAAGGGATTGCAATAGCAGAAAAAAATAATTTCATGGTGGTCCAGAAAATAATGTAACTTAATAAGAACAAGTATAATTGCAATTTTCCTATCTCTGATTAATTCAGTGGTGCTAATTACCTCTTCTTTGTGTCATACTCCAGAGCTGTGATAATTATTTTTACTCTTTTTTTTTTTTAAAGAGCCATTTTGTAAGCTTGTGGAAAAAGGAACATGATAAAATATGAAGAAAAGAAAAATACCATGGGGGCTTTTCTTACTAGATATAAGGAAATGTGATGCCTGTGAGGAATTATTTTGCTCATACAATTAAGAGCACATACGCCACCCTGTCACAGGGTTCTCCTCTTTCCTTTTTTTTTTTTTTTGTTCTTTTCATTCCTGAGTCTCATGACTTGCCGACAACGCTCTCTTGCAGAGCTAGAAACCGCACAAAAACCACAAGTGTAAGGACATGATTTTGGACAGCGTGCGTTCTTAATGATGAGTGGGAGAATGTATTTTTAATAAATCCAGTAATAGTAAAAGTGTAATCAGTTTGCAACCAGAATCTCCTCACCATGAAATCACCCTAATTACTCTTACACCTCCGACAGTGGCTGATCAATTCTCTCTTACCGAAGGGGATGACGGCAAAATGCTGTGTTTTGTCAATTTTCTAATGAGTCAAATATATATATATATATATATATATATATATATATATATATATATATATATATATATATATATATATATATAAACACAGAGTACAAAATGCAACCCATTCTTCTATTTTTCAGAAATGGCCACAGGACACAAATTGTGAAATTCACTTCCTACTCCCTGCTAATATATGAAAAGGAGAGACAAATCAATTATTAACTAAATCCAACTGCGGAGCCATTTTTTACTGCCGTTTCACTGTTTTTTTTTTGGTTTTTTTGTTCGCACCCATTTCTATCCAAATGACTTTTATTTTTCAGTCTTATCTCAGTAATCACTGTGAACTTAATGCTGTGGAATGTGTCATAAATTACACCAAAGTGGTTCACGTACAGGTGCAATCTTCACAAATATAAGCCCAGGGGTGGAATGAAAAAAATAAATATAGAAATAAGAAGTGTATAAACAAGGCAAATCATGATAGAAAAAAAAAAAAAAGTCTTTAGAGAATATGTTGGTCACAGTTATGTGCTATGCTGCCATGTATTGAAGCATGACTCTTATGGCATTATCTACAGTAAAACATAATTACAAACCTCTGTCATATCTATTTCCTGATGCTGCTAATACATTTTTTTTGCTATAAGCTATCCTTGTTAACAGAGCTTACTAGGTGGACAACAACTATAGGCACAGCCATATTATATTTAATTAGAATAGGCAGAGGTAAGTCGCTGACACATTCTTTAAGTCCACATCTTTAATAGAAGCCCATGCTTGTAGTTCTCGTTAAAGTATTTCTAAAGAAAGAAAAGTAAAATGAATGAATAATGGATGATGCATTATAATAACTGCATTAGGTAGAGAAACTGTGCATCAGTGGCCACACTTACAAAAGGTAGGTCTTGCTTATATCCGATAATAAATAGACGGCCGCACTAATCAAAGGAACATCCCACTGCACACTCCTCAGGATGCCCCGTTGCATCAGGATATTTCATTTAATTAGGCCAGATCCCTTTCAACTCCGCCGCGACGTCACTGTGCAGAAATGTCTCTGGGACCAGCGTGGTCTCGAGGTTTTAGTCATTAAGAAAATCAGGTCAGCCTTTGCATCTGGAGGAAATCCGTGGCAAAATATGTAATTACACACATGCATACCAACATTGTTTTTAATGAGCTATTTCAAGACAAGAAGCCTCACCTCGGAGCACAGGCATACTTTTGACAATTACAGTATGTACAGGATACGGAAGAAGAATAGTTGAGGGTCAAATTAGAAGTTGCGGGGGAATGCATGACAGAATATGGCATTAGTGCTGTATCTCCCAGGGTAGCGAGCTGAATTAACAACGCGAGTTTAGCCGAGCCCAAGACAGAACTCGACGAGGTCTGGTTGTCGATAAATTTAGACGAGCCAACTAGTCCGCCAGTAAGAAGACACTAAGAAAAGACCAAGTGGTGAACCAAGAACCACTATTTGAGAAGGAGGAGGCGGGAGAACACGACCGTGAATGCCTGATACGTCCAGATCAGAGCGAAGCAACAGCTGAGACAGAATATCAAGATGTCATTTAAATGTGTTTGTAAAGGAAATCTAAATAAATTGAGCTTTCTGGTGCCGACTAGCGAGGGTAGCAGCTTTTTTAATCAACGCTTTCCTCGTAGAAAGCAACATTTTTTTACATTGACTTTGGTTGTAATCCAGGTTTTTCCAATACCTTTGTCTGGCGATTGGGTTGCAATACCCGTATGTACTGGGTTGTTTCCTGCAGCTTCAGGTACAGATCTAACAAATCTTAAATCAATAACTGGCATGTCAACGAAGAGCGCCAATACTTAGAATCCTGGTGTGGATTCTCTGTGGATATTTAGTGTCACCTAAACAATTGTTTCTTGCCTAAGTTAAGAGTAAATGCTCCAGAATTTGAACCACAGAATTCTTGTAGAAAAGTGCCGTACGACCAGACTTACAGCCCGTCATCAACGCGGTCAGCGTCAACGCACTTGGAATTGTTTTGCTGATTGTTAACAGCAGACAGGAAAGACAGACTCCCTCTGCATGTAGCATTTCGGTGAGATCTTAACTGATCATCATCATTAGAGAAATCTAATTTGTTACTTTTTATTCTTCCTTTCCAACACAGCCACAATTGGTACTTTGCTTCCCCAAATATACATGCACCATGGGGGAATATGTTGCCTATCATGTTTCATCCAACAGCATGTCCTAAGAGTACGGATACCATCACACACCACGCTAAGTGGTTAAAGCCGCGTGTCCCTGACTGACAGGGTTAAAAAAAAAAAAAAAATGTTTGTGTTCCATCTGAAAACGTAGACAGACTCATTATCTTAATTGCAATCTCAGTCTTTAATTAGCTATACACATACTGAGTCAGTCAGGTGTGATCAATGCCCTTTTAATCTCCAACCACAAAATGAAAAGAAAATGAAATCAATGTTTTGCTATCTTTAATTGGAACGTAATGTCAAAATTAATAACAATCAAGTCAATTAGCATTCGCAGCTGAACGATATGCACCGATTCCAGTCTTTAATGTGAGTCTGATTCCAGGTTAACTGGCTTCATTACAGAAGGATTCAGTGGAGCATCAGAGGAATTAATGGAGTGAGCTGAGCAGACAGAATGGACTGGAAAACTAAAAAAAAAAAAAAAAAAAAAGATTCAGCAGAAGAACAGCCATTTCACCTCAGCGGGATCTCTGATTTAACTGTGTCTGAATAAGATCTCTTTCCCAGAAATAGACAAACCCACGCCTTTTTTGGAGAACCCATCCTGTCAGGGAAATTACTTTCCTATTGGGAGGAGGAAGTATTATTTCAGTGTCTTTCAGACCCCCTACCCTACTTTCTCTACTAGTTCATGACAGCCTAATCCACAAACCCTCTGCTCAGCCATGTGAGACAAAAGGCCTTTCATATACAGTATTCCTCCTTTCTTTAGCTGTAATTACCGACTTTGAGACTAGAGCAAAATAAATATGTTCCGCTTAAGGGAGGAATGGACCGAGACAAGGTCATTTTAAAGATCCTCACGCCTTCCTGCACCCCCCCCCCCTCCCCCCCCCTCCCCCCTCCCCCTTATTAGGAAAAGGAATCTTATGGTGTGGCGAATGTTTCCGGCAAAAAACAGGTTTGCGGTTGTTAGTTTGAGACTCGCTCTCATACAGCTCGGAGAAATACTGTAGCATGAGTGGAATTGCAGGATCATCAATTACTGATTTACCGGGCTGTGGTTTCCCCCCCGCCCCAGAGCCTGGTTTTGTAATCTGCAGTGAATAAGTGTGTATAGGAAGGCTGCTAATGAGGACCTAATAAAGACATTAGCCACGGGCTGCAGTGGATGGACTGGTGTCCTATTTAAGAGTCACGGGAGCTGCCCTTTGGGGAGAGATGACCCATCCAACACTGCAGGCTTCTCAGAGTGTTTACCTTAACGGCCCTTTCTCAATATTACATCTTAATTATAACAGCGGCTATTTTGGCTTTCCACGTAGCATAAGCACAGAAAAGACGTACGAAAGTCCTGTTTGTTTGACCCATTCTCCATGAGTTGTCCTTCTCACTCTATACACTCACTAGCGTAGCGTTTTCACGCGTATACGCACACAAATTGCAGTCAGTACAGAACACACGACGTCAAATCAAAACGCAACAATGGTGTTGTTATTGCACGATAAAAAGGACTCGCACAGCTGACTGGAGATGTCCTATAGGTGAGGTATTACCTTGGAAGAGTGCACAGCCACATCGCGAAAACCGCATTACGTCTGACCCGAGGAGAGAAGGTGAGATTATCTCAATGCTATTGTCTTACATTTGGAGTACAGCCGAGAGTTTAATCAAATCTCGAGGCAATCAATGCACCGGCTCCGATGGACTTTTTCCTTGCCCTTGGAACCCAAGGAGTGCTCCGAAACGATACCACCGGCGAAAAAAAAAAAAAAAAAAAAAAGAGTCACTTCGGATACATCATCATGGAGAATGAGATTAACCTCCCACCCTCTACCCACTGGGATATCTAATGTCGCCGGGCTTATCTTCTAAGCATTCAATCAACCTCCAAGAAGCAAAGTCTATAAACACCTCACAGTCCTTTGTTTGTCTTCTCAGCCTCCACAAAACTTGTTTGTGCTCTCTGAAACTTTCCATTGTTTCATGTCTGTGTTTTCTTTTCTTCTTCCAGAAATCACGAAGTTCACCTGCTGTGCACTGGTGGGTGTGTTTTTGTGCATGTGTGTGTGTGTGTGTGTGTGTGTGTGTGTGTGTGTGTGTGAGAGAGGGGGAAAAAAAAACAAAAGATGCCGCGGGTGGATCAGAAAATCGGTGACACCCTAGCCGCATGTGCACGCGCCACACTTTGTTGTTGAAATATTAGGACACAGACCCCCGTGGTCGGACGAGACGCTGTCCCAAATAGGCTCGTCTATTATTTAGAGGTTTTCCTGTTTTCTGTATTCGTCTTGCTAGACAACATATAAAGAAATAGAGACATTATGGTTGATCTCACCCAATATATACACACACACACACACACACACACACACACACACACACACACACACACACATATATATATATATATATATATATATATATATTTTAAGATGAACTGATTTGATGGATTAAAAGATTTAAAAAGAAAAAAAATGACAGCAAAAATGACACGCATGCATGATAATCTCTCTCTCCAACTCACGCACACATCTTCACGTACGCAAACACACACACACACACACACACATGGGCCGACTCTTGACCTCATGCAATAGAAAGGGAGAAATAACCCAAATATGATTTCTTGTTGTGGAGGATTAGAAATACATTATTCAAAGACATTTAGTCCAGATTTTCCAGATCTGGGCGGAAACATGATCTTCCTATTTTCAATTACATCTTCCCTATCCTCCATAATCCTGCACATCCCTAGGCCTCGCGGTATGTACTGTATGTCCCCCCCACCCCTTGATATTCTGAAAACAACCAATTGCTTATGAAGTATAAACCAGTTGCATGTCCTTGACCAAGCAGACAAGCCTGTTGTTGTTCCTGCTGCAGGTAAAATCCGCTGGAACAAGTGTATCAAATTGCTTATTGTGGTGGGAGGTTTTTTGCGCATTCACAGAAGAGTCCTTCAACCCCAGCATTACACACAAAAGGCCTTAATGTTATAATACAAATTCCTGACAAGAAATTCAGTCCAACGTGCAGAATCTGACGAGTGGCGCCTTATCTATCCGCTACAGACTGGGTTTTTTTTTTTTAATTTCTTATTCAGCATTTGCATTTTACAAGTAGGTTTTGCTGATCTGTGTAACCTTTGGCGCGGGGCTAGATCAGTGGCACTTGAAAAAGGCACGCTCTGAATGGCTCTGAGCTGAAGTAACCCAGTGTGATAACTTTTGCCTGGCAGATAAACACAGGCAGAATCACTCCTGCTTCCTATTTAGCATTACAATGAACTACGCTCTTGGGTTCCAGTGTTCTCTTTTTTTTATGTGCCCTTACTCTCTATGAGGCCCGATCCCCTTTTTTTTTTTTTTTTTTACCCAGAACACAACACAAATATGCTGCCTGTTTACCATTTGGTCGTTAAGCTGCCGCTCATAAAACACACTGAAATGCAGGCAAAAGTAAGTAAAAAAGGAAAAAAAACATCAAAAGTATGAAGGAGAATAATACACACTTGACTTACTTGCAAACATGCAGATTTATGTGGAAATGCGGCCCTGAATGTAAACGAGTTCAATGTTTTTTAAATGAAAGAGAACAGTTGGATGAAAGGGATGGAGTAGATATTAATATCAAAGATGAAAAACAGTTGGTAAGGCGGATAAACTCAGATTTTCATCCTTATTACAAGTAGAGAGTGATTCGGTTTCTCAAACTCAGCTTGAATCTCCTCTAATGTTTCCTTAGAAATGCAAACTCTCAACACACTCTCACTTCCAAACACCGTTTGAGATTGTCTTTTCAACATACATTTGTGTGCTCACAGGAAAACGTACAGTTACAGGAATTGTCCCTTTTCAAAATGAACGTCCGACGAAGGTTCACAAGGTTCTGAGGTTTACTTGCGCAACAAAAGCACTCGGGTTAGGCTTCGGAAAAGAAGCAGTTTGTTCCGAGGGTTTCAGGGTGAAGTTGCAGGATGCGATGGGAGGTTTCCGTTCCACAGTCAAATTAAACAGCCAACGGTTCATTGTTACTGTGCCCTTGAGCAACGTACTGGACTGAAAATGTATGCTGAATATACAAGACATACATTTACATTCATGTTTTGCCAGTGTTGGATTTAACAAGAAAATTAAAGCAGACCTCTGAGGTCAACGATATATGTGAATGCATATTTTAACTTTGAAAGCAATTTTTTCGCGTTGGCTCTCCATCAGGTCAGCGGTCCTCCTTTTTTTGCCCTTTCCCGTTGCAGACATTGTTTCCCTAATCTAAAAGGATGAGGATTAAGGGTATTTTGTCAGCACGGCTATCCGTGTCTGACTCTCCGAAGGCTGTGAACTGCCATCACAGACAAGTTCATTCTGTTTACCCTTGTCATCCAGAGGAATATTAATCATTCAGTCCGACCAAAGAGCTTTGGCTCTACACATGTGGACAAATCTTAATGGATTGAACTGACAGTCACTGAATGTTTGAGGATCCATTTGTGGACACTGCGGAAATGAAAAGTCCAAAGAAATACAGTCTCCTGACAACTGGATGAAAAGACAATTTCAGCTATTTTCCATCTTATATTTTTGCAGCATAATCTGCAGCATAATCTGCAAAAATATTTTTTTTTCCAGTTCAACTACAAGTAGTTGAACTGGACTGGACACAGCGGTGCATTGAGCTACATGCTAACAACAGCCTGCTAACATGCTAACTACAGTTATTACAGTTCATCCTGAAGATGAACAGACATCGATATATGTCACTCAAAGTCAACATCTGTAGGGTTACTCCTCTCAGAACTATCAACGTCTGTAATACATTTTGTGCATTACAGTGATTGGAAATATCCAATCATCTATCAAGTAGATGATTGGATATTTCCATGAATTAGTGAGAACTGGTGGCGCAATACGAGGAGTTAACCAAAGTCTTTAGGTTTCATCCTTAGGGCACCGTGGGTTGATCCAAACTATCAATCCAACAGGGACTACAGGAGCCCAAAGAGTCAGGATCCCCTTGGCCCTCATCAACAAAATGTCACTCAAAAGAGAAAGAGATGCAGAACAACCACAAAGAGACACACAGTTACGACAAAACACACGAAACAACCTCAAAGAGACACACAGTTACAACAAAAACACACAAAACAACCTCAAAGAGACACACAGTTACAACAAAAACACACAAAACAACCTCAAAGAGACACACAGTTACAACAAAAACACACAAAACAACCTCAAAGAGACACACAGTTACGACAAAACACATGAAACAACCTCAAAGAGACACAACATCACTACAAAGAGACTTAGAGACACTCACAAGGAGTAAGAACAGGCAGCAAAACAACCTCAAAGAGACACAGAATCACAACAAAGAGACTCAAAACAACCACAAAGAGACACAAAACAACTACAAAAAGACTCAAAGAGACTTACAGCGACTACAAACGGGAAAAAACAGCCACAGACAACAACAAAAAATAACTACCAAGAGTCACAAAACAACAACAAACGTGGGGTAACAACTTTAAAGTTTGTGTTTCTTGTATCGTGGAGATCATTGTGTATACGGGGCCCATTGTCTCATCATCTACCCACGACAGACCTAAGTGAGAGGACCTGGGTCTTGTGTACGTCATGAATAAGTCAGCGATACAGCATGGAGCCAGGCCTGCTAGTGTTTCCTAGAGTCCTGAACGGGTCCTTATTTTCGCCCCTGCAAGCACATTCCTCACATCGACGTGGAGCTGGTATCCGTCACCGTGACAGATTTAGTTCCACAAGTGGTCCCACCCTGCAAGGGTTGTTCTGACACCTGCACCGATGCCTGTTGAGCTAAATATAGGCCAATTTGTGTGCAACTTAATTTAATTTTATCCTTAATCAATTCATTGTGCAGTAATTGGTTGCTTTGATAAATAATAGAGGGCCATGCACGCCTGTACATGTCAATCATCCAGGAGTAGCGCGCTTGTTTTTATGGGCTCATTTAGGTTTGTAATTTAAATTACAGAAAATCCATCTTGATTTATATTTCATCGCAATTTCATTAATGAAAACCTTAAACTACCGTGCAGGTCTAAGAAGCTTTCTTTAATCTCTGAGGAATCTCACTTTTTTTTATTTGGATTCCAGCAGAGATCTGGACTTCCTGCTTTGAAGATAATGAGGAGAATATTACATTTGATTTACTGTTTAATTGGGAGCCAACGAAACGGAATAAGGGAGCAACGTGCGGCTCGGTGGCGAGTTCTCCTTTGCTGTTGAACTTACAGGCGAAGACACTGTTGCTGAAGCACGAAAAAAATCAGGCCTGGCGTCAGTCGAGGCAGGGTGAGACGAGGGGACGGACGCTTTAACGCCGGAGAATCTATCGGCAGAACAAAATCGATTTTTGGGAAATGTTGCTGAGCTGGAATAAGAGCGATTTATGGACGGTCGTGTTGAAACTTGTGACAACGAGCATGATCACCAGTGTTGACGTTAAGACAAGTGCGTTTGTGTTTTGCACTTAGGACAAACGACCACAATGTCCCCGTCAAATGGTCAATAAGCAGTCATAGGATGGAAAGAAGCTCACCCGACAAGACCAGACTACAACGGACAACCAGGACGGCAAGAACAGCTGGTTAATAAAAACTACACTGTTATCTATCTATCTATCTATCTATCTATCTATCTATCTATCAATATAAATCCTCTTTGTTGTCCATACAGCATAATGTACATAATCATCTAGTCCATGCACATAAATTCAGCATTTAATTCTTTGCACTTCTTGTATAGTTATTGTGTGTATTTATATAAATTATTATTTACCTCTATCTGTCCAGCTTCGCTGTCCTTGTCCCTATAGCTGTTATTTTGATTTCTGTGTAAGTACATTAAGAAAGAAAAATCCTCGGCAAGAGCAGTTTATTATGATTCTCATTCTGATGTGCCGTCCTTGGTGCAATGCACTTGCAGACTATTTTTTGTATCCCTGTATAGATAGAATAAAACCATTGTTTTGGCGGGTTGGGCAATGTCCACATGTGAAATAAGAGTATCACCTTCATAAGCATTTTTCTTATCATTTACAAAACTGCAAACACCACAGCACCGTTTTATCTTTACTCTTTTCCCATCTGGGAAAAAAAACAAACAAAAACAAAAAAACTATATTTACTGTGTCACAGCTCTCTCTCTCTCTCTCTCTCTCTCTCTCTCTCTCTACGCACGCATAAACACCACATATCACCGTCTTCTGCGGCGGTGGAAATCACTAACTGACGTAGAATTGACAAGGCGGAGTGAGAGAAAGCTCATGCAACAAATAGGTAAACAGCAACACTTAAGCATTTGAGTGCTTAAGGCCATTATTTTTTAGATTGATGGCCTTTTATTGTGTAAAGTGACCATGGGTGTATTTCTCCTCTAAACAGAACAACATAATGCAGCACTGCCACGCCGCCGCTCTAGTTATAACGCACTTTACTAAAAGGATGACCTTATACATGGACAAGAGTTTGTCTAGACTGTTGTACTTTGTCCCTCAAAACCGATGCTGTTTACGTTGTAGTCGAGATTCAGAGGAAGGCATTTTGTTCCTTCGTACGGTTTGACTTTGGCTGAACTGAATAAATAAAGTGTGTTGGGGTAATTTGTTTTTCAGTGTCCACCGATCTGGAAACGGAAGACACAACCAGAAAAGCAGCAAAGATTAACGGTGCCGTTTCATGGGCAGTTAACCTGGATGAAAACACTCCGGCGCCCACGGTCCGCTCACGTCGTGGGTTTTTTGGGGACGGTAGAAGTTTCAGACTTTGGGCACGTGGAGCTTCAAACGCAGGTAGAACGCCGTACGGGAAATCATTAAGCCGCTTGTTGATTTATGAAGTTTGTCAGAGAGCTGGCAAAAATCGCAGATACATTCATGAAAGCTTGGAAACTTTATTCATTATACATTATAGCATTATCCAGCCCAGGCTCGCTGTGACGGGTGGAGGTAACAACAACTGACAGGTGAAATTAGAGTGATGGAAAGGTTTGGGAATTAAAACAAAAAAAGCTGAGAAATACAACGTGAGGCGATCTGATAAGAAACAAAGCAGAACAGGTCTTTACGTGGAAATAACAAAAATAACTTCAGCGGCACAAGAGCCATAAATAAATGAAAGCAAACTTCAACCTTGAATGGATCAAACTGCAATTTATCTCTGTGTGTTTTTTTTTACATGTTCTTTGACGCCGTCTTTTAATTAAAGCACCTTTATTTTGACATGATAGTCCACCCTTTCAAATCACTGGACAGTTTGTCGTCAGGGGAGACACCCCAGTGGATTGCTTACATTCAGCCAATTATTTGTTGTATTAAAAGTGATCTGAAACGTTATTACAACGAGGCATTGTCTTATTAAATATGTGCTAATTGGCATCCATTTTCAGATCACAAATCTGAACGTTGGATACAGCCAGGTTCAATATTTCTGTTTCATTTTGTTGTCACATTAGAGTGAAAGGTTTTGACTGAGGGAATGGATATCTCTTTTTATTACATTCATAAATCAGAAAATACTGTCAACAGCCACAAAAAAATCCATTGCGCCATGTTTTTAAGGGAAAAAATAAAAATCGGGCTATGAATGATATATGAACTAACCCCTCCGTAAAAACCTTCAGAATATAGATAGGAATGAAAGTGGAAAGTTTTGGTGTATGAAGTGGAGACTTCTGGCGCAATATGAGAAAAACTCATTTTGAGAAAACAGTCTTTACAGATTCCATTTATTTTTAAGGCTCTACAGGTGAATAGGGTAAAAAGAGGAAAAACAGTAAAACAGAGGCACTACATAAAACTAATGTCTGGTAAATTAAGGAACAATCTATGCAAATAGACAACATATAGTGAAATAAACACTTATTATTTGTTTTCTTTTAATTTGTCAGACATTTAGCAAAGGAAAATATCCCCAAATCTCCAGACTGAGCCATGCATGAAAAACAATGTTTTTGCCTGGGGTTGAAAAAAAAAAAAAAATAATTGGCAAAAGGAAACAGATAATGCTTAGAATAGATTCTCCCAAATGTGTTTTAAAAGTCGAAGCAAAGGTCCAGTTCTGTGACGGACCCTCTGTGTGGTGTGTGCTTCTACACTTTCCCACCAAACTCCAAAAAAGTGTTTACATAACTGATGAGAACAAAATGCTACTTTGAGTGAAATTCTAACCTTGCTCCAACTCCCCGATCGACTTTGCGTCTCGGGCGGTGACAAGATCTCCTCCATAATGCACTGGGGCAGGAAGTGAAGTAGGAGTAGCGTGACCCCGCAATGTGTTTTGTCGTTGCCCTCGGGGGAATCTGGCTGTGGTTGATTGCACCTGGGAGCAATTGAAGCCAATAAAGGTTAACCGTGGCTGAACTATTACCTCTGCAGCTCGGGGGTCAATGACGGATCACTTGCTGCTCATGTGTCCTGAAATCTTTAAAATCACTTTGTTCTCTAACTTTTGTGTTAGAGCACTGTTACCTGCACCTTGAAGGAAGACGTTCTGTCCTTAAACGTCTTAAAAAGTTAAAAAGTAAATTCATTGATTGTTGATTCTGCTCCGTTTCTATTTAAAGGAACAGTGTGCAGTATTTAGGGGGATCTATTGGTCGAGATGGAATACGATATTAACAAGTGTGTTTGCATTAGTGTATAATCCCTAGAACGCTGCCTTTTTCCATCTACAAACGGAGCGGGGGGGCCGGCCGCCATGTTTCTACGGTAGCCCGGAGCGTTCAAACCAAACGCTGGCTCGAGATACGGCCATTCACCGTTTTGTACCTTCGTGTTTTTGCACCAGCCACCTTAGTTCTCCTGTACCTGCTTGGCACAGGGGAGACGTTTCAGTCCCCGATCTGCTACGTCACTGCTGGATGCTGTTAAATCCAACACAGTAGACCTTTAAGATGAGATTTCAAACTTTTAAAAGAACAGCCTGTGCTTCAAACTGGGAGCATAAAAACTGAAAGATGTAGGATTCTTTTTTTATTTTTTTCTCGACCCACACTATGGACTAAATGTCAGGATATTTCCATCTCTCTTGCATTGATTTAAACCCTTCTGTTGATGAAATGAATTAAAAATATCTCTGACAAGACCTCCATCTCTACGGAAGCTAGCGTGAAACAGAGACACATTAATTAAAGAGCTTAAATATAACTTTATAATAATACTGTTGGTGGGTCAAGGAAATGTTTTAAAAGCTCACTCTTAAAGGTTTCTCCTTTTTCTCTTATAGGAGAGGACGCATACGATAGAAACGGAAAAGAGTATACATGGGTTGAGCAGATTGCTTTGGATCGGCACTTGCTGTAAGGTGTTGTGATCCACGGTGTAACTATCATTTCCCCCATTATGATGCACTGCCTTCTGTACTGTGGTTGCTACCTCTCTTTATTTCCCTGTTTATTCTCTCCTGTGTTGTTCAGAGGGGTCATCAGAGACTTTTTTCGCTGTCAGTCTCTTAGCACCAGATCTCTGTCATAACACGTCTCCGGCGTTCGACGCAGCGGCAGAATTCACAGATGAAACGCTCCTTTGATCAGCGGGCCCTTTGAGTGCATGCGCTCTTTAAACCCCCGTTGCCACTGTGGGCATTCAGGGGGCATCAGCAGCGATGCCACAACACTGCCATTGTGCTGGAGCCTCTCGCCCCGATCAAAAAAAAAACCAACTCCACGACGGCGTACAAAAACATGAAGCCGAGCGATCAAACTGCTCTCCTTTAATGCCTCGCTGTGCTTTAAATCATCTTAAATAATGTCGGACATGTGCAGAATGCCGCCTTGTCCGACATCGGGTTTTTGAAGTGCTGCAGTTTGGTACTTGTAATGCTTTCCCAGCCTATTCCTTGCACTCGCATTTTTTCATAGACGGCTCCCCCAAAGGACATGCTGTAGCTTTCAATACCCGTCAACATTTTCACAATGCGCAGCTGTTGATCTGACTGCCGACATCATCGCTGAGAGCCTTTTGTACCTGTGAATACAGCAGTCAAAGCCAAAGTCGGGACAGATATTGAAGCCATCGTTGGTATCTAGGACACAAAATTGCTTCTGATACACAGGAAGTTCCATCTTTTCAATTTTGGATCCTTTTTAAAAGACGTTTTTTTTTTTTTTTTTTTTTTTATCACACTCTAAAGACATTACGCTTCTTTTGGTTTGGCTTGTTATGCACTCAGTACTGTTTATGGACATAATGATTTCATCATTCCAGCTTTATGTGTCACACAGAGAGGTCCCTCACCTCTTAAAGTTGCAATCTGGAAGATCTCCGTTTCCTTCTTTTTGGAGGCTCCTACTATATGGCATCAGGCGGTAATTCCACGTAATGGGTAATCACATTTTTTTCCAGATTGTAATACTGCAAATGCCAAGGCTTTCATGAGGTACTTTATTAAATTGTAAAGGAGTAAAGCAGTAAATTGCCATAAACTGTAAAACCAAAACAACAAGTTAAAAGATGCTAAAAGGCTCCGTATAACTGTATCGCTGAGTGATAATTCATCACTGTGAGCAAGCCTCTTCATATTACACATGTGAACCAATGCAAATATAAAACATATATTGATTATTATATGAGCAACGGTTCAGATGTGTAATATGAAAGGGGTCTCGTTATGACGATCCAGCATAGAATTATCACCCAAGTCTGCGATCCCTCCCCTTCATATTACGATCGTCATTTCAACCATTGCTGGTATAAAAAAAATATCGATTAGAGCAGCTTTAACAAACCTCCATAAAAAGCTTACGGTTTCTACTTAGGTGCATGAGCAAAAGAAGCACAAACATTAATTGATAAAACATTCATATTTCCCAAAGGCTTTGTTATTCATCTTTTTATGACTATGATCAAAAAAAAAAAAAAAAAAAAGCGTCTAAAATGGTCTATGACATGGGAGATTCATACCAACAGTTGGGAAACACAAATCTCTGTGAACTCCCGGCAAACATCACCTGCACAGCAAAGATTATTAAAAGTCTAATTATGCATATCAAACACCACAGACGGGACAATTAGAACAGGGAGGCTTCAGGCTGCCTGGAACAGATGGTTTACCCCGTTTAAGGAAACTACAGACATGTGTATTATTAACGCTGAGCTCAGCAGTTTTTGTGCCTTTCTATTTCATTTTTATGGCAGCACCCTACAGATCGTGAAGATTTTATCATAGGACTTTTATTTAACAAATGTTCTTTTTATGGAAATGCTTGTGCACATTAAAGCAGTGTTTGGGTAAATGATACAGTTTGCAAACATTTATGGCTTCAATGATGTTTTGGATTTTCTGAGGCATTACACAGTTGCTGTTGGCATGGCAAACCACACACAAAAAAAAAAGAACACCCACCAAAACATAAAACAGTACATAGCACATTATTTTAAAGGGGCAGTTTACCTTAATACTAATAGTAAAAGTCTCCAATACAATTGGAAGCTGAATATCATTTTTAGTGCTTCTTTTACAACGTTTTAAAGCTCTCATATTGTATAAAGTACGATTTCTTTGTCCTTTTTGACGATAAAGTATAAGTATTGTGAAATAATCAAAAATGTTCAATTTACATAAAAAATACACAGAATTCAGAAGCTTTGCCTTTTAAGCGAGCCACCAGCACCTCTGAAAGGTCGCGATGTCAAAACTACAGCTTAACACCGTGTAGCTGATGCAGAGTCCCTGACTGCTGTGACGCTGTGAGGACGGCGACAGCGCAGATGTGAACAATTTAAAAAAAAGAAAGAAGAAAAGCTGACCTATCAGGGCAGGAGGGGGTGCTTAAAGAGACAGGCGCTACAACGGAGCGTTTCAGACAGAGGGTGAATAGAGGCACATTCAGACCGACAGTATGGGAAAGATAAAATGCTTTTTGAACATTAAAGCACGTAAAACAGGTTCTAATAGAAACCCCAAAATACAGCTATGAACTTGAAAACAATCACGACATGTGCCCTTTAACGGCAGTGTGTCTTTTCAGAACAGTGCCTGCATTACTCTGGATAATCCAGTTACAACCGGTTCCTGCCTAAGACCTAGACTTTATGTATTCTTCCTTTGTTTGCACCGTGTACAGTGTATTGTGCACGATGCTACACGATAGAGCATCATTACAGAAGCACGGATGGAAAGACGAATAGCTGCCTACAGGAGCAGACCGAGAGGAGTCCACAGGTGAGCAGTCGCATGCCTAACACGATCTGACTTGTGTGGGGTTATTGACTCACCTTGTGGCCACGGTACCACATGCAAATCGTTGGAGAAAAAAAAAAACAACCCATTTAGCATTCAAGACCCGTACCCAGGTTTCGGCCTGGCGCCCGCACAAGCACCACTTTCACATTCAGTGGTTTGCTTCACCTGTGACTACTTAGCACTACATATTCTCAACACTCAGGTTATTGACAGCGCAGTGAAATGACAACTGTGACTGCATGCACACGCACACACACACACACACACACACACACACACACACACACTCACTATCACTTCCCCTCTCTCACTCTCTCCTTCTTGCACTCTCATATAGAGAAGACACAGAGAAACACTGAGATGCACAGAAGGGAGGTGGGGGTTTTACCATAGAGACTAGGACTCATTGATCTTCCCAGGAGGGGGTTAGTTGAGATCAATCTCCCTGAACAACAGTGACCCCTGGTGGAGGATCAAAGTTCCCTAAGAACAAAGTGTTCTTCCAGCCACTCCCTCAATCTTCCCTTTAGATAAAAAGAACGACTAATGACAGTAATGCATCCCCAAAGCTACTTTTTTACATGTTATCTAATGTATGAACGCTTACAATGAAATAGTCATTTAAACATTTTGCTCTCTAAAAGTAGATATTGGGCACAGAACAAAAGGCTTTTATTGGCATGCAGGTGGTTAGAAAGTCGATGGTTTGTATCGCAGACAGTTACAGTTATCTGATTTTGAAGCATGTCTGCTCAAATGTGAGCAACTGCACACAAATCACTGCAGGATGGCTGGACTGGGCAGAGAGAGAGAGAGAGAGAGAGAGAGAGAGAGAGAGGCCAAAGCTGTTGTCCTCCCATGCAGTATTGAGTGTGAAAGCCATGATTCTCCTCTCCATGCAACACCCACACCGATTCCCATACATCATAGTTAAATCGAAGCCCTGCTGCTCGTTCAGTTGTGCACCAGAAACAGTGGGAACAAGAGCAAGAGTGTTTCTGACAAGAACAGGTAATAAACGATGTCCTAAGGTATACAAATTGTTCTTTATATTATGTATTTTTGCACAGCTAAAGTGTATGGATGGAGGCAGCAAGAAGTCCATTCATCAAAAACAGACAGAAAATGAACAACTTAGAAGATCTCACTGGATAGTATCTATCCACAAAAAAAAACAGTGAGGAACATAACAACATAACCTCTGAGCTTCATATTCTGTCTGACTGTATTTGATTCAACTGTAAAAAAGAATGGAGCCACACGCAAATAAAAATGCTAAATATTATACTTTGGGTCTTGGTATTTTGATTTGTCACGTCTATTAATAGGATCCTGCAGATCATGGCTTGCCTGCCGATTCCTTGGCCTGTATTTCTTTCATCACATTGCTCTCCCTGTTGTGCAAAGATTTATATGGACCTTAAGACCACATGTATAATGCATGTGCTTGGACTTATAAATATATCAAACAATATCAATAAATAAAATGTGACCCGCCGTCCTCTGTAATGCATGAATTTAACTGCTGACTGCGACTTCTTGGTCAGCTTGAGCATAGCAAAAACACATCTTATTGGAATGCACCCAGGGCAGGACACTAATGATTGACTGAATTATGGTCGCACCAAACTGAGCTGTATGTGCCTCTAATGCTCAGACAATGCTGTAGCTTTAATGTAGCTTCAAACAAATATATATCTTCAAAGGATTACTGACCCAAATGACAAAATGATTCTAGTTTATTGCAACTTAAATCTTATTTGTATCTTATCTGAGTGTAACAATCAGTTATGATCAAATTATAAGTTGCAAGTTAACTGCTGAAATCAACATGGCTAAAACTACTCCAAACATGTGCTTTATAAATATATCAATTTGTAAAAAGGAAAGTGAAAGAAGTGTTCCGGTTGCAGCTAAAGGGCTTTGATATTTCCCCCGGGAGTTGGTGGAGACCAAAAACAGAGTTTAAAAAAAGAGAGAGAATATTGGACTAACATCTGACAGGTGGCCAGGAAAAAAAACAAAACATGTCAAATGAATAATTACGTTGCTCTGTAACTGACTGTGTAAATAAAAAAGGTAATGATATGTAGCTGTTATGCTCACAACTTGTGTCCCCCAAGTGGCCAAAAAAAACAACAACAACAACAAATTATTCATGCAGGTGTGATTTGAAAGCCTGACAATGTAAAATGTTAATCATGCAGATATTGTTGCAGAAGCAAATACTGACAGAAAACTAAATTAATGTCGTCAGTCAATGTTTTGCTGATGAGTTCAGTGAAAACATATCCCAGCTGGCCTGATGTGGTACTTAAAGGAGCAACGCGTAGCATCCAAACAACCTTTTGATAAAAACGGAACATTACATTAATAAGTATGCTTTCTTTAGTATCGCCTGAAGAGTAGAATTGCTGCGTTTTCATTCACTTAGAATGAGTTGTTCGTATCCACGTACGGATCCTCTTCACGCAGCAGGCCGCCATGTTTCTACGGTAGCCCAGAACGGACAAACCGAAACACTGGCTCTATATAGTGTTTCCGTGTCACCCTAACCCCCACGTTTCCTACAGTTCTCGGCACGCGGTAGAAGTTTCGGTTGGTTGCTGTCTGCATCGTCAACAACGCAAGGTGACGAATCCAAACGACCTGCGAGGAGACGTGGTTGAACATCCACGGTCAAGAGCCAGTTCAAGAGGAAAGCTGGCTTCCAGGTTAAGCCCGACATGTGTGGAAAAGCAAAGCAATGACACTTAACCGTTGTGAATATCCATTGCAGTTCTGTGACTTCTTCCGGCTCAACTTGCCGGTTTACGACCCATTGGATCATCAAGCTCTTTGTGTTTCTTGTGGCTTTTCTCTTAGCGACATTGTTATAGTCCTAGACTACATGGTAACCAATAGAAACAATGTCCAAAGCCTAAAAAAAATGGGATAAACCAGAATTTTCATTTCAGAGGTCATGACTCCTTTCTAAGTGTCTACATTGAGGAAACCATACGAGTACTTCCCAGTATCAGCAGTACTGCTATCTCACACATCACAGCGCTACCATACTTGCCTCTTGCTTTACATTTTCAGCGCTTGCAGCATTTTCACACTTTGAGATGCTTGATATCTACTGGTCCGTGTATCTATTCCATTTATCTCTTTAGCCTGCCAGCAGTACAGTATCCATCTCCATTACATGGTCACAGATGGATAACAAGGCCGGGCCTGGCACAGCTCACAGAGTGGTGCTGCTCCTCTGAGAATACACCCCTGCCATCGTATTCAAATGGACTTTCGAGGCTGGCTGTCCCCCTCGCTCGCCGTGTGGCACACAATAGGAGATAGGGAGAGGTGTGGGAGGGAGGGAGGGGGAGGGAAGGCGCTGAGGTGAGACTGAGGTGGGCTGATGAGAAGAAGAGAGTTTCCATTGTCTCTAGGGGAAAACAGGGATTCCAACAGTGAGACGCTCTGCAGACACAGGAATTAGATCATTTAGAAATTCAACCCAGCTCTTGCACACCAATTGCTCTTCTCCTTCTGCTGCCTCCCCCCCCCGTCCCCCCTAACCCTGTTCCCGCTCCCCTTCTTGTTTTCTGCCCTTATCGAGGCCGGCTGGAGGAAGCTCTGAGACAGGCTGACACGGACACAGACTACCTCTAAAGTCCTTAAAAGGTAATTGAGCCTTCCAGCCCACACCGCTAATTTGTGTGACTCTGCCCACTGGCTAGCAGCGCGACAAAAACACAGGGAGGGGAGCCGAGGAGCGCTGGGGAGAATGACTCCCTCGAACACAATATGTTAATTGGTTCTCTGCAACTGACAGCCATAAGAAAGGTTGAGGCTATATGGAGGAGAATTACCAGAAAAGGGCATGGTCAGGAAAATGATAATGGTTAGTCCCTGCAGTGAACAATTGCACTGCGAGAACTACTCTTTCATCCCCGTCTGCGCAACGGTAATCTTCTAGCAATTTTTTGTGCAACAATAGCAACCATTACGATGAAATATACTGCGGTGATTGCTAAAAAAGAAAAGGAAGAAATGTAAATCGCAAAAATGAATTTAATAGTTATGCGTCAGAAACAGTATAGGCACTGCTAGAGGCCGTTGCTGACAGTGGATTAGGGACGGTGGGTGTTTACGGGGGGGGGGGGCTATAGTGTGGTGGTAATTGAAAGATAACTGCGAGACCTCACAGGAGTCTTCCAGTATTGCACGGGGTACAGGTCCGCCTCCGGCCCTGCTTTAAATTCACCTCAAGGATTTGATTTCTTCAAATGCCAACAGTGTTGGAAAGGAACTATTTGTCCAGGATCTGAATTATGAGGAAGACCCGCCCATGAATCACCTTCAGTACCTCTGTGGCCTTCAGCCTAGTAATATCCATATCTCTTCACTTTCCTCAAATCAATAATGAGATGACGCCCTTGGAAATGCAGGATAGATGACTCAAATGGGATATTATATTTGTTGAGACCACACAGAACAGAGCAGGTCTGAGCCAGATTAACATGCCGCGGGATTGTTTTTTTAACCTACACTTTATCAAATGGACGCTGAGATGTAAGCTAAGTCTTTCCAAGTTCGTAAAAAAAAAAGTTTTTGCCGTTTAAAATCATAAGAAAGCGAAAAAAAACAACAACATTTGGTCCAACGGGCAACAATTTTTCCAATAAAAATGACAAAATAGGTCATTTCAAAGACAAACAATATTAGTGTTTTCTGAACGTATTGATGCAAAATGCATATTTCAGAAACAATTCATGCAGGTTTTTTTGTGAATACATAGACTAACAACAATAGAGATAGAGAAAGATGTTTTCCATTAAACACATTATGCTCGTTATCAGGTTCTTGTATTATATGGTTCCTATGAGAACATGTCTGCAAGTGTTAAAGGTGAAGAAACACTTTATTGTTCTCTCATACTGTCTGTTTACACCCTCCGACTGAAACACTCCATTGTAGCGCCTGTCTCTTTAATCCGCCATCCTGATACAAACCCAGCCTGCTCCGATTGGCTCGTGAGAAATAAATATGGCGCACTTTCGCGAAGGTAGTTGTGAAGTCGTGGGTGGAGATACTCAGATGGAAGGGGGGGGGCAGAAAATTCTAATGAGCCTGCATGAGACATAGCAAAGGGAGCCAAAATGTGAATGGCTTGCTGAATCACATGTTTTCTGATCCAAACAGCCCACGGAAAACTGACTGAGTTGTCTTATTTCACAGTTTGTGGGTTGTTAGGCTCTCCAGATACCCAAAGGTATGTGTGCTCAAGCACTGGAAAAAGTGAGTTTTTCATGATATGCCCCCCCCTCCTTAAAGTCAATACAAACCTTGTGAAATCAAAGATGTTGCAGGACTCCTCAGCCACGGGTGGAGCACTCCACTGCCGAACAGCACTTGAGTGAGCAAAGAAGAAGTCCCGTTTTTGATTTGGCAAAGAACTCTAATGGAGACTTCTCTCTATCTGATGTTTTGTTACTTTACAGACACCTTTGTTGCACAGCGTATAGGTCCTCTACACATTTCATATACTGATCTCTGACTGTCTATGTCCCAGGAGATGTCTAAGCAGAGTAACACGACGTCCAGAATCAGGGCCAGGTATCAGGAAAATACTACTGACAATCCTAGGCAGAATACAAACAGTGATCTTATTAAAAATGCAGGATAACCAAAAAAAAAAGTCATGTGATGATCTCAATTTTGCAATTTCAAAAAAACTAAAAGATACAGCCAGATCTTACTAAATGGTACCAGACTGCTGCTCCGTCTAATTACCCCAATCTTACTTAACCGCCCGTCTCATCGTAGCATCGACTGACTCACCTGCTCCATCTCCGGATGCGTCATCGGGCGGCTCAGCCCTGCCTATATATCGCCATGATAACAAAAGTAATGGCGTTTGGAGGAGCTTGTGTGGATGTGGGTCAGACTCTTTCTTCATAAGCCAGAGCCCAGGGCCTAAACTGAACATAATAACGCAGCGATGCCAGAACAGTCCGCTAGTAAGAAGAGCCTCCTTCAGGCCCACAGTTAATAGAGAGGAATCTGACTCCCCCGTCCCCTCACCCCCCCCCCCCCCCCCCCCCCCCACCCCTCCTTCTTCTTCCCCCCTCTCAAGCTCCCACTCTTACATGACCTTCTCTGTCTATCCTCTCCTCACCATCAATTCATCTCCCTCTGTGCAATCTGCAAGCAGGACTCTGTTAAATCAACCAATAGGTGTCAAGGATTCCCACCTTTTTTTTTTTTTATATTTATTTACTTTAAATTCATTGTAATACGTCCGCCTCCCTTTTGGCACGTGGCAACCTCATATGGATTAGACTTTCATCAAATTAAGTATGCTTTATAGTGGTGATCATAATCGATTATATGAACCTACGCTGGATGAATGAAAACCACACCGTACATCTAATTAAACTAATGCATGAATACACACACACACACACACACACACACACACAATTTATGATTGACCTTGAAGTATTTTGCCACATTATGTAAATTTCAATGACATTGCAGCAACTCTTTTTCAGATTCCCATTTTTGCAAAAAAATAACTTCCAAACGCGTTAAAGAAATGATGTCACGTCTTCATGTAAATAAAGGCTATTTTTGCTACTTCATATTTGTGACGGACACATCCATCCATCATTATGTCCGTCCATGTACAGTCCGTTGTTGTGACAGCATTAGTGGGTTTTTTTTTTGTATACACTCTACCCCGTCGCTGTCATTCATTACACACTTTTGTCAGCCAGCGTGACAAAAGATACAACAGGC
This sequence comes from Cebidichthys violaceus, assembly GCF_023349555.1. Lineage (NCBI taxonomy): Eukaryota > Metazoa > Chordata > Actinopteri > Perciformes > Stichaeidae > Cebidichthys > Cebidichthys violaceus. Next base: position 14,477,291 of record NW_027176318.1, read on the forward strand.
ATCCGGGGCTGTGCTTCCCGCGTCTCTCCGCCTGCCATCGATGATTCACACCCAACCAGGGGGAAAACAGAGGCTTACTAACTAGGTCCTCCAAGGCACCAGATGTCAGTGATTAATCTTGATGAAGTTGGGACTCTATGTCTCCCTAGCTGTCTCTCTCTGTCTCCCAACCTGGTGCTTAATGACCCTTTCCCTCTGTTTTCTCAGCCAATTCTTTACCCTTAAGATCATGTTCAGTGCGGCTGGTGCTTTATGCAGATGAGTGGCGGGTGGAGCAGGGGCAGCGACGGATTGTCTGCTGCAAAATACAGTCGAAAACTTTTTTTTTTTTTTTTTAATGCAACAGAGAAACAAACAACAACACATTTTTTCGGGATATGTTCCCCCCCCCCCCCTTTTGTTCTTTTTCCCTTCACAGGGGGCACAGATTGTATATGTTGTAACCGCTGTGGCAAAGATGTACCTACAAAACTGCAGCTACAGGAAATGCAGATTCACCACGCATCCCTAGAAGCTTGACTGAGCCAATGACAGGTCGCCGTTAGAAACAGTTTCAGGTTTAGGCAACAAAACCACTAAAGTAGTTTACATGAGACACAAACCGGACCTCGTCCCTATGAGGACTTCTCCGGGACTCAATTGCGGTGATGTGACAAAAGCAAACATAATCCACAACAACAACAAAAAAGTTCTGTATCTGATAGGTAATCAGACACATTTCCCATCAGGCTCAGGTTTTCAAGATGAATTCCACCTCCTAATAACTGCCCTGGTTTTCCACTGAAGTCACATGTTAGGAAGATGAACCTACTCACATCTCGCAGGCAATGTGTTGCTGTTTACCCACCATGAATGAGACAGATCCCCCCCCCCCCCCCCCCCCCACCCCCTGCCATGTCGTATCATTTGTATGCCAAGTCGGTGCGTTGCCCTGGGCAAAAGTTGACCTGGCCAATCAAGTTCTGCGAAAATTATACCTGTTGGGTATTGAAAGAGCAGACTTTTACTGTTGATCATTATGGACCGGTGAATAATTGCTCAACTCTTCCTGGAATGACTGATCGTGGAGGCGTTCTGCACCTGTATCTAACCATCCTCCAGCAGCATGCGAGGCATTTTCCCCCGCCGCCTCGAAGAGAGAGAGAGAGAGAGAGAGAGAGAGATTTCTCACATTTACAACCTCATCAACACTTCCTCTGTAATGCTGCTTTGACAACAGCGGTAGCGGTGTGTTACCCAACAAACACATGTATGATGCATGTCTAAAAAAACCTGACAGTACTCTTGGCCCGCTAAACTGACATTCATAATTCATGGAAACATCGCATTTCTGACACTCAGCAAAACAGAGAATTTTAATGAATGTCAGAGGATGAATCTTGAAACAAAAGTGTCAACCTTATGGCAGCAAACGCTCACGCAGCGAATGCTTGTTAGCTCGCTACAACGCAGTGGAATGGGGTTAGGGCATTTGAAAACTGATTTGAATGTATTATATTTTAGGAATTTTGCTTCCGGGTGATGAGATTAAAACAGCTGTTTGCAGAGGGCAACAGAAATGTTTTTTATTAAAACACTGACAGATAATTAGTGAGCAACCACAAAGCTGGAGCGCTATTAATATGATGTACACACAACTCCAAAGAAATATAACCATTAATACGTTATTTTTATCACTTTATTAAGGCATACTTGGTGTACTCATGTTACAGATAAGCAATTTGTGATTGGAATATATTCCTGAACATACAAAATGTTTCCTGTGTAGAGGCATGCTTTCTGTTTTGCAATATTTGCCCCCCCCCCCCCCCTGTCTGTGTCTGTATAACATTCCTATAATTACATTTGAAAACCAGGGTAGCAGAAGTCATGGCCTGGATCTTAATAACATCCTTCAAAAATCAATTTCAATTTCTCATTCAGCATGACTGCGACGCATTGATCGATCATGTTGAACTTATATGATTCCCCGAAATACCAACTGAACAGAGCATGTCCCATAACTATCAGCAAACCAGTGTGCTTTTGGATCAATCGCACTTTTAATATAGTAGCTTACCGCACATGAGCATCTCCAGAGCAAAAACATATCCGATATCTGTCTTGCCCCACTGAAGTGAAAATATAAGTAAGGGCTCTCGCACCGGCTGCACAGCCAAATAAGAGCAGATGTGTAGAGTGTGTGTGTGTGTGTGTGTGTGGGGGGGGTGAGAATGGCCCCTTCCCCACCTCCTACCCATCTTCAAACTCCTTGCTTTGTAACTGCAGCTTGCACTGGTTGCAACGCTATTGACAGAATCTGTTCACAGACATATAGACACCCGTCTGTTATTGTTTTTTTCTACATTTTATCTTTGCAATAAAATTGTACAACATGTTTTAGATCAGTGATTCTCAACTGGTGGGTCGGACCCGTTTTCATTACAGTACATTACAGTCATTTAGCAGACGCTTTTATCCAAAGCGACTTACAGTTCAGTATCTATCTACACACCGCAGACGCAGCTACGGGAGACATGCTTGGGGTTAAGTGTCTTGCTCAAGGACACACTGACATGTAGAGGCAGGAGCCTGGGATCGAACCGCCGACCCTCTGATTGAAAGGCGGCCCTGCTCTCCACTTAGCCACGGTTACCCCTGTGGGTCGCAGGCCTTTGACTGGAAAAAAAAATAAAAAATCCTGTGCTTTTATTTTGAAGGGGATTTTTTTTTTTAATGCAGCGGAGTTATTCACACTCCTTAACAGTATTTGGCGTTAATGCCTTGTAATGCTAATAGACACCCTCCGTTTCACAGTATAGAAGAACAGCCACACAGTCTGTTTTCATGTGCTAAGTGAGCGAAACGCAAATATACGACACCGACTACATGAGTACGGATTGAGATATCCGGGTCGCAGCTTGTCATTAAGGGGTGATGGTGGGTCCTGCAGCCAGACCTGTTGAGAACCACTGTTTCAGATTATTTTTTTCCTTTTAAGGACTGTGCTTGAGATGCATTTGTTAAAGCTGTTAGGAGCAGATGCATTTGGTGTACTTTTGGACGTCACGACGTCTCTGGAGTTATTGGAAATATTTGGATGAGTCAGAAACAATCCCATGCACAATGGCGCATTAAATCAAAGCCTCATCTTTTTCTGCAATTGTGCAATAATAGAGGGTTTAAACACAATGAATAGACGCCCCCCCCCCCCCCCCCCCCCCAAAAAAAAAAAAAAAAAAGCTGAGTAGCATTTGAATGGATTAGGAGTGCAGGTTTGTAGCCGACTATCCAACTGGTTGTTTTTCAGGCCTGCTGGCTGGTCTTTGAAATGACAGCATTAAGCTCATCGGTGTTTTATGATTCTGTTGTTTGCGCTTATTGGAAAAAAAAGATAATTCAATCCCTTTCTTTTTGCCAGCGCCACGGCACCTGGTCACTCCGGTGGTAGTTCATGCTACAGCAGGTTGTCTCCAGGACCGCATTGTGCGACGATAAAGCACACACACAGACGCACAAGGCGACAACACCGCACGTCACGCGCTGTCGTGATCGGTAACAACATGGTCACCGTGGGACATTCAGTGATTGGCAAATAATATGTGGTTCTTCAGACAGACGTGAAGTCGGCTGTGCGGGTATATAGCTTGCTGTCTATAGATTCTGACGTGGAAGGCAAGTGGAGGACAATTAGGGGACTAATTAAGATTCATCACTGACTGAAGGTAAGCGCAGCATGTTGATTTGCTGGTAATCACGGACAGTAGCAACACAAGTGATCAAGTAAGTTTGCTTGATCAACTCAATTACACTCACACACAGGGGCAGATTGCGCTGTATGAGAAAACATGCTAATATTATCTTATCTGCGGAGCGCTAATGTTTGGTGCGAAACGTCATCGAAGCAGCATTTCTTGTCATAAACAGAAATGAAAATACTGCAAGTCAACATTTCAGATATTATAAACACGAAGGGCTTACACATTGTATTCTGATTTAATACAAATGCATGACAATGGTTTATCTCATACTGCTACTGAACCTAATTGATGTCCTTAATCCTCATACAGACGAGCTCTATTTTCAGTTTCAGGACATATGACGTCTGTAAAAAATATGTATCTGAAAAACAAAAGAAAAAGGAACATCTGTTCAAAAATACACTTTTGTTTTAGCAATCTCCACAACTGACGTTATATTCTGGGGTCTCACTAGGACGACTCTCTGCAACAAAAAAAAAAATGTTAATGTCCAATATGTCCATGCTGCGTGGACGGGATTAGTTTTCCAAAGTCAGACTGTGAACTGCTCCAGGCATTGTGAGCCTCGAAAAAAGAAATTACTGACATTGCAATTTCAGAGTATCAAAATGACATACATGCTTTGGTAATAATTACAGCACCGCCACCGTCTCCCTCTGAAACGAGCCCCAGCTGAAGCAAAGCTCCCTCCGACGGGGCGACTTTTCAACAGAGAACGTGTTTTTTGGAAGGAAGCCGAATGCCGCTCGGATTACGGGGAAACATTGGTAATGAAGACATTTGTTGACACATATTTGCTTAATGTTCGCTGACATCGCATATCATTTATTTTCCTTCACAATATTTTGCAATAGGTGTGCTCCTATTTGTGAAAGAGTGACTAAGCCCCAGAGTTTGGGCTGAAGTGCCTCTACCCTGGAAATTAAAAAAAAGGTCTCAACATGTGCCGGCTTAAGACATGCCCAGTAGCGTCTTTCGTCAGCTCGTTTTCCACAACCAGCGTCGCGTCCCAATCACAGCGAAGCCTTTTCCCCTCTTTTCTGTGGGCTTGAAGTAAGTCATCAGCACACTTCAAGATCATTTGAATCGGTGTCAATGACGATGTGCTTCCCTATGCTGTGAAAAAGAGTGTGAATGAGGCACGAGGTTGTTCAGTTTCACTCATCTAGCAGCTGGCTAGTTAGCCAGCTAGCATGCTAATTCCACTATGTTTCCATACACTCGATAAAGTGTCAATATTTTGACCTGAATCCATCAACGGCTCTACTAAATACACAGAGACGTTGGTTTTGAGTTTGGAAAAAAAAACTCTTAACCAAAGTGCTTTTGTTGCCTAAATGTAATCACATATGAGAGTCTTCAGTCGCTGGTGGCGAAGCATTGTGCTTTGTATGAACACTCTCAGTCTATTTGCACATTATCACCTAATTTCAGAGAAGGGTCTGAAATTGACAAGGCAAATGCCCCCGATTTTTAAAAAAGATCAGCGTCGCATGCTTTGCTTTCGTCCCCCTGAGAAACCAACAACAACTGAGGAGGACATTAAATACGTTATTCTTCAAACAATTTTTGTTTTGTTGATTTGCCAAAACATGAAATTATTGTGTCCTTTCTGCTAGCATCTGTTCCAATTTTCAACGCTCCACACAAAATTCAAATAATAATTTTCCTATTTCCTGCAACAACAAATCCAGTCAAATTATGACTTGAGGCGCACTGCGGAGACATTCAGATGGAGGTGCCAATGTTTCAATTTGATGACACTGTTGCTGCAATGGTTACTGAAGTGTTCAGGGCGGTGTGTGTGTGTGTGTGTGTGTGTGTGTGCCCTGAAATTATGGTTTCCCCACTTACGATTTGAAGTTTTGCACGAGTTATGATTGCACTTTTGTATGACTTGGAGAACGTTGGAAACCCTCACAGTACCGTAAACCTTTTTATCTCATAGACTCCATTAAGAAACTGAAAAGACCGCTTCAATCCAGGCTACCACACAGCCTCCAACATGCAGCGGAAAACCCATCATGATTTAAGAAGCTCCCTTTCTGTGATGCCATTTATAGTGGAATCTAATAACCCTCTATATACCCCTCCCCCTCAGTTCATTCTTCTTTTCCTCACCGAAAAGCAGGGACTTGGACACCAGCTACCTTGAAATGCACTAAGTCCTCAGTATGGCAGCGTGTGGGTCTGAATCCTGGTGTCTGATCACCGCAGAGTCACCAGCCTGTCACTGCACTGTCCCTGGCTTTGAGACAGTATCCCAGGGATCATTTTAATAGTGGCTATAATGAATCCCTCTGATCACTGGATGTGAAATCCTCTCTCTATATCCAGCTCTTATTCAATCTTTATCCTAGTATTTCACCCGTGTCTCTCTGTACAACATCACTTTTTTTTTTTTTTTAAACTTTGAAATACGTATGTAATGCAGGATGAGACACGGTGGCAGAGGAGTCTGCAGAGCCGAGACAGCTGCTCGCTTCTCACAGCTGTAATTGGTAGACCACTGCAGCACCCATTTTGACAGATTGAAGCAGATACTTTTCCCCGAGACATTCTGTTGAGATGTACAACTTGGCACTGGCTGGATGTGACGCGAACACATTTTACATCACCAAATATAACATCTCCCAAAAAGTCTTGCAGGTGGCAGTTCCCTCTTACCAAGAGCCTGGATTCTTTATGACAAAGCAGCGCTAATGTAAGGAAGGAATAGTCACTTTTTTTCTTTTTCCTCTGTGCAGAATTAACCCGTCGTGGCTTAGCGCCATCAGCGGACTCTGAACCCGACCACATAACCAGCTTCTGAGGCCATGAGAGTTTTCCTCCAGCTCCCACTTAAAGCCTGCCGAAGCTCTTAGCTGGGCTTTTGTAAAGAATACCGCCTCTGAGTAAAAGAGGGACCTGCCATATGTATTTCAGAGGTGTTGTATATTTGGACGTATAAAAAAACACTTTACTCTCGGAGCGGTACGAACTATTTCTGGTCCCACCACACAGTTCAGGTGCTATAGTTTGAACTAAATGTTGGACAAAACTGATACGACAATTTTCTGTCATTGCATGTGACTTCTTTACAATAATATCAATTATTAATCAGCAGCTGATTTATGTGTCATAGTCAGACTGGACATGTTGTCTCTGAGAGAAAGCAGAGGTTGGATTGTTATTCAGTCTAAATTAAAATTGCCTACTGTGGAATTGGTTATGACACAAACTTTGTTATTTTTATTTTCTTTGGGCAAATAAAAAAATAAAATAATTACATCAAGGTATCACTTTTGTCCAACTTCCAAAGAATAGTAATTAAACAAAGCCGGCATACCGTTCAAGCTTAAATCAACAAAGCATAATTCCTTGCATTGTAACCAAACACAATAAACTGTCCAGCTGTCAAGAAATGAGTTGCATAACTCACTGTTAAGCTGTCCCTGGTTGGCTGGTTGACGTCTTTACAAACTGAACTGATTTTAATTTTGAAAGCTTAAGTGTTTTAGATAACCTTTATTCCAACAACCATATTTTCAACATGTAACAGGTTCATTGGCAAAGGCAATTAAAATGCTAAATTCTTTCCATTACTTTGTTACTGCGCAGGTTAAAAAAGCAAAATGTCACAGCTGTAATGGTGTCTTGTTTACTGCCAGCTTCAGTCCCATTACTCTATAGGGAAGGAATAAATTCAACTTTTATTGTGAATATTTACTGTGACAGCACTAATTAGTAGAAGGTGGTAATAATTCAAACGGCAGCGGAAAAGGATGCTGATCGCCCAAACAGAAGGCCGAGGTTTACTCTCCATTACTTAGCAGCAGAAAACAGTTGTCGTGTTCTAATGATGTCAATTTATATTACAGATATCAGGCAAACGTAAAACATGTCCATTCATTAGCTCACCTTGTAAAAGCTCAAATAGATGCAGCTTCCATTTGATCATCTTTCCACAAAAGTACACAGAAGGGCAGCGCTGCCAAAATTGACCAAAATCTGTGGTAAATGAACTAAACATACACATTCAGTGGCTCAAGCCTCTGATTGACACGGGCACACGTCCCAGATGTTGACTTGCCAAACAAAGAATGCATCACATTGTGCCACAGCCAACACGTGGGGATGACCAGTTCAATGCATAAACAACGAACCGTGTCCAAACAGCCCAGCAGCTGGTTGGTAGAAACACCTGTGTGCCTTATTTGATTGCACAAATGTCAAAACCGTGGACTATCTAAAGAATATTAACATACATTTCATGTTTTCACAGCCTAGAAAAGTTAATTTTTTTTTTCCTAAGACAAGAATGCTCCAGAGAAGACGCAGCGACCGACCGACCGACTCATCACTCACTGGATTTGGCAGTCAGTGAGGGTTTGATGTTGAGAAGAAGAAAACCCCGCCAGCATCCATATTTCTCCGCTGGTTTGTCCAAGCTGGACAAGGAAACACACAGAGGTTGTAATTACGATCAACCAGCTGGCACGTCTTTTAATACTGGATGGACTGCAGCACGAGGGCCACAGCTCCTCGCGCTCTGCAAGAGCGGCGCGTTAACTGGAAATCCAGAAATCCTGCCCGAAATGAGCTGCAGCCCTAATAGATGCATGGCGCCACACGAAAAAACATGGTGATCATTTGAATAATGAAGCTAAAAAATTCAGATGTTTACAATGTAACACTTTAATGGGAAAAAACGTGAGGAAATAATGGATCAAGAAAGCATCTTAATGTGTTTTTAATGGAGGTCACATAAAGGGCATTTATTCAGTAAAGCACTGTGTTATTTGCCTCATTATTTTAGGGTTGTTTGGTCATGTAAACACCAGACAACAGGTTTTTATTTACAGCCACTATCTCTTCTTATGCACCCTTCAGTCCATTCAGGTCTGTGGAAGTCTTAATGGTTGCAACGCAAATACAGCTGGCAGAAGGAGTGAAATGTTAAGACGTTAAATGGAGCAACAGCACAGCCATCGTGACGATATTCTCATAAGGACAATGATTATTATCACCCGTTATGTACTGTAGTCATAGTTTTATGGCCCTGTACAGGAGTAAACCCCGAATAGAAATCCCCACTTGTGCATTAATCAAGCATCTATTTCATTACAGCCGAGTAGTTACAATATCACAATTATTAATAGATGATGTTTTACATCAAGGCCCGGTGCAAAATACATTAATCTACAGCAGGGGCAGGGAACCTTAGGCACGGTAGCTTAACCAATAGCACAGCAGCAATACGTGTGCATGGCAGATTTAACGGTCGCAGATGATGGCCGTTGTACATTTATGGTAGTTCGATTTTTATTTTTTTGGGGTTTTGCCACCTGCAATGAAGCGCCCTACTCCTTCTCTGATTGGCTACAACTTTGCTTCCTTCTTGGCGGAACTCGTTAACTGATGAAACGAGACAATTTTAGAAGGACTAATGATTTCAACTCAGACGTGGATGTTTCATTAATTAAGGATGGCAGCCTTCTTTTATCGTGCTCTCCAACCAGTCAGGTTACTGTTGTTTACATCCAAAAGTCATCGCCTCATCATTTTATCCTATTAGACTTGAAATTATCATAATTAGCACATGAATTCTTGAGTAATGGCAACAACAAAAAAAATGCGTTTCGTGAGGTCACAGTGACCTTAACTTTTGACCACAACATTCTAAACAGTTCATTCTGAAGAAATTCCCTGCAGGCGTTCCAGAGATATGGAGCTCGTGAGAATAAACCGGAGACACCACTCGATAACATTATGCCTCCAGCCACAGCTGTCGCCAGCTTGGCAGCATGCAAAATGATAAAAGTTGTTATTATTAAAATGGTCAGCTGTTTTTACGTCCCACTTGACTAAATAATCCAAATGTAATCGACAGAAACTAGTGTGAATTTGATGTCCGTACTCTCAGTAAAAACCAGAACTTTCAAAATTGGGAAATGAGGAGCCAAACATTGTATCCACTCGCCTTGCTCCTCATCTCGGCTTCTCACAGTCACCGAGTTGCTCTGAACCAGCAGCAACTTCAAAAACCAGCCTCTGAAGAGAGTGTAGGATGGGGAGACAGCCAGCCGTTCACACCACCACACAATACGATTATCCAAAGGCAATTAAACTTGGGGCCTTGTCTTGAGAAGTCTCCATCCAACCCCCATCCCTTTTCATCCTTACCTTTCCTTCCCCTCCTTGGCACCCCATTGTTGTGTGATTAACTCCAAAGCACCAGCGGGGGAGTCTACATTCCCATTAACCAGATCTGTGGCGGGGACAAAACATTTCCTAATCACCAATCACAACTAGGAGCAAGGCACTCAAGTCTTTGCCAGCTCTATAATGTGAGTGATTTGCCGCCAGCTTCTTCAGAGACTGTTCTCTTTCTGTTAAAGCTGCACTCAACCCTTCACGAGGAGGTGCTCGAATGATATTTTTTTGCTTCTGTTGCCATGGTGCTCTACCCTACAAACCACAGGTCTATGCCATGAACATCGGATGTTCACTTTATCTACAGAATATGATTCATTCTTAGAGGTAGGGGGAGGCTAGCAATGAATATTTCTATTTCAGTGCTAACATGTTGTCAACATCTTACATTGCTTGTATTTTGTTCCCACATCTGTACATGTTTTATGATCTGCTTTGGTTTCAATTTCAAGTGCTACATATTTGCTGAAGCCTCATTTCTTAATTGTTTTAGAATTTAATATAATTTACAAATACCCAATATAAGAATATAGCAATACATATATGACTATTGAGTGGCATATTATAGTTATCTGTCATCAAAAGAGACTTACATAACTTTTGCAAATATGTTTCCGGTACAAAACAACAAACGGAATGAACATACCTGTATTTAGCTTGAGCAATAAATCGGTTAACATGGAATATTGTGGATGTATTGTATTGGCAGTATGTCGGTCAATAAGCAGGAAGAACTAAGTTGTATGTGCATGTTAAAGGGCCAGTGTGTGGCATTTCAGAAAGATCTTTTAGCAGAAATGGAATATAATATTGATATCGCTTGAAACTAAGAATCATTGTGTTTTCGTTAGCTTAGCGTTTTCCAAAGATGATGTTGCACAGCCATGTTCTACGGTAGCCCAGATCAGACAAACCAAACACAGACTCTAGAGAGAGGCTTTCTTTAGGTTTTTACGTTGGGTGAAGGTCACCGTAGTTCTACGACACGCTTGTGAAACTGTTAACGTGAGCTGCAGAGTGAAAACCATGTTACTGCAAACCGCCGTTTGACTTCCGTTGCTCCTAAAGTAATGTCGTTAAGGTAAGAATGGCATCTGAGCGAGCCGAACCGGGCTCTGGCCCCCACAGCGTGAAACTGTAAAATGTAATCTACCTCTCCACCCGTCGCTGCCCCCTCTGTGCGGCGGGCAATCTTCTATGATCACTACATGTGTATATTCCAGCAGCTGATGAGCTCGAGCTGCTGCGATTGAACTCGTATCGTTCTCTGTTCCACGTTTCTACACATCTCACAATGTATTTGTTAATCCAAAGAACAGGGTAATGAGAGTTTTAAACTGCATCAATTCAACTCAAGCATTCTTAATTATGATATGTAATGAAAATCATAATTGATGAATTGACTAGTAGCTCTGTAATGAATCACTTTCCATGCACATGCTATGCCAATTTCGTTTTGACTTTGAATAAACCCTAATTATCTACATTAGTAGAAGTCAATGCCTTAATATTTAATAAATCCTGGATAATCCCATAGCAATCAATTTAGATCAAAATCGCTCCCCACCAAAGGTAGAAATGCTCAGCAAACTCATCCACTGTACCCTATAATGATGCCTATTTATATGCAGCAGCTTTGTCAAACTGCATGATGGGTAATTACTTTATTTACTTCTAATCATGTCAATGAACCATTGTGCAAGGGTTAGATTGGCCGGGCTCATTATTATTATTACTTTTTTTTTTTTCTCTCTCTCTCTTCAGTATCGCATTAGGAACTTTAGTCTGACAAAGACTCGGTTTGAAGGGATTGACCACTGCACAATGTGACAGCTCTGCATTAGATGCACATTGTCAGAGGATCCTGTAACTGACTGTGACATCGTTATTTAAATCGCATTCATCCGTGTGTCCTTGCGGACATTTCTAACTAGTTCTGAATGGTAAAGCCACATCAGCGCTACGGTTTTGCTGTCCATTAAAAAAAAAAAAAAGGGAAAGAATGAATTGTATTCCAACTGTAACAGCGGCCTTTTATCAAAATCTTTTGTTTCTCGCCATTCAAGATTTCAGCATTCATGCAGTTAATGTTTCGCTCAATAACTGCTGATCTATTCTCAGTTGATTGGTTATTGATTGGAAGCTCTTGAAACATCAGACAATATCTAAAGAAAACACTTTTTTTGGGGGGGGGGGGGGGGGGTAATATTGTACTGAATAATAGAAAAATAATGTGTCCATTGAATTCTTCCAAAAGAAAAAGTGCCTTTTGATTATCTTTTGCACTGTGGCTTCTTCGCTGAATGTTATTCAGGTTGACAGGCACATTGAGAAGGCGAGCCAGTTGCACCACAGAGGTCTGCACTGATCTCTCATCCTGCTCATTCTTGCATCAAACTGTACCCACAGAGAAAATCAGAACATGCATTCCTCAAAATCATCGAGGGTTTTTCTCCCAACACTATTTACATATTTCACATTATTATGATCTTCATTATTGTCCCGCCATCAGTGCTGACACCGTTGCTGAATCCTGCAGCCATGTGTGTCCGCAAAGGGGGGGGAGTTGTTATAGTAGGGAAGGTGAAGATCCTCAGCCGACTAGGAAATGCATGTATTCTACTTTTTCTCACTATTTTTGTGACTGACTCGCTGTCATCCAGGGACAAACGGAAAGAAAGAGCGTCGCTTGCGGTAGCATTTCCATTCAAATGGTAATGTGAGATGTCAAATCCTGCTTAAAAAAAAAAAGTCTAAATGCCAGCAACACATAAGGGGGCTTTCAGGTGACATACACTTTGTAGTGTCGCCATATTGGAGGTCCTCGTCTGTAAGCCAGCTTTAAGCTGCCATGTCAGTGATGGATGACAGCTCCGGCTAACTGCACAGAGTAGACATGGTTAAATCGCGTGGCTCCGATTCAGTTGCATGTGCGTTTCGATAACTAGATTAGGGGGGAACGCTTTTGCACATCCCCATTAGCGTATAGCTGCCTGATGGCTAGTTAGCTAGCTAGCTAGCTAACAAAGCCCAAAGACAGTTTACCTAATCTAACAAGGACAACGTCTCCCAAGGTAGTACAACTTCTATTTACAGTATTTCAGAGATATTTATTCTCTTTGGTGAATTTTCCCCGGCTTCACGATACCAATTCACCCGTCAACTATTCAAAACGCACAATAATCATCGATGCATCTTGATGCGTCTCAATACATCGCATCCTCGATTTTCTTTACGACTGCAAATGGACACTTTTTTATTAATTATATAACAGCAGTCGGATCAATCTCTGAACTCCCTTTTTTTTATCAGAAAGTGCTTTCACAAATCGGACTACAACAGTCTCTGATACAAAAAGCAGCGGAGTGCCGTATCTCAGTGTGTAAGCTCCGCCCCTCAGTGAAACGCAGAGATCAGAGGAGAGGAGATCGAGGGGGGGGATATGACGGCGAAAACGCAGCAGAGGCTCATCGAGATGCATCTTGGAATCCAGAAATGTCCACAGCTCTGGTGCTTTTTTATTTAAATATGATCCACACACACTCAATTCTTCAAGGGACCTCTGTCGCTGTTGCTAAGAGATTTGTGAAGCTGATGCGAGCCTCCACTTATTGAAATACGTCCGGCCAATCACGTTGTTTGGTTTGGAGCTTTTCTCATATTCCATTTATATATTAGGCAGAACACAGACCTATTAATCAGTCTGGTAAGCCACAGAGCAACCAGAGAGCGCGATAGAAAGAGGTGCACTAGGTTCAAAATATGCACAGGTAATGAAAATGCATGCTTCTTCAGAAAGCGTCACACAGCTGATTAACTGTCAGATTAGGCGTTAGGAAGGGCGGGAGATTGGCGTATATCTGGTACATTGGTACTCTAATGAATGGAATACCAACCTGAAACCAATTAAGAGTCACACTAGTATGACTGTCTTCCCTCTGGGGGTCTTTGTGCAGCAATAAGTTCCTAATTGCTAAGGCCCCAGTCTTTTTATCTCTCTTTTTTATCTCTATATTGCAATGCTAATGTTAATTTGAAGGAAGTGCAGTTGATTAAAGAGTGACTTTAATCAGGGTTTGGAGTCGTATGCTCTCCCAACCCTTGGTTATTGCTTGAAATGTTATTTGAATTTGACAAAAAAACAACAACTTTACAATTATACAAGGCTCCTTCTTATCCCCCGGGGATATTTCTGTGAGGAATAGAGGACAACAGTGCCTTCCTTTTAAGGGCAAATCAATGAAAAAAAAAAGGTTTCCTTTGTGGAATCAGAGTTTAAAAAGACAGAGATGATGTATAGCAGCTGATATTAAAAACCCAGTGGTGTCATTATTTCAGGGTACCTAGATAACCAACTGTCTCTGATTCCTGAGCAAGTGGAATCCTTGGCTATCAGTTACAATACAAAAAAAAAAAAAAGACAGTAGGAAGAGGGAGTTAAGCTCCAGTCTTTGCTTCATGTCATAATCCTTCCGATCTCAAATCCAAAGTGTGATTTCTCCTCACACTCCCAGAATTTCCTCTCAGAAATTACCATTTACCAATTACACGGTGTCAGGAATGATTCATATCTCTTTAATGAGAAATGACAGTAGATAGAGGAGAGCCACCTCGGGTTTGATTTTCCCTTCTCAGTGGGATGGGATGATCTGTTGACAGAACTACCCGGCAGACAGAAACGATGGGAAGAGGAAGCCGTCAGCGCTCTCTCAGTCGTGTCCTCGCCGACACAATGCGGAGCACGGCGGCACCTAAAGAAGGTGGAGGGAAGCTTTCAATCAGTTATGCCCAACCTCGCCCTGCGTAGAGCTATTGTCAAGGATGGGTACTGCAGAAAAGGAGTTACTTAATTGTGCTATCTCTTAATCTGTGTCCAGGCTTAGCGCAGTATTGCGTGCTCATTGATGCTGGAAGGATCAGTCTCTACGATCGAGCCCTGGCAAAAAGGTTTACTGCTTTTATCTCAAGTTTTCTCGGCGGTTTCTTCGGCAGTTTTTCCATTAAAAGTTTAGGATATGGTTTTTTTTTTTTTTTTTTTGGTTATTGTTTGAAGTGGGGATTGTAACTGCTACTGGCTAACATGACTGCGACTGGCTGGGTTTTCTGGTTAGGAAAGCGCCGGGGACGCCAACGTCATTCTGAAACGTTCAGGGATTTTCAAGTCGTAGCGAAAAAAGCCACTGACGCTAAGAAAAAATGCTGAAAGTTTTTTTTTTACCTACGTGTTCATGCAGATCAGAAACCGCGGTGCATGTTGCATTGATCACATCCTCTCCTGTGCACAGAAAGAATATCTTCATAGAGAACTTCACACAGATGAAGTCAGATTTTTATTGCCATCAGACTTGCTGACTCACAACTTACTATTTAAGAGTCTAGCATCAGGACTGTCGCTTGACGTCGATAACAAACATTTCATTTAAAGTCCTATAATTGACAATAGTAAACAACGCTCTCTTGCAATGCCGGTTGCAATTCACAAGGCTTTGTGTTCGATATTCAGCACGGCAGACTTCACTCTCGTAGTTCCTTCACGAGCAGGGACTTTTTTCTGGGGGCAAACCATGGAACAAAAAAAAAAAAAAAAATAGAGTTCCTGTGATCAAAATCCAGGTAAGTGCATGCCTGTACTCAGTTTCCTGAGTTCCTGGAAATGTTCCTGAGGTCAGACGGGGCCATTTGAGGCCCTAATCAATAAGTTAAGCAATCAAAAAGCACCCGGAGTGTATGTGCAGCGGGCACGGCAGTGAGCGTGTTGGGAAACACAAGGAGTTTAACCCTGAATTATCCGGGTGAATTGACCAACAACACATTCGAATTGACCAACAACACATTCTTGTGAGGTAAGAGCTTGGGGGGGGGGGGGGGGGGTTATGAACACAGCCATTCCCTTCATTAAAGTGCTTGATAGCAGTCTGCACTGTTACCCCCCTGTGCACGGCTCATAAGCACGTTGTGTGTGTGTGTGCATTTTCAACCAATTCTCCAGAACCTGACTCCCGCCGTGTGGTCGAGCCTTGACTCCTGATTGCTACAATCAGTTTTTTTTTGTTTTTTTCTTTCCTGTGGCTAGATGGACACACAGCATGCGCGCTCACATAAACTACACTCGCCTCTGGTTCGTCTGGGTAAGGAATACGTGTAAAAATAAATAATAAAAAAAATAGCCAGATATGTCTGAAGGCTGGAGTTGATTATGATCTTAGAAAATCCTCACAACATGTCGATGTCAAGGCTAAAAATAAGCAGAAGAGGATGGTGAAATGTTTGAGCTTGAATACAAACCGCTCTCTACCAATGTGGTGCTTGCTTTACTGAGGTTGATCTTGTTTAACAATGCAAAATATCATAACTTACTCATTTTTATCTACTGTGGGAAAAGACGTTCATGAGTTTTGCTTCAAAATCGTGACACCCATACTCACACTTACTGTCTGTATTGATTCATCTGCTGATTATCAATATATGAATAAAGTAATCTGTTTGTGTTTAGAATGTCAGATTATGAAATGTTTAAATAATTTGTCAAGGACCAAAGTGATACCTTCAAATGTCTTGTCAGTCTGAAGATATGCAGTTTAAAATCATTTAAAAGCAACACATCCTCACATTTGACAAGCTGGAACAACAGACATGCTTCAGGCTTCATGCTGCTTTAGCCGTTTTTTTTTTTAAAGCTTTGAAATAATGTTCATGAAATATTAACGCGCCGTCCGTCGTCCTGGAACAACAGAGAAGGCTTCGCCTCGTGTTTTCGGATCGGCTACGGTACGTCGCTCCGGCGTAAAGCTGTAAAAATAAATCTATTTGTTTGAAACAAAATGGGGGGGAGCGATGAAAAAAAAAAAAGAAGGTGTTGTGTGACAGCATTCGGGATGACAGATTTTCTGGGGATCAGGGCGTATTTACTGGCTGAAGACAGTTTGTGCTGCTAGCCAAGTGTATATCAGCATGGCATCGCTGATTTGTGTCTGGCCGCTGTGAATCCTCGCTGTGGCGGAGAGAGCCGTCCAGGCATGTTCTCAAATACTGACTACATCACTTGCATTCGTCACCATGACAACCATGACCCTTTGTTTTTTGTTTTTTTCTTTGCCTCCATGCATTGAACTGAAGCGCCATGCATTTAAGCAGCCGCCGTCCGTTTCGTCAAGCGATGCTGTGGTGACCACTGGAGGGTCTGTGAAATGGAATAAATGACCAAATGATGCTCAACGTTTTCTTAAAATGATTACAGGGTATTAATTAGAGTGCTGCGACTACCGATCAGGCTTTTTGATGACTCTTTTTTTGGAGAAGTCACATGACAAGGTGCATCCTGGAGTAAGGTGTTATCACTGACACCCCTTTTAATTCAGGCTCCACAGCGCTGAAGGCACATGGCTAAAAGAGAGGAATAATTGTCATATATGTCAATCAGTAGTTCTGTAGTTTGCAACATTCTGCCTCTGGCACACATTTGTTTGTTCATAATTCCATTTCGATTCATTATTTTTTTTTGTTGCTTTGGGCCAACTTTTTGAGAATTGGATTACCTGTGTTTGCTGTCTGTAGATTTAAATTAAGAAAATATTGAATAGGTGACTTGAATCTACCTTTCTGTAGGACGTCAGCTGTGTCACATAAATTTGTGTCACACAAAATAGATGCAAACAAGTGCAGAATGCACTCCTGAGACACTCGTGAACAAAATGGATGTGTCTGCTTCACGGAGGTCCCTTCAAAGTGTAATAATAAACCTTGTGGGCTTCATTCCTATGATGCTTTACCTCACTAATATGCTAATCACTGTAGATGATGACAGTAAGAAACAAAAGAAAGTCTTCAAATGGATGCGCTCAACTAATTACGAGGATTTTTTTGGGGGTTGTCATTGCCCCCACTGGAAATTGCACTGCCCGCTCAAGCATTCACAATATTCCCGTCTGCTGTTGGACGCACAATGATGTTCGGAGGCAAAGAATATAAATGCTAATTCTAATGGACAGTATGTTGTCAAGGATTAAGATGTGGCCCACTGACTGATTTTGGTGCCCTGAGGATTTGTATGACAATATAAACTTCATAAAACTCCACGACAGGAATAATCCCCGTTAGCTCTACACACTGAAGAGGAGAGGGTGACAATTTTTTATTTTTTTTCCCCCCACCGCAAACAGAGGCAATGCACGTCACTCTTTAAGCTGGCTGGCTTCCCACATTATTAGAAGGAAAGAAAAAAAAAAAAAAAAGGTTAAGTGCATTAACATTTTGGATAAAGAAGCTGATAAAGCAGAGGTTTAAATCCTGACTGAGTTACAGTGAAGCATCTTAAGCGGCGATTTGCAACCTTATCTCTATCTATCCGATTGAGGGCTATAGTGTGGAAACAGCTGTTACCGATGTGTCTCTGGGGCGCAGTTTTTTTTTTTTTTTTAAATTTCGTTATCTGCATAAAGATAGGCGCGACTCGGCTCCGCTATGTTTTGGCTTGACGTCTCTAGCGTTCTCGGTCTATACAAGCACACTCTTTACTGCTTCAATGGACTGCATTTACCAGCAGCACCAACAATAACGGGCGCCACGTTTTCCCTTTAAACTTTCACCGAGTTGCAGAGCAACTGGTATTTATGTTTAAAGAAATATCTGGTAATGACAGAGACTCAACATTAAGGCTGCAGAATACTATTTCCCTAGAGTCCCTTACACTCGTCCTTTGGAGCTTGACCGAGAGAAATCACCATTTTGTGCGTTTTTATTCAGATTCATTCATGCGCCGTGTGCTTTTGTCACGGCCACTCTCAGAAAACTTCTTGGGATTGTGGTTCATAGCTATGACAGCGCAGCCTTCCTCCTCTTCGAGACAGTATTTATCCAGTGAGTTTTGTATTTTCAAGGCCACTGTCAAACAAACGGCGCCCTTTGCGCTTGCCTCCGTGTTTTGACAGGCCCTCCGCATGTGCTGCAGTCAATGAAAGACTTTCCACTGTTCAGCTCTGAAAAAAAAGACAGTGTTTATGAAATTCCTCTCGCGGGAACCTTTATGGGCAAACCAATGTCCTTCAATGCACTGCACTCGCTGACCCCAGTTAGTTTTGAGAGATTACATTTCACTTCACATTTGTCTACGATTCAGATCGCTTGTGTTGCAACGCGGCGGAAGATTCATTAATTCCACGTTCCTGGATTCCTGAGTGTTTGATTTAGGTTTACCTTCTGTTTTCTTTGACTTCTCTGGCGACAAAGTGGGCTTAAAGAAAAAAAAAAAAAAAAAACACCCTCTGGTACTCCTTAAGAGTTCTGCATCATCACCCTGTGATGCCGCAGCTCGCTTCTTTGCCGCCGCCGCCACTTTACCTCCACCTGCCTCGTCTACGTCTCCTTAAATTAGCGACTTCTTCCTTCATTCATTTCCCCAGATGAATTTTTACAGCCCTCCGGTGGAAAGGGGTGTGAACGTGTTGCGTTCAACAAACGAGGGATGAATGGACACGCAAATAGCTTGAAAGTGCAATCGTTCAACTTGAGAGTTATGTATTTAGTTGGAGAGAGCGACAGTGATAGAGGGACGTAATGACAAGGTGTCTTCCAGCAGGCTTTGAGAGGGAGCCAGCACCAATTATGACTGGGTGTCTTTCCAGCATGATTCTAGCGCGCTGGCCGCGAACCAACCCGTGCACAAAACATGATGCAAATTTATATGACACACACACACACACTCACACTAACACCAGTTGAATTTACTCTGCGAATAACCATAAAGCATTTGAATACCCAGCAAAAGTGTCTTTGCTATAAAACCTATACTTCTCATTATCAAACCCACATTTTACATAACTTCCATATTTTAATATTACATAAATGTATCTCCAGAAAAACCCTCTGTTCATGAATAGTTCATAGAACCTACAGTATTTCACTTGAATTTAAATCATGGGAGTGGAATCTGAGTCAGCATGTTATCTAAGTGAGAATAAGACGCAGAAGAAGCATTTCTACTTTAGCTCAGCTCCTTCTGTTGCAGTAGAGAGGCGTCACATTGAAGCATGGATTATCAGTGGTCGTTGTTGCTTTCTACTTGTTTTATTCTCATAAACTGCTGAAAAACTGCAGTTTTGAAGCGGCGAGGTCGGCATTTTTTTTTGTGGCCATCTTGGTTTTTTCGCCGTCGCCATCGAGTTGTTTTTTTTTTGGCAACCAGCAGTGACACGAGAGGGTGGAGCAATTTAACTTTCATGAAGTGAAAACACTCGAGGCTTAAAGTTCAAAACACGGACAACTCCCAGACCGGCCAACGCCGTGGTAGAGACCTGTCAATCACTGTGTAGCCCCGCCCCTAAATCATCCCCTGCTTTATGGTCTGTTTGACTCTAAATGGAGCATAATGTACTAAATGAACATCATGTTGTATTGAAGAAGACTGTAAACTAGAGATTGAGACCATAAACTCATGTTTACAATGTTTACTGAGGGAATAAATCAAGAGAGAAGTAGAGTCATTTTACACTAGACTTCTATACAACCAGACTAATTTTAGTGGCCAGACGAGTTTCCCTCTGAAAGCCGTTCTAAAGACTGCAATTTTAAGGCACTTTTCCCTTTTCAGAACCGGAGGTTGCTGCCTGGTTGTACTTCTCAGGGTCCTAGAGGCCTGGAGCCCATCCCAGCATGCACTTTGCAGAAGCAGACAAAACCACCTAGAACATATAATGGCAAAAAGGTTAAATATCACCGAGCCGTGACGCCCCTAAGCTTTCAGTCACGCTATCATTGTAAAGGTGATCCACAACTTCACACTGGTGCTACCAACAGTATCTACTGTTTTTCTTTTCTTTTACATATTTCTAATTCAGGAGTCCATATGTTAGTAGTAACAGCTGTACATAACAGCTGTAGGTAATTGCCACAGTCCCCAGCATATGTCCAAATAACATATTCATATTGTGTTTATGTTTTGCTTGATTGATTATTCTTTTTTGTTAATTGACAATAGTTTGATTCTATTTTTGAGCTCATATTATATTAATGTTTCAATGATCCTACATAATGTCAATAAATTACCTTCAACAACACGTTTTACCTTGTTTTACAATTCAGAAATAAATTGTAGGGGATCAATAAATGCATATGAAAGTCCGTTTCTTCATTCTTGCCTTTAAACGTCCATGATGCTTTGCTGTAAATAACCCTATAGGACATGCCAACAAGAAAAAAAACAACTGACATTTGTCATTTCATTATCACGTCCAATCTGTTCTCGTCATACGATACAGAAAGGCCAGAGTTTGAGAAAAAAAGAAAAGAAAAAGAAAACTAATAATTTGAAGCTATTCCAGTCCCATCTCTCCGATAGCCAGCTTTTCTTCTGATTAATCATACGCCGCGTTGAAATGAATTGAAATGTGTGCTATTGATCCCAGGACTGAGGACGTCTCGTTCTACAAACAGTCCCGTTAGTTTCCCTGCTGGATGAATAATTGTCAGGCCAGACAAAGTGTCACTACGAAATGACAAGGAGTGAAGAGAAAGCGTGCTTGAAGGCTTGATATCAGCCATGAGGGAAATGTCCAAAAAAAAAAAAAAAAATATATATATATATATATATATATATATATGCCCATGCCACATAACAACCAATATGCCCTTAAAGTCCTTTGCTGTCAGCAAGTACACACAGCTAGTTACAAACACGCAGCCGGGTTGTTTTTCTTCCGACGGACGTCTCAGGTACTGTAATACAAGAGACCAACCAGGACGTATTGAAGCTGACAGCTTGTCTCGCAGCTATTTTCAAACTTATTTCCATGACAAGCATTTATTTCAAAATACATCATGTGCTGTTTCTCCTGTTGGACGTCACGTGTTCTGCCTGGGAAAACAATCTCAGTGACAGCATGTATTGATACAAACAAGGTGTCCTGGCAGTGGGCATTAATCATACTTTGGATGACCATTTTTTTTTTTTTTTTTACTTTGGCTTGAGAAATAGAAGCTCAAATTTAGACATATAATCTGTCATCAGCCTGCAGTCATTACAGACTTGAAGAAGACGCAGGGAAAAGTTTAGTCAGTGTGGAATCGTCATAGCTGTGATTGAACCGTGTTTCAGTGTTGACATCTTGAATTTAGCATATTGTGCCATGCAAAATAGTAGGATAAATTACCTTCATATTAAAGATCAATGCATGCCATTTTGCATTGCTTTGATACTGGAGCAACACAGAAAGCATCATTACACCAAGATTATACCAAGACATGAAAACCACTGGAAATAGCTCGGTTCAAAATGTTTTAATTTGTCATAAATAATGTGTCCATAAAACACGTATGTGGTATTACCCTCTCCACAATTGTATTATGCATGTCCTAATATGAATTTGTCAAATACATCCATGATGTATTTGGATTAAACCAAATTAAAAGGGTTGAATAAGATGTGTGCACTTCTGAGGCGGAATTGCAAGCCTCCCGAGAGTGCAGACCGCTGACATTATGAGCGCAACAAATTGGTATCATATCTTCCACCTGGCGAAGACATCTTCACACCTGGACATAGGTGGCCTTTTTTTTTTTTTTGACACTAATAAGAGTCCAAGAGGGAAGGGGAAGGTGAAATCCAGCTGAAAAGTAGCCAGTGGCAGACAGCTGAGGCCTGTTTGGCACTGATCTCTGCGCTGACTCACTGGAGAACTTCACAGATGGCTCACTTATACGAGGCTCCGGGTGCAAAGTAAACAAACTGCCGCGGATGTTGCTAATCTGACCCCGGCGGTGTACAGTGGAAGCCCGTCTGGGGAGAGGATGTCGAATGAGGTTTCGTGTGATTGCGGGAAACAAACGACGGCACGTCTTGCTGTATTTTACACTTTAACGAACTCTTCTGATCCTCTCATTTGTTTCCGCTAAATTGAATTTTGCCGTTGCTTTATGTTTAGTCAGGTTTGCCATTTTTTATCTGCCACCCAGTGCGTGTGGCAAGAACGTGGAGCTCATTAAAATGCAACATTTCCTTCAAACTATTTGCATCTAATTTTGTACAATTTCGCAAAAAAATATTCATACAGCACAGCACCCTATGGCTCCCCGTCTCATTTGTATTCTACTGCTGTGCGCTACTAAATAGCCACGGCTTGATAGACTGATTCACAATATAATGTCAATCAAACATTCTGGACACTAGCACCAACAGGCACCAAAGGTATTGGCCATGTTTTATTCATGCAGCTTTAAAATTTCCATTTTCTTCTGACTTCCTGCAAAAGTATAGTTGGAAAAAGAAACGTAAATGTATAAAATGGGGGCCACAACAAACCGGTTGTACGCTGTACGTGTTTATTCAGTTCTTATCTGTATAATTAGATTCATTAGAATAATTAAACAATCTGTCTACGGAGCCTGATGCTTAGAATAGCAAAAAGGATGTTCAGAGGACCGACTGCTGTCTCGGGGCAGCTTCTGGGGGTAAATGCGGCGTATTTTTGCAAAGTCATGCTGATCTTTGTGATTAATGAGCAGAAGTAGATGACATTACGAATGTACAATATCATTTAGATAACTAATAGCAAATTAGGTTTAATGAAATCATTCCACTGCGGCTTTAATCTGAAGGTCACTGGTTCCTCGTCTCTTTTTCGTGGTGAATGGCAGCCACACCGTCCACGAAAACGCCAAAAACAGTGAAGCTAGAGGTTTACGTTTGACGCACCACGTGTTGCTGTTTCTGCTGGGACACTGTCTCGCTGTCGTCCCATACCTTTACAGCGTCTGTGTAACAGTCGCTGTAAACAGACAAGACAGGAATGTGAACCTACTTTTTGGTTAAAAGGGAAATCTGCCTGTTCCCAACACACCGCGCTGCCTCCATCACGATCCACTCATGGGCCAGAAGGCTGAGACGGTATCTCTTATTTATGATCGGATTTCATTCTTAATTTCCCCAAAGTAAACATTTCACAGAGACAGTAGCACCAGACAGGTGAACATCATTTTAAAATGATATGGCTACAGGCCATAATACACTTCATCATACATTTTTTAACTTAAATTAGATTTTTTTTTTAGTTATTCAGAAATAATGTGCTTCTAAAGTTGTTGTTTTTTTCCCCCTATCATCTACTTTCAGAGACATTTAGTTTGAATTGTTTACTGGAAGTATGAATATTCATGTGAAAGAAATAAAACAACATGATAAGTAATATTAACATAAAAACAAAACATACATGCAGCTCAGTGTAATAACTGTTACAGACAACATGGACGTTCTGAAGGGAATGAACTTAGAATAACAAGGACAGATTCACTTATTCATGAAACCTCGGGTGTGAAAACTAAAGTTGTATAATGTGTGTATTTAGTTTAGTCTGTTGTCTGCGATCTGTGTTCCAGAATGTAATGACAGATCATCTTACAATGGACCATTTCCCATCACAGATTATATATTATACTTAGGATGGAATGAGCTATAAGCAAATTAACAGACTGTAGATAACGACACATTTTGGGGAAAGTTACTTCAATACTACTGTAGCGTTGAGACAGATTGTTCTTATAAGTACTTTACTTACAATACTTTAGGTATGGTGAAAAAATAAAGAAGCTATGCAGATGTATTTCTACACCGACACTGATACTAATTGTGTAAATAGGGACTGTCACGTATTAAAGCTAATCATTTTCAATGAAAAATGTGTTGATCACTGCCTAATATAGCTGCAGGCAATGAAGCTAAGTAGAGATGAAGTTTGAAATGCCACGTACTGTATATGCGTTTATATTTTCCCTAAAATGTGCCTGAAGTAAGAAAGCAGCAACATTTTTGCTTCTGTAAATTGAACTCATTATCTGGCTGGAGCTCAAATTAAAGGGTCGGTGGGGAGTCAAGATGTTTAAAAGTGGGCAGATTGGCCACCAACAACCATGGACGATGTTCCACGGGGGGGGGGCTGTGAATAATTTTCCCACATATTAAAGTACGTCTCACTCTGGGAGGGAAACAGGGGAATACACAGGACTCGTATGACATGTAAATGTCCCACTGTGTTGTTATTACATATGTTATTATTGCAGTTTTCCCTTGAACAGCACTCACCAGCGGATTGATACATACCGTATGGCGAGCACATTCTCACCCCGACATACCGACGCCCGGTCAGAGCTCCTGAGCTCCAACGCTCTACGTCCTCAGAGGACAGCGTGCAAATATGTGCTTTTAACAAGCAAAGAACATCTTCAACATGATCCTTCGTCATCACAGCAAGCTAAGTTCAGGCAACAAAACCACTTCTGTAAGATGTAGTATCGCATGGAACACGGATGGAGGCTACATCCATCGCCCCTCGTCCGTTCACTTTATATATTTTTGCTCGGATCTATATATTTCGATATATTTCGTAGCGGTGCGTCGGTATTAAGGCGCCAGGGAGCTGACCAAGATACGGTAGTTGACGCACAGGCAGTGAGAACGTATTGATACGGCTTTGGTTTGAGGCCGGCTGTCTATTTTTGGAACATAATAAATAAATATATATAAACCCAAATAACACATGAACTAAGTGACATTGCCAACGTACAATATCATGTGGCTACCGGGTACGTTTTGTATTTATTGTGACATGAATTTGAAGGTGAGTGTTTCTTCGTTGGGAGAGCAGCAGTGGGCTACCTGCACATTACAGACGGTTTGTTATTTGGCCACATCCGCCTCTGAATGACAAGCAGCAAATTCCCCCGACACCTGTCTTGAGTCAAGTGTCCTACATATTTAAAAGACTATTAAAGCCTTAATGAAGTGTTCAGTGATGGGTGATTGAACGCACATAGTCAAATGGAGTGATTATTATTCAGTTTGCCTGGCTAAATTTACACAATACCCTTCACAAACACCTGATGCCGCGCCGCTATTTATTTATTTGTTTAAATTAAACGTCTCCCAAAAGGAATTAAAACCAGAATAGATGCAGCCCTCTCATTTCCATAATCTAATGCTATGTTTATGAGCTGCCGTGGTGCAATTTGAATAAGAATGAATCCCGATATAGAGATTCAGGGTCTG
This sequence comes from Cebidichthys violaceus, assembly GCF_023349555.1. Taxonomy (NCBI): domain Eukaryota; kingdom Metazoa; phylum Chordata; class Actinopteri; order Perciformes; family Stichaeidae; genus Cebidichthys; species Cebidichthys violaceus. Next base: position 14,503,256 of record NW_027176318.1, read on the forward strand.
ACAGTGTGGAAGAGTGCCTCCCCAAGGTTTCCGAGTGTCAATTCAGATGCACAGCCGAGGCTCCTGCCGAAACCCAAGTACTGTACGCCTCTTGTTTCAAATTGGACTGTTGTCATGCAAATACAAATAGATAAATAAAGCAATCAAGGATGCTGACTTTACCCAAGACTAGCAGTCTCCGTTTGAGTGGAATAAATTGCTGAAACTGCGTTTTTCTTGCAGCCTGAAACTATCGCTACTGTGTCGGTAGAAGCCGCTCCTCACTGTAAACAACAAGTCTTCTCCGGTTTACACAATTCTAGTTTGGCATGCAGTCATGGACGTTGGTCAGATGCCTTGACATAAGATCTGTGGTTAAGAAACGTACCCCTCTCGTGAATTTGAAGTTGTGGCTAAATGAGGCTGCTAAACATCCATCACAGACAGACAGAGCGCCTCCTCAGCCTCGTTGTGTGCACCACTATAAGTGATGTAGCTTGTTTGTATTCCAAGGTTAGCTTTTTACTCAAAAATCCTAAAAACGGTGGACATTTGTGAAGATAATCTTCCCCAAATAAATGCCAGTAATATAAAAGTTTGTTTTTCTCATTTTTCTTCAATAATCAAGAATGCAAGATGTAGAATGGATCTGGAGCGATGCTAACTAACCAATGATCTCGGGGTGATTCACAGTGACCGGGTTTCAGGGTGATTTTTTTTTTTTTTTGCACATTTATATTCACTGTTTTTATTTGTATGCACCTCTACAGAAACCACACAATCATGGCCAGAAGTAGAGAGAAGTCCACAATGTGTTGTTTTCCGGTACAACACAGATAGAACATGATACTCACAACCACTCCTGTCCCCTCTCTGCTTGTTCAAGGTCCGTCGGAAATTTGAAAATCATTTCTCTTTATATAGCTTCTGGCGATGACAAATGGTGTAGTTTTGTTGAATTTTGAAAGAAAAAAACAAAACAAACCAAACCATGTTTTTCAAACCCTTCAGCAGGTTGTGAGTTTTTAAGAAGCCCTTCACCCTAATGCACCTGTAATCACTGCTGAGTGCTGTTTTGAGAGCATTCATCACAAACCCTTAGTGGGCGACTCTTGCTGATTAATATCCATTGTTTTTAATGAAAGTCCTACTGCATCGTGGGCCAATATAACAGTCTAACACTGACATGCATACAAAATACCTTCTGGTCCTACGCCGTTCATAATTCAGCAACAACTGAATTTACTGCTCAGTATCCGTAGGACATTGTGTGAGACGGAGAAAAGGTAAAACAGGTAAGACATAAAAGAATCCTCAGGAGGTTACAGCTGACTCTTTTGTGCCAGGGTCCCGCTGGGTCCCGCTGCCCTGGACTGCTGTTTGGACACCAAGCCATGTATGTACGATGAAATATTCATCTCAGGGTTTAAGCCTATTATTCTATTGTTTTTAGACTGCGGGGGCTTTGTGTCCCACTCACAGTTCTTTAGACAGTGCCGTATAGCGTCTCTGGGGCCACGCTGAAAAGGGAACCGAGGTCCTTTGGAGACGGGGGGGTACATGCGCAGCGTAGGAGATAAACACAGAGGAACAATGGAAGTGAAACCCCAACAGGACTCCCCATATTGAGCCTCAAGGAAAAGATGTTCGTCCAAATTCTAACATTGTATTACAGCCCCGAGACTATTTCTATCTGTTCTTTTCCAACGCGCCGTTGTCTGCCACTGTTGCGACGTTTCCCTTTTTCATCTCTGTGTGTACATAGTTATAAATCACAGGAGACAATTTCATTTTTGAAGTCTCTCGCCATGACCACCTGAATTGCTCTGCTTAATAACTGTTGCCATGTCTGTGTAATTGAACTCAACTATTTGTGGGAATAGAATCGTTTCAAGGAAATACTTGCTGACAGAAAAAGGTTTGTCATCAGAGTACACTCATCTAACATCAAAGCAGGGCCCGTCTAAAAATACAGACACATTCTCACTCCGGGTTTGCGTTGGAACAATTGAATTATCCCAGAAAATGACATTGGAAGCCATCTTAATATATTATATGTCCTCTCTCCGGTTGTAAATGTCCTTGTTCGACACGTCTAGTAGTGTACTTAGATGTGTTATTCAAAAGGCTGACGTGTCAGAGCGATGCCCAGCCCCAGTCAAAAGCATTAAAAATAGATCCAAATTACACTCGCGGAAGTCAAACCATTTTTGATGATTAATTTAATTTCCATGAAATTTTTCAGCCCTTATTCCCTGTTATTGAGAATGTTGTTATAGATGTGACCTTCCTGCTGAATGGCCCTTCTTTTATGAAATATCATTAATAGACAAACGAGAAGAAAACGCACAAGTTTCCTTCTGGCAAACTTATCAAAATAACAGACATTTTAAATTTATATTATTTTCTATATTATTATTATTATTATTATTATTATTAACAGAGCAAAACTCAAAGATATTCAGGTACGTAAGACACAAGACAAACAACAATAAAAGAAGAAATAGGCTGGAAAAAAGGAAATAATCAATTCCTTAAATAATTGGTGACTTTTGCTTTTGCTCCACAAAAAAATATTAAACACAGGCGCATCATTTTATCTTACATTGTAGTCATCAAATGCATACGCAAACATTGCATGCCTCGCCAATGCATACAAGGGATTTCTCCAAATGAGAAGCACAACCCGGGGAGAAGATCACGCACGAGAGCGCGCAAACAACGAGCGAGCGCTCTGCAAACCGATGCTCCTTTCAATTGGCGAGCGGCTAGAGGTCAAGTGAGAAATTATGAGCGTTCGCATTGCAGGTGTTGGAGAAGCAGACAGCAGCAGGTGGTCTCATCAGGTTGTTGTGCTCTACTGTTGCTTGTAGCAAGTCATGTGGAAAAGTGGAGAGGAGCACTTAGGGTTGTCTGTGCTTGATTAATAAGGACACAGAGAGGCAAATATGTGCACACAGTCACCGGGTAATGAGCCGCAAATGTGATTAGGTCTTTACGCTGCACCTGCTTCCAATTGAGCATACAGCTTAGCCACCCCATGCAACAAAAAAACCTGTACATGCACACTCCCAGCGACAAACAACAAGTATGTGTTAGTGTAGGTGTGTGTGTGTGGGGGTGTGTGTGAGTGTTCTGATGCTTGTGACACTGTTGACAAGTGAACACTTGATTGCATTGCTGTAGTCTCTTTAGACTTAAGATACAGATGTTGCCTCCAATAGCTGCCTTGATTGCATGACGCTGCACTGACACAAAGTGTTATTACCTTGCATTGAAACGCATTAGACTTCACACGTGGAAGGATTCCTCATTGCAGTAGTGAAGTAGTGCTGTGTAGTTAAAGATTGGACACGAGAGTGAAGGTAGACCCCCCCCGCTCTTCAGGGATCATCTCTGCGGGTTTTCCTTTTCAGACCGACACAGCTATCGATGACGCCTGCAATCGCGCGGCACAAGGTAAAGAAGGTGAGGCTAAGGGAAGCGAAGTAGGCATTGAAATCATCAATGCCGCAACAAAAAAAGCTGCGCGTGTAAAATACTGAACCCCTGCAACCGATTCAATGCACGATGAGAAGAACCTCACCGATGCTCCTCGCACCACATTGCGTCTGAATGTTGCACCACGAAAAAAAAACAAAGAACACGCCGTCAACTCCCAACTCGTCCAACATCGGCGCTCGGTCACTGACCCTGTGCCAAACTCTGACGCTCTAGGTTCTCTTCCAGGTTGTCAGCGACAGCGTGCCCAGTTTCCCTGTTACATGGTGACTTTTCAAAATAAACTTCCATGTTGACAGGAAACATACAGTTTCCCTTTGTTACGTTGTGACTTTTCAAAATAAACTTCCATGTTGACAGGAAACATACAGTTTCCCTTCATTACGTTGTCACTTTTCAAAATAAACTTCCATGTTGACAGGAAACATACAGTTTCCCTTTGTTACATTGTGACTTTTCAAAATAAACTTCCATGTTGACAGGAAACATACAGTTTCCCTTCATTACGTTGTCACTTTTCAAAATAAACTTCCATGTTGACAGGAAACATACAGTTTCCGTTCTTTGTAAACATTAACTTTAAATGTAGGTGCTCTTAGGGTTTACTTGCAAAACAAAACTATGTGGTCAGTTATGGTTAAAATAAGTAAAATAAGTCACCTTTGACTCGGTGTTCACCCGGGACCCAGTTTGACTGACTCAGGTTGATACTGCGTACTTCTCATGGTAACATTTATATTTGCATTCCAAATCACTATTTAAGATCTCTTTGTAACCAATGAAATGTCTAACTAGCAAAAAAACAATTATCAAAAAATATCCTTAACGCTGAACATCTACCTCGTCTACTCCCCACCACACACACACACACACACACACACACACACACACACACACACACACACACAATCACATGTAAAGGGTAGGGGGAAAAAAGATTAAATGTGGTTTTGAAGAAAAAGTCATTAAAAAGAAGTGATAAGTTTTTCCTCCTTTCTTTGTTTCTTTTTCATATTGTGGTATTAATGAAAATAATATTCCATCAGAAGGTCCCCCTCTGATGAATATCCTGTATATATATGCGGCTGCTCTGCCCTTTCTCAAATGTCTCTAAGCCATATAGAGTGAAGACCCCTCTGTGGGGAGCAATGAGGACACACATTGCACTTCTCAAAAGAGAAGTGCAAAATTAGGATTCGTGCGTTTTAAATGGATTTGTCGAGCTTTGACGTCTTTCTTTCGGGAGGACCGGGTCGCACGAGCCCAATAAACCCGTCTTTATCGAGTTACGGCCGTGTTTGCACCCACGCGGAGTCGAGCGGGCCAGCTGAACCCCGCAGTTGTAATCTTGTGACACCTGACTACTCATGCAGTACACTATTGCAAAGGAAAATTTAATTTCCACTCAGTGATCGTTTCTAAAGTCGGTCTCGTCACGTGACTCTGCCGACAGTCAAAATAATCTATTTATACCCGGGCTCTTTGTCTTATTGTTGACATTCCCACTTTCTTTATACTTAAGCACTAAACCACTGGCCTTCAGAACAAGTGTTCTGAATATTTAATACAATACTGTACGGATCAGAATATCACCAACCCGATGGTGTACAGTCATACGTGTGTTCATCGATAAAGGAAAATGCAGATTCAACACTATTTATTTAACATCCCCTCGCAGCATTAATGGGTTAACGCATACAATTAACATGCCGTACGTATCTATTGGCACAAACGGAAAATAATATTCATAACTAGTGCATAATGAAAGTAAGAATTGTTGTTTTTGCCAATTTATTTAGCTAATTATATCGTCTGCTTCCAATCAAACCGGAGTTGATGATTGTCTTGGTGGTGTGTGTTCCGCATCTCCCAGCGGAAACTACGCTGGCTCTTCGTGGAGCGACGGCTGTTACTGCGTATAGTTTTTTTTTTTTGTTGGGGGGGGGGGGGGGGGGGGGGTGTCATATGTTTTGCAGATTGAAAAGCCCCTTGAGGCAAATTTGTGATTTTGGGCTCCACAAATAAAATCAAACTTGACTTGGAAAAAAAAAGCGCAGATGCTGCAGTTTGCCGTATCAACTTCCAATGTTTATTGCTGTCAGACGAAAGCACAGAGGGACCGCGCCGAAATGTGCATTCCTAAATTAACTGGCAAGAAGTGGCGCGTACGCTAGGTGACTTTGTTTAATCGACTTCCGCTGCTTTGTTTCACACGAGCCACGCGCCACACGAATCAGCGGCGAGCCCGGCAGGGCGGTCTGAGTCAGCGGGCACGATCGCATGTCACGCCAGCTAGCGACGTCTGTGGAGATCCTTCCTCACCTGTGGATCACGAGTGCCTGCCAGTGTGACAGATGGCCACGGCACTAATCAAGGTGATTCAAAACTATATCCACATCGCAGAAGGATTTCCAGCATTTGGAAGCGGGGACTCGTTCAGCGGCAGTTGTTCAGGGCTGACAGGTGTTGATTGGAGTGTTGTTTGTCTTCTCATGGACCTGATATGTCTGTGGGGCTGTTGCTCAAAGCTGTCAAATTTATTAAGTGTGATGGGGTGCGCACTTTTGTAAGCGCTATCTCGGGTTTTGGATGTTTACATTCTGAGTTAGATTAACGCTGACAATCTGGCTGCGCGGAGGTGATTTCAGGTGGTGTTTCAAAACGAGGCCTTCCGTATTCAAAAGTCTCGACCAAATCAGGAATGGAAATCAATTCTGGACCAACAATGATAAAAGGATGGTTCTAAAACACGTGTTTAACATTTTAACTTTTTGGAATTTCCCTTTTGTGTTGAACATTACCAGTATAATAGTTTCTTTTAAGCATACTATGTCATTTTAACAAATTATCAGAGCTGTAACTATCATTATATACAAAAAAAAATGAACTGATAAAACAAAGTTTGTATTATTATCATTATACCATCATTATATTATTCATATTATTATAACACCAGTACAAATATTGATAATAATAATAATTCTGTAGTGTGGATTTGTTTATGAAACCTACACTTCTTAGTACAGGTGTGTATGTGGCGGACAATTAGTTTAATCCTCTTCCTGCTTGATTGCAGTGCAGCTTTACGGGGTGATGTGTTTATCCATACGTCTGTAATATAATATGAAAAGCATGATGGACCACATACTGATGAAGGCATTGAAAATCCAAAATGTTCAGTAGAATGGTTCTGTAAATATGTAAACTATTGTGTATATATATATATATATATATATGTGTTTTCTCTTGAGATAGAGTAGTACATGAATACATCCCATCACTCTTACTGCACTTTTTTTAATACTGTGTTGTAGACAAAAACAAAACCTGACAAAATGTACCGTCTGTATCGACGCGGGTATAAACAAACAATCTAATTCAGACGGTATTACAGTCACGGATGATGTGAAAATGTCACACAGTGGCGCAAGTGAGGGATCACGTGTCATAACCCTTGTGTATAATTTAAGAAATCCTTAAAATGACACAGCAAATCTGAATGTTAGCTCGTCCTGTGAGCTGCAGTTGAGCTGTTGGAGATCTGCTCTGTGGAGTCCGTGAACACGCATACTGTACTGTATGTACTGTATCTCTAATTAATACGTTTCTTCAATCCAAAACATGCTTTGATAACGCTGCATATTTGTTGTAAGCGTTCGCACACAGTAATAACTAATGCAGGTTGTCAAAAACCAAAAAGAATCGTTACTGGAGCCAAATGCCAGCAACGCTTGCTCTGGAGATAAGCGGTGACTCACTTAGGTCTGCTCTGCATGAAAAGCACTCTCCAACGTAATCACCAGTGCTGTTCCTAATTGATTAAGTCAACATGATTGACTTCTCCTGCAAAATGCCCCGTGTTTCAGACAATTTTCCCCGACAAAGACACCATACAGTATGTTACGTACGCAGCATCCGGATAGATGACAGCGCCACAATTGGTATTCTCCTCACAGACGCTACATCTCGGAATGACAGCTTTTATGGGATCCGGCGGAAGGAGACACTAATATCCCTTACATGATGGGAGTAAGCATTACATGGACATAAAAAAAAAAAAAAAAATTCAGAAACCGGGATGTAAATCAGAATGTTTAGCGGTGTCAGTTGAGCATTAGCAACAGATGATGGTTGAATCAGTAATTCTCCCAGGATGAGAGCCGGTACCACTGGGACTGTATGTTAAAAGACTCTGTGTGTGGAGGAGAGAGGAGATGGGATGTGTAAAGATGACGGGAAATTAAAATGTATTAAATGAGACGACCGAGCGCCGTACAGCGTTGGACAGGAGATTTGTAGGAGTTTTTCAAGTGATTAATTGGGGCAAAGCTGTAGGAGTGCTGAGAATCTCCGGACACAAGAGTGGATTTTCTTTTTTTAAATATTAATGCTCAAAGAGAATCAGTAAGACTTTTTTTTTTTTTGGTACATGTCGTTCTCATTATGTCTCTAAACCAAGATCAGTGAGGAGTAAAAGCTACAAACTAGGATTCCTCTTTACTGTTTACCTGTCATTTTGCATTCCATATTAAATCACAGTTAGTGGGAACACATGTCACTTGTAATTTGTTACCGATGTAGTACCATGATGCATTTCGATTTTTAGTAATTATATTGCAGCTACTGGTGGAATTCTAGATTGCCTTGCAATGAAACTAATAACTGAAGTCTATGTGCTTTAAACATGTTACAGTGTGTGTGAAGGAAGGTTTCTTTGCAGAAGAACAAAAGCTAACGGACGGTCAATACAACAAACAGACATATTAGTGGCATTTGAGTCCATGAAGCTTCTTGTAAAGAATCTAAACTGGTGGATGAAATAAAAGTAACTTAAATTGTGACCTGATAATGGTCAAATTCACAAATACCATGAATGTCTGCACTAAATTGCATGGCGATCCACCCAATGCTGATGTACATTACACACAAAATAAACCCCAAAAAAGAACTTAAATGTCAGCTTGCTGGTAGCGCTGAGGGACGAGTCAAGAGATCACCAAACATCCCTCTTTCTTGCAACCTTTTCCAGCTCTTCCTTGGGGACCCCAAGGCGTTCCCAGACCGGTCGAGTTATATAATCCCTCCAGCGTTTAACCCTCAATGATATCCCGAGATTCTGGAGCTCCCACGCTTGGGGCAGTGACTCACTCCCAACCCGCAGGGAGAGGACCATGGCCTGGTGCCTTCAGCTACTGACGACCATCTACAGTACCGCTGGTGACCAAAGTGGTATATTCCATATTATGTTGATTAAAGCAAAGGTAATGTCGGCGGCGTTTCTCCCAAAACAGATTTAGTGTTGCAAATCATTAGATTTATGAGATACAGCACTTCTTGAAAGAAGTTATTAGCGGACATGTTCAACAGCGTCTAGTCAAAACAGGAAGCACCCGGCAGGGGAAATAGACAGTGACCTCTTTCTGCATCGGTTTACCCTTCTGCCTTTAGCCTACAGTCACTCCCGGGAGGTTTGAGAGTTTCTCAGGCAATCTGGCTCAATACAGAGTTATCATACCTTTGGATCGCGGATAAAGCCAACAATTGATTCATTATCTTTGTGCATCAGCTCCCTGAGGCTGAGGAGGATACTTGTCAAAGTGTCAGTAGTTTAATGGGCAAACATTCAAGGTCAGAGCCAACAAAAGGAGACGAGGGGAGAGATAAAAGGCCGGCCGTTTAATTTGTTGCTGATCAAACTAGCAACGCGATGAAGGAAAACATTTTTTTTTAGAAGCGATGGGGATGCTTCCGGAGCTAATCCTCGTTAACCGATGAAGTCATTTCGCTGACTTTGCGTATTGAGCCCGCTCTTTTGATGAAAGGATTTTTTACTTTATTGTGGTCTGCTTGTTTCGCCTCCACAGTCTACTTAATTGATCACATATTCCTCTATATTATCCCTTACTATGACCCTGCACAACCTGGCCAGGCAAGAGCAAACACCACGGTTTTATTAATACGGAATGACTTTTGGCTCACTCCCGTTCCCGTTCCAGCTTCTCCTCCGAAATGTCCTTAGCCCAGTAATTTTCAGTGGAACTGAATATTCTTTTATGTCGTTAATCAGAATTCCTCTCCAAAAGCACTTCTTGGATCCCGTTTCACTTCCTCAATAGACAGGGGAAAGATCCATTTTCTAGTTCAAGGGAATTCAAATAAGGGGAGGAAACGAGAGGCTTATCTGATCAGAAGTGAGGCCTTTGAACAGAAATGCTGACATGATCATTAAATTGAAGCTCACAGAGACAGTAATATAGTACAGTACTGATACTTTTGTTCACCTATTGGTAGCGTAATAGATTAGAGGACCCTTTTGACTCGACATGCTCGTCTTGCAGTTTTTTAAAGGCTTGAGATCAGTGTGTTCCCGGGATGGCTTTGATTGAATATTCATGCCATGAATACTTAACATATCGCGCTTCTTACCCCTCTTAACCCCTTATGCAGCAAATGTTTGACCACACTAAGAGGGTATCATGCAATCTGCTCTATTGGCAACGTTCCACCTACAATTGCCACTTTCTAATTCTTTGTCTGCAGGCCGCATTTCTAAGGAAAGCATAAATCAAGACTTAAGGGCACTGAGACAAGTTGTGCTTGGCACGAAATCAATGTTGTACAGACCTCAATCTCTGAGGATATTTGCCAACCCCCCCGAACCTCACTAACAGCTTCCTGGAGTTCCCTGCGATGTTAGCGAGCACACGTCACGCGTCACATCTCGTCTTCTTGCCAACTGTCACATCCAGTCAAAAGAGTGGAGCTGCCGCTCTGCCCACACAGGCCACTGGCATTGTTTGTTTCAATCAACGGCCATAGAAAACCAGCACCAGAGTTAATTAGAGTTACAGTCCAAAAGCCCAAAGGTATAAAGGCATTATAGACCAGGGGTAAGACGCCCCACGAGGTAAGAAGCCCGGTCATACAACATTTATGTTGCAGTTAAAGTGAAAGCAATGCAAAAAATTGGAAAATAAAGTTAATCTTCTGCAATAATACCAAATTCAAAGATCCCCCCCCAGATGCATCGTCCCTTTGTGAGGAAGCATATTATCAGGTTGTGGAGGAAGATTTTATATTCAGTTTTATTATCAAAGGTTAATGTCTTTAACTTCTTCTGTACATATTTTATTGGTACTCAAATATTTATTTCGAAAGAAAAGAGACGTCTTTCTTAAAGAAGGGGCGTCTTGCTGTGAACCTTATGGTATTTCTAGTTCAGACGAGCTGAGATGAGCCCACACCGTCACATCCTTCTGCTGAAATGAAAAGTTTATCAGATAAAGAAAAACACAAATGACTCCTATAGAAACTAGTGAGAGCGTGTTCTGGGTGGCAGCAGTATTTCTCATGGTCTGGCCATCTCACAGAGCCGATCTGAAATACAATGTTGGAGATGATCGAGTCTTAGTGTCAATACATCACCTTGGAAAATTACCTCTTCTCTGCTTGGCCTACTTTAATCTCTCACCCTCTATTGAAAGAATGAACACTCTCTCCTCTGTCCTATTGACAACGTAAAATAGGTTTGCCAGCTTGATTGACAACTTTGTCCAACTGACAAAATGTAATGCAGTCGAGGACAAAAAACAGATCAGGAATTCTTTGGACCCAATCTGGTGCTGCCGATTACATTTTTTTCTCTCTGCCGTCTTCTTCTTTATTGTATCAGATGGGTCTTTTGAAGTATTGAAGGTAGTGTTGCATTGTGTGTTGTCTGTGCGTGCTCCTGAATGTGTCTCACACACACACACACACACACACACACACACACACACAGACATGGACGTGGTCTCATAAATATGTGGGAGAGGTAAAAGATTCCACAAAGCTCGACATGGAAGTCATTAGCATTACATTACACTGACATTTTTGGCATTTGGCTCAGACCTTTATCCAGAGTGACTTAGAATGACAAACAGAAACACATTTCATACAAGCAGCACTGAGTGCACAAGAGGTAGAGCTGCTCTGATAATATTTGTGTGACTACGTTTATTTTTTCTTTTTTTCTTTCAGCAATTGAATAATTCAGCAAGGTAAACAACAGATGAGATTGTAGACATCAAAACACACATTCTGCTAAAATGCAAATGTCATGAAAAACAATCAAGTACTAACCAGATGGTATGAATGCAGCTATTATAACTTAAAGCTATTCCCAGGCTGATATGAGTTCTAGTTATGAATATGTTTCTGAGCGGAAACACGGCTCAGCCTACAACACGACGCCCGCGTCTGTGAAAACGTGTGCGATGTAAATGAAAATGTGCGGTGTCAAAAAAAACCATTCACCTTTATGTTAGCTAACATGAACATCTCAACAGCTGGGCCACATAAGAGATGAACTGTAGATTGCGTGGCCTTTACAGGTGGCGACGCAAATGTCAACACCGATCTTAAATCTGAGGAAACGCTGGTCTGATGACGGAGCGACGAACCACGATTAATAAAGACATATTCGTCAATTGATGAGTGTATGGCACTACATATAGAATGATCAAATACATTGTTGTTGTTTTTTTCCAGATTTGAGATCTTGAACAGCTTTTTGTATTTTTTTTGTCCCACTCAATAAACAGTAAAACAATCAATTACTGTAAATTTGAAGCCGGTATTAAAATAATTGCTGAGTAAATACGCACGCATCGAGACTGCTAAGATCAGTGGGTTGAGCTCACACATTGCAACAAATGTATTAGCTGGGAACTACAATCGTCAAATATTTGATCTCGGTAGAGAATGACCTTTCATTGTGTGGCGTGTCAATGCAATTATAGCTTCCAACAAGTGTAAAAATCACAGTCTCCTTCACAAGTCTCCCAGTCATACAACGGTGTCATCCAAAGGTGTCAACATAATTGAATTAGCAGAGGATAATGATGGCCAAGCTTGGACAGTGCCAATAATTACAAGATGTTCAGATGTGTGCTCAGATAATGCTGACATGCTCCATCTGGAGAAACTGACCTTGTGTTTTACACATGTGAAGACAGAAGGGGTGATTCCAAAAGTTCACTTCGGCGTAGCTCGTTGTGCTTGAAAACATCATTGAAAAATCGTTCATTTAAAACAACATGGATGCTGGTGAATGGCTCAGCTCTTTAAGGCAGGTGGTAGCCTCCCCTGGCTTCACACCGGCATTCAAAGGCAGAAAATGTCTTTTCACTCTCCCCAGGTATCATCAAGCTGCCAGCAGCGACAAATCATTACGTTGGACATCAATAACGCCATGTGTCTTACATTACCGGGTGCACAAAACACATTTGCAAAGATAAATGCGCCGTCTATTCCCCAAATATTCAAGTTTTTAAAGGAAAGAAAATCAACTAGCAACCTGATTAGTGGGGACCGAGTGAGGCAACATCTCTGCCAAGTGCCACGAATATTTCAAGAGGGGAAGCATAAGACAGAGGCAGGGGTTAATGACACCATTCTTGCACCTTGCCAACACGATCTGTACCGCCATTTCCATTAAGACATGGTTGAACCTCTTTCATTATTTTACCTGACCTTTGCAAAAGGTTAGTTGTAGTTCAGCTCCGCGGTTATCATTGTCCCTCCAACCGAAACAATGAACTTATCAGTCACAGCGAAACCAATATATCATAAGTAAAGCACAAAGGAGTAAGTCAAGTCACAAGTCAAGTGGAAAACGGGTCACTGTTTTAACATTGTTGTTAAACTTAGAGGGGGCATATCATGAATAACTCACTTTGTCAGTGCTTGGGTTCATACAATAGGAGTGCAGTCAATTTTTGGGCTCTCAAAGATCAGAATATATGATTCAACAAGACATTCAGATTTGTCTCTCCTTGCTATGTCACACCCAGGCTCAACATACTATGCATGCATATTATAAATGAGCATTTCATGTTCCCTTGAAAAGTATTATTCTTTCAAATATCCAAAACTAGGTGTACACATTTTTTAAACGTCATACCATCCAGTTAGCTGGTGCTTTGTATTTCTAAAACCTGTCCAATTGCAAAGAGGAAAAAAAAAGTATGTCTCCTAATTTAGTCTATGCTTAGGACAAAATTTGGGGATCCAATCCTTAGGGATCAGACTTCCGGAACAGAAACCTTTTGCTATTCCAACAGGGGATTAAGGTAAGGGGATACTCATCTTAAAGGATAGAATTGGGTTAGGGTAGTGAGTTCTCTCAAGGAAAACTTCTTGTGGAGGTTGGCCCGGCTCTGCCTGCTGGGCTTATGTCTGCACAAGAAACTGGAAGTGGAAACGGCTGCATTGGGTCTTTTTACATGTTAGTTCCAGTTGTGATGTCACATTTTAAACTAGTGAAGCTGTATTTCTGAGTTCACAGTGAGTGGGGTCAGTATGTGGACAGCGGCGGTGGTGGAGGGAGACTAATATATTTTACTTAAAGTTTTCTATATGACATTCTGAACATGAATACAGCAGAAAACCACTAGTTTGCTGGATATAGTGGAGTAATGTGTCGCTGGGCAAAGAATGAAGTTCCTCTCGCTCTGTGTGTTGTAACCCGAGTTTCTCTGTGCTCACATGTCCCTGTTTCTGTACTCATATGGCAGATTCTGCTGATAACTGTCGCTGAGGTAATGTAGCGCACACCCTCTAGTCCCCGCCCAGGTAAGCGCTGTTAGCTCTGATTGCGCTGTTAGCTCTGTTTGCGCTGCTAGATCTAGTTGTGTTAGATCTGTTAGCTCTTTTTACGCTGTTAGCTCTGGTTGAGCTGTTAGCTCTGTTTGCGCTGTTAGCTCTTTTTGCGCTGTTAGATGAGTTTAAAAGCACATACAGTACATATTATCAGCAGAATTTACTTGAAGCTTCTAAAGTAAAAACAGTTGCCCCTTGCAGAGCATTACAATATATAAATTTTGAATCAATATGACCTGATTGCACCCAGTATTTTGGTATCACAGTTAATGGAACCACCTATTTTGGTATATTGTTGGATAGTTTAAACTCTTAACAGTGCAATATATTTTATAAATTAAATTGGTTTCTTAGGTTTAATGTTTATCAACCAAACGATTCGTACCTGTTAAATGTAGCCGAGTACAAAGGACAATATTTCCCCCTGAAATGTAATAAAACACAAAAACAAAGTAGGACAACATAAACTACACTAACTACATTAAAATTGTACTTAAGTATATTTAGTTACCATCCACCACTGCGTAATGGTTACAGAGTTATACTCCGTCTTATCAGCTCAAACTTTCATTAGCATTGAAATGTGTCGGAAGGAGCAGCTTGCACATATGCAATAAACCCAGTAATGGGGGACCATCAGGACTCGCTCTGTCCTTCACCCACTATAGTGAAATCTATTCATGTCATACCACAGAGATCAAACTATACTCCTTTCAGAAATGACAATTTCAAGTTTGGGGACAATAAGCTGGTCAAGGTTGCTGTCTAATAAATGACTTCTTGTCATGTTTGCAGATGCTCAAGGTCCCCTGACGTCCACCAGCTGGGATAAGGCTCGGTCCCTGAAGCCGATGTCACTATGATCAAGCGCACATAACAGGCAGATGCCTCTGAACTGGCAAACAAAAGCTATTCTGTGACTGCTCTATTGTTCACCCCCCCCCCCGCCCCCCCGCCCCCCCCTATCTCTCTCTATCTCTGCCATGTTCTTCTTCTCCTACTGTTATAAACCGAAAGGCATATTCATGAGGGAAGCATAATTAACCAGTCAGGGTTTGGATGACATCCAGATGGATGAGTTATTATTGCCATTATTGATACTGGCTGGTATGAGCCCTGCTATCTGGGATTAATGTTGTTAGAATTTAGAAGCCCGACACCATCTTACCACTTAGTCCCATGATGAATAGTGTTAGGCAAAGTCGTTTGCACTGACACTCACTTACTTCCCCTCATTTTATGTACTTTGCTTGCCTTATTAAGGCTCTTACCACTGGCTTAATTGCCTATTTAGAATTCTCCTCTTTGTGACCTAGATGTGTTTTATTTGGTGAATGTAATTAAGTTACCTGTAAATATCTTCGCCAGAGCCCCATCAATCTCTGTTATGTGGGAACTCTATTTTTGTTTTAATTAATTTAATGGCCGCTGTGTCTGGACACTATTAACCTCAATGCAACCAAGGGGAGAAATTGGTTTCACTTGTGCTAAAGACGAGGCATCCACGTTGAACTGCTGCTCGATAGATTTGTGTTAGTGTACTGATCCACTGGGCTGTATAGATGCTCTGGCTTTGTGGATTTACGTGCCACTAGTGCTACAAAGTGTAGCAGCGAATACTGTGGGCTGAGAGAAACGGTTCTATCAAAGGAAAGGCCCATTTCGGTTTACGGCAACAGCCAACACCAGCGTGGCAGGCCACTTGTGTACTGTTGTTCAAAAAGGCTTGAGATCAGAGGTCTTCAACAGGGGGTCCGCTACCCCTAGGGGGTCCGCGGAGGTACTGCAGGGGGTCCGTGAAATTTTTTGGTTGATTAGAAAATGTATTATTTATTTTTTCCAAACATGAATCTGTCCGTTTTATTAATAGTTCAGTATTGTATGCAAGATAACGGGTATATGTTTATGCATGGCAGTGGCACTAATAGTCCATCACTCATTTTCATTTCCACATTTATGTTTAAAATAAAAACGTCACTTTGAATATCTTGTATGCATGATCATCATACAAGGTGTGTTTATAAATGTCAGCCTACTCACTGCACCTTTAAAATAAAAACATGAAGATATGAACCTGTGTATTATTTGAATAGCTTAGTATTGAATGCACAATAACAAGGTATGTTTATACATGGCACTAGGCCCAGTTTAATATAAAACACAATTTTAAACAATATATATAGTCGGGGGTCCCTGCTCCATGTCTCTATCAGTTTGGGGGTCCTTGGCAGACCCCTGCTCTTGATCATTAGTCTTGTTTTGTCCATCAATGGCAAATACATCTCCAGTCATCAGTTTTCGTACCAACAATACACGGGCACCACTTATGATGATGACAAAACTGACATTTTGAAAGTTACCCACAGCAGCCTATGAGGGATTAGAGTGAAAACATTTCTTAAAACCAATTCTCTTAAAATGTTCACGTTGCAAATTATTGCCAATATTGTTAAATGTTTAATTTTTCATGGAACAACTATTTAGAACATCATTCAAGATAGAAAAAAAAAAAAAAAGAGGAAAACACATACACCCCTTTCAAGGGAATCCTGATGTGTGGAGCATCCATTAAGAAATGGGACACATCCCATCACTATCCCTACCTCCAACCCCAAAGAGCACGGAGGACATGGCGGATGCCCTCCAGAAACACTTAAATGACATGAAGGAACAAGCTCCTTCCTTATTAATGTGCTCTTTTACAAAGCGACACACCATGCACAGTTCCCCCAGGACAAGGGAGCGCAACGAGAGCCTGTTCATATTTTAAAGTTGGGCAACCCGTCCTTTAAAAGGTACTGTAGTTAATCAAGATGCTACTTCACCGCTCTGGTAGTCGCTTTGCACATTATGTATATAATGATTCATGAAACGGCAACCTCTGGCAGGAGCTACTAAAAAGGCGGTCATTTTGTTTTTTTTGTAATTTACACCATGGTGACAAAGAATTCATAACCTAAAGTCAAAAACAACCAAGAGGTGCACGACCACGGTTTACGTTAACATGAGAGAATAAGAAAAGACCTTTTTTTTTTATTTTTGCTGTTTAAATATTACTGCAGAATGAGAATGGATGACTGAACAAAATTTAACAAAATATCTTTTGGAAGCGATTGGCAGTTTAGGCCATGATATGTGTTCACAGTCCAAAGGACAGGGCTGAATGCTTGGGTGGCGTTGTACCTATTAAAGTTGGTGCTTTAGAATGGGAGAAATGCTTACTTTGATTTCCCTCAGGCTTTTTGATCTCTGAGCGGAATGAAAATGCTCCTTCTGTGGCAGCATAAAAAGGTACAACCCGGGAACACAAAAAACACACACGCACACATCGTTTGTGCACGCACACACACACACACACACACACACACACACACACACACTTACGAGCGAACTTTACAGGCCTGTGCTCCTGCAGTCCAGGGCATGTTAGCAGTTAAAAGATCCCTTCATTAGTGAATGACCTTGCGTGCGTTATAGAATATGATGGATGCAGGGATGTAGTGCAGCATGACAAGAGGATGGATTGTGTTGCACAAGCAAAGCAAGTTTACGCTCCACACAGTAGTACTCACATTTCAGTGCGGAGCCGAACAAATTATACACGAGGACATCGTCACAAATCCATATTTATTGGGAGGTATATATCAGCAGTAAAAGAAAAGAAAAAAAAAAAAAAAAGTGTGCATTGCTTTTACGCACCCGCCCGCCCGCCCACCTGCCCTCACATCCACTCGCACCTCTTGCTCCTTTCTGCCTGTTCAAAACACGGGGGCTATATGCATGTGGCATTCTGATCCGAGATCTCTGATCCCTAATTGCACATGAGCAATAGACGATTCTCAGGGGCGGGATGAGCAGATGTGCTGTGTGGCCAGGAGCGCTTTGAGTTTGCCATTGCTGAGAGAGAGAGAGAGAGAGGGAGTGTCGGGGGGGGGGGGTGTCTGGATTGGCCATTGGCAACTAATACAAGCCTCCACTCTGCAGGTGGTGCAAGTTGTGGTAGTCCAAAAGGTCTTTGTTTGTGTGTGTGTGTGTGTGTGTGTGTGTGTGTGTGTGTGTGTGGAACAGGAAGAGACAGCAGAGAAATTGCCAATAACCATTCCCTCTAGTCTCATCACGCATAAAGCTACAGGCTATTATTAATCATTTAGTGGGTTTCATAGTTTGGTTCACTGCTCATGCACAGCACCTGTCAAACCATGCTGTGGCAGGGAGGGTTCCATTTGATTAAGTCTCTTTAGCCTCCGCATCCTCCCCATCAAAAAGGTCACCGTGCATCCTTCTCCGAGAGCTGCTCTTATACTTTGTTTTGCATTTACATGTTGTCACACAAGCCGAAAATTGGGCCCACCTCACATTTACACAACGCAATCAATTTTCCTCACCTTCTGTCACGTGGCCCCCGTGAGCTCACGCGGCAATTTTTGTGTGGAGGATCATTTTTTTTTTTGTGTGACGGATTCCTCTTCAGTGTTTGTTGTGCACAGTTTGTCCTAAAGAATAGTTTCATTTCGATGTTTGGTGCAGTGGTGTCTATTTTTAAACGTTTTGTTGGTGATAACAACCCACGCATCACTTCTTGTACACGAGGGCATATTTTTCTTGGAGAGACCTGCCCACCAGCTGCTGTTTAAGAACATTAAATGCAAAAATCTTAGTTTTGAATTTTCGTTTGTTTTGTTTTTTTCAAACAGTACATTTTTGGAGCTTGTTTATGTGCGTCAAAGAGCCAGAGACAAATAAAGAAAAGGAGAAACTTGAGCTTAATTATACCAAAAAGAGATGTACGCAGTGTTTGCTGATTGATGGATGCCCTGAATCTGAAGCAGCTGTGTAAAAAATCCCTGAAATCTTGGCCGATAATGTATTCAGATACTTCATAAAAGCCTAGCATGACTACCCCCCACTTTACGTGACAAGAGAAAAATAGAATTTACATGCCTACAAGAATAACATGTGGTTAAAACAAATTACTTCTGAAATTGCAGTACAGATAATTGTATTTGCATGGTAATAGTACTGCCAGGGCACCTCTGTGTTCACTAAATCTCACCCTGGAACATTTACTTTACAAATTACACACTCTGCAGTTTTGCACTGGAGGAAAGTCTGAAATTATTAGAAATCATCGTACACCTTAGATATTAAACCACAGGGAACAAAAGTGGCTTTTTTTTTAAGAGCCGGCAGATATATATACGCAGAAAGACAGAAGTGCTGCAAAAAGGTTGAACGACTACGCCTTCCTGTTTCAACAGTGACTTGGATCCATGTGCACCAAAAAAAAAAAAAAAAAAAAGAGGACGAGGCTTTTGTATTCTCTCTGAAATTGGATCAGAGAAACTACTACATATATTAATGAATAAACACCACACACGGAGAGAGATACGGAGCAACCCCTGCATCATACTGATGCAACAACAAAGCAATCTAGCACTTGCGGGGTTTCTGGTTATTGTGCCGTGTGAAATTTCATGCACTAATTAACATGTAAGGAAGTGACGATGATGTCATGTCTTACCTCTGAGGGCTTGGAGCTGCCTCGGTGACATTTTGATCCCCAAGCTGCACGAGTTCCCCTCCCTGTGCGGGGCATTGATTGTTTACTTATTTAATAATTTTAGGGTTTTTTTGGGGGGGGTGGGGGGGTGGGAGTTGCACTCAAACTAACAAATAAGACTCGGGGTGTTTGCTTATGCCATGCGCGTTCACTATGGCACCGGGCTCTCACATTATCGGGATCAGGTTTGACATTATTCACAAAAATCGTTTTATTTAGAAAGAGGAAATAACTTCCTGGAAGATTTATCTTTGCGACGCTGACGGCGCATGCAAAAAAAAAAAAAAAAAAAAAACGGCACTCGATTAGTGAAGGCCAATTTGAATTCTGCTTACAAGTGACAATGATTTTAACGGTATGCAGTTATTGTATTCCTAACTTTAATTGAGAAAAACACAATTGTATTCTTCGCATTAAAACAACCACATCATTTAGTCATGTGGGTTTTACTTTATGTGGTCTTGAGGGAGGTCAGGTGTTTTGAAGTGGGGGTCGCATGACGCTCCTAGCCATAGTCGGCGCGTCGGTTCGCTTCCAGGCGGGAGTGCCGACACGGGAGCAAAGCGGTAAAACATATTTTAGCCACTTAAAGAAATCTATCAGTTTAAGTGTACGCTATGTTTAGAATGTTTTCATTACGGCCTGAAATGAAAGTAAAACTTAAGTATGCTCTCTGCAAAAGCCCCCAGATTCCATTATCAAAAGTAGCATCGATACATTTCCCTCTCTGTTCAGCTCCCCAGCTATAATCTAAATGTAGTGCACGAAACTCAATTCTCAGACTAAAATAAATTCTGCGGCTGCCACAGCTGTATTGCTTTGTCTGTAATACTGCCAACCACCATTGACTATTGATAAAACACTGGCTGTGGATAAGTAGCTCACGCAGCCCCACTCCCAGACACCTATCTATTACTTTAACTGATACGAACAACAGAGGAGGTCAGTTGCGACGTGGGAGTGCAGAGGAGGCCATGTTGAAATGTACTTTTGTCAGCATGGCAGCTTACCAAACAGTTAACGCTCAAACGTGTATTTCATGCCCCTGTGTCAAACGACGGCGGTCCGGACACATTCGGGTCCCCAACACTTTTGGTGGATGAGGTGCCAATCACCGCGGGCATTGATCGGATTTCACCGCTGCATGGCACCACTTCTCACTTGTTCGTAGGAACAACAAGCGAGTTTATCCGAGCCTTCATCGAGGCTTGATACCATAACAATGGCTGTCATGTTACATAATGCGTGACTGGTCTTTTTTAATAGAGTAAAACTAAAGTGCCAGTGAGTCATTCGATTCATTCATTCGGGTTGGAGCCGGGGTTGTAGCTACGCCAACAATAACACATTGTTCTGCCTCGTTACAGAACAAAGGTTTAAATGGACTCCACAGGCGGAGACAGAGGCATGTTTAGTTTGTTTTGTTTTACAGGGTTTTTGTCATTTCAGACAACTCCGCGTTCTGACGATAAAAAACAGAATTTTCGTCTCTTGTATTTTTCAATATGTCTGTTTCCATCATCATTCACCCAAAAAACAGCGCTGTGCTTTTAGCCTGCTTCAGTCCCCAAATGAAATGTCACTCCCCAGAGTTCCAGATGCCGTAAATTAGTTCCTTTGTGTTTATTTCTTATCTTCATAAATCACAAAATAGAATTCCACTCAGTGGAATAAGCCCCACGGTGTGTTTTAAATGTAAAACCAATAAATTCCTGACACAGGTTTTAAGATTCATATTTCAGTGAAAATGTAGCAGGGTAAATCAGATGTGGAAATACCACAGAGTAATGAATATTTCATTGTAAAGCACAGATCAAACCACATTTAGAGGACAGAAGAGAGGAGCCTGAACAGACAAGAGTGGCGAGTGTAGTGCTACAAAAGAAAGCCAATGTTGTTAAGACCTTTATTTATTCAATTAGCACAGCACTAAGTGGGAATCCTTGTTTATTCACCTGGAGGGAATTCCGGATTCAGGAATGAATTTCATCGCAATGCTGTCAATATCACACCTTTCCATTATACAGTAGTTTACCTCCAGTGATCTCTGAAGACTTCATCAACAGTCAATCAAAGGGAGTTTATGCGCAGCCTTGATTTGGTTTCCTCTTCCCTGCAAAACACAATTTGAATACCCAAGGCAACAACACAGTGAAAATGTATTATACATTCATGTTGCCCTCACTTCCACTACCATGAAGGGGCTGTTCTTCCCCCGTCAGTCAATCAAGGACAATAGGGGGATGTTTGTACATCACAGCTCCAGAAAAGAGAGAAACGAGCGGATCTGGTACACAGGAAATAGGATGAAGCCCGTCCCCCCCCCCCGTCAGATGCTGGATCTCTTTAAGATCGGTTTGCCCATGAGAGGTCCTTGATTCTCAGGCTGCTTCTATCGTAGTCACGTAGCTACGCTTTGTAATGCTCCGCAGATACCGTGACACGAGAGCAGTTAATGCAACGCTGTCTCCGACAAATTACACTCGTATGAAGAGAATTTGCAAAAGTGCTCCGAAAGGGAAAAAGTAGCTTTAGACTCTTAAGCTGTGGTGAAAAGTCACAAAATGCGTCATGGTGTCCATAGGTCCAGATCCAGGACTTCATGTTCTACCTCATGCCCCTCAGTGCAAACTTTAAGTTAAAGCACACTAAGTGTATATTTATCATCACTAGAAGAATTAGAGAAGATGTAATTACTCTGTGTTTCCGTAACTCTTTGTGGTGAATTGGGTCTTCTGGACCTACTTAATATTCATGCATCATTTGCCTATGTTCAATCTTCAAATTGAAGGTTAACAGCAAACTCTAAGGAACCGTATGGTCCCCTATATGCTGAAACTAAGGTGTAGGATGTACACATTAGGGTTAGGAGATTTGAGCCTTGAAGGCTCCTGTACGAAGACAATGTCAAGGAGTCTCACTGAGAAGTTATCAAAAGACTTTGTAAACATTTCTAAAGTCATTGATTTCTTGTTTTCTAAATGAAAAGTACATTGTTCAGTGATTTATAGTATCATAGTTGTATGTGTGTTGTTTTGTTGGAACAAAGTCTAAGGTATTTGTCTCATATGACAATGCAGTATCATCTATCTTTCATTCATGCTGTGTCTGCATTCACATATTGTTTATGCGCATTTTGAAATATCACATTAGAAAAGCTGTATGGAAAATGCAACTCTTGAGGTGTTTTGTTTTTTTTCCTTTGTTGAAAAAGAGACGCCGCGCCAACTGGATCATGGAAGAGCCGATGCCGAATAAATTCTGACATAACGGGAATTTTACTGACGTGACGTTTGGCCTCTTCTTTGATGTTCCCGGGAAATAACGTGAGAACGTATGTCTTCAGCTCCGAACAATACAGAACACGGTCAGTCACTAGCCGACAAGAAAGAACAACTAAAACTTGTCCATTTGTACGTTATAAAAGATTAAATGACTGAAGAGACTTGGGTAACATGTTATAATAACTACACACTATGAAGCTTTAGTTAAGTGTGAGTAAACACTTAATCCATCATTTATAAAGCATTGTTCCTACATTAACACTCATTAGTATGCAATTTATAACAACAGTTATACATGTTTTATTCTTGATTAATAAGCTTGTCTATTACGCGTTTGGTGATTATGTTTTCATACTTTATAAATGATGGATTCCCCATTTGTAAATTAAGTATTTTATTTATATATATATATATATATATATATATATATATATTACGAACCAATTCTAAAGTATGAAACCGCGACTTGTTTTGTTTCTACTTCTTCTGCCCTGTTTTACAGGCTTGTGCAGCCTTTATCTTCTGACCATAACTGTGCTGTAGCAGAGTTCATTTACTTTATTAATGTTAATTCTACATTATATTGTTCGGTGAATGTTAGTTTGTAAAATACGTGTGTTAAATGTTTGTTCCTTTGTTGGCGTGCAGCATACACAAAGTCCAATGAAACTGTCTCATGCTGACACACACACACACATATATATATATATATATATATATATATATATATATATATATATATATATATATATATATACATTATATATGTGTCTCTTTCATGGCATCTCTATAGTTTCTGTGCAGACCTTGAGTTGCTTAAGTTAAGTTCTCCAGTCCATTATTATCAAAGACATTCTCCGTGACGGACCGACTAGAGAAGAGATTTGATGTTTTCATTACACACGATACAAAATGATACTCGTCGAATGTCTTATTATAGATCTGTAGGATTTGTCTGCATATAAACATAATTGATACATACAAAAAGCCCCGAAATGGGGCTTGAAAATGTCTTCACATAAAACCTAATGGCACCATAAGCCTAAGTGAATCTGCAATAGATTCCTCTATGACAAGGCGGACTATTTGGCCAGAGAGTCGTAAAACAAAGGCTCCAAGTAATTACAACTACACTTAACGCTGTGCAGCTCACTTCCTGTGATAGTGGATGAACAGAAAGACTGCTCAATACAATGAAATGTGTTGAAGGACACACACACACACACACACACACACACACACACACACACACGCACAGGATCCCATTTTTAAATCTAATGGAGAAGAGGTTGAGGGTGAGAAAAAAATACTATTTACAAAAATTGGAGAGGGGCATATCCTCCTCTATTTATGTGGTCCCCATGCCCTTAATTTGATTTGACCAGAGTTCATTTCTCCACACTTCAAACAAACATGGCCACTTTGGGCTGATGCTCAATGTTAATGGTGTGATTAGTGCTGTATCTTTCCCTTGGTGTGGCAATTTATTTTGCCCCATTAAGCCTTTGAAGCTATGCCCTGCTGACTCAGATGCTCTTAGTAACAAACAGTAATATTAAAATGGCTATTACCACCGAAATATATCATCTGGAATGGCTTATAAGGTCATAACAAAGTGTACCCCCCCCACCGTGAAATGCCTGAAAAGGAAAGCAATATATCGACATGAATGTTCCCAGGGAAGAGAGATGCCCTACATTTTTATTGGAGATACTAACTGCGCATTTTTTACGTTACCCTTCGATTTGCTCGCCAGATCAAGTGGTCAAACGTGGAAATAATTGCATTAGATTACAATGTTAATACAGAGAGACCTCACAGTGGGGTACAAAACTGTAAGGAATCACACCATCAATCCGTGGCTGTCTAAACTAATCCTGCACATTAAACAACACATACTTCCATTTTCTGACCTGATGCCACAAACCATTACAAACCGCCTTCTCTGATTTATTTATCATCACTATTGCTAAGGTTTTAGCTGGATTCGGGCACACTGTCTTTGTTAGGACTGACTGTGCTTCAGGTTTAGCTCACTACTTAAGGATAGGGAACAGTCGTGTGTCGTTGGACGGAAGGAAACAGGAAATCCAACATCCGGTTGACCCTTCCAACCACCGAAAACCTCTTCCCTCTGCACATTTCAGTGAACTACGACAACCCCACGCTATGACGTCCTTTGCTCACAACCCAGACGCCAAAAAAAACAACTGTTGGGATTCTACGTTTCTGAGCAATACATATTTTTCATTAAGAGGTTTTGTATCAGCCTTGTATCAAGCTTACATAAATGCACAATGGCTGTATGTTTGAGTTTGTTTCAGTCGGATATTGTGCAACAAGGGAACCTTTTGATGCATCTATTGTTCTCTACAAACCTTTGTCCAAAAAAGCTTTTCCCATTCCAGTTTTCGTTCAATATCAGTCCTCCGTTTTTTTGGGGGGTTTTTTTGGACTAATTTCACTAAGTAGATCAGAGTAATCTATATCCAAATAGACCAGGCTCATTATAGAAGACATCTCCGGCACTGCAGACCGGAGTAAGAGTTGCCCTTTGCATTTCCAGAGGTTCAATATAATTAGTAAAGACTTTCCGCTCACTGATCTGGCCAATCAGATGCTCAATTTATAGGCCATAATCACATTTGATTTGACATCAACACAAGCTCTCTGGCACGAGCCCAAATGCCGGCTTAACGGACGAGACGTACAGTAACGGCAGAGAAGCGGCTTTAAATTAAGCAGAAGTGCATTGATTTGGGAAGTGATTTACGCTCAAGCGGCCTGCAGTTTACTCTCATATTTCAGCTGCATCGCAGAGTTCACAAACCATTAAAGCATGCAGGCTGGGGATGTGTTCTTTCTGACGATGATGAATTGCCTGCAGCTTATCAACATGAGTTGGCATATGGTGTGGGGACATGGCTTGATGGGGTGTCAATCAATCTGTCTGCGATTTGAATGTGCTCGTATGAGTTTCTGTGCCCGTGGTGAGGAGTAATCCCAAGATGCGTCTTAAGTAAGCATTAATTCAGTGTTGGAATATTTTGAGGTAGATTTAGCGGATGTTTAGGCTAAAGTGAGCTCTCCGTAGAGGTTTGGCGGATTAAGATTTACGCATTTTTTAAAGCAAGAAGCATTCTTATTCTACCAGAAAAGAAACATCATTAGGACCTTTTTGAAGCTCTTCAGAGAAGTCTCATTTATTCCATGACCTTTTTTTTTTTGTGTGCAGTATAAAACCAGACCTTTAGAGAACCAGATGCACTTATGATGAAGTACATTGGAATCATTTTTAAACAATATAAGAGTAGTGGATGGAAAGAGAGCAAAACTGATGCATGGCCTGGGTTTGGGTAATGATCAGAGATATAATCCCACACACACACACACACACACACACACACACACATATCCCAGTCAAATTCACTCACATAAGTGCACTACATCTTTACAGATACCTTGGGGTTTGAGAAATGATTTCAGATGCTTTTCTTTTTTTTTTGGCTAGAGCACAGCTTTCGGTGAACAAGGCTTCGGCTCTGTAGTTTTAAGAATAATTCACATAATTCCTGTCTGCACACAGTCCTCATATTTAGTTATATCGCAGCGTGTCTTCCCACTTGAAAAAGATTTGCAGCTTTTCATTCAACAGGACGTCTACTAACTTTTGCGGAGAAATCCATCACGTTGAGCATAAGATGCTGACTGCTTTTTAACAAACTGCTGCTACATCCTCTCTAAATAGTGCGTGAGCGTGTTATATATCGTGTGCAATAGCTGTAAGGGGGAGTAGGAACATATTGATACACTTCATTACACAACATTGCGTTTCATAACTGCATTATTTCTTTAGCTATAGGATCATTTAGACGCTCCGGTTGTGCAAAAGGTATTGCTATGATGTTGGACGTTACAGGGACATTTCCAAATAGCGATATATATATATATATATATATATATATATATATATATATATATATATATATTGCCTTGCTTGCAGTATTAGCATATGTTGAATCATGATACGTATCATATCACAGGCATGATCGTTGGTTGAAACCTCTTTCCTAGTATGTATCCAGATGTGTGCTTTTTTTCACATTTTGAATGCTGTCCTACATGGTTCTTTTTCGACTTGTTTTCTGTGGGTATGGAGAATACAAAAAAAAAGAAAGTATTTATAAGTAAGCCAACCACTCTTTGTTCTTCTTAGCTGCCTGGTTATGTTGTTGCTAAATAGACAGCATATGGTATAATTTACCTTTTGACCTGTCACATTGTTTACCAGGTGTCAATCTCTGTCTCCAGATATTGTGTGACTGATGATGAGACGATGTGTTCGACTATGACGGCTGGATCAAGTGCAAACAGCAAGTCTTTTATCTGTTTAGCTTTTTGTTTTAGATTCAGGTTTCCTGATGGAAAGCCGTCTCGGATTACTTCCCATTTGAAATGTTTCTTATTCTCCATCTGAACATGAAATGCTTCTTTGGTTTACTTATCATCTTTTATTGAGTTCTTTCCATTTAGGACTAACGGAGACACGATCGCATCGCTTACTCACTCATTTACCAACGTACGACTCGTTAACACCGGGACCACCAGGATCCCATCGCCCCCTACAGCGGCCGCAACCGTCTGCTAGACCGCCTACGTTAATTCATTATTTATGTTCACATGCACATCAATAATGCATTTTTTTTTTTTTTTTATGAAGTTATTAGAAATGATGGTAAACAAACCAAATATCACAGATCGTAGAGCATGATCGGCAACTTTTTGATGTCCCACACCAAACTACTATGTTTATATATCCAGAATATATTGTTTTTAATGCACCATGATGTGATTGTATTCCAACAATAACTCATATGGTTATAATGTATATAATAGGACTACAGTGGCAGTCAGAGGAATGAATGCACGGGAACGCTGTGTGTATTATTTTAGTACCTTTTTAGGTAAGACAACATCAAAAACACACACTCGCTTGAAGTTGTTATTTAAAGTTCTTTGCATTTTTAAAAACCCGGTGTTGACGCACTGTGTTGGCAGTTCTAGTGCTAATGTAAGCACAGTGATAAAAAGGTTATTTAGAGAAAACCATACATGCAAATGTACAGACTAAAATGAGAACAGACAAGCTCATGTAGCGCAGGTATAGAGCCGGCGTTCATTTGATGAAAAGCTGCCAACAAATACATTCACAAGAGGGGAACGAGCGCACATGACCGCCCGGTAAATAAAAATATCATTCTGGTCGCACGGCGCCGTCAATTTGTCAGGTGATTGCATCTTAAATTCCATTGGGAGCTATTCGACATCAGGTTAGCAATTTGTGATTTGCCAGTGCTGCACGTTAAATATAATCAGTCAGCATTTACTTGATAATATGGCATGCCTGTCATATAAAATATATTTTCCTGTATAGCTATGTGTTTTTTTTTTCTTTTCCCCCCATTCTAAAAGCAAATGCAGGGTGAATACAAATGTCTGTTTTCATCAAATAAGAATGCTGATGTGTGTCACGTCTGCAATGCATCTGGCGTTCTCAGCATTTTATTCTTTCAGCACAACGTCACATATTGTATTTAACTGAAACAGAGTTATTATGAGAGGACAAACGGATTTGTCCCATGGCAAAATAATAATGGCTTCTCGGCATAAGCCTTCATATTTTGCATATATCTGTGTTCATTAGTGTGTGTGTGTGTGTGTGTGTGTGTGTGTGTGTGTGAGGCCAATGGGTCACCCAGAAAATGTCCTTGAAAACTCTGTGAAAAACAACGAAACTAAGGCTAAGATAATACCATGTTGAAACTTAACTTCCCCGTTGATCCGTTGTAATAACAACCTTATGAATTTAAATGAGAATGAAAAAAAAAAACTCCCTTCAAAATGAGACCCAGAGAACAATCTGAAGCAGGTCCGACGGGAAATCGTTGCTCCGCTTCCTGTTTTCTTCAGCTTTATCTGGAAATAAAAAGGTATTAGGGCTCCGTTCCTTCACTCGCATTTGCGTCACTGATCAATTTGCTCCGGCCTCATGTCTCTACCTCTCCGTTGCAAATTCACCCCTCTCTCTCTCTCTCTCTCTCTCTCTCTCTCTCTCTCTCTCTCTCTCTCTCTCTCTACGTTCATTGCCGCATTTTGGCAGGAACAACACTGGAAGGCATTATCAGCCTGTCACCGAAATCGATGTGGCTGATAAAGTTGCTCCTCTGAATATGGCGCTCGGGCACGGCGCTCGGGTTATAAACATGCAAAATGGGTTGTAAAACATATTAATGAGCTGGCGTTAACCTTTTTTGGTATCTGTATGCACCTATCTGCATTTAAATGATACACTGTTTTAGGTTTAGGAATATAATTTACTCGTGCTTTTGATGGCAGTGATAGCTGTTTTTTTTGTTTAATTGAGTTCAGGAATGTGTCCAGAGATTATGAAAGGTACATGAGATAATGAAGGGTATGTATTATTTCCTGGTGTAATTAGATGTGATAGCTGCTATGGTTTTTAGTCATTCAATTCATTAATAATGTAATTCCCAGAAAGTACAATCATGCAGTGACTGACCTGCTGGAGATTTGATGAATTAAACGAGCTTCCACAGGCGACTGTTTTAGAGGAGAGACTATCAACCGTCGATGAGTAACGAAATAATAATCATTCATTGTAATGATATTTCAATTTAATCATAACTGTGTAAAGGCAGCCACTGATAAAGCCGGACAAGAGGTTAGCTTAGATCTGGTCAAGACTTGGTACAGAGAGTGAACTAAACAGAGTCATGTAGAAACTTAGTGCAAAAAGAGAGAAGTGTACATCCATAGACTACTGATGTACAACAGAGAATACACGTTACAGATACACAGAAAGCTACCTGATTGTTTACATTTTTTTATCCACAAGAGGGAACGTGAATCACGATGCAAAATGTTGATTGGCGATACATTTAATTTGTTATTCAGAGCTACTAAACCAGGTTTTTCATGGTTGATTTTAAGCATGAAACAGGACGTGTTATCTTTATTAACATTTGAAAAAGAGCTACAATCTTTTCCTAATGCGGGACTGGTGATGCTCTCCAGTGTCAAAGTGCACTTTGGGCTTTTCTACAGCACGCTTTGCTCCAAAAGAACTTGACCACTGAACATGATCCAAGCGTGGGAAAGCACCGGGCTTCGACTCAAATTTTGACATAGTGGCCAAACTGCGGAATTACAACTTCAATGACTTGCATTCGGAAAGAGACGTCTGTAAAACAGAGCATATTTTTTTAAGGTAAATAAACTTAGTATGAACACTTAAATGGCCTTTATCTTAAACATGCACTCATAGCTGAATCCAGAGTTGTTCTCCTGCCTCTGTTCATGTGAATGAGGGCTTGGGGAGGGGGGGGGGGTTATAGGGAGCTTTAGTGTGCTTGCTCCGTGGGCCCATGGATGCAGAAGATTGTAGGAAGATCTGGGTCATTTTATACTCGTGAGTCAAAGATGTTTTGGGCTTCACGCTCCACTGAGCGACTTTCACAGGGATGAACGGGTCCCCGGCTCTCAGACGCTCTTTATACATCAACGGATCTGTGACCGGTGGTTCCCCGATGTTTCTGAAACATTTGTGATCGTGATATATTTGCTCTGCTTGATAAAAAAAAAAAAAAAAAAGAACTGTCTAGATGTCTTCCGACCACCACGTCTCCCCACTGTTCATCCAGAACTGCAATGTAGATTCCCCTCTTATGAAAGCATCTCTGCTGGTTGATTCTAGCTCTTCTGATTGCCTCAGGTTTGGTCATTTTAGACCTTGTCGGCTTTAATCTGTAATTACAGTCACAGATATTTCCATCACTTGCTCTGATAAACAGCTGATGAAAAGCAAGAATCAGTGATTTTGATGTTTGCATCTCCTTGTTTTGTTCATGTGGTTAGAGGTTATTACATATTAAACTTACCTCTGACCACATATTCGGCAAAACAAATTACTGACGACAGGGTTGCACAAAAGACACCAAGCAGTGGTAATAGTTTATATCGTATTAGAAGTCCAAAGACATTTGTTGGAAGATGCAGAGCACTTTGAATATAAAATAAAGTAAAGCGTGGTAACAATGTGTCTGCAGCCGATAGATCACAACATATCTGAGTTTCCATTAACTCCGTGATAATAAATGATTGATGATACATATTGTCCCTGGGTAGCAATTCTTTCAAAGAACATTAACAACAAAGCAACTTATTTTCAAATCTACACAATTACCTCAAACTAACTGTAGAACTTAGAACTGTAGCTCCATGTTTTCTCTGAATAGCATCAACACGTCACCGTTCTTTCCTGAACTTTGAATAAATTGATGGGAACTTATCGGCAATTACCTTTTTAATTGAATTACCGGACCTAAAAATCTAAGAGTTATGAAACGTGTCGATGGAACGATTTTCTAAATAATGCATCTGATCAAATATGTGTTAAGGAAATGTCAGCTTGTTAGCTGGATCCCTGGTTTTTTTTAATACACTTCTGCTGTCACCATTACACAATTAGCCTGCGCCTACACTACACTTATCTTTTTAATGTGACTACGGTTCTCTTCGTCAGGTTGTTATATATTTAGCCACCGTGTTCAAACAGACAATTCTACAATAGAGCTCGATGGCAGCTGCACTGGTTCCTCTGGAATTTATGTCCAAACTGTGAAATTGTTATGTAAGCTGAGCTGAACAAGTAAAGCATTAGAAATAGAAGAGCAGTATTCATAGAAACATTAGAAATAGAAGAGCAGTATTCATAGAAACATTAGAAATAGAAGAGCAGTATTCATAGAAACATTAGAAATAGAAGAGCATTATTCATAGAAACATTAGAAATAGAAGAGCAGTATTCATAGAAACATTAGAAATAGAAGAGCATTATTCATAGAAACATTAGAAATAGAAGAGCAGTATTCATAGAAACATTAGAAATAGAAGAGCATTATTCATAGAAACATTAGAAATAGAAGAGCATTATTCATAGAAACATTAGAAATAGAAGAGCAGTATTCATAGAAACATTAGAAATAGAAGAGCAGTATTCATAGTAACATTAGAAATAGAAGAGCAGTATTCATAGAAACATTAGAAATAGAAGAGCAGTATTCATAGAAACATTAGAAATAGAAGAGCAGTATTCATAGAAACATTAGAAACAGAAGAGCAGTATTCATAGAAACATTAGAAATAGAAGAGCAGTATTCATAGAAACATTAGAAATAGAAGAGCAGTATTCATAGAAACATTAGAAATAGAAGAGCAGTATTCATAGAAACATTAGAAATAGAAGAGTAGTATTCATAGAAACATTAGAAATAGAAGAGCATTATTCATAGATATTAGAAATAGAAGAGCAGTATTCATAGAAACATTAGAAATAGAAGAGCAGTATTCATAGAAACATTAGAAATAGAAGAGCAGTATTCATAGAAACATTAGAAACAGAAGAGCAGTATTCATAGAAACATTAGAAACAGAAGAGCAGTATTCATAGAAACATTAGAAATAGAAGAGCAGTATTCATAGAAACATTAGAAATAGAAGAGCAGTATTCATAGAAACATTAGAAATAGAAGAGCATTATTCATAGATATTAGAAATAGAAGAGCAGTATTCATAGAAACATTAGAAATAGAAGAGCAGTATTCATAGAAACATTAGAAATAGAAGAGCATTATTCATAGAAACATTAGAAATAGAAGAGCATTATTCATAGATATTAGAAATAGATGAGCAGTATTCATAGAAACATTAGAAATAGAAGAGCAGTATTCATAGAAACATTAGAAATAGAAGAGCAAAAGGGTGATTGCGAATGCGCATAAATGAAATCCTCTTTAAAACTAAACTAGCAGTGAAGAGCAGTGCATTGTGGTTGCAGTGTCCACTCTATATAAAGAAGCAGGCGAGTGTTTGTGAAATCAGCCACAGCAGTCTGTCTGATAAGAGAAGCCAAGGTACAGAAGATTGGGCTTTATGACACAGCGGCTGGTATTAGACTGAGGCCTGAGGTTACACACATATTGAGCCACGGCAAGTTATTGATCTTTTCCCTGTTTGTACTCCACAGTTTGACACAAATGCAGAGTTAGTAATGCTGACGGAGAGGACAGATACTTATTAGATAAAAGGCCTGATGGTCGTGAGACTGTGTGGTCAACAAGCAGATGGTCTCAGTGATTCCCAGGCTTCCAATGGGGACATTCCAAAATGTTCAAAGAAAGGGTAATCTAGTCATAATTATAATCCAATCACTTGATTGAATAAAACCATAAATACATATATATATATATATATATATATATATATATATATATATATGTGTGTGTGTGTGTGTTTTCATTGAGAGAGCATGTCCTTGTATTTTCCTCCCTTTGTCCACAGAACTAAATTGAAGCATGAATTCCTGATTTTTACATTTTATCATTTAACAAATGTTTTTTTCTTCTTCTTTTGATATGAAAAACAAAATTAAGTAGCAACAGTTTAAAATCTCTAAATATATAACCCTGAACTGAATAACAAATTTGCAATGAGGCCTTTGTAATTTCAACACATGCTGAGATTCAAAGCATGGGTTTTAATAAAATACTTTAATTTCAAAAATAAAAGTGCTTTTGAATAACGAAAATATTGTATTGCTATATCTGTATGAAGCCAGTTTGCAGCTGAGCGGTGGCGTCCTGTTGAGACTCAAATCATCGGTGAAAGCAAATATTGTTTTACCATTCACCAACTATGCAACATATCATGTTTTCAAAATGAAATATGACACAGTGGAAATTCCTGCAATAATATATAGCTATATATATATGATCAAAAATACATGTTTTTCCACACATTGTATCCAACGTGATCTCACAGAAATACGTGAAATGGCCACAACTCTTTATTCGTTCACGAAAACCAACATGGTTGGGCTTAAAATAAGTTCTTAAACTGAAATCCGTTAACGCGTCACAAACTTGACAAACACTGTGGACACGGACACCGGCCTCACGGCTTAAAGGCTTGTTTGTTTGACTCACATGAGTAGTCTTTTCATTTGTATTTGTTAGTGTGTCGCATGTTCACCTGGTAGTGTTTAAAAGTTGTGCGTCCACCTGGACAAAGGGTTGCAATCGACACACTGTTGGCCTTGTTTCTGTGATGCCACCACCACATAAGGCACCGTTAACAGGTTGAGCAGAATGTCATGTACTTCTGTGAGATCAGGCGGTTTCATCCATTCAGCTACAGTTGTGTTTATCCTGTCGTTGAGTCATTTTCTTCTCCTGCTTTTGTGTGGAACAAGGTGAATGTCCTTAAATAATACAGCTCACTGCCCATGAGTGTGGAGTGTATCAACGGGGATGAAAGCTGTCAATAAATACATAATAGGGTCTGAATGATTCTTAAATACAAAAGTTGTGATCGTGAATAGGCGTGGCTTCAGATACCAATAGACTGGCTGGGCTTACATGCAGCAGAAGCTAAATCTCCAATATGCACTACAATCTGGTCAGTGTGTGTGTGATGGACTAGTGGCTTTAGAACGTTGTGGGTGGGGGGGGGGGGGCTGACTACTCTATATCCTTTTGGAAAGCCTGGCAGCCTGCCTACACTCATTGAGTGACAGCTTTAGATACATCTACAACAATTCACGTTGTGTCTCACAGTCCTAAATAACTCATATTGGTTAGTGACCAAACCAACATCTCTTACTGCCCCCCCCCCCCCCATTTCAAAGCAGTCTACAACCAGGCCTGCCACATGCAGTGCATCAGATACCAAAAAAAAAAGGTCTTTACATTGCTCAACCTCTGCTGTGTTTATTCTTTGAATGTACAGGGGTGTATGTACTGGCAGGCTGTCTACTCTGATCAGTCAGCTGAATGCACAGGGATACAGCAGGAATGCGGGATGTTATATAGAGTCCATGCAAAATAGAACAAACAGTATCAGCAGTGCACCCTGAGAATGTTCTCTGCTCAGCAGCAGCATGCTCGCTGGAAAACTCAGAGAACAAATACTTCCTCCTGGAAACTTTTTCTTTTTTTTTATGTGTGTGTGTGTGGCGTGTTTCATATTGAAGTTGGAAGAACGTACCGACAGCGGGACTAACAACATCATCGTGAGTGTTCAGCATTTTTGCACTCGTCCAATCAAACTGTGACGCTATTGTTTCTGTAAATCGCATTATTGTGCCCTTCTTCAGCACTGGTGGTTATCCCTGCTCATGGAACTCTACTGTACTTTAATATTACATTTATTCCTATTTTAAAAGTGTGCCGCAAACTAGTGCTAGAGGTGACGCGAGTAGTCGATCAACAAAGCCTGGTCTCTCAGAAATCAGGTTCCCATACGACGGAGTGCATAGTCAGCTACGTTTCAAGACGCGTTATTGGGAATGCAGTTTAGTTGGGAACGTAATTTTGTGTTGGATCAAGAGATTAATCATCAATTTTGATCAATCATTGTCTATCACACCATAACTACTACTATAAAACTAACCATATTTTTTAAAGCACATGTAACGTTCCCTAAGAAACCTCCAACCTTTGAAGAAACCCAAGTTTCTGTAAAGCATTATTGATCTTTAAGTCGCCCTGACGAACCCCTATAGGAACCCTTACTTTTCACAGTGTTCTGGAAGTTCTATGGTTGGCCGGATGATGAGCCCATATTGTGTTACCAGTCCTGCAGGGGGGATTAAAAGTGTATAGGCTCCGCAGGGATTAGCGCGAGGCAAGGAGCAGGGTCTGTGAGTGGCCCATTAAAATGGCAGGGAAGGAGGACAAGGTTATCCATCTCATTCGTGTAATGAAGGTGCAATTGATCTGTTCCAATTACAATGAGAGCCAAAGAACATGAGGTATTCAGGTTTGTTTTGGTTAACACACCCCGTGTCTGGAGGGAATGGGATTTAGCTGTGGATGGCAGCCCTGCTCAGCCCCTCTTCTCTTCTGATACATTGTATTTCAACACAGCGGTTATCTGATTTATGGCTTTTGATTATGTACACGTCCTCATGCAGCACACTACTGTGTATAAGAAGTACTGTCTGTTCTTGTCCCATTACAGAAACAAAAAACCTATGGCAATTGCGTAGTATTCTGTGAACAGTAGCAGTATTAATTCCTGGAGTCTAAGCATATCTTTGCTTTTTGTGATCAAGACATATGCAGCACGACATTTCATTTCAGACAAAGGAACAAGAACTATGCACTTGTGTGATTCGATGAATAATGGCCCAACAATGCACAGTTCTAATGCATCACTATCAGCATGAATTAAGAAAAGTTTGAAATATTATATATCCATGCTGTTATTTGCCAGTCAGTACAATATTTAACAAAAGGCATTCTGTCGCATTAATCTCCTGTGAAACGGATGCATTTAAGTGAGATTTTCAATAATTGTCTTTTGTTATTTGGAGCAGATCTCATTGCTATGTTACTACATTATTATATTCCACTGGAGCAGTTGGGGGGGTAATGTGTTCAATCATGTGCATGTGTATCTTTCTCTCTGTCCGTTTCGCAGCTTATCTCACATATTACTGCTTTGTCCAGCAAATGTAATTATTTGGAACAGTTACGTTATTGTAACCCTAGTTCTATAAGCACAGGTGGAGCCCTAGATAGTGTCTGTAGCCGAACCGGGTAGAGCCACGAGCCCAACCCTGCGGGGTTTAAAACGATAAGCGGTAGACACCCTGCACAACACATCACCCGGGTCCATCAACACACCTGGGGACATAGGTGGATCAAGCCCAGAGAGGAGGTCAGCTAAGGGTCACCAGGCCTTGCCTCCTGAACCCCTGCGAGGACTGGCCTCCTAAATTTGGCGGAACGCACGCTTGTGGTTGGAGACGAACAGCAGAGGCTGGAGCCTGTGAGCGTTTTTGAACCACACATTTTTTTGCCGAAAAAAAAATGACAAAATATTTGCAGACTCATGTCTCATCTTAACGGTAACAATCCTGGACAGGAATTTGTTTTTCCTTACTTTTCCCTGCCAGACTTTGATTTGGTGATACTACTAGCGTCCTCCAGAACAACACATATTTTGTGAATGCATTTACAGAAAGCTACAGAACAAAACATGACTTCAATCATTAATGTGGCCCCATACTAGAGGGAATTTGGCCCTCCAACCATAGCAGCAGCAGCAATGCTCGCTATGAGGCAAGTAAAGACAGCCGTTAAACTAAAGTTACTTGTAAAAACCAACCCTATGTACTTAATATTGTTGATTGCATCCCAAGAGGCTCACTTTTATGTTTATATTTCCTTCATATTTGTATACAAGACTACATCAGACTAGAAAACCTTTAGAGATCTGAGGCCCTGTTCAGACCCTCAGATCTCTGCTGCACCACATTCAAAAGACGGATGTAGGAGGAAGGAAGGCAGCTTTGAATATTTACTTGGTCTGAAAACATACTCTTATTTTTTTTTTCTTCAAGCTGTGTGAGAAAGAACAATAAGATTTTCTTTATATAATGTTCACAAGACTGAGCCTACACAAAATCCCTGCAGACACAAGTAGACTCCGAACCTTACCGTCTGCACTGCACTCCCACCTGGGACTTCCAGTAGCAGCGCCAGAACAGGGTCAGAGTTTTAACTAAGTGGTGCAGAAGGATTTAAGCTTGTCCCCTCATGTTTTAGTTAAGTTCGGCGTGCCCTCGGTGGAAAAGGTCACGCCGTGCAGCTTTTTTTTTTTTTTGACATTTGGCCATACTGCTATGTGTACCCCATTTCTCATTACAAAAACATGTACTAAACAAAGTGTTCAAGAACCCATGAAGTAATAGAAGTTGAAGTTAATTTAGAGTGCAAATTGTGATCCTAGGACAAAAACAGATGGTGGGTGGGGGTATGCTGGAAAGACTGCATGTGTATTGGGGACATGGGCGTTTTTTGGAATTTCCCCAAAAGGTGGTCCCATCCACCTGCTGCCCCCCCCACACCCAGGTGTCCCTACTGCAGTGTCCGTAACAAGCTAGACATACCACTGCCGGGACCTGGACCCGGGTCTCTGCGGTCTTGTAAATGAATCTTTCCCTTGCCCCTCTTGTGCTAATGGCTGCCTTTTTAATTCTCAATCTCAAAAGAGATTCAAAGTGAAATCCTCCGGGCTAATTGTGGAAAAAAAAAAAATAAAAAAGGTCTGGGTGCTCTAATGATAAATATCCAGCTGCCTTTAGTTTTTATTTTTAATTTCCCGTTGCAGCACAAAGTACTTTGCTATAAACCTAAAGCTATGACCCTTGTCATGAAGATGAAAGAGTTGAGAAAGAAAG
This sequence comes from Cebidichthys violaceus, assembly GCF_023349555.1. Classification (NCBI taxonomy): domain Eukaryota; kingdom Metazoa; phylum Chordata; class Actinopteri; order Perciformes; family Stichaeidae; genus Cebidichthys; species Cebidichthys violaceus. The sequence continues at coordinate 14,541,546 of NW_027176318.1, forward strand.
GCCGGGGCTAAATCATGAAGTGCTTTATGACGTAAGACTTGAAAGTGAAATAAAAGCTCGACAGGAATCCAAGGTGAACGTTGTGCTAATATGTCTTGTCATTACATAAATGTGTGAGCTTTGACTTTGTGGCAAAAGTAAAATGCTTTTTAAATTTTGATTGTTAAACACATTTTAATTTACTGTATTTCCTCTTTCTTATTTTCTATTTTTACACCGGCATGGTCTGCTTATGTGATTCGTCCACTCACATAAGCAGACCATGCCGGTGTAAAAATAGAAAATAAGAAAGAGGAAATACAGTAAATTAAAATGTTTTGTTTTGTGATTACAGTTCCATGATAAAAAAAACAAGCTTCTCCATAGATTTAAATCGTGAGTTTTCTTTGTGAAATTATTTAGTTTCTCACAAATGAAAATACATTTTTGACACACACCACATTTTGAAGGGTCCGGTCTGTTACTTTTGTGGAAGGAAGTATCAAGGTACGGTGGCCCTGAAAGCACACGCAAGTAGACGAAACACAAGCAAAGGGAGAAAACATCTTCATCAATTCGACAGCACATGTGCCACATTTAGAAATAAGGAGAAGAAAATTATGTAAAGTGAAAAGTCAAAACCCCCCAAAAAATGTTTTCATTCTTGTGTTGTTTGTGTTAAAGAGCATTAAGGACAAATGACTTAATATATTCCTGATACAGAACACACCCTGAGCTAATGTTTCCTGTGATCATTAATAAGCCGCATATGATTTTAAAACAGTTCAATGAAAAGCAGTCATCCACGTAGAAGTAACTCTGACACTGTAGATTCATTGTCTCCCACATGTGAAACATCTGTTTTAATGTCTAATCAGTTTTCTTTTTGCATATTGCAACTCGCACATTTCCAATTCCTGGCGGAACCGCATCAGTGTGCTGTGCAAAATTGGGATCCTGCGACATGTGACCTATAAGTGACTGGTATTTGAACACTAAAATCAAAATGTCCCCGCGGCGCTGTGACAACAATTAAATGTCACGTTGCTCACCTGAGAGAACCCCTCATTGTTTTGACTCCAGATGACGGATGACGGACTCGGAGCGGATGACAGCGACGCACCGCGCAGGCAAACGACTGACTTGTTTGAAATTTGGGGAGGAACCTGAATTTAGTCGTAACTCAAGCAGGACTGAGTTAGAGCGATAAACGTCATTAATTATCAAAATAAAACAACAAACAAACTTATTCCTATTCATGATACGATATAGTGAATGAAAGTCTCTGTACTGATTATTGATGCACTTTTGAAAGTATTTCATTATTTCACTCTTGCATGTTTAATTGTTCCCTGTGCTTAAATGAGATAAAAGTGTAGCTCGGATGCCACCTCGTTTCCCTTTTACATTTCTCTACATTCTCTTTCATAACGATTGGCGCATCGTTGTTATTCTTTTTGATTAAAGTTTTATAACCAATACAAACATGAGCTGGGAAGGTGCTCAAAATTTAATGCCACGTGTCGGTTGTTCAAACTGTGCGAACGGATGCATCGCACACTGCGCCGAGGAGCAAACTTCATTCCGATAACTGGCAGATATTTGGCAATTCTCTGGATCGCACTACAAAAGAAATCATTGATTTCCCCGTATACCTGTGTGTGCTTTTACACCTGTCTGCATCACAGACTCTACCATATTTTGACAGCGTACTGTCAGGTTGACCGGTTCTGCCTCGGGTGAAATTATTCATCACTGCTTGTGTCCGTGTTCCGTTAAAAAAAAAAAATGCCCTAAAACACACATTGGGCTTTTATTTCCTGGAGAATGACAGGAGAGGAGGGAAGAGAGAAGGAGGATGACATGCACCAAAATGCACTGATATGAATTGTACTAATAAGGGGATAAATCATAGACTGTATAGAATATGGATACAGTCTCTGGACGTTACCCATAGGTTTCTGAAGCGGGTGGCTCTGGCCGTCGCCATCTTGGCAGTGATGACACGGCCTTTAATGAGCAAAGAGGTGAAGGGAAATGTGCGACAGAGACCAATAGAGGTTTTAGCAACATGTTGTAAACATGTTTATTTCTGCTGTCAAGTTGGACATTTCAACATGGGGGTCTTGAGTCGCTTTATGAGCGAGCCCAAAATGTCCCATTTGTGGAACTGCCAATTTTCTGCACTTCTGCGTTGGTGTCATTTCTCAGCACCGAGGTGCCGCCTGGGATAAATTGGTCTGGTCGGCATGTGACACTTTTCATTTTGTGTTTGGTGGCGTTACTCTCAAGTAGTGATCAACACGTTGCACTCTCCGCTTATTCGAACTCAAACTTGATATCTAAAAGATATGTATGCCTTGATTTCGTCTAAAAAAATCACCCCAAAAATGACAGCTTCTTTTAAGAAAAGCCCCAAAAACAAGGCACACAACAAACATAAAGGCAACTCTCTACAGCAGTGAAGGTGACACCATATTCATATGATATAATCTACCATTTGGTGTTTGGAATAAGCTTTGAAGTGCTACTTCGAACTCCCGTAAGAATAGCATACAACACAGTCCATGGACTATTTACATACTTGATATGCTCACCTAACCATTTAATCACTTAACACCCTGGGGATGAAGGCAAACAGTAGTAATCCTGGAAGACACCTCTCCCATAAGAGTGTAATTGCTTCACAATAGAATGGAAGCTACCATAAATAGCTTTAATTGTTAGTGTGTTAAATGTGTGTGTAGCATGATCACAAAGGGGGTAAAGTGGACCGTACATGTATCCACCTGTGTTAACAGTTTCCATAGTTTCATCTGCACAAGAGATCTGTTTTCTGTGTCTCCTACACCAAACGTTTTCAGAAAACAAAAAATGAATAAAACACACTCTGCAGCGTTAGTGAGAACTGTCTCACAGTTTGAAGACATTGTTCATTTCCTTCAATGTCATGATGTCACATACCGGCTGTTTAATCCTTTATAAGAACATGGTATGAGTTAACGTCTGGATTCCTAATGTAATGCTAGTACACTGGATTACCAATATTTTAACCATATCTGAGTGGAGAGCTTGTACCACATATTAACCACATTAATCCCAACGCTGCAGTATCATGTTACCGAGTTCTAATATTTGTAATGATTTCCTCGAAAATCTATTTTTGGAATAAATAAAATAGGTGCATGGCCCGAACCTCAGAGCACAAAAAGCACTTAACCCCACATCACACTTACAGAGAAGTGTGTGTCTGTCTGTGAAAGGAAGATGAGAGGGGGCAAAATAATTCAAGTCTCTGTGGGTGGAAAGGCATATTTGTTATGATAATAATTCACAGCACATCGCCCATTCACAAGAGCTGTGTGTGTAGGGCTCCCTTGGTTCTGGTATTTCCTTCATCTGGTGAATTATTCTTCTCACAAATTGACTTGTTCTTCATGTGTTTTACAATCCGACACTGTTCTATGCACTTGTTAATAATGCATTATATATTTTTCATATGTATGCTGTGCACCATTCGCTGTGAATTTCAAGAGCCCAGGCGACCAGGAATGTGTTGATAGTGTGTGTTTTGTATGTATTGCAAACCACGGATACGATGAATGTTCGTTTAAACTTTGAACATAAGTTGTCGCGCGGTGTAACAGTAGGGTAGAGAAAGAGACACCCAGGGGGAGTGGGAGGGGTCAAACGAACACAGGACTTTCACCCAGGAGTCCGCTGTTCATGTCCAATCTAAAACCAAGAGTAAACTACTTTACGTTTGTTACGCAATAAAGTTTGCTGAGGGTGGTTGTTATTTATCAACACTAGTTACATTATTACGTTATATTATTATTAGGGCAGGGGCACGTTAGCGCGTTATTATCGCGTTAACGCAGTAATTAATTAACGACGACAATTATTTTATAAGATTCACTGATATTCAGCATGAAGAATCTTAAACCAATACAACAACCTTCACAGTTTTGAAGCAGCCAACTCCTTTCAAGCCTCAAAAAAGATGCTTTTGATTTTGAAAAAAAAACATTAGCGGAATATCATTTTAAACTATTGAACTAACAATCTCCAATTAAACTCCCGACTTAGGTTAAGCACACGAAGCTCTGAAACACTTAATTACAAAACGAGCTTGCACATTACCGTAGCTATTTGTCTCAATCTTAAATAAATAATGAATTGTACAATACATTTCATCATTTACAACAACCACAATATGATAGTTAATACAAATTAAGAAAATGAATGGATTAGAGAATGGGGAAATTATGTATAATGTAATTGAGTTTTGCCAGAATTCCACTATTTACTGTTGTTTAAACAGTTAAACTATTAGGCGCTCAGCTCAAAAAGCACTAAAGGATGTTTGTAATTGAGTCAGTACATCTTCTTAATCACATATAACAGCAGTGCTGTGCAACTGTTCCAATTTAGATCACTCTATCTTGTCTTTTGCACTCATTGGCTTCATTAGTTGATGTCAAAAACTGGAGGCCTCGCCCAAATTGCTTATCGACTGGGCTTTTAACTAAATGTTACAACTGTGTATGGCATGGATGTCCTCCAAATATCTTTAACAACCATCTGCAGTAATACGACTTAGCTCATTCCGTAAATCATCAGCAGCATTCCTCAAATTATTATTACACTGACAATGAAAGTAATGGCATTGCCTTTAAGATTATTATTCCTATCGGCTCGTTCTCTTTTCTCTTCTCCTGCTCGGGCTTTAATTGTGGTATCAATTAGAGATGACAATTTTCAATTAGAATTTTATGAGAGCAAGGACACTGAATAGAAATTAGGTTGCTCATCCAGAGTGCGTTGAAAAGCTAAGATCGTCTCACTGCATCATTTCACTATGGCTAGTTTCTTCCTTTTTTTATCATTTTAAAATGCTGCACTCCTGGGATCAAATCTTAACACTATAGATAATCTATAGAATGCAACATATTTGGATGTTTTCTGATTAAGTTATATGGAGAAATCATTCATTTCCAAAGTAGTTTCATTTGTAAAAAAAAACAAAATATGCAGACGCTCAACAGGAAGAGAAGTCGAGGTCTTATTCTTTCTGGGAAATTGTCAATAGTGTAACATTAAAGCTTTAAAACTGGGTTATTATTTAGCTATTGAGGGCTGGTTTTATTTCTAGAAAAGGAGCCAAACATTAGCTTTAATGAGAGAGGCACATATGGATTAAAATGGAAATGTAGCCAGTTGGAATCACATGGTTTTTCGATAGCAGATCATGTTTTACTTGGGTAATATAAAGATAGTTTGTGTCAGAACTGCCATTTGACCTAAACTGCCTCTTGATGTGGGCGTAATTGGCACCATGAGGAAAATATCAGAGTCTTTTCCAAATTGCATGCAGCCTTTGGCATTTTTGAAAGCATGAATGTTCTTTATTATCTTTGGAGAAAAAGAAAATGATGCAAAAGTGTGTTTCATACCACGAAAGTGGTCACGGCAGACCATATCAGTCGCACATGTTGTCTTCATGGAGAACACTCCTTGTCTTAAAACGACACTGGGTTGGACAATGTGGCTGACGCACATGTAAAAGGTCAAATGTCTGATCCCTGAAACAGCCCCACTGACCCGAAACACGAATATATTCAGAGAGGCAATGGACATCCAGGTGAGCTACATTTGCTGTAACACATTTTCTAACATCATAAAGCCATATTCAAGACACTACTTGCATTTTAATCGCTGACTAATATGCAGGATCTGTCTAGCTGGTGTTTTAGAGTTCTCGGGTCATGTCGGGTCCAATTAAAAGTTTGCAAAAAAAAATTCAAGTAAGACCCAGACCAGAATGCAAAACTGAGATCTGGTAAATCCTCTAAAAAAAACCTCTGCATGTCTGATTCAAACTGAGTGATTTCACTGCTGCAGAAGCACAGTCTTAACACTGTGCAGGTGCCATAATAATAGGGATCAGCCTTGTCATTGAATGTTTTATAACCTGCCAGATTATGCCTACAAATCTTCAGTGAATCTTTGAGTTGCCACTATATTTTGTTGGTGTACGAGTTGTGAAAATGAACTAAGTGGGACCCTTTTTCTTTTGGACAGTGCGTTTGTAAAAGATGCGGCTGTTCTAGGACAGAAGTACCAGCGACAGCTGATGCTGCACACCTTGCAGGGCACCGTGGGACTGCATAGCATCTGGACACGTCTGTGTATTTGTTTGCCTTTGGAAAAAGTACAGCGAGGCAGTCTTTTCTTTCCCTATTTCGGCTGATAACCTTCCTGCACAGCGACACATAATTAAATATGACACAAGCATACATTAAATAATCACAGGTAGCGATGGACACAGAACCTTATTCCCAAGTGATGGTGTTAATTTACAGTATTTGACTGTGATATGACAGAATGTGTTAATATTCTACATGAATGAGGTATATTACTCCATTATTACCACTTCATCAAATGTTCTATGTGCTATTCAGAGCATTGATGAAACAACAAATAGTTATTTATGTGAAGATATAGTGGAGTAATATCTACCTGAGCAGAGAGTGACGTCTCTCTCTCCGTCTGTGTGTTGTAATTTGGGCTTTTCTGTGCTTTGTTTACGTACCTGGGCCAGCCATGCGTGCCTTTTTAGTGCATGCTAGTGCATGTGAGCTCCCTAAACTTAGCATGGAAGCATAGCATGTTTGTACTGTTAGCGCTGTTAGCTGCAAGCCGAGGGCTCAGCTGTCGCCATGTTTTGAGCCTTGTGAAGGCACTAGATATGCTCTGCATTTCAAATTTAGCACATTTTTAATATTTCTTTGAAATACTATTTAATCTGATGTAATACCAGTTTACTCTCTATGTCCACTTTCCAACACTTTAACATTACAACAAAGGGACAAACTCCTGCACTGGATTTGAAAGAAGTGAACAGTGTAGTTTAATCACAGATTTTAGCCACTTTTAAACATATTTAAGAGGCGGTCCCAGAATATTAAGCCGCCTGATAACAATCCCATCCACTCAATTGCAACCCAATATGGAATTACAGTTGATTATGTCTTCCTAAGAAGTATATCTGGCTTTAATCTGCGGCTGTTATCATCAAACTTATTAAAAGGTCTGCTCTATTAAAACACTAATCCTGTTAGTGGATGATCAAACAAAGTCATATCTTCTTTGCTTTATGTTCATAGAAGAACAAACTAGATCAATGACACACAAAGACAAAAGGAGGACAAAAAAAATGGCTGACTGGAAACCCAAAGATGATTGCAAAAGTTATGTTTCATATTGAGCTAAATCTTCTTTGAAATATATCTGTGTTAGATTAAATTAATGAAACTCCAGGACTGAGGGTAACTATACAACTATTGTAATATTTCATGACGGGGAGAAATAAGGGCCAGGTGGCTGATGGGTTGTTTGGTTTGTAACACCTTTTGGTTTATGTGCACTGCTTATGAAAAAGCTCCAAATACAAGAATTGAAAAAAAAAAAAAAAAAAAAAATGAAGGCCAAGGTTCAAAGATATAGCTCTGGCCTGATCAAGAGCACCAGAGGTATTGGAAATGAGGAAGAGGCCATTAGCACCCCAACTGGAAGCCCCTGGCCCAGTTTGGTGATGCCGACACAGTCTCTAGCCTCAGCTCTAACTTAAAACAGTTTAAGTTAATCCAATCAATTCCATCTCTACCGTCCGGTCATTGGAACTTTGAAGGCAGACGTTCCAAGGTCTTTGGTGGATTTAGTGTCCATACTTGGATACATTGGTCACAAGTCTTTCAGTGACTACGATTGTTGAGGAATTCAATGGTCTGGTTCATGCAAAGCATTCAAGTACATTTGAGAGGCATCACTCGGGCTCAGTCAGTTTTGGTATCTCGATATCTTACTGGAAATAGATTCAAGTTTTGAGGCATCTTTTTCGGCCACGGGCCAACTCCAAGTCATTACTGAAAGCAGTATTGCATCAAGACTTGTTATATTTGAGCTCCACTGGAAGCTTTTTTTTTTTTAACCACCTAAAATAACGAACGGCACTATTTTAAAGAGCAATTTCTGATCCGTCGACAGAGACTGACAGGAACAGATTAATTTAAAGAATTGCATCAATTCCTTTCTCCCCTCATTTCCATGCCACTAAAGACAAAAAAGGGAAGGCGTTCAGTTTGGCTGTACAGTATATCACTGTTGGGTATGAATTTCACACCACAGACTAAATTAAATTGTCACTCTAAAGTAAGCCATTCAAATTATTGTTTTTCATTTATGAAGAAAAACTATTTTCTTATCCTGGTGATAGGTGGCTATGTATGTCATCAGCTCCGGATGAAAAGGGGAAGACAAGCGCGGCCTCAGGCATGTGTTTCTGAACAGTAGAAATAATTGAATTGTGTAAAAGGAGAATGTAATTGTTTCTGGGGAAAAAAAAAATGAAAAGGAACAGCAATGCAGTGGTAGAGCACTGATATATATATGCATCATAGTGCTGTGTGAGACAAAAACACAAACCTTCAGTTCTTATAAAATGAAAGAATGAGTGAATAGTGGAAGCAAACTGCCCTTAAAGTATCTTAATACAGATTCAGGACATTTTGCTTGAGTTGAGAAGGGTCAACAGCATGAAAGACAAAAACAACCTTTAACATGGAGCAAAATAATGTGACTATAAAAAGACTTTCCCGTCAAAAAGAAGCGCACAGGTTCAATATCCAACAACCCCGTCCCTGATCACTCACATGGCTTCAAAGAATACTGCACCATTCAAAGACGACAGAAATCTATGGAGGGTAGAGCGCTTCATCCTGCAGGGGGAAGACGGAACTACAACTTAGCTTTTTTAGTCATACATTGAGAGGTGAACTAACTAAAAAGAAGTGAGCTCAAACTGAAAGCCAATTCAATATTGTAGTTTAATTGAAGACGTGGAACAGATTTATCTGATATTAGATTAGAAAGTACTGCCCTCAGGTGGAAGGATCAATTACTACAAAAGGTTGAATCGTCTCATAGTCTCATAGTAGTGCTCTGCGCATAATTAAATAGATGCAGTGTGAGGAACGGTGTGTAGTGCCAACACACACACACACACACACACACACACACACACTGATAAATATGCAGGCAGGCTTACCATACACAGATACACATACATGTATTTGAAGCCCAGAGTCCATTGTTAGGAAGTACAGACTACTGCAAATAATACAAAAGAAGCTGAATAATCTTCCATTAGCTCTGAGACAAATGTGTACGAAAGCGATGCATTCATAGCATCCAGTGATGGACTCTGGAAGACGACAACACAACCTCCATATCGAGATTAGACTAAAGCTCCCTTACCAAAGGAGAAGATGACTCTGCAAATTGTATTTGGCCCTCTTGTTTCACACCGTGACCACTAATTTACAACGAATGCAAATAACGCTAATGAATGCTAATTTCCAAGAAGACATGCTGAAAAAGTGCAACAATTCTATATTGCAGTTGTGAGTTTCAAATATGGCATACTGTTTTAAAAAAGGAAATGCTAGTCATTTGAAACAAGAGAACACCAGAACATGTTCAGTTCGGCTTCAGTCTTCTGGGATGCTTCACAAACACTGTAAACAATACACACATGTAATATTTGTGGAAGTGTATCCCCTCACTTGTAATATCTGTCGTAACAATACAAAGACCTTCACAAGTTCACATTCATTGTCAAGTCAGAGAATGATTAAATGATGGCACTCGCTGACCTTTTTTTTTGTGCTAGCCAGCAATATGTTTTACACTCTTCTGATATGTGTAATGAAACCTCAGCAGCATTGACTAGCGGGCGGATCAAAGGAGTAGCCCACAGCTCACACTGACTAATGCCTATTTCAGTCTGCAGTATACAGCCGTCAGATAAACGCCTTGCAGAATTCTAATTCATACAAACAATGCTTAATGAAAGGTGGTCAAAACAGCTGTGGCTGGGAAACAATATACCACCTTCACAATGTGCTAATGAGTCGAAGTGATGTTGGCAGTCTTTCATAGGGTTGCCATAGTGACGGTGGTGCAGTGTTGGGAGTCGTGGCCACACAAGCCCTGAATCCAAACCCCACACCTTGCCTTGCGACGCGGTGTGTCACGAGCGGATCTACGGATCGGCGTGCGAGAGTCAAAGAGTACAACCCCGCCTCGGTCATTAGCGGGATCACAGCACTGCCGGCGGCAGGGTGTCTATGTATAGCGACTGCATGTGAGGGGCTCAGGGAGCGCAGCCTATACCTAGTCATGACACTGATGCTGCACACCTGAGCCGACAGATGTGCTTCCATTTCTTCAGGGGAATCAAAACAAGTGCTCGTCTCCGGGTTGTTGCCCCCACGCATGTCAAAACACTTTTGCATAAAGTTGAACCTTTCTCAACACTGAGGGAAATCTTAAAGAAGCGGGAATACAGCCTACGGCACCCTGGTGAAGTGTGTCCTCCTTATGCCAGAATCAGGGCAAATGTCCATCAAACCAAGAAGCAAGGTCAAGTGAAACAGCAGTGCCATGACGACGAGGTTGTCCAGGTAAATAGTCTCGTAGCCTGGCTGTGTCCACAGGTGTCGTCAGTGATTGGCTGAACAGTTGCGGTTACATTTCTAAATTGAATTCGCTCGAGGCAAAATGCAATCGGGTGCTATAGATATGTCCAATGGGCAAAAACCCAAAATGGCTGAAAACAGACAATCCCCCTGGCCATTGGTGAGCTGTGGATGCACTGCAACATTTTTGAATAAAGTGTTCGTTGAATGATCCGTACGGACAAATGGGTGTGTCGTATTGTGCCCCCACTCTCTGTAAGCATGGCTAACAGGAAGTAGTATTCCCGCTTAACCCGGTTTAGTTTAGGAAACTAGTTTAGTGTGCAATAACAACCCCAACAACAAAATGAGAAAGACGACTTTTGGTGGTTGGGTAGAACGATGGGTCGAACTAACATGACTTACAACTAGGAGACGGTCGTTGGGTCATTCTGAAGTGAAGTTAAGTGTCTAACATGTTTTCCGTACTTACGTTACGTTGTTTGCTTTTTACGTAGTTTTAGTACTTATTCTCTAAACCTAACAAAGCGGTTTTGTTCCCTAAACTACGATCATTTTACGTTAAAATGACCCAAAAAGCCTAAAATGCACTGTCATGACACATGGTTCTCTAGTTCTCATCTCTGATGCAGCTTTAATTCCAAAAAAAAAGTGGACATTTCTCTGCCCATCGCAGCATATTTGGACATGAAGTTGCATCACAACAGTTTTAGCGGCTGGTGGAGCAGACACTATTAAGAGATAGGGAGGTAGATAGGAAAGTCTTCACTACGCTATCTTGGAGCCCCAGAAGACATAGCATGAGGGCGGCCCTCCAGTCTATCTCAATATGCAGGCTAATGTGTGAGGAAAACATGATCCGGGGCGAGTCGGTGCTTACAGAACACCAGTCTGTGCCGGAGCCTTTCCTGTAATGGAAATACTTGAAACGAGGCATAACTATTACACAGTCATACTGCGTTTAGGTGCAAAATATGTGTTATAAATTGCATCAACAACTTTCCTGATTAAACTTTTTTCCTTTCATCCATCTGACTGCTCCCACTTCATGCTATGCTTTGCACAAACACTGTAAGCATTTCTGAGGTGGATGCCGAGGGACCAGGTAGTTTAGTGTGGGTTTCTGTGTGGTTTGCCAATCGAAGGGATTTCAAGAATCCAGAGAGCAAGGCAACGGTGTAGCATTGGGAATATTTGGAAACAAGCAATATTGCATATTATGAGTGAGAACCACCAAGCTGACAAACCCTTAGCAGGCTGCAGTTCCGGCTCTTTATTAGATTCATATTGGGGGCCTGCTGAGAATACTTGAAAGAGAAATGAAATGGTGCCGACGCCTGTGTTAGCTCCCCATTGAGAGAGTAATTTTCATTTGAAAGTGCAAGAAAAGGGTCAATTTTAGATGGGTCAAAATTGATTAGAATAGGAAGCATAAATTGCACAGTGCTGAAGCCAATAATTGCCCAGTAAGGGATCATTTTACTCATGTTGCTGTGACCGAATAACAATGTAACATCTTTATAAAACAGTATGCAACAACTGCATCATTGTTGATTGATTATTCTTTTACTTCAAAGTGGAGCGACTATTATTAAACCGTGTCTTAAAAGAGCAAGGATTTTTGAAGAGCATTCTCTTTGCAAATGATGTGCAACCAAATTTTTTTTTTGTTTTCCCAGATAGATAACAGCAATGCTAATACAAGAGGTCCTACCTGGACAATCTCTGAGCAAGCAGCCTTCATACAGAAAACCAATATGTTTGGGCAATGAATATTTCATTCCAATCCAGACAATTCTCCAGATGCACTAGCAGCCACATGAATTCTACCTTTATTTTTGCTCTGTCACCACGTAGACCTAGTAAGTGCTCAATTTCACGGTTGATCGGGTATTGTACTTGTTTAAATCCAACGTTGGTGAGTGTGTGAAAGCCGGAAAAAATTTGCTCTTTTTTATTTTTTTTTTGTGGGGACTGGAAATGTTAATGAGGCCTAAAGTGTGTCCATTGAAAAAGGGTAATGTGAACTCTTTTGACATTTTAGTAATATGGTTGCCTTAATATTTGGGAAAGATTTTGCTGACCTGTACGTGATTCAGATCAAAGACATAATTGGAGTGTTCGGCGGATTATGAGGATGCTTCATTTTTGGGTATTTTTTTCATTCTTCCATCAACAACACGGTAACATTGGCGATATCTTAGACTTAAAACAGAAATTAGAAGAAGAAAATAGCTAAAAAAAGGCCCATCATAGTTTATTAAAGTAATGTTACCTTGGATTCTTGAAGGAAACGTTGAAGTAAATGAGGGCCAGGTTTAACAACAGCAAAACTATATCAAATTCAACGTTAACGGTGGTAATTTGATCTAAAAAATAGTAATTTTCCAAAACAAATTGATATGCTTAGCTGAAGTTAACAAATAAAGATGCTGTATCGATAGGTGCAATGGAAACAATTGTTAGGGAATTAATCATGGTGGAAATGAAGCATATTCCGAGGCTCACATTACAGGAAACATGCGTTAATTCACATTTTCTTTTGGCTGGGTTTTGCTAGATGCTACAGTGTTTCAGCACCATATTGTAGTTGGCTGGCCATATGCTTAGACTTGTTGCCAAATCAAGGCTGTTTTTTTATTTCTCATTCCTGTAACCTCTAGTGTCTGAGGCTGTGATTTGAGAGCCACCATGTCCCGTGTGGATGTCACCAGTTGGTGGACAGTGACTGTCCATTAATTGGGCTCCAATTACTCTCCATCCACACAAACACAGATTTAGAGGCTATGGCACCAATACTTGTCCATCTGCTCAATTTATGAAATACAATATTTACTCACACAGATTGTATCCATATCAGATGTAGGTAAAGTAAGCTCTTTCATTACCAAGAACATCATCGCTAACAACAAGGTCAACCCTTGCCTTTTCGCTTCTCCAGAGTACTCCCCGTTGCTTAGTGAGTGCTGCTGCTGCAGCTTCGTGAACGGAGACCACATCTTTTGCTCATAGTGGCATTATGGAGTACTCCTATCTGGTGAAATGAAACAAGTTTTAACTGAGAGTCTTTTAGAAGAGCAAGTATAACGATTTTCATGAAGCTTATACTTACTCGATAAAGCTACGATATTTCAGCAGATGAGAACTAAGATAAGCAAATCCATAATGTGCCTGGAAATACCGAGACAAGCCTCCGCAGAACACACGTCAATAACATTGTAGAATATTCTCAATTGTAAGATCTTGTTGCAGAGCCAAGTGCTCCCGCAAAAATAATGTTCAAAAACGGTTTGACACTTGAGCATTTTTGCCTTTTTCCTGGAGCTTTAAGGGGCGGCTGTGTGAGATATCAGCTGCAGATGAGGTCGAACATCAGCACCAATAGGCAGAGGTTTCCAATTACCCAACAGTGGAGGCAGAAGGAATTCAGAAACAGGTGGCGCCTTTAATTGCTTTTTGCAACCCCAGAAGCATAGCGTGAGAGGGAGCAGAGCAGTGGGAGGTCCTCTGGGAGTCGAGACATTCACCAGTGTCTTTGTAATTGGTTTTAGTAAAGTATATTTCTGGAGTCAAAAATTCGTAATATAGATCATATCTAGTGCTTTTTAAAAAACGTAATAGGGCTTTGAGGATATATGAATATTCAAGTCGTATGTGTGTCTTGGATTCTGGCCAACCATTACAATTAAAATGACACATGCACACAACATATCGTCAAACCTCCGTATTGTATTTATTGTTTTAAAATGACTTCTGTATTCTTCAGACGTGACAAACACAGCTGTTTTATTGATGATGTTTATTCAGCAGCTGTAAGTCGCTTCATTTCCAATGGGGGTTGTTTTTTTTTTGGGGAACTCCGCCGAGCACTCATCCACGCCTCAGAATGCCCGGTGAAACGCCTCCCGTTTACCACAGGGACAGGAGCTACGAGGCAATAAAAGTACAGATGATGGCAGAATGGCTGACCTTATCTTTCATGCCTGTGTTCTAATCAGCGTTGCCCCCTTTGTTAGCTCACCTGGACAACCTTAATTGCTTTGCAAGTTGATGTAGAACTTTGCGTTGAGAACGACGCAACTCCCGGTACCCTCTTCTCAGTTCGGCGCTGTCTCCGTCTCTCTCTTCTACTGAGGCTAACAACTGCACTTCCCTGTGTAAAGAAGCAATCTGATCCTAGACTAACCCTATCTCTTATACTGAGGGGATGAGATCAAGAAAAATGCCAGCTCTCTCTACGCTACTGCGGTTTAAAAGCTCCGACTACGGCACGCGCTCACACGGCGGCAAGTGCGAGCGGTGAAGGGAGGTTATGTTTTTTGGAATCGTGTGTATCTTAAAGTATTTCATCTTCAAGGCTGTACGGGAGTTGTGGGACTCCTGCCGCCATTTTCAATATCAAGGAGGTATGATTTGTGGGGATATGCTGATTTCCAAGGTGAGAACGGGATGCATATTCATATGCTGAGTTTACAAAAGCAAAGTGGAAAAACAGCAGTTTATATAACCTTTAGAATTCCTCATTGAGAGCGGCGCATTTTGCATCCCAATAAGTAAGCGTATTATTGCAATGTGTTTGTATGCAGACCCTTGTGTGTTTGTGCATGGGTGCACGCAGACATATGTGTGTGTGTGTGTGTCTGTCCATATTCTTCTGATGTGAGACTGCTGGCAGCGATTGCCCTGTTTTCCCATTTCCCCTCTGGCTAATCACTAGAGTCCCCGTAAATCCTTGGTATCACCACAGGATCAAGAGGAGGCCTCCAAGCCCCAGGGAGCCTATTTCCTCCGAGAGCAGAACACAAACTGGAAAGCTCCTTGATATATTTGCAGGCCCAGGGATGGTCAAGACTTCAGGGCGGAAAGATGCTCCATGACATCACTCCTGCTTTTAGAAGGTCTCCATTTCGCATATATAACACATCAAACAGAAAAAAGAAAGAAAAAAAAAAAAATCTGATATAAAAAAAAAAACAATGTCTGAAGCTCCGGAGGATTCATGACAAAAGGAGAAAGACGTATTGTACGGCGGTAATAAGGAAGAAGAAGGTCAGCGATAGGGATCAGATTGTAGTGTTTCACTCCAAACCTGTATTTTGCAGCTGCAGTGGCTGTATTCCAGCTGGTGTGGCTACACAGAATAATTAGTTTGGTTGGAACAGCACCTCGGGGGGGCTGGATTAGCTCTTGGAGGGCAGTTTCTCCAGCAGCCCAATGTTCTGATGAGAGCTGAGATATACTGTCATGCACCCCAGCGCTGAGGAGCTTTTGATGGTTTTAAAAGCCTTGAGCAAGTGACAATTACAGCCTGAATGGCAAACAGTGTCAAAGGGAATGAGATGCTCTGGACTCCGAAGCTGAAGGTCACAAGGGAGCCGGCCTGTTGTAAAGCTGTGCATTACAATGCGGAGTAATGGACAGCGTCCAGAGATCGGGAGTAGGCGGGGCCAAATGAACTCGGACCGCTGTTCCTATTTTTTTTTTTTAATATCTAAAAAGTAGGATGTATGCAAATGTCAGTGATAAATAAACGAAATGATGGCACGGAAAAGTAAATAAGTAAATCTAATCATACAGATCTGCAACAACCGCATCTCTGACAGGATCTGCTTCCAGAGAATGAAAGGAGTCGTCCCCTCTGTGATGCAGTGTGTGTACCGTGACTGTAGCGCAGTCAGTGGGGAGTTTGTTTGTGGTGTGTGCACTTATGCACCATAACAACTATATATCACATCACAGGGCTAAGGGCAACCCCGAAAAAAAAAATAATCATTTTGACTTAAATGGATGATTTCACGCCTCGCAATCTAAAGCCAAGGGGGTCAAAGCGAGCGGTGGGTTAGGGTCGGGTTACCATGACAACTGGTACGTTCTGTCAGTAACGGCAGCAAAGTTGCATATTAAACAAAGTTTTTTTTAATTCTTAATTTTTGATATGAATCGACACGCGGATGTTGTTGGAAGCAAGGCTTCTTTACAACGTTAGCGTTGGACGTGATCCAGGAGGGTTTTTTGGCAGAATCGTCTAATATCACGAACCTGTCTGCTACAAAATGATGTTTCTGTACAAATGAAATGCATTCTCAACTATTACAAAAGATATTACAAATATTATGGTCGCGCTTCTCATCCCGTGGTTAACATTTTGAGAAGGGTTAGGGTTGGGTTGAAACAAAAAAATGCAACAGAATGTACTTATGTTTGGTAAAACATTATGGTTTGGCTGAAATAGTGTATATATATATATATGGTATAAAACTTAATTATTATAAGTCAACGATGATTTTTGGTTTCACACAGGATACAAAGAGCTGCATCCTGGGTAAGGGATTTTTTTGACCCAAGGCAAGTTTATTTGTAGAGCACATTTCAACTACAAGGTAATCAAAAGATAATGCAAAGGAAAAGGAGATTCAAAAACAATTAAGAACATTCATTGAAACACTAAAAAGCAGTGTGAGTAAAATAAGATACAGTAGTAAAATGCAGAAATGCAGGAAATTGATTAATATCCTTGAATCTGGTTCAATTAAAGGCAGCAGCAAACAGACAAAAATCCACTACCTTCATGGACTTGAATTACCAAACAGGTCAACATTGTTCTGTCATTTAGAATTGAAAATAAAAATACCATAATTGCTATGTTTTTTAATCTGCTATCAGCTGTTCAACAGGGGATGTCTATCGTCTGCTGGAAGCTCATAACTACTTAAGATGTAAAAATATTACAGTTTGTCCCATAATCATCGTAGTGTTCCTCCCCACAGTCATTTTAAATGACGCACTTCCACTTGTGCGATAGCACGGCTCGTGTTTCACCCTAGTTTACCATTTCCTCCACAAACACTCATCAGGGGAGAGCCAATAGGAGGACCGGAGAGCTCCATTCACGATATCGGAGATCAAACACATTTCCCCTCTAGAGGCAATTGTGCGTCGAGTTCTCCATCGAGCGGCAGGTGCGCATGTTTACTTCCACGCTGGATGTGTCAGGCGTGCCCACTCTACCGGGAAGCATGTTCCCCATACCAGAGAGCTACGGAAAGATCTTGAAGTGTGACCTCCAACCGATAAGAACATCTCCCACTGTTCTTACATTCTGGTGAGACGCTGAAGTGTTTTTACAGATACGATCTGGAAGAAGCGGCTCACTGGGGCGACGGAATCACAGTCGACATCCTGAGGGAGAAGATCTCCGTGAGAACATTAAGTTCTTCTCCTTCTGTGTCGACACAGAGAAGCACGTTTGACACTCTTAGCTAAAATTAAATGACCTTGGCATTTTTGTGTTTTTTTTTTTTAATTTGGCAAAACAGTTTGATGTGATATCAGTGTTGCAGCGATCAGGAAATCTTTTTCAACACGCGACTGAAAAACAACACAAAAAGAAAAACACAATTTACCAGTTTATTAACCTCCACAGTCCGATCGCAATGACCCTAAAACAGCATCACCTGAAAACTGTGTCATCGGTACGCTCAGCCCCCCCCCCCCCCCCCCCCCCCCGTCTCCCCCGTGAGTTTGACGAATATTCTTCCTTAAATAGTCTTGCCAGTGACAGATACTTCTGACAGCTGTGGCACAAGGAACACTACATCACTCTCTCACCAGGCTTCCTGCATGGAAATTACAGTTAAATGATTTTTCCCCTTTTTTTTTTTTTTTTTCTCAACAGAGCGATGCTAGGGATGGATTTGGTAGACATATAAAAGAAAGAAAAAAAAGAAAAAAGAATGAGCGTTTGATGAAACAAACCTTCGGGGAGTAAACAAGAGCCAGGTGTGGAAGTCTTAACTCCTGACTGTAAAGAATGCAGAGAAGACGGAGACGAGGGCTTTGAGGGGCGCTTGCTAACAGAACGTGAACGTCAAAGTTCACTTGGGGACAGGGTTGAGAATAATTGAGTTTCCACCAGATTTGCTCATTTTTTGACATTCTGTAGGCAAAAAACCCAACTGGAGGTCCAAAAATAATGCAATTATGTGCAGCGTGAACGGGGGGGGGGGGGGGGGGGGTATGCATGTGTTGTGTTTGTTTTGAAACAGCTGGGGTCTGCAGGGGTTCGAACTAATATGATTTGATCTTTAGTCCGCCTGCAGACTGCAGCATCTTGAGGTCAAAACTGCAAAATTCACTTTTGCTAGGAATGCCATATATATATATATATATATATATATATATATATATATATATATATATATATATATATATATATATATACCATTTTTTTTGTTCTTTTCACTTTTGTTTAAAATAATGATGACCAAAAGGAGGACTGACACTGATGGTACTGTACTTTGTGTTGTGCTGTGGGTGGGCACGAAAAATAGTTTCTAAAATCGCTCACTCACAATAAATTGCAAAGACCACCCAGGCCGAGGGGCCGACGTTAGCCGTTGCTCAGTCCCATCTGTGATTCCAGCACTCCCTCCGTTCGGCCATAACTCCGTATACCACTCCGTGGTTAAAATCACGGCGCAACATGCGGCGTGTGGAAGTGACGGGACTTCCCGCTGTTGTCGGATTTGACAGGCTGGTCAAACTAGACCCGCGGGACTCTACTGCGTTAGGCGCACAGCAGGTGTTGAAATAAAGTACAGTACAGTCGTGAATTGTTTATGGTATATAACCAAAGACAGAGGGGGGGGGGGATCTGGTACAACTTCCTTTGTGGCTTAGATGAGAGCAGGGTCGTCCTTCAATCAAAGGATCGGCGGTTCGATCCCCGGCTCCGCTGGTCGCATGTCGATGCGTCCTTGGGGAAGACACTTAACCCCAGAATTGCTCCTGTCGCTATGCCTACGCGCCTCTACTGTGTGAATGTTAGTTAGTCCTGGTGGTGGGCAAAAAGTCTGAACAACTTTCCTGTTCAGACCAACCCACCAACCCGTTTCAGGTTGTGGATTTGACCTCGATCCTGATGAAGACCACGACCTGAAACAAGGTGATGGTGACCAGAAGAGTTAAAGCTGTAGAGTTATAAAGAATGTTAGCCTCTGTCCTCTTCATTGCGCTCCATACTTCATACATGACTGACGCGTCTCACCGATGCAGACCAGTGTTCTCATTATCTTTGGTCCACTTACTGAGAAAGAGAGAAAAACCCAGATTGGCCAGGACAGACATCTGTGACAACATTGAAACCAGATGTGATCACAGTAGTATATGGTTGCCCGTCTCAACACAACTCATTCAAACTACACTTGCATAATCTCTGTCACACACACACACACACACACACACACACGCACCACCCTCTCTCATTATATCGGTACATTATGTCCCACGCATTGACAAGTACATGGTTCTAACTGCAGCAGTGGGTCAGGACAGTAGACTGTGTCCTCTGCAGCAGTGAGCCAAATATACAGTCATCATTTGTGGGTAACGCTTTGTCACAAAAACAACAGCGACGTTTCTGTCCCCAGTGAGTTTGCTTGGCTTCAATTAAATCAGTGAGAAAATAACATTTAAAGTTTTCCAGCCCTACTGGCTCTGTGCTGTTTTCAGGCTGGCACATGTTGTTGTTTTTTTTTTTGTTTTTCTGTGGCAAGAGGGAAACACACTGGCTTCTATTCTATTCATAAATCTCCAGTTTATCTTATATTCCCCAGCGGCCCAACAAGGGGCACAGTCTACAATACAAATACTAAAACTACTACTAATAATACCTCAAGTAAATGTGAGTAAACACATTTTACTTACATTTGGTAGCCGTGTTGTCACTTCATCATGGCCCCCTTTATATTCACTAATCATGTGCAAATGCAGCCCATCGTCTGTATAAACTTTGCCAAAAAAAAAAAAAAGTATAGTGTGTTTTGATTTATGGTCACTCAGATGACACGATGTGTACGACGCTTTGTGAATTATGACTCTGAAATGATGCATTTCCAGACAACATCTACTGTATTCCTTTAGAAAAAGAAAAAAAGTGTCAAAATAACTGAAGTTGAATAATGGCTTCTCAACTTCAAGCAGCAGAATATACATCTCTGTTCCATGGTTTATTCATGGAGTCCATACCTGCCACAATCTTATCAACATGACATGCATCCAACAGACAAATCCCCCCCCCCCCACATCCACGCAAAAAGATCAACCTGCCGCCCACGCTGGGATTCTCTTAAGATCAATGGAGCTGCTGAACGCTGGACCGTTCGCACTGTTTTTTTTTTTTTTTTTTCTGATCAATGAATCCGAATAACGAAAACCAAAACAACGAGGCATGATTAGAATAATAAGCCTAGTCGATCCTTTGCAACGTATAAGTTGGTGCAGCACGGACAATAACTGCAATCGCCGTCCTGAAAGAGAAGGTACAAAACAGGAGGTAGAAGTTTCTCCCACAACCTCCCACACTCTTGGTCTAGGGACCGGTGCCGGAGTGTAGGAGTGCTGATCTTATCCAAAAAAAAAAATGTGTGCAGGTAAGCAGAGCCTTGTGAGAAAGCCATACATTAAGTCATGTTGTGTGGATTTCCTTGCTCAGTCACTGCATTCCTCATTGTTATCACCCGAAAGCCTCCCCTTGCATACGCCCTACCCTGCAGCTATCACGCACAGATAGACGAGGGGAAACAAAAAGCCAATTATTGATAAAGAAAATACGTTTTTAAAAAGTGTCTGCCTTTTTGAGTAAGTATTATATATTTGTCAATGGCGATGCCTCATTATGATTTACAGCCCTCATTCTTAATTAACGTGCATCTAAAGCAAGGTATCTAAAACACTACAAATGCACGGTATGAACTGCAAATCCACCAGTACTTAAAAAGGCAAACTGGGAAATGTATTATTTCGTTTTTATTAGGTTTGAAATACAAACTTTAGTGTCTATAATAATGTCTTTTGCTGGCAAACATCCTAGTTTCTATTACTAGTTGATAGTTAACATCGTTAGTTGTGAACACACCTCTGAAGCTTCCCGTCTTAAACGTCACAACATGCGTAGTAGTTGTTACCGGCGGCCTAGAATTAACTTAAAGTAGACGTTGGAGACCAGCTGGGTCTGTGTGCTATCAATATAACAGCACAGTGATGAATAAATACATAAAAACAATAACAGTAATATCTCAATGCAAACAAATCCAACAGTCCAAGGAGGGTTCAGCTTCTGTGTCAGGAGGGTTCTGACTCTACTTTGAGGTCGTTTTTGAGGCTGCACTATTTGGCTTTTCGGATTGCTTTGCATTGCATTATACTGCAAAGTGGTTTTGTTACGTTCTCCAGTCTTTGTAGATTATAAAGTCTCTTTCAGGCGACGCTAGAGATCCACTACCTGCATCTAATCAAAAGGTGAGCACTGGTCTAATCCTTCTAGACACACTCATTACCTGACAGCAGGCGCGTTGGAATGCATTTCCTGGTATTGTCCGCCAAACCAGATGGTCACAGGTTCAATATTTGACAGCCAACTTGCAATGTCATGCTGTCCTTCAGGACGCAACCAATTCCCCCCCCCCCCCCCCCCCCCCCCCACACGCTGCTGCATGAGCGGATCTGGGTGAGAGTCTCAGATGAACGCAGAAGGCGTTAGTTCAACGACTCCGCGGGAAGCTGGAGGTGGCGTTGGAGGGCGCGGCCTTCTGTTTGGAGCTGAGAAACATCCACTCCGCGGGTCCGTCCACGGTCCCCCGGCGTCAAAGCGACCGTGTTTCCATTAAACAGTGGCAGCCCGTTTGTTAGCACTGAGCAGAGCGATTTAAATCAGTGCTCCTGTATCTCATAGGAGTACGTAACGGCTGCCGACGATTATTCCCTCGCTCATTCTGTTACGGGAACGCTTGCATGTCTGCGACTGTCTACGCTGCATTTATAGCTGCAGCGTTTAATTAAATGCATTTATCACGCCACTGCGAGCGATATTAAGATTTCCTCTGAAATATTGGTATTTTCTAATAAATACAAAATAAATCATTTTCAACATGTTCACAAACAAGAAGCTTATGAAGAGCAGAATTAGCTAAACACCACGCTGATCATGAATTATTCTGAATAGTGTAGCGTCGATCTTTCTTCTCAGTTACAGTAACACACAGCGTTTAGGCCCGTTTTTCCTCCCGATCTCTGCCGAGCTGTTAAAACAGACAAATAAAAAAGATTAAGGGCAAAATATATGAAAAAAGAAAACGTGTAAAATGCGAGCGCATGTCGCACTGTAGGAAGACATTCCCACACACATGGTTTGTTAAGCGAGCTGCACTTAGCATAGCACTGAGAGCAAATTAAAAATGACGAGGCAAATCGCTTCCACTGAAGCAGGACAACCCACTGAAATAGTAATACAAACAGCTAATCTGTTGTGTCATTTTGATGGGGTTTTTTCACCCCCTATTCAGTCACGGTGTGTGAGTACAGTGATATCGCCTTGCTGCTGTGTTATTTCAGTCAGTTCACATTCAATTTATCTACAGCGCGCCTCCCCAACTGCTTCCTCAGACAGGTATGGAACGACCAAACGGAAGGTTTTAAACGTTTGAAACTTGAAACAGCTGGGTTCTCTCGCATTGTCATTAATTTGTGATTTGAAAGAAGAAAACAGAAGAGCTCAGTCGCAGTGAGCGCTGCCGTTTATATCTCCCACCGCTGCCTCCAACTGCAGACTGCATTAACCGGGAAGTCATTGTTTTGTGGGTATGAGGTATAAAAAGCACAGGTCGCCATTAGTGTCTTTACGTTAACCTCATCAGTTGTGGACCATCCACCGTTTAAGTAAAGCCTGCACACAACCCGATTGGTCCATCTCTCTGTCAGTCAGCACCGGTCGAGGGAAAGAGGTTATGGATTGTTCTGGCAATCCATAAAAACAAATGCAACTTGCGGCCTACAATTCTTTGATCCACATACGGTGTAGTTGAAGCTAATGCAGATACGTGGGGGTAGGACAAAAAAAAAGTGTGGAAATGCAATTATACCTCAAAAAAATAGATTTTCTAGAAGTCAAGATTGTGACGGTCAAATGCAAGATATGTTTTAGATAAAAGAGACATGTGCTTATAAGAGGCAGTGTCCATACGAACCCTCTGCCCTTTTACTGCGGCCATTCCGAAATCCTTTCAGAAAAGCGCAAATGATTGTCACTGTAGAAAATGGAGGCAAAGCTATTGTTGGCCATGTAGCTATGTCTATCCTGAGCTGTATATGTCAGACAGACAATAACATAACAAAGACCAGAAAAAAAGCCCATTTGTGAGAGCAGATCGTCCGGACGGACGAGATGAATGCCGTGCACGGATCCGTCCTCCGTGCTCTAACATCACGGCTGTCAGATTGACCCCGTTCATCATTACGAAGTTGGTGCTCAAGGTGAAAAAATGTCAAACATTTGGCCGATTCTAGTCCATCGTACAATGGTGGCTGGGATGATAATACGTTGTCAAGATGACGTGCTTTCCTGGGCACTTTTCTGACAGAAAAGAAAGGGTTCATCAACACCGGCCCTTAGCCGCATGCAGAGGCACCACTGTGTGTTGAAGTCTCCACAAGATGGAAACCATCCATTGACTTTGTTTGGCATTTAAATAACTCTGGAGCCCTGATACCATATGAGTATACCTATGTATTTATATTCCAACATTGATGTACTAGGGGCTACATCCACCGAGGTTCCAGCCAAGGATGGATGCTATTAGGGCTGATCAGCAAGCTACTTCAAAGCGAAACAGGAATTCCATATCTTTCGACACGACTAAAACCAAATCGGACATGAGAACAGCAGTGAATTTCACACATTGCTAAAATGATATTTCCATCATTCGTGAAGCAGGAGGCACTTAGAGTGTTGGCTCCATCCAATCAATGTGTGTGGCGTGGTTGCTTTGTAGGATATGGCGGCTTTGTGTTGGGATTTAAGAAGGCTTGAGTAATAATGGGTGGGCAGTGTTGGGGAGCGCTCGGCTATCCCGGAGGATTCATCTGATGAGCCAGGATTGAATTCATCTGCTCTGTCGATCGATTTTGTTTTTCGCCACATTGGACACTTCACTCCAGTTTTGAGCTTGACTTTAATTTTCTTTTTTCATTTTTAACTAGTTCTGAAGAATGTAATTCTACTGAACACAATCTCATTCCCATCTGTGCCGGCTTTAGACAATTGTTCTTGTTTTGATGGAAGTTGTAAGGTGGTATTGTTCTTGTGTGCGGTTAAGAGAAAGAACAGGCGGTATCACAGCTGAGATGGAATCATTTTGAGAGAGAAACTCGTCCTCCGTTTCGTTTTATGATTGTACCAAGGAATTAAGACTGCCATTCATCTTCTTCTTTTATTTTTTTCATGAAATGGAAGCCTTGTTAGGAAAAAAAAAAACATCTTGATAAGAACTGGCATTGAGCAGATGAATCAAAGCGTTCCACTATTCCAAAACCACGAGCACTTTGTTGATCATACTTTTGAGATCATTTGTTCTACAGAGTGTGTGCATCTTATAACAAGTTCATTCTATCATAAATACTATATGACTGTCATTTATTTCAAAGACAGCTTGTTATTTTCATAATTTATAGAGGCAGATATAGACCAGCCTGATAACGAGACTAAACTGCCATTTTGTTTCACTTTCATTCATTCAGGCTGACAGTGTGCTCATGTGAGCTGATTTCTTGTTGGGATAGGGGCTGTTCTATTCTATTCTATTCTATTCTATTCTATTCTGTTCTAGTTTGTCTTAACAAAGGGTCATATCCATCCTGATGTCAGATACTTCCATTTGACAGTTAATGTTTCTATGTTTCTTCTTTTTCTTTATATCAATCAAAGAAATGTTCGTTGACTTACAGCATCTTGTATTTGGTAGTAGCCCAATTCTTTATCCCATTCCTGTAAAATGGGATTGGTCAGTTGTATTTCATCCAAGGAGAACCCATCAATACACAATGCCAGCTCTATTTGGATCACTGAATCATCTGAGATCAGCCTGGACAGATGCTTTATGGATCAAAAGCGACAGATTTTTTATAACTTGTAAATCAAAATCCAAAGCTGTTTGGATCAGAGTATTGCGATATACTATTGGCTTCTTCTGCCTTTTGTTGTTTTAACATTTGTTTTTTGTACACATTTCTGATTGATAACTGTACTGTTTAATAGCTGGGTAGCAGCAACCCCAGAAGAACCCACATGGAACACTTCATTAAATAATTTAAACTGCATAATTAATCAGGTTGTCACTGATCAGAAAATAGATTTCTTCCTTCATGAGCTACACACTGTAGCTTTGCACCAAAATGGGACTTGTGCATATAAAAACAGGATAATATATAAGGAACCATAACAGAAATATACGCTTATGATGCACAGATAAGAGCTCATGTGTGAGTTGTTCAAGTTCTAACTTTCCTGACATGTTGGACAACTGCTCATCAGTGTATTGCAACATCCATCCTGCACTGTCTCTCCAGGGAAGACTCAAACTGCAGCAGAGCCTTGCAGTGTGCTGGACTGTGCTCAACAAAGACAGATCTCCCTCATCTTAGCCGGCGCTGGAGATTTGAGGGGCAGACTAATGACAGGGAGCTTGTTCTCGGAGCATAGCGGTGAACAATTTAGGAGGGAAAAAAAAACCCCCCGAAATAAGTTATGTTGACTTCAAGGGCCTGCAGGCTTCTTGTGCAAATGTAGAGAGAGGAACAAGGCACGACAGGGTTTCACATCACCCAAAAGAAAGCTCTGCATTTAGTCTAAATAATTAAAAGTTGCAATCAGAGGTCCATCCTGAAAGAATTCCATCTAAGGTGATGTTCTTACTCAAAGGTAAATGATACGTATGGAAGGTTCAATTTGGCGCAGAGTAAGAAAAAAAAAAAGAAAACAAGTAGTCAGCCTGAGGTGTGTTAATGCCATGCCTGGATCAATTGGAACAGCAGAAGGTACCAATTTGTATTTCAGATACACAGACCAATTTCCCTCTCATTAGGACCACCCATCGAGCACCGATTTTGTACCGGCTAAACAGCAGCGATGAACACACAGATTATGGGATGTGTTAGAAAAGTCTCAACGGAGGCAACACAAAAGACGTCCTATCGAGTCTTTTTGCGCTCTTAAGGGAATACCGAGGATCAATTAATGAACCGCCGTGGTCCGCTGTTGGCTTGAGCGTGCATGCTGGAGAAAAGGTAATTGGCAGCTCAGAGGCGGCGCGTGTGATTTTGAGCGATGAGCGCGTCGCATAAGTGGGTTTGCTTGTTGGTCCTCTGATTTATATCAGACTCAGAACATGCGCATTAGATTTAATTGAATGACATATTTAAAGACGATGCAGAGGGCGTGAGGCTTGCGGTCATGTACCCTGCAGGAAGCATGACATACATATTTAGCAACGGAAGCCACTGACGCGTTCAGATCAATGGCGGATGCATGTCGAATTTATGAAGGATCCACATGATCTTTCATGAAGATTTCATGACAAAGTCTTTTAATGTAAATAATTCTCACTGGAAGCAGCAGTGTATTGGAATAGCAATGTGCAGCTGCTTCAGTGATGGGCGTCATTAAAACAAATAGAGATACTTCAAGGAACAGCGCTAGTTATTAGAATTATGGTCAAAAAGATTTATTGATGGACATTTTTAAAGATAAAAATGTAATAATAAGATTTAATCAAAAATAGATAACCCAATGACCTTTGGATGGATGGACAAATTAGCTATAGTGCGACTGCATTATTCAATTACTTGCATGCATCCTAATAATCACACGTTGCAGTTCCTGATTGGTAAAACAGTAGAATTCACTGCTCAGAGCTTCCTCTTCCTCTTCCTCAGAAGCTGTGGATCGGGTCAGACAAGCACAGGACTTTCACCCAGGAGGCCGCCGTTTGTGTCCTGCGTGAAACTAAGTCACGTGAATCATTCGTATTGTCCGTCACATGAGTCAGGTCTGAGCCAGCCACAGTCTTTTCCTAACCGTAAATAAGCAGTTCTGATGTGAACACGGAAGTTTATTTTGAAAACTGGCTGCAAAGCCAACGCGTAACGTTGAGGTCAGACGGGTTCAGTCCAACACTAGTAACGGTGTTGGAGGCTCCGGCTTGGCTCATCTCCATGACACGAAGGCCAAACATGTCTCCGCTCTTGGCTAAGAAGTGACGGCACAGTGCTGCAACACATGTCATTCGGTTCAGTTGGAGACATTCATTTGAAGAAGATTCTGTTATTTTAAGGCTATTTTTTTTGCATTTTTATTTGGAAATGAATAAGAACACATTTTGTTTGTAATCCTGAGGGGTTAAAAAAAATGTATAATTCAGAATTAAAAACCTAAACAATGGAAGCAGAACTGATTAGTTGAATGGGGTTCAGCCTTAATTCCCACACCGTCGTTTGAGATTTGGGAATATGAATGTGTTAAACTCTCACCCAGGAGTATTAATATCAGGTTAACAGCTCCTCTTCTGCTTAACTTAAAATAGACAAGAACAACACTTGTTATCACCGTAACTGTGAGAATCAAAGATGGCGACATCAGTAACTTCAGAATGCTTAAAAAGGCATCGACAAATGTAAACGCATGTAAGAAAGAAACACTTTAAATGTGGTAAACTATTATGGTTTGTTACACATTAACCTGGCATCTTAAGGGTTAAAACTCCTCTCAGGCACTGAAAACAGCTGTGTTAGCTTAGCCTTTGTAGAGTTTAATCTACTTGCAGGCAGATTGACAATATGAGGACAGTCATATAAACTTAACAATGGATGACTAATGTTAGCCCAGCAATTTAACAAGTGTCTATAGATGTGGGAGAGTTCCACTGGAATATATATCAGGCTAGAAAGACAGGCGAAGAAAGAGGCGCTCTAATGATTCAGCACTCGGCTGCTGACTGAGTACAGTGGTGATAAAGGAGTTTGGGACTTTGCGTCACACTTTCTCATTATGTATTTTGAGGAGAAAAGCAAGTCAGTAATTGGACCCTGGAAAACATTAGTCATTAATTATTTCCTAAAAGGGCTCATACGCTCTGTATCACACACAAAAAAGAAGAAAAAAAAAAATGAGCTGAAAATGCTAATCACATGAATGCTGACTTGAAAAAAAAAGTACTTTTTGAATTTGAATAAATAACATACTTTTTTTTTTTTTTTTGCTTTAAGATGACTTTGGCACACATTTGCATGGGTATCTGATTTGATTTGCATTCCTGTGATCCATAGAATGTATTATCTCTGGGCAATTCAGCATCCCCTCTTATCTGCAACACAGCCAATCAATAGAGAGCAGCTCTGAATATGGATTAAGCGTGGGTATCCGAGGAGCAAAGCTTACATGAACTGGGGAACTGTCATGCATTAAGTTATCTACTCCTTCATTCACATTCGGCTTCATCAGACTTCCCATAGCCTCAATATCACTTCACATGCATCTTTATCAGCGAATCAGGCAATCAGCCTTTCCTATTAGGATCCAAATAGGTTTAACAAACAAAGACAATTATTCTGGTGATTAGCATGCGGTAGCCTCGTTCTGCGGTGACCTTATTTTACCTTTAGTTGAATGGCATGCTCTCCACAACTACATTCCCTTTAGACGATGAATTTCAAATGCGTTGCAGTGGGGAAACGATGAGTCATCGCTGGAAATCAGTACACGTCTTTGTCGACTACTGCTCCGCACAACACAGAGTGTCTGTACATGTACCCGGGAACATAGGGCTTCTGAGGAAAAAGGCACACTTTGTGCCGTGGCCGAGTTGAATATCTCCCTTGCCCACAGTCTTGGAGCACAACTCGCAGCTTGACAAATGAGCCAGAAGTCAGAAGAATCCAAAGCTACAGTAGATAGCTCTCGTTCTGCGCCCGGCAGAAAAAGAAGGAAAAAAAAAGGGGGGAGAAGTGTCAGCTTTTTCATCCTCTTGAGTGATTTAGACTGCCATTGGAGAAAACTGATGAGTGCTTTTGAGATTTATGATGCTTTCCCTCGCACATTAAATATAGACTTTGTAAAATGTAGTCAGAGCTGCCTTGAAAGCCTAATCACACAGTGAAGCTGGGCCGCAAAGAACTCCAGCTCGCCCTGCATGATTCTGACACGTGAAGCAAAACATGGTGAAATTTTCCCCAGAAAATATATACCACTGATTTTAAACTTTCTTCCAGACAGCTCGGGCACAGATTTCCCATGTTTCCCTTGTCTTTGTCTTTCTCAGCAACCCCTGATGACCAGTCATCTAATCAGGCAGCGACAATAAACACCGCTGTGAATCAGAGTATCTGGGCGAATAAGTGCGAGTGAGACAAAGGCAATCATTTTAGCAGGACTCTGCACTGAGGAGGGTAGTGGGAATACTGGAGGGGGCGGTCCTAAATATTGCTATTTCCAGTCAGCAAAAGATAAGCTCATATGAGCTTAGTGTCAAATGTATTCATGTCATACATTAAAAATGGCTTTCAATATATCTAAATTATTTAAATAGAGCTATTGCTTTACTGAGCACACAGTGACCAGGATGGATCCAACCTGCATTCTAAACATAATGTTAAAGGGGATGATCCACCAGAAAACTGAATTTAAATCAGACTGTTGCTGTGACCGTGGAGCGTTCAGATCACATCGGGTTACGTGGACCACTGTGGTCTACGACAGGAAGGCTGTCTGATCTACAATGATGTATTCAAGGCTGAAATAACCCGTTTAAATGTTGTTTTCTTAAATATATAACTCACATATTGATTCATCCCTATATTATCATCCAGACTCGTCACAGGTTGTGAATACTCACTCAGGTTTAGGCAACAAAACCACTTAGTTAGGTTCAGAAAAAAAATCAACAACTCATGTTTGGGCTTGAAATAAGTATGAAAACTACTGAAAAACGTAACATAAATATGAAAAACCCGTTATAAACATCACTGAGGACACGAACACTGGTCTCCTGGATGTAAGTCCTTTGTTTCTCCCTCACTTTACAACACCATGTTTCACACAAACAGCAGAACTTGCCTTGTGCAACGGTATCAGACAGCGAAGGTCGTGAAAAAGCGACGGTATCTGACGTCCTGGGCTGTTCATCCTGATGTTCATCCTGATGTTGTTTCATCAGAGCATAAACCAGACACATGCCGGACGGTGACTTTCTGCCGTTTTTGTTTTTTTCCACCTCCTCTCACGCTCATCCATACTATTTTCGGGGGAACCAGTTTTAATCTCCTCACCCTATTGCCTGCAGAAATATTGTCATCACCATCCACGACTTCTGGCTGGGGCCTAAAAAAATGTAAATCAATATATTCATTACCATGTGCAGAATACAAAACAACTCTGCAAGGGTAAATGGGTACTGCTGACAATGACATGCCCAAAAAAAGAAGCAGACAGTATAAGGAAGTCCAGGTTATTTTACATTTTCAAACTCTTGGACCTAAGAAAAAACAAAAACACACAAGTAAACAGGAATCTGGGGCAGATATTTATGGTCCCGCTTGGAACGAATACAATTAAAAGCCTCATATTTCATGTTCGCATGGCGTCATCATTCTCAATGTCTGCAACATCGAGTCAATAAAAAAACAATTGCAAGGGATTGTAAGATGAGCTGGCAAAGGCTGTGATGATGAGGGGGAATTATTTTGAACTCAAGCCTTTGCATTCTCCTTCCTCGGCTCCCAACACAGACATGTGAGTAACTTTGTACTGTTTTGTCATTAGGCTGTAGTAATGAGCCTGTTTCCTGACTGACAGGGATGCCGTTATTGTAAAGACATAAAAAAAAAAAGCAATGTGTAAGTAATGAAAAACATTCTGAGCACCGATTGAAATAATCACTGAAATGCTTATTATGGTATGCAAAATGGAATTTTTTATAAAACTCCAAAGTTGACATACTAATAGTCCAAATTTATCATAATCGAGTCTGTAATCAGCCTATAAATATACAACCATGTGTGCTTTTTGAACTGTAGAAGATGAACTCACGCCAGGTTGCTAAAACACCCAAAACCAGGCAATCCGGAGGCACAATTAAAAAAAAAATATGTTCCCGCGATCAAACCATTACCATGTCCACCTGGAGTAGAGACAGAACAGGCATTCAAATAGCAGTGTGTGTTTAAATGACCTCCTCAATGGTAGCTAGACCTTTTCTAAATATATGTAGAACAGCTTAGGTCCATGTTTACTTCCTGTCAGCTGATTTTTACACACACACTGCAACACGGATTACATGTGTAAAGAAACTCACATTGGTGCCAAGCGGTCAGTTGTCTACATGCATTTGATTGTAATAGAGCATCTTTGTTACGAATAACTAATCAACCATCAAACTGTTCATGATATTGACTAATAATCAGAGCGGGATGACGTTAGCGTCTCTCTTTGTTATTGTCAAAATGTGGTGCCAATCGCCAGATGTTATTTGAACAGGATTTACGTAGAACAAAGCATTTTGCACTTTGTCTAGTCCTGCAAATCTTAAAGCCTCACCATCACTGTCATGACTTGTGTGCATGCTAGCTAATAATACATACAGTCCTATATTTATAGGCCACATCATTGACTCCAAACCAGTCATAATCAGAGGAATTCATAAATTGATCGCAGTGTGGTCAGCGATACTAGCTTGGTCAGGTATCATGATGTAGCTCTCTTGAGTCGAGCCTACACAGATATAGGTGTTTACAGTGGGGCTTGCCCATGCTGTGTGGGATGGTCAGAATACGGCCCTGATCCTAATGCCTGACACTCTGGTCATTCCTCAAAGTAAGTAGTCACTGGTAATAATACGTTATGAATAGCAATGGCTTAATTATCAGCAGTTCAGCTGCACAGGGGCCCAGAAGCTGTATTCCCGTGTATAGACAACATATATATATATATATATATATATATACATATTTTTTATTTTTTTTGCAGCCTTATAATCGTAGCTTGGCCCTCTTTAAATACATTGTTAAGGATGCCCTGTTGTTGCCGTAGACAGCTCAAATATTCCGTATCACTTGGGAATAATAACGCTCTACGTTCTGTTTAACTGGGACTTAAAGCCTCGATACACGCGGCGGTGCTTCCGCTGCTGTCCGTGGTGCTGATGATCGCCGGACAGGGAAAGAGTCTGCACTGAGTTTTTTTTTTACAGAAACTTTCTCTCTCTCTCTCTCTCTCTCTCTCTCTCTCTCTCTCTCTCTCTCTCTCTCAAAAGAATCCAGCTTTTCCTGAACGCTGTGCAGAGTCAGAGCTGTACTTGATAATTCATCATACTTTCCACCATTTTGCCGCGTTAAGAAAGACAAATTGCGAGCACAAGCGACACTTACTGGTTTCCGTGTACGAACGCGGGCTTCTTCTCTTTCGGTGATCTAGAATGTACCTTTTGAACCTCGTGTCAAATTTCACAAGCGAGTCGTTCTTAATGTGCTTCATTTATTTGCCCCTGTGACATTCATTAGAGCTCAGACGGTGCTTACGATGCCCAGTTTGATGAGTACATTGCTTTCAATAAGCATTTAGATTGGAAATGAGGAATGCATATATATACACGTTAATGCACAGTCATTATTATGAGCAGTCAGACGGACGTCTGTTTGTTCCATCTTACAAATCCAAATTAAGAGTTGCTTTGAGATTAGTGGGCGATAATGTTGGACGGCGGTGACGGGGGAATGCTTTTTTTTTTTTTTTTTTTTTATGTTTTTAATGAACCACTCCGCTGTGATATTTGCCTTGTTCATATTGTATTATCTAACGCAAACTTCACTCACTGCTCAATCTCAGTTGTATTGATTACATTATGCATGATTATGATTATAGTGCAAGGAGAAGCACGGGAAATATGAATGATGATTATAATATCTGATGTGTCCTGAAAACCACTGCATTACAGTCGCTGCGGGTCGGCAGAAGTCACTTCACCCCCCCCCCCCCCCCCCCCCCTCTAGCTGCACTTCACTTGGAGGAAAGACACCTTGCATCGCTCGTGGTGATGAACAGAAAGTTTCCATTAACTTTTATTAAACCCAGATATTCAACCGCGTATGACTTTAATTAATTCTATTCTCAGGTTATGAAGTAATTTGATTATACGGGCAAGAGGGAGAGCAGGGATCCGTATCTGTTCTCCATCTTAGGT
This sequence comes from Cebidichthys violaceus, assembly GCF_023349555.1. NCBI lineage: Eukaryota > Metazoa > Chordata > Actinopteri > Perciformes > Stichaeidae > Cebidichthys > Cebidichthys violaceus. The sequence goes on from NW_027176318.1 coordinate 14,575,126, forward strand.
TAAGCACTTAGGCTCCGCTGAATTCATTCATTACACCCAAAGCATGGGTACATTAAGATCATTTGGTTAATAATTGCGCAATTAAATAATCTCATGTGACTTCGACATAATTGAAAAAAAAAAAAAAAAAAAAAAAAGAAGTGCTGCGACATCAAAAGCGGCACCCCTGTCAGGCCGAGCCGGACCGAAGCTCCATTGTAAATAGAAAAGCGGTCCTTGCGGTCCGGCACCACGAGCGGGTTCCTGTACCCGGATGTTCACACGTTGGCCTGAAAAACGGCGATGTGACGGGTAGATGCGATGGAAAGCACGGCTGGGGGGGGGGCTGTTAAGCATTAGAGAGCAGTAGATAAATAAGGCACTTAAGATGGTGACGTCAGGCTAACGCATACCTTCTGAGCTTAGTGCAGCTATGGCGGGCTGTGGAAATAGCTTGCCATCTGTAAGAAATAATATTTGCTTTTGGGCATTTCAGTAAGTCTCTGTGGGGGAGCGGGGCAGCGTACAGCGTGGAAGGCAGTGCAGCGCTTTGGATAACAAGGAGCACAGTGAAAAATTGCTTCTGTTCCCTTCATCTTTATTATGGTTATTGAATTTGGTTCAAAAGGAGCTGACATCAAAGGGTTGCTCGGAGATTCATAATTCGAAAGGTTCAGTGTATTTCATTGTGAACCCAGAAAAAAAAAAAAAAAAGGAATGTCAGAAACAACATTAAAATGAAAGGAATTTTTTTCACATGTGAGAAGCAGGTGTCTCCTGCTGCGGATCCAGCCGTTTCCCTGTAGGTTAGAGCCCGACTCCGAGGAACACGGGCGTCACAAATGTGTGGAATAGGGATCTCATTCCTGTCTCATGCACTTTGCAGAGCCACAAACACCAACAAACAATCCACCTTTTTTTTATTATTTCACTTAAAAAAGGTGCTATATTCGAAATTCCAACACCCTAACCTTCAAACTGTGACGCTCTAGGTACCCCTCTGACGACTGACGTGACAAAATAAGTCTCACTAGACACGCAAACAGCCGTCTCCTGGTTGAAAGTCCTCTTTCTTTGACCCATCCAATAATGACCCCCCTCCCCACCCGCCCTACGTGGACTGTCTGGGTCTCTGAAAGGTGCCTCCCTGCATCGGTATCAGAAGCCATGGGGCACTGACCGAGCATTCGTATTTGAGTTAGGGCGCTGAGAGCAGATCGGATGTTCAGAGGATGTCTCCACGCGGCTCTCAACATGGCCACAGCTGGGCTGGTCGGCTCGCAGCTAACCGTTGAAAGCAACAGCGCTGACAGAGCTAACGGCGTCAACCAGGAGGGGTAACGAGAGGGCGGGGGCAACACTTCGCAGCCCAGCCCGGCCATCACAAAGAGAGGCTCTGACTTCAACACCACAAAGGGAGAGCTACTTACTGATCTGCTCAGGTAGACATTGCTCCACTGTACCCTCACACGGATAATAGTCATGCGCTGCTATGTATCGATGCTCTGAACGCCGTACGGAGACCCTCAGGTGGTAAACGCTGCAGGGAATCCTGAGAAGTTGAACTTGCGCAACACAAGAAAGCAATGTCTAATCTATTCCCACGTCTCGTTAACCTAGAGATTATGAGACAAAATGGATACTTCAAGGTGGAGTGAAGCAGGTAATTACATCCTCACATCCCTTTGAAAAGCCATTACGTCTATACTGTACCTCTGGAGATCTGCCGTGCGGTCTAGTTGGGTGCTTGACTTTGATCTTCAAAGCTGACCTCCCTTCTCTCCTGATTGATGGATGGACCCGCCGTCGATGCCTGCATATCCATCAAGTAAAGCCACCCGTGATGAATGAATATGTCCTTTATCAGCCGTGCATCACCTCATGAGCTATTGTCCTCTTTCAGCCAGCGCATTCATCCTTCAGCCAAAGATTGATTAACTATGGACGTGATTCAGTCAGCAATTATGACCTCATCGCTAATCCATCTACCTCTCGGCAATCCTGCTTACAGTTTGGCGAGCGCGCACACACACACACGCACATAGACACACACACACACAGCGAGACAAATGTGTCAGTTATCAGCAAGCACTTTTTCTTAAGTCTCTGGGGTCATGGGAGCGTTTCTTTTTTTTTTTTTTGCCACAGCAGTGGTGTCATTCTGGGGAAGGCAGTGTTAGTTGATCTGCCACCAACACTTAAACAGCTATTGGATGGATTAACATTTAATTTGGTACACACACACACACACACACACACACACACACACACACACACACACACACATATATATATAGGTCGGGGGGGGGGACATTAGGAACAAGATGCATTGTTTAAAATGTATCCTGTTTCCAGCCTTTGGTGAAATACATGTATCTTTATTCAGGGTACATGCTCCCCATGTATCACTGTATATATTTATATATATATATATATATATATATATATATATTTACATATAGGAGAGAGTTGTAATTCAATTAGGTTGAAGCACTATATGAAATACAGTATTTTAAATGTTCTTTCTTCTTGTTTTCTAGGCCAGTCCTTTTTTATATAACATATAAAGACAATTTAGAAACTGCATACAAATGACTTCTTGATGAGATGTGTTTTTTTATTATTGTATTTCTTCCAGTGTATCCTTGATTTAGTCGTAGCACTTTGACAATATCCTTTGATCCCATCCTTGAGAGGCAGCAGACATATTCATCTGGAGATTGATTGCCCCCTCTAAATGACCCTTTAGGGTCACGCTGTAATGGGCTCTCTTCCTACTCAGTGACCAGGGGCAATCTCCGTCTACAACAGACAGACGCCCCTGCGGTACAGAGGAGCGTTCCCTGTGGCATTGTGAGGAGGAGAACACAATATTACAACCTGGATATCAGGAGTCACGCGAGTCGGATGTGAAAATTGTCCGACCGAGCCGCGACACATGGGGCTTAATCTGCCGGGAGGAGGACCGTGTGAACGCCACGGCAGCTCCACTGATCAGGCGGAACCGGAATCACAAAGCTGATGACGGTTTCCTTTTGTATTTTAATCAAAAATGTTGGGGAATGCTCTACTTTAAACTGTAAAGTAGACTGTTTTAATTGGAAAACAGTGCCAGGAGACAGATCGCCTAATAACCACAGTTGATGGTACCGCAGTGGTGCCGCTGTACGCTCCGCGCAAAACAGATGAATACAGAATGATGTGCATATGCACAACACTCCAAAAACATTTCCTATTGTTCAATAACAAGTCAGAAAATCATATATATATAGTGATATTGTTATGTGTAGGTTGTTTTCTATAAACAGATCGGTACCTCATCAGTTCTGTTGGTAATGTTGTACAAAATATAGGTTTCAAGTTACATCCACAAGTACAAAGGTGAGATCCAGATGTGTAATGTTCACCCTTCTACAAGCCAAAGCTATGAGTGCTAATGCTAAGGGTGCTAATGCTATGAGTGCTAATGCTATGAGTGCTAATGCTATGAGTGCTAATGCTAAGGGTGCTAAAGCTATAGGTGCTAATGCTAAGGGTGCTAATGCTATGAGTGCTAATGCTATGAGTGCTAATGCTATGTGTCTTTTGATGTGTGGTGCTCACTGTTGTTCCTCGCTAGTTTAAATGAGTAAAATGAGATTATTAATTATTTGGCTACAACTAAAATACCACATCACTAATTGTGTGTAGCGTTGTATAAACTGTGTTTGTTTGGTTCATATTTGCCTTGTTTTCTATTTCTGACCTTCACACTGTCGCAGAGTCACATGACCTCCTTCATAACAAACACTCAGATGAATTGTTTGAAATAAGAACGTTTCAATGTTTCACTGCACTTGCAGCAAAAACAGTACGTATTATAACACATGTGTATTTTGACAGATTGTGAATGTATTACTGTAACTAAATACATGTACTTGAGTACAATTATGAGGTACATGTACTTTACTTGAAAATGTCTTTTACTTTATATTTCTACTCTTGTACTTCAAGAGGGAGATGTAGTATTATACTACAAATGATAGTAAAATACAAATCAACTAATAAATTAGGATGTTTTTATTATATATTGAGCCTACAGCACTAAGTAATGAATATGTTAGAACATATTGTGATGTACACATACATCACTAATTATAATCCAGTAATACGATATATATATATATATATATATATATATATATATATGATTGATGCGATTACTTTTGTACTTGTATTTGACCCGGATTATGAATGCAAGAATCTTGCTTAACAGAGTAATATTACACTGTAGTATTACTACTTCTAAAATATCTGAGTCCTTCTTCCACCAACCTAGACTGTTGGACTAACAGCATTAAATGTTCCAAACATTTCAGAACGTCACATTGTATTCCAGAGTGTCTCTGAGCTCATTTGAGCTCATAAGATACAATTTCATCTGTTTTTGACGGACGGACGAATGATTAGTGTTATCTTTAACATCGTCAGGGGAACCACTACATTGTGTGTTTTGGATCAGACGGTATTTATTTAGTCGTTACATTTGCCAGTTAGCAACAGATATTTAAAAAAAAAAAATTGGCTAAGTAATACACTGTTCACTTGTCAAAAAATGTGTGAAAAGAATGTGGATACATGACCGGAATAGCTTCAAATGATGTGTAAAAGTTGGAAAAAGTTCAATAATAAAAATGGATAAATAGTTAAAATAGTTATCCAAAACATCCAGCTTCCACTGCAGTAGTAGTATGAATGCAAACTTGACCGAACTGACATATTGCAACATAAACAAATCTTAAAGGATATCTAACGTTAGCGTTATATAACATCCATTGTGTAATGAAAAGGAGCATGACTTGTGGAGTAGATGGAGGGTGACTTGAGTTCATCAGACAGGGCTTTGGGACACATTAAAGAAAAAAAGGTTGGGAACCAATGAGTTAGCAACAGCTGTTAATGTAAAAAAAAAAAAAAAGTAATTGCTTTTAGCAGTATTTCACAGCGCATTATACAGATTTCTGACACCTGTTAAAATTAGATTGCACAGTCCGGCTGGTTTCTGTCATTCCAGACGTCCAACAGGTGAAGCGTTTTACTCACAGCGGCGCAGCAGGCCGGCCGCCCGTCAACCGGAGGCTGCTTCCAGCCCTCTAAGACGCTCCGCCGCAACAATACACGCTCGGGCCCTGACGCAACAGATCCTCTCGTAAATTGGTAACAATTTCACAGAAAATTTTCAGCAGAAAATATTGTTGGAACAATAACACTGCTTGCCAAGGGAATTGAAAGATAATTGTATGAGCCTGTGGCGTTGCTGTTTCATAAGCTTCACGCTCCATTTCTGATTCCCACAAGAAAGCTGTTTCTTTTTCCTCCTTTGCACATATTTATTTCTGGCACTTCATTTAAGTCTCTATTTATGTATATCTTAAGTCACATGTTCTTCTCTGTCCTTGCAAAAAAAAAAAAAAAATGGAAATAGGCACTGTTGTTATCTCTGCAACAGAAATAATAAACAATGTGCATCATAGCTATTAAGTGCATAACAACGTCTTCTAAAAAGGGCAGTTTGAAAAGAGAGGGCACACCAAAGCTTGAGCATGCTGTTGAATAAATACATTAATTGAGGGGGAATTACGTGCTGGGGGCACGAGTTGGCTTGCTTTCAAGTGCCAGGGGTCCTCATAAATATACATTTAAAAAGACATGTGGCAAGATCAAGAAGTAACCTCTTAACAATGAACTTCTGTATCGTCGTCTCTGTGATAAACACCTAGCGCATGCTGGTAGGCCTTGTTAAGAAACCAACACTTTTACTTAATATTAATACATGTAAATGAATGCTTTGTTTGTTTTTGAGTTGAGAACTCCTCCAAGTCGTGGGACGCAGTCTGTTTGGATTCAACTCTCACGATGCAGACAGAAATATCAAATGCCAGCGGTCCCTTGACAGCTGAGACCCATCCTACTTTTGTCCCACGGCCCCCGTGGGGATTCCATCACTGCCATGATTTTCCACTCCGTACATCCTGTCATAGGAGCGGCGCTGCTGTGGAAAATTGCTCGTGTGATTAATATATATATATATATATATATATATATATATATATATATATGACGTGCATGAGGAGTTAAAGAGGAGGAACGGCTTTTGAGACAAATCAACAGTGGAAGGTGGAGAATTGACCAGGCAGCATTATTGAATAGTTCCCCACAGTATAGAGACGGTTTGAAGCAGTCTGTTCAGGAAGTCTTCTCTAAATGAACACTGTATTTAGACAGCTTTTATGATGTATCACTTTGCTCAATGAAAGTGGCATTTTTTTTTGTATTTTTTTTTTTTTTGTATCTTGGTTTGCAAAGCATTTTGAATACAGATGCTTTTAATAAATTGCTCCAGTAATGCCTGACATTATTGATGGATGGCACCGCGGTGAATGTAATGACACGGAACTGCTACTTTACAAAACTATGTGTAAATTTGTCTGAATTTTTTTGTAAGGTAGCAATAATACAGCAGTATGGGGGGAGGGGGGAGGGGGGGGATTTATTTCAGTCAGCAAAATTTGAATGCCATCATGATTCAAAACAACAATAAAGAAAAAGGAAATAGTTGTGGTTTATACATAGGATGTCATAGTAGATGTGTTTGCTTCATGTGCTACAGTCACACCAGGAGCTACTGTTTAGAGCTTTGGGCCTTCCAGCTTTAGTCTGGTGAGACTATTTGTCTTTTATGACAGATACAACCATCGCTGTTCACATGACTACATCAGGAAACAATATATTCTCAGTGAGTGAAGTTTAAGGTCAGTCAAAATTAGCTTTTGATTTGGACCTTACTCTCAAAAAAAAAAAGAAAGAAAATAAAGTAAAAAACATCGTAAAGACGACACATCGTGGCGAAACTCCCGGAGTCTGGTTTTCTAAAGGGAGTCTGGTGAAACACAATGAACATTCCTTTGTAGGAGCTTTGAGCAACAAGTAGAAATATCGAAGTCGCTGTACACGTGCTATTTTAGCTCATGTGAAGCGTCTGTGCATGTTATCACAGACGTTGGGGGCCATGCGTCGTGATGGCTCCTCCCCCCCCCCCGTTACGTCCCTCGCGGTCTTCCCGTTTTTCCTCTGCGACTCTATGGCTTTTGCACACGGCCGCTTTGCAATCCGTAACCCTACGCCTGCCCAGGTGTCTCCTCAAACCCCCCCCCCCCCCCATCTGTTCCCTCCCTTCACACACGGAGGCGCTGCTCATTGTTGCTTCTACACAACGGCGTGCATTGGGACGACAACTCCATGGAACAAGAGCAATCAAACAAACAAACCAGGAACATTTGATTACAGAATGTAATATAAAAAGGGGGCGCTGTCTGGTGTTATTTTGCAGATGGAAACAAGAATAAACAAATGCTACTGATTATCAGTGATGTGAGTATTCTGGCGGTGGCACTACACTCATACTCAGTTTTATTGCTTGGTATAAAAAAACAAACATTGTGTGATTAAACCACTTATGTTGGTTATTCGTGTAATAAAGAAATCAAGGCGCGCAATAACAAAACATTTCTTTTATTGTCATTTCTGGAATAATTTCGGGGGGGACGTTAACATGTGTGCCTTTGTGATCATCAGCCTAACTGTCAAGGTCAAAGCTGAGCAGTAGTGACATTGCTAATTGAGAGCCCGGAATGGCAATTCAATTTTGCTGCTAATTTACCGACTGATCTGCCAATATCGGCTGCCGTGGAAGCACACAGCGAGGGTGGCACATATTCTCTCTCTCTCTCTCTCTCTCTCTCTCTCTCTCTCTCTCTCTCTCTCTCTCTGCCCATTATTTTTGCCGTCTCCCTTCACAGATCAAGGCTACAGATGACTTTTGTCAGCCATCAGATGCTGTGTGGCAGATGTCACAGCATTTATTGTCACCATGATTTATTGGTTGCGAATGACCACAGCCACGGGGAAGAACACATCAAAAAGAGGCCAGGCGCTGTTGAAGGGGAGCTACTGAATGCCAACTCCTCCAACAACTTTCATCCCATCCCTCTCAGGACCGCGCATTTTGCTTCTGGTTATTGTTTGGCCATCTGCTGTATTCCGAGCCTGTTTGACTGCACCGCTAAGCAAACACGGAGTCCGTGCCAAATACCGTCACCTTCCCTTTGCCCCTCTAATTCGACCCCACTGTGTTCCTTCAGCGAAATCAAGCGGCGTTTTATTTGAGAAACTCGTATTGGCGGAGGTTCATTTCTACAGGAAAATCACCTGTTTTTAATCGGCTTCTTCCCCAAATTTATTCATTGGCAACATTTTGTTTTTACTATAAATTGCCTACATGTGCATCGTAAATACATAGACTGACACAGCAATCTTTTTGTCAGTATAAAGGCTTTATACATGGGGGGGGGGGGGGCTTCAATATGTCACATCAAAACAATTTATACCGCCAGCCAATTTGTGTCAGTTGCAACACTTTTCAATCACAGGTTCTAATAGATCCGCACAGGAAGAGAGTCAACTACCGGGGCTCCACACAGCATTGACATCTTTATTAGCTTCATTGGGATCTTCTAGAGCAGTCTGAATCAACTTACCCCCCCCCCCCACACACACACACACACACACACACACACACACACACACAGTATCCCCACCCATGTGCTTCACATGTGCAAAATCAATTTACATTCAATCTACAATCCATCAACAATGTTTAGTTTTGATGTTCTTCAGTGTTTGTCTATTAACACACTCTGACAGTTTGTAGCCACTATGGCTGAGATTTGCTTCTTTTCTGCTTCTTAGTTGTCATATATTAACAGTGCTTTATTTACCGCGGGCATATTATAGAAAATGCATCATTAATAAAATATGTTTCCAAGTTTGAATAATATAATTTTGGCGATGTTGTATGTGAATTAAATTCTTGAGATACGCTGACAGAAATTGAATGCATCCCAAATAGACATTTTCAATACATAATTAGATTTCAATAGTTAAATGAAACTTGAATTAATATGTATTTTTCCGAGAAGGAAGCGATCACTATGAATGTAAAAAGCAGCTACATTAAAGTCAACCACGAATGATTCAAGCCGTAAAGGGTAAGTTCAATTTAAGCCACAGTGACAGAGCATGCAGCAGCATCCTTGTGTCTAATGTGTCGCTACAGTCAGGTCGCTTTTTCTGCTGTTGGTTTTCCTGCTAAGCTAGTTTAGCGTAGCGTGTAGAAGGTTGTTCCTCCGCGGTGGGCGTGTCAGACGGCACGTTGCCTGTTACGTCGGGTGGGTTGCCAGGTTGAGCGCGGCGGCTCCATCGAGAGAACATTATATTTCCCTCAATTTAAGTTTCTGCATTTTACAAATGCAATAGTATTATTCAAACGTATTGTTCGGTTCGTCATGCGTACCGAACCGTGAGCCTCGTGCCGAACGGTTCAATACGAATATGTGTATTGTTACACCCCTAGTATGCGGTGGTAATACAACTATGTATTAAACAACTTGTAAGTACACTTCAACCTCAAACAGAAACACCGTGGGACGTGATTCAGGTAGGTGAGCAATGCAAACACAGAAACTATTTCTCCATTTCCTTCACTCACTTGTATTTAAAACTCATCATCCAAAATATGCATGGGGTCAACACTAAGAAGCCAGTAATATCCAGCAGCACTGCAATGAATATGAACAACAACAAAAAAGAAAGAAAGAAGCTGTCGTTGAACTGTGTTACCTCCGTTTCTCCTCCACAACTGAATAAGTTTGCGGGAATCATTCGGCAGAAAATTATGAAAGAAGCTTTCAAATACCTCTCAGCAAATGTTATTAACGGTGGAATTCAGTTCAACAAATTGTAAGAACGCCTAACTGCCACTTATAGCTTGTCTACTAAATGAGTTATGATGGCGAAGCATTCCGCTGATGTTTCACCTTCGAGGCTGACCTTGCGATGGCGATTCTCTGCCGATGCCTGCCAGAGATAAAGGCTATGAGCTCTCCCCCCCCCCCCCCCCCACCAAACCCACCCCACCACCCCACGCCAAGGACGCACGCATCATCGCTTTACTGGCCTATCTGCCCAGGTGATGCATGGCTCCTATAGGCAGTCAGTCGGAGGCAGTATTTATAACAAAGTGTGTGAGGCAGCAACCGACTCATCACCGTCGAGACCCCAGAAGCCTTGTTCTCCCGGTGCACTCGCATCGCTTTTGTTATATGCTGTGTACATTAAAAAAAAAAAAAATGCATTTCTTTAGCTGTGGAAATGAAATGTCGAAGGGCGCGGAACGTGTGCGATGAGTTAAGAGACGGTAATTAAGCCGTTATATCAATAGCTCCTCCAGACCAATTTGTTGTTAAAGTGTTAACAAAGACGCGGCGACACATTAGCGAGATAGAATCAAATGAAGGATGAATGCTCCTGAACCTGCCAAATGCTATTTAAAAAAAAATAAATAACAACATCTGCACTCCAGAGCGAGGAAAAGACGTCTTGTGACTGGCGGGGAAGTGAACAGCAAAGAACAGTCGATGCTTGAAATTCATCAGGTATCGGGGGGGGGGGGGAGACAAAAGCACTGACAGGTGTTTATGCAAATCGCCCGCGAACGGATTTCATCTCGCTAATGAAAACAGCAGTCTGAGAATAATATGAAGCAAGTGGAAGTAAATGATGGTCCAGTCGTGAAGTCGTGAGCACACTGTGAGCCTCGCCGTGTGCCGTTAGGCTGCTTTACTCTGAGAACATATGGGGCACTCGTTCCATTACAGTCAATCTGCAGACATATTGTGTATAGCTTCAATGGGAAGGCAGTTACTTCTCCACCTACTCATATCTTTAAGGGGTTTTTTTTTCAAGCAGACACAAGTAATACATACAAGCTGCAACGACCACAAAACAACTCAGCTGAATCTAATAATTTGAGTCCGCGGCTACAGCTGCACTTCTGTCACCTTGGAATTTATGTGGAGGTGTTTTTAATCACGAGGGGAGTCCACCAGGGGGGTCTCTGCTGCACTTTGGACTCTTTTTAGGTGAAATGCTTGAGCAAAAGATGTACGGATGATGACAATAAACACTCAACGGAGTAAAGTTAATTCGGGTAACTCAAAGGCAAAGGCTGCAGCCGAGCAACAGACAATGGAGGACACTTTCAGAGGGAGAGAGGTATTGTTTCGAGACAGCAGTGAGGCCAACAGGATTACAGAGAGGGTTTGTTTTTCTATACCTTGTTATTTAGAACCAAACAAATACAAGCTATATATAAATATTTACAATATATACGAGTATCATAGCATACTGAGCTCCATAAACGAATGCAATGTTCCTATAATGTATCTCTGAAGGTCTATATTTTCTGATTATTACATAATGCCAACAATTGGCTGACCTCTTACTGACAGGAAGTAAGACGTTGCTCATGCGTCAGTATGACATTGAGACGATGTAGCGCCAGTGAAGCGCTCTTTGAGGCAAATGTGCGTTCTTGGTCTACATATATTTGACGTGACAGCGTCACACGTCACTTAATTAAAGGAAGTAGCGGCACTCTATTGGTTCGAGGCTTGCCATTTGAGAAGTTTCTCACTTTCAACTGGTGTCATCCCAGCTGGTATGATATTATTTCTCATAGTGACATCAATTAACACACAGTCTGATGAATATTCAGAGATCTTTTCATATCCCGTCATGGGAGAAACAAAATGGAGACAGTGCACAAGGCTTACATCTTATTAATGACTCATTTACTTTGATCACGAGCTGTCGTTACACTGTTTGTTTCTTTTATTGTGTGCCTTTCAACATCTGCCAAGAGTCTGTTTAAAAAAAAAAAAAAAGTCTGACAATGTTCATGAAAAAACAAATCAAAGTTGTGGCAACTGTGAACTGCCGAGTTTGATAAAGTGCCTGATGTGCAAAAAAAAAAAAAAAAAATTATATGAATGCTTAAGTGATTCATGAAAAGCTTAATTGCATTGTCTTCATGCTACTGTATCTGTCACATGCACAGCTGTTCCACAAACTTCAAAACAATGCATACTTTTGGCTTGTTTATGTAACTTGTCTACAGGGGGCAAGTATGTTAATGCTGAGTCCTTGATATTCAAGTGGAGCCTCCCTATTTATAGTGTGCGCAGCATTTCTTTGCACCGACTCGCTCTAATGAAAACTTTCTCTGTTTCATGTATTGCAACCTGGGCTGCATGGCCTTAAAATACAAATACAACCATGTCTTTGACCAACGATTTGATTGGAGTTTCATGCCTGAGAAAAAGCAATCTATGAAAATATTTTGACAATCTGTAACACGGCTCCGGTTCCTTTTTTTTTTTCTTCCGTTTGATGTTTCACTACATTGCTTAACAAGGTTTTTAGTACAGTAGCAACAAATAAAGCGAGGAATGTCTTTATGAGTGCGTCCTTCGTGTTGCTGGGGCCTGAAGGACGCGCAGTGTTGGAATTGGTGCGATAAACTCGAAATGAACGAGCCCACGGCCAGCAGCATATGTGTGTGTGTGTGTGTGTGTGTGTGTGTGTGTGTGGGGGGGGGGGGGGTATCTGATGACTTGATACACTAACGTTACAAGTATACTCTTCACTTCCTTTCCTTGGAGTCGATGAGCGGTTCTCGATAACGCTGTAAGCAGCCGATAGCGCACAAGACGGGCACAGAACACACTCCGTTGTTATGGGCTAATGCTTTAGAGATGCTAATTAGCATCTCTAAAGCATTAGCGACTTATGCTAATGCTAATGCTTTAGAGATGCTAATTTGCATATTTCGTTAGCTTTTGGACAGAGTCAGGTTAGCTGTTTACCTTTGCTTCCAGTAAATATTGTAAGCTAAGCTAACTAGCTTCTGGAAGTAGCCTCCTAGTCACAGTACAGACTTCAGAGTGGTACTCTCTAAATAAACTCTCTACAGCATGTTCTCAACATGTCAAACTACTCTGAAGAAAAAGTGTGGGCATTAATAGAGTTGGAACAACAACACTGACCAGACTGCTGTTTATAGAACTACAGAGAGTTAATTAAACCACAGAATACTTTGGGGCATGTAAAGGTTAAAAAAGATAAAAGATTGACACAAATATTGGCAGCTTCATTAGACAGTATCAGTCGGATCCATCGAGAACACATCAGACTGAGAAGGCAATTCTTCCGATTGGACTCATTCAGTCAAGTCTTGGAGGGAAATGTGTTTTTGCCACCGAGTCACTTCACTAATCAAATCAGAATCAGTGATTTCAGAGTGTAAGAGAGTCGGTGCAAATCATTATGGTCAATAAACCGTGGGTATATTTAGCTTTCATCCTCACCCCCCCCCCTCCCCCTCTCTGTGATCTTGTTTGTCTCTCAGTGCTTGGCTAATTTTGCACTTGGATGTAACTTGGGCTCACAGGAGAATGCCCCTCCTTTGCATAATCTGGTTTCCAGGGCTACAGTTGTAATACAGCTGCAGTCAGAAAATGCCACGAGGAGTCAACCCCCAGAGTGATGCGGTGCAAATTAAGTGTCCACCGACTGCAGAGCCATTCAGAGGCAACGAACTCGTTCACCAGATCACTGTGTATAAAAAAGAACACTGAGTACAATCCGCTACGCAGTGAATAGCTGATATGACTAACACACACTCCGGGGTTGAGAGTGTATATATATGCAAAGCTACCATGATACACCTTAAAAGAACAAACTGTTAAAAGCCAAGTCAACATATTGACTGAGCAAACTGCACTCTGTATAGATTTCAGAAGAGCACGGAGTACAGTGCAACTGGTAAAAGTCTTTGAGTCAGAGGGTTAAAGAAGAAATCAGTAAGTTAAGGAGGAGCACATAGCTGTCAGTTGACCTCTGCACACACTGGCTGCCGTTGCCTTGACCCAGGATCGATCCAGAGCCGGCCAGTTAACTCTTGGCCTCTCAGCCTCACACCACTCCGCCGCTCCCACAGAAGTGAGGCGATGTGTACGGACAGCCCCCCCCCCCCCCCGACTTGAAGCACCCTTTGAAAAGCATTCCAACCGCGTCTGCTTTTTGTTTTTCGTCCAGCGTGTCAAAATGTGTTTCCTTTTTCTTGTTTGCAGTAATCCCAACATTGTGATATATTCATTCGTCGGTGTAGTTTTGAACATCATAGCGTCTTCTATTATTGCTGATACTGGTCTTTAATAAAATAGCATGTTTGGAATCTATGTTATCCACCTACATGTACAGTAGCATATCGTTAAAAAAACTTTTTTTTAATTGCCTATGCACTGCTCTCTACAGTACGGGCTGCATCTTTCATATTCCATTTTGGCACGACAAGGATTGCATTCTTCGCAAAACCCATACGATTTGAACTCAACTCTTCACACTGTATAGTGGAAGTTAGATGTGTACATGAGGCATACCTCACTCTTTGTGCCACTTCATATTTTCATAGATGTCATTAAATTCCATTATGCTAATTCAATTAACCGCTACGTGATGTCAAAAGGATTTGTCTGGGGAAATCATGAAATTATAACTTAATAGGGTATTAAAGAGTGTGGGAAATAATTGTCAAATATAAATGGTAGTTGTGACACCAAAGACTTATTTATGTCCAACATTAGACAGCGAGCTAAAAGGAGATGTACCGTCTGCATCACGCTGCCAAAAGAAGTTGTCACATCCTCCGTGATAAAAGGAAGAAGTAGGTAGTATCCTTACAAAAGGAGGCAGTGAAGAAATAGCAATGCTGTATTTCTAAGACGCGGAAATAAATAAATGAATGAATAAATATAGATATACTTTTCAAACACCAGAGTCAGCGGGGTCACTGCATGAGGCAGGATAGAAGGTAGTGTTCTGGGGGAAAATGTTGAAAGACGCTGAACCTAACTATCCCCAACTATCAATCATTCATTTATTTTGGCCACCTCTGGAGAGGGAAAAGACAAACAACATCCACAGTCTAATGCAGTACTTTCACTTTTCATTTCACCGTATGTCTGCGAGTCTTCAGTGTGGCTGATATACTGCGCCATTCACAACAGGCAGTTTAGCAAGAAAATGTTCAAAAGGTAACCCCCCCCCCCCCCCCCCCCCCGTTGCTTTAAGTGTTATATTACATTAATAACACCTCTGTCCCGTGGGTGGCAGAAGCTTGACAGCTTTCTGGTCCCAGGTTGTCCACACCAAGCTGCTCCTGTCTCGGGCTGAAAGGCTCAGCAGGAGGAAGTCAGGCAGCAGGAGTTATGACTATCACCACGGGCCACACTTGAGTCCGATGGCTCGTCGGATGTTCCACTAACTTTTGTGAAGACACACTGTTAGGATGAGAGAAGTCCCATTGCTTTGTTCAAACTGCCTATGCATGATTGATACAGTATTTGTATTTTTGCATTGTTTTCACCCGGTGAGTCTGTGTGTGTTTCATCGTGGCAACATGTGGGATTGGAGACTCCTACTGTTGCAGGAGCTAAAGAAGCTGTTCTGAGCACTTCACCGGGTGTTTACGCTTCTGTCTACGCTCAGATTTTGTTACTGGGACAACGTCACAGCCGTGAAAGTTACCGTGACGGAACGTTACGCGTGAGTATTGGGGTTGGGTTTGAAGGTGGGTGACCGAAGAAGGAGGGTAAGAAGTGGGGAAGGGACCATTGGCGTGACCCCATTGCCACGTCATATTTTAATTTTCATTGAGCTAGCTGACTAGTCATCCAAGATGTGTTACAGTACAAACAATACAAATTATGAGTTCAAAACATGTGTAAAAAGAGTCTACAGCCATGCGGCATTGCAAAACATCAGCATCTTTACCATGTCCACGATGTTGGTTTAGCGTGTTAGCATGCTAACCCTAATTAGCACTAGACACAGAATGCAGTTGAGGCTGATGGGGATGTCGTTGGCTTTATGGGTAAAAAGTGGCACTGCATCAAAAGTTAGGACCACCAAAGTTAAAAACAATCGATCCTGCGGTTTACATAACTGTCTGTATTACATTTCATAGCAATCCATCAAATAGTCACAGTTGGTCTAATACCACTCAACTCAATGGAGGAAAAGTCACCAAAATGATCATGATTCATCATCAGGGGAGCATGAATATACAACATGGTGTGCCAATCTATCTTATACATGTAGATATCTTTCACTGGTGGTCATACTCGATTAAAAATCAGAGGATCACTAAAGTTAAAACGGATTATTTGCTTGGGCACCATGGATATGTTGGCGTATTGGCAGTTGGATTTCATCGGCACTGCTTCCAGGTTTTGGCTGATAGCTAGGGACATACAAAAACTCCACTGGCATAAACATATTATTTGGACTTAATGGATCCCAGAAAACCAGGCGTGAGATATTGACATAGCTCTCCTCTCCTACCTGCAGCCTGTTGACTAAAAGTAAGGTATATCGCCTGGATCCAGAGACTTTTATGAAACAAATATTTCAGGGACATTATTTTTTATTAACAATTCATACGATTTTGTTTCCCGTGCTTTACTGGACGCCCCAGGCTTCTACCAATGAAGACAAACCTGTATACTTTGACATTAGACTGGCATCGAATATACTGAAAGTCCATCCTATTGTCACAACAACAACAAAAAAAAATAAAATCTTCTTGGGAGATAAGCCATGTTGATGATAATTACACACATTAATCTTGTGTTACCCGTCTGCTCGCTAATCAGTTTGTCAAAGTCAGCCAGGGTTTTCATTCCAGATACAGCAGTGCCTCTAGTATACCATTTTTCTGTTTATATTTCTTGGCTTGCAGGATCTTACCAGAGGCAACCGAGAGGAAGAGCCTGCCAAGTTGAGAGGGGATTGGCACATCCATGGGAGTGAGAGTCATAGCTGTAGAGACACTGCTTAATTTTAGCTGTACCGGCACCTACCCCCCCCCCCCTTTGTAACAGTGCCAAAAGGTGGCATGATGAGATACAAACTTACACCACTGCATCAATATATAATTGATTAGTCTACAGTTGGGTCAGGATTTAGTTCAAGCTCTGGGCAAACAGCCCATCTATTATGGTTACTGTTAATTTTCTTAAAGTTCAAAAGCACACAGCTCATTGATACGCGTTTGTTCTGGCATCCCATGGGTTAGTCAAACCTACAGTTTGCTTTGTTTGAGCCGTGACACTATTTAAAGGTCCTGTTTGTTGTATTTTAATTTTCTAATTACAAATCAACAGGGCTAGCTCAATCATTAAGACATATGTATTCCTGCACAATCTCATTGGACACCTACTGTACCATGGACTATTCAGTAATTCTCTCTTATCATTCCCTTCAGAACATATGCAGAAACCTCTGAACATTAACATCACCTCAGTCTTTCATTGTAGTTTATTATAATCACATGTGCTATAGCTAATTAAGAAGGGGACAGGTAGAGAAATAAGCCTGCATTCTCAGATATATCTTGATGTCTTCAATAGTTTCATCCATTTTGGATCCCGTTGTTTTTCACCCACCCAAGCAGGCCGTCCTGTATCTGTGAAAGGTTCTGACCTTGAACCTGCATTAGCTGGTTTTTTTTGACAAATTGCTACCTTTTTAAAGTTGATATGCAAACCTTTTGCGTATCTCCAGCATTTTTCTTTTGGTTCCGTACCAACTCTTAGATGTTTGTCGCTGTGTTCACTTGCTAAGTCTTTAACCTCAGCCGTCTACCTTGTGGGGCTTGGCTGGTAGCATGCAGTCATGTGGCTCTGAAGAGCTTCTTTTTTTTTTTTTTTTTTGTCGCACGCCCCGGAAACGTTTAATCCTCTGCTTGAAGATGCTGAAACGCTCTGTGGAACAATGTAGAGCTGCAGAGTTATTATAATCAGTTGGTTTGTGGCAACCCATTCCACAACACACAGCGATTTACCCGCCGTTAACGCTCAACAACTGATTAGAGCAGCTTTAAATAATCAACTCCTAACATGTTAGGTGCGATCGAACCTCATGTGTATACACACACGGTGCTATAACGTTTGAAATCCTTGCATCGTGACGGATGACAATCAACACGTACATGGGAGCAGCAGTAAGCAAACTGGGTTTCAGCTAAATAATACACTGTGTACTGTAGCCCTGTGATTAGAAGGAAGAGAAAACACCTTTTAATATTCTCCTCCTAGTTTCATTTCTAGAATTTAGATGGCAGTCCAATCCAAGCAATCTAATCAAGCATTTTTATTGTGTGTCTCTCTCAAGGACGCGCACCATTGATGGACACACACTGGCTACCGCGCCTGTGACCTTTCAGTGATGAAAAAAAGTCTATCTTCTGGGTCGCCCTGCATTACCTTCAACAAAAGGCTTTATATTCAAATAGTGCATTTGTATGATATGAAACAGGAGAAGATAAATGTTGCTTTTTTTAGTATTTAATAACCCCAAACAAAGGCTGAACTTGTCATACGGTATCAGTGATATTATCCCAAACACAGGTGTTTTTGTTTTTTTTACCACAAAAGAACATCAAATCATTGATATGGAGTTTATATGATCCACCATATCATCTGAATAATCATTGAAAAAGAGGGTCATATATGTAGAAATGTATGACGTAAAAATGGTAGATTACTGGAGAGGGTGTCCAACAATAACAGACAATATTGGGGACATAATGAATACCATGCTGCAGACATAAGACATGTAAGTATACTAGTGCAGTGCCCGAGCACTGCATGCCTGTTTGAAGCTGGCTGAATGATTGGCTTGTGGAGAACCGCTCATGCAAACAACTTCCATTTGACACAAGGTCTGCCATGACTTAGTCCTATTACACATGGAAAGAAACACACACAAATCCGTCTACGATTGGTCAGAAACATCGGTGAAATACACTCTAGTTTTAAGAAAAGAAACACACACAAGGCCGTCTACGATTGGTCAGAAACACCGGTGAAATACACTCTAGTTCAAGGGGAAAAGCACACAAAAGTCCAACTACGATAGTGGTCAGGAACACCGGTGAAATGCACCAAATATGTGAATTTATTCACATAAGCTGGCGTGAAACAGGTTGTCCAGCCATGCATTTTCTAGATAGCTGGTTTAATACAACTAGTAGAATAAATGATAACTTGCTTTGGGGAAGATGCCAAACAAGCACCACATATTCAGCTAATTTGCTGTATTGAGTCTTCATTGTAATTCTTTGCAGGAAGGAAAAAACAAAAACAGGACTCTAGTAACAGAGCAACATCAGGAGCCCTATTGAGCTGCTGCTTTGTATTTCAATTTGGGATGTTTACATTGTGTTCATGTCTAAGATCACTCCTTCTGGGAAATAGTCAATGATGCAGCAAATGGTGAATGATGATTACTGATGCTCAAAAGAAGTTTGAGGAGTATCCTGTGGCAAAAAAAATAAATAAAAGAAAATCAGATTTTCATTCCTCGTAAGCACCACCATCATGTAGTAATAAAAGCACACAAAGTGAATCAGAAGCACAAAAGCCAAACGTTTCAGACACATGTGATTAAGTAACATGTGTGTGATGTCTTTGTCTAACGTCCAGCTTTAAAGGGTCAAATGGGCTTGAATGTTCTCACCCGGAGCATTTTGGATACATGATCAATATTTCCTATTTCAAGCATAGACTGCAGTCACAAATGTGTCAAATTTCTCAATTTAGTTCCTGATTCATCACATTTGTAAAAAAAATAAAAAATAAAAAGCTTTTTAATATATATTTTAAAACGTAAACTCTGAACTTGCCACTCTTGACTTTAAGACTTGACTTTGGATTTGTCAAGTCTTGAACTGGGACTTGCAAAAACAAAGACTTGGTCCCATCTCTGGTGCATATTGTCGTCATGTCAATGGTTCCTCACAAACAGCCCACCTTATATGCATACAAGAAGTGTATGGCACAAGAAAACGTTTAAGACTTTCTATGTAAAGCAGCATAAACAACGCAACCAACTTGTAATTCATTCATACGTTGCATTTTGCAAAATGTGACTTTTTGCACACTTTAGTTTAGTTGTACAAACACCCAAATCTTTATTCCATGTAGCACACAAGTACAGACACTACTTACTGAGAAATTAAACTATAAGAGATAAGATCAAACCTCTCTGAAAGGAGCAATAGAAAGTACAACAGACAGTTAAACAATTCAGAATGCTTGATATGGCTACTGATGTTAGTATAGTGCTCAAAACCTTTGACTTATTTTTCGAGTCGAGCATATCCCATTTTGAGCCGTCTGCTGTCTGAGTCCTTCTTAGAAGAGTCTGCACTCAAAGTGTAGAATGTCTCAAAAACGGGGTAAAAGAAAAGAGCTTCACATAACCTGAGTCACTTAAGCACTAGACTGACATTCGCTCTCCTTCTCTTCCTCTTCCTGAGTCTTCTCTAAATCAGCGCAATCTGATACGGTGGGATTCTGTTTGTGTGTATGGTGAGTAGCACATTCAACCCCTCCTAGTATTAGGAGCAGTGGGAAGCGACTAGGCAACGTGTGTGACAGAATGCACAGTGAAGACCTCATGTTTAGGACCTCGTGTCATATTGATCAGACCGGTCGGCTAAGCTAAGCTAAGTGTTTCTAAACGTGATCATGTCCTCCCAACTTGTTCAAATCCCCTTTAAATGATCGATCCGTGCATTTGGGAAGCTTAAAGTCAACAGAACATGTAATCATGAATGACACGTGAATAGGAAAATAATGCAGCGACTGAAATAAAATATAAGCGAAAGAAGTCAAAGCCGGTTCTGCTGTTTGATGTTCATAAGCAGCTAATCGCCGTGTTACAGCAACAAGGTATCTAAGCAACCAATGTGAAGACAAAGGGAGACAATACAGCCAGTCGTGTCATTATGGCTTCGACAGGCAGAATGTTCGGATATGTTTTAAGTTAATTGAACACAGTCCACACGGCAGTGGTGTGATTTGTGCTTCCGATCTACTTTAAGGTTCTCCAGATTTTTGTGTGGAATGAACTGTCACTGAAAAGATGCGGTGTACATGGCTAGGAGGTTAAATTAAACAATGCCGTGTTTATTTTCAATTTGCAAATATCAAATATGCAAGGACAAGTAGCCGATCTTGTCAAAAATGAAAAATTGCCTTTTGTGCGAGACATGACTTTATATCGCACGTTGGAATTATTCCTGCTGCTAAGCAATTTTTGCTATTATACAGTTGATACACATTTTGACCCGGTCACTCCTCTCTTTGATTACCTTCTGAATACATTTAGGGGACACTATAACTAAATTAAAATTAAAAGCTGGAGATTTAAACAACATATTTTAGCCTTAGTATATTGCTGTGGGATTAAAGATATAAAGTGCAAGGGTTGAAGCCCACACTGGTTCAGAGCAGTGGTTTTTCCATTTTGCCAGACTGCAGGTTAAATCCCTCAGAGCATGTGGTCCATTGTTTTCGAGCATTTTATATACCGATCAAATATTAGTCTTAAGGAAAAGGTCAGTTTCTCCATACTGTGTATACTGTATGTATATTGTGATCCATTCATCCTGTGATGGCGGGTTTGCATACAAAGATACTCATCCCGGGCCAGTCAGTCCGGGACTTTTCCCAGGTATATTGTGAGTCATCAGCTTCTATTCCAAAAAAAACAACAACCCGGTACTTAGTTCTTTGGCAATCTCCTGGCAATATTCTGTGGGATTAGTTGTGACGAGTCCTTCTAATGAAAGCAGTGAAGTGTGGCAGTGGCTGTTAAACAAACACTGGATTCAAATATCTTCCTACAGTATGAGGTCAGCTGGTCCGGCCTGGGAGTTATCGGACTCGGGTCTGTGTTAAGTCTTAAAAAAAAAAAAAAAAAAAAACTTCCTGGTGGACTGGTTAGTTATGCAGGCTTCAGATATATTCAGGGGAAGAAGTGAAATAGGCAAAATAGAACCAGCTCACAGGGGTAGTTTAACACCGAGCTGAATATGCTTAAAGCATGAATTCATAATGAAAAAGACAATATCATGGTTATCTAAGTGTTGAATCAATACCGATTCATTATACAATTGGTTCTGCATATGTCACGTGACTATTAAAGCCACAGTGTTATTTCAGTCAATATTAAAAGATAATCTTAATAAAACACCCAACGTGGTGCTACTGTGTGTCCATGATCTACATCCAGCGGTCACCACAGGGCAGCACACGCTCCACCTTCCTGATTCTCATCCTTCACATTCTCAATAATCTGCCTTTAACGCCTCGACGATGTCTTAACATAACGGGGAGGTAAATCATTCTTTCATATCAACCGAGTGAACACAGTCCAAAGCTGTGATCCAGTGCACTGTGAAAATATGCAGAATGAAGGTGTTTTTTGACGATATGTCTCGCAGCTGAACGTGACAAATGACGGTGATTTGCCTCGGGACGTGATCACTCACAATTGCCAGTTCAGAAAATTTTATCTCACTCTAGCGGGAGCAATGACAAAAGACAATTGGGCTATCAGGTATTCTGTGTGACAGCGTCGTACCTCAGCCCTACCTCAAGTGATTCTAATGCTCCTCTCTGCATGGCAAAGGGGAAAATGGCTGTTTGGAGGAGCGAGATGCAAAAAACCCTAAATAACAGATTTGCATTGCTTAAATTATGCCAAGTATAGTGCAACGATAACGGGAATTGATGTTCACGTAAACACATTTCTAGCTTTCAAGAAGAAAATTATAATGAGCTTTGCATTTATGATTGAGGACATTTTGCTAGCAAACTAGGTATGACGAAGAATTAGCAAATGTGTTTACTGTAAAGGTTAATGGTGAGGATTACTGTAAAGGTTAATGGTGAGGATTACTGTAACAGTTAATGGTGAGGATTACTGTAATGGTTAATGGTGAGGATTACTGTAATGGTTAACGGTGAGGATTACTGTAATGGTTAATGGTGAGGATTACTGTAACGGTTAATGGTGAGGATTACTGTGATGGTTAATGGTGAGGATTACTGTGATGGTTAATGGTGAGGATTACTGTAACAGTTAATGGTGAGGATTACTGTAATGGTTAATGGTGAGGATTACTGTAATGGTTAACGGTGAGGATTACTGTAATGGTTAATGGTGAGGATTACTGTAACGGTTAATGGTGAGGATTACTGTAATGGTTAATGGTGAGGATTACTGTAAAGGTTAATGGTGAGGATTACTGTAATGGTTAACGGTGAGGATTACTGTAATGGTTAATGGTGAGGATTACTGTAACGGTTAATGGTGAGGATTACTGTAAAGGTTAATGGTGAGGATTACTGTAATGGTTAATGGTGAGGATTACTGTGACGGTTAATGGTGAGGATTACTGTAAAGGTTAATGGTGAGGATTACTGTAACGGTTATTGGTGAGGATTACTGTGATGGTTAATGGTGAGGATTACTGTAACGGTTAATGGTGAGGATTACTGTAACGGTTAACGGTGAGGATTACTGTAACGGTTAATGGTGAGGATTACTGTAACGGTTAACAGTGAGGATTACTGTAACGGTTAATGGTGAGGATTACTGTAACAGTTAATGGTGAGGATTACTGTAACGGTTATTGGTGAGGATTACTGTGATGGTTAATGGTGAGGATTACTGTAACGGTTAACGGTGAGGATTACTGTAACGGTTAACGGTGAGGATTACTGTAATGGTTAATGGTGAGGATTACTGTAACGGTTAATGGTGAGGATTACTGTGATGGTTAATGGTGAGGATTACTGTGATGGTTAATGGTGAGGATTACTGTAACGGTTAATGGTGAGGATTACTGTAACGGTTAATGGTGAGGATTACTGTAATGGTTAATGGTGAGGATTACTGTAAAGGTTAATGGTGAGGATTACTGTAATGGTTAACGGTGAGGATTACTGTAATGGTTAATGGTGAGGATTACTGTAACGGTTAATGGTGAGGATTACTGTAAAGGTTAATGGTGAGGATTACTGTAATGGTTAATGGTGAGGATTACTGTAATGGTTAATGGTGAGGATTACTGTGACGGTTAATGGTGAGGATTACTGTAAAGGTTAATGGTGAGGATTACTGTAACGGTTATTGGTGAGGATTACTGTGATGGTTAATGGTGAGGATTACTGTAACGGTTAATGGTGAGGATTACTGTAACGGTTAACGGTGAGGATTACTGTAACGGTTAATGGTGAGGATTACTGTAACGGTTAACAGTGAGGATTACTGTAACGGTTAATGGTGAGGATTACTGTAACAGTTAATGGTGAGGATTACTGTAACGGTTATTGGTGAGGATTACTGTGATGGTTAATGGTGAGGATTACTGTAACGGTTAACGGTGAGGATTACTGTAACGGTTAACGGTGAGGATTACTGTAACGGTTAATGGTGAGGATTACTGTAACGGTTAACGGTGAGGATTACTGTAACGGTTAATGGTGAGGATTACTGTAACGGTTAATGGTGAGGATTACTGTGATGGTTAATGGTGAGGGCATCGGGCTTCTTTTTATTGGCTCCCTCCTCTTGTCAAATTTCAGCACATTAACTTGTCCTAGTTTACCAATGTCCAGCTACTGGATGTTTGATTTTGCTTCGAGATTGAAGAATGTTGCACACCAAGACTAGATTTTTCATATTTTATGAGCAGTGATGAGAGACTTACTTCTACTTTAACACTCCGCCTTATCTGCTCAACATGCTTGCTTGTATATTATTAAATAAAGACACGACCACCACAGCTTAATTAAACTGTGATAACTCAGAGGCAAAAAAAACAACAAACGAACAGAACAAAAGCTGGACGGCCATAAATAGTGTGCACCTTTAAAAACTGAAAAAAAGAAAAGAAATAAATTCAGACATGCTGCCTCTGACCTTGCCACCGCCACCCCCGTTCACGTTCCTGAAAATACTCGCCAGACATCTGAGGTCATCCGTGGCTCTGACAAGTCTGTACGCTATCTGGCAGCTGTCAGTCTTCATGTAGCCACTCGCAGGAGCCCCAGCTGGCCAGCTCGCCCTTATTTATGGGATGAAATTGAGCTGCTTCCCACTCACCTGTTCCCTTGCTCTCATTGTTATTGCTTAATGTGATTGGA
This sequence comes from Cebidichthys violaceus, assembly GCF_023349555.1. Classification (NCBI taxonomy): domain Eukaryota; kingdom Metazoa; phylum Chordata; class Actinopteri; order Perciformes; family Stichaeidae; genus Cebidichthys; species Cebidichthys violaceus. Next base: position 14,600,106 of record NW_027176318.1, read on the forward strand.
TAGTTGCAATAATGGATTATGATGTATTATTTATTAGGTTGAGCTAAGCATGACTTATTGAGTGGAGTTTGTCCAGCTTCCTCCAGTACCAATTGACCATTGATTTTATGATTTTGTTTTCTGTTCTTGTCGCTCGAGTTGCACACATGGTGAATGTCAAAAAATGCTCAGTGAAACGAGATGGACCAAAGCAAACAAACGGCAGCTTTAGGGTCATCTGCTAACGTTATTTTAGAGGATCCGAGACCTCAGATTATTAGTTTCGCCACATTGGCAGGGACTGCTGAGTGCAATGTCTGGAGGCCTGTACAATTAACATACAGTTCCATCCAGCCTCTGGCCTGAGAATAAGTAGAAGGCAATTATAAAAAGAGTCTAGTGAGAGCACAAGACCGACACAGACGTCTCCTCAGTGATATTGAAGGGGGGAAAAAACACTGGAGACATTTAAATACAATTATTAGAAAACGGCCATTGCACAGGAACCTGTGCCCGATGTCTTGCCCAGCAGTATGATCCCAGCAAAAAAAGGGTATTTTAAAATGATATCATTAACTGTGTCTGATATAGTAACTTTTTTTTTTTTCCTCAAAAAAAACCTAAAAAAACTATTATTTTCGTTCTTACAAATGCAACAATGACTCTTGTTCATATGTTTTACTAGTTTGCACTAAACATTGACCTATGGATCACTGCTGGAGGAACTTTGACGGTAAAAGTTGCCATGTGCAGGAGTTCAGTGACATAATTATGCAAGAAAAAGTAACTAAATAGCTTTTCGGGCTTGAGTCTAATGGACAGAACGGCAGAGATCTGCCGTCAACTGGTAAATGCTATGTAAATGTAAGTGGTCTCTTAAGTGGCCTTTATGGCTTTGGCTGGTGTACAATATTAAATGTAAGGATATTTTTTTTTTGGGGGGGGGGGGGGGGGTTTAGTATTTCCTTTACAAGTGGCTAAGTGCCATATGCTCAGTAAACGGTGCGTCAGTCAGTAACACTTTAATGGAATAGTCAGTTTCTGGCTCTATAACATAAAAGTTGACTGTCAAAACGTTTTTTTGTAACAAACACATGACCTACATTTCCCTCATCAGACAGAAGACAACCGAGGCTGTCTCTTCAGTCAACCCTGATTCAAACGACCGTACTATACGGCGTCCGTTTGACAACATCCACAGACCCCGGCGTCTATTTTCAGACATCATATGAATCGGTGTCTTTCTGAAGACAAACGAGCCCCCCTTTGCCACGGGAAATATGTCAATTCGTGTGTCATTCCGCTAGACATCAGGTGAGAAGAAAGGCCACTTTGTATGATGACGCTGACGTCTTAGGATCTTTTTAAGAGTGCGTTGTTTGCCACTTTCAAAATGTCTACTGACAGAATCCAGATGTTCTTAAGTAGCCACGCCAGTTGACCACTTTCGAGCTAGTCACGGTTAAACTTTGTGGAATAGTGATACGCATTCTGGATGTGTGTCTGGTGTCATATTTCATGACATCATCACCCCAAATAAACAATTGGATTCAATGGGTGAGTTTTCCTTCTTCATGCAGGGTGAATAAACTGCCTTTAAAGAACATAACTCCTCAGTTTCGCTGGATTTCTCGATTCTGGATCGCGTTGTGAATGTTCAGCAGTGGCGCTGAAAATTCTACAGCGTCGGTCCACCAATGAGAGTTTACTAATCTTTATCCGAAGGCCGTGCGGAAATATCTCGTTTGATCGGAATGAAACGGCGCAGCATTCAAATGTTGTTTTGGAATTTGAATGTCAACGTCATGAACGAAGCTTCGAACTTTTCGGCTAAAACCCTATTAATGCGCGTAGCAAATGTCACAGCAGTCCACCCGATTGTTGGGGAGACATTTCACTCAAAACCACAGAATGTCAACTTCGTGGTGGCGCTAGAGGAAACAAAGTCAGCTGATCGCCGAAGTCTTTGAGATACAATTCTCAGAAATATAAACAATCTCTGCCAATCCATCCCCTGACTAATCACAATTCTCTGTTTAATATCTTTCGCCGTGCCAACACAGGAGGCGGAGTGTCGGTCGATGGGGATCTACTAATGTGTCAAAATAAGCTCACTCGTTTCTAGTGGCAATTAACTTTTGCCGCTCGTGGAGTCAGGTGGAAGTGAGCGTGCTCCAGAACGGAGTTACTGTGCCAAACTGATAGTGCTTTAAGCTTCAGGAGTGAGGCCCGGCGTTTGCTAAAGGTTGCCAACAAACATTCAGACACAATGCGGCTGATTTCTCGGGGACAATATGCCAGAATGGTTTGACGTCTTATTAGGTCTTAAGATGTCTGGTTTAAGACTGTTGTGAGACGCTTGGCTAATTAAATTGGCTTTCGAGCTGTGTGTGTGACTACTGTGCATTGTGCATTGATGTGTCTGGGAACAAGCTGACAAATATTCAATGCTTGAATGTCTCAATAATGAAAGAAAGTTTTTTTGTTTTTTTTTTAAGTTTCTTTTTTTTAAAGCTATGGCTGAGCGTCCTTAATGCCGCTGGTTTTGATTTACAGTCGTGTAATGAGCAACGCTGTGACGCATCAACACATTTTCACCAACTGCGTCTCTTCTGAACTTCAGTCACATGACAAATGACGGCTGTAAAGGTCATGTTGCAGATTAATTTGAGAGGCAGGCAGTAATAGACAGATGAACATGAATTCATTTAGACTGAACTGAACCAACACTGTCCGTGACCATCACTAATGTGTGTGTGTGTGTGTGAGATGTTTCAGTATTCTCTAAAAACAAAGCGTCCCTGTACGTCAAAGTTGATGGACTCAACTTACGTATTTTTTGTTTGGAATATCTTTGTTGAGAACATAGTTTTAAATATGCTTTAACAGTATTCTAAAACATGGCACACTCCCACTGGAGGCGTGCGTGAGAGACCGAAGACGTCTCGATAATGTGAGCGTGAGGAAATGCTCACAGTGGAGGCTAAGAAAAGGTCACCTTGACAGAAAAGAATTAGAAAATGACAGAAATGTCAGGAGGCATTTTTATTAAAATGCCAATATTTTGCTGTATCAGTCTAAGCAGGTCATCGAGATAAGACCTTTACACTGTTTTGCCTTTCCGTCAAACTCTTGGCATTTCCTACGAGGGGAATCATACGGGCTCCTTTCATGCTGGGAAAGGAAACTTTGCCTTTCACACAGCTTATATTTACATCTTTCTCTGGAGCAGCTGCGTAACCGGCTAGAGTTGATCTGTGATCCGCGCGTGAACCACGGATTAATCACACAGTTTAACCGTCTCGGTGTGAAATAAAAGTTTTTATTATCGTTTGTTGAATTCTGTTGTGTTCAGTAACAATATGCCATCAGATCTCATTAATGCCTTCTGTCCCTGATAATGCTACAACGACAAATCGGTGTTAAAATCGGCAGCGGGAGTAACGTTAGCGCTGCTGCTAACGGCTAACGTGAGCAGCTTCCATTGAGCTGAATCATGCACCATTCAGTACAGATGAATTACGATGTGTCTAAATGTTGTCTTGTAAAATGTAGTTGTCGGTGAGAAACTTTGAAGGAGATTGTTTTCACAAAAACAAATATAATACACATATTGGAGGGATTATGTTGTTGTTTAACTTCCTAAAACTAAAACTGTGCCATAATCCCAGTCGAGAGTTTTGTGATCCATTGAGCCCACACACTGGAGTGCAATAACTACTGTGTTTAATTATTTAGAGGTCCATTTCATGTGTCCTGTAGGGACACTAATTGGTAGAAACTGCACACCTTCCTCAGGTGAGAGTTGGCCCTGTGAGAAATATTGGAAATTGGACATTCTGCAGTATCAAATATATGTTTTTCTCTCATTCAAAATGTCCCAATGACGGATCCTATCAAAAGTACCCATATATGTGTACACACACACACACACACACAAATGCCACACAAATAAAATGATTTAGCTTCTAGTTTAATGCAATGTTGTGCTGCTATATGAGCTGCTCTGTTTACCGAATGAGTTATTCATACATTTTATTTCCATGCAGGTACATGGCGAAATTGATGGAATATATGTCAAATCACTCTCTGACATCTGCTCATATTCATCAGCCTCTAAGTCCTTGCATTGGTTCCTTCATTAGAGAGGTGACACAAAACTCCATCAAGACTTGATATCCCCCCAGCACCTGAGCTAAATTGGATTTTAAATAAATGTCAGAGTGAGTTTTATATTAAAATTGGAGAGCATAAATGGAGGTTTGGTATCGGGCTTGGGGCAGAAGCGCACAGTATGTGTAAGGTGAAGTCAAATAGGCTTCTTCCACCAATATTTGCCATGCAGGCCTAAGAGAATGGTGTGGACTATACAAGCTAACAGGTTGTGATTTCACTGTCTATTGTTTGGTTTCCATCACCTCTGAGTACCTCTATGAATACTTTTGAAACACGTCCTCCAAGGTAAAACGTGATTTAAGTATTACTTTCCCAATTGTCAAAAAATACCTCAGATTTAAAATAATGTGGAAAAACAATCATTTCTTTGGATTTCTTTGATATGTCCACAGCTGACCTGAAGGGAACCCTGATTGATCATTGGAGTGTAATCCAAAAATGATTTATTTTCTTAAAGAATGTTCTATTCATTTGTGAAAGCCATTGAGACATCATTGTGCTTTACTGATACACTAATAGACGGTTTGCACTGGATTGGTCAAGGATTTTGTGTTCTCTTGAATAGCGCTCAGATGAGGACAGCTCTTCTGTAAACAGAAAATGAAGACACAATAAGTAAACATGTGGACGTGTGCTGAGCCTGCATTCACAGTATTGGACAGAAAGTTAAACCTACACAGTAATACACATAGTACCAACGCCAGGCTACTTATTTGCTCAAATGATACACATACGCCTTCCTGTTGCTCAACAGGCTATTCTGCAAAGTAGTTTCAATATAACCAATTTATGAATACGTCCGTATCCCTAACCACTGCTGACACTTCACTTAATACATGTAGCTGAAGGAAAGACCTTTATTGCTTATTTCCAGTCATATGAGGACGATTGCAAAAAATAACAAAAAAAAAAATCAAGCTGTGTTGTGAAAATTAAAATAATGTATACCGTAAATTTAAAAGTGTAGCGATTGATACGTTGTGAGCTCACACACGTGACGTGACTCATAAGTGGGCCCTCTACAGAAATATTGTCCGCTAGCAAAAGGTCAGTTCAATCACATGATTTTAAATGGGTTTATTTCATGTTAGTTACCTCGGCCGGTGCACACCCCCTGTTCTCGATGTACGTTTTAGATTATATGAATCACCTTTTTGATGTTCCGGCTCCTCTGATCCGAAAGCAATTACTCTGTAAACCCTGTAATAATTAGAATGAATTAAAGTACAGTAAAGAATGAAAGTGTGGGGGGGGGGGGGGGGGGGGATTACATTTGGTACACACTGATTGCGCCTCTCATTTTTGTGACCGAATGTAAAATGGAATACTGTAATCTCTGCCATATTTTCTCAACCAAGAGAAGCAACCTTTCTGATCAAAGCCAGCCCAAGAGAAGGCGAAGGCGAGATCGATATCTGGAGGTGCTGACCTGATCAATTTCTCTCGGCTCTGCTCTGCTGCTTAGCTATTTTATTTTTCCCAGAGAAAAGTCGCCGTCTGATAGATCGGACAGACAGACCATCCCCCATGGTGGCCACCTGCCCTCCAAAAAAAAAAGAAAAAAAAAAAAAAAAAAAAATCAGACTTAATTTTGTCCACTTTTTCTAAAAGTAGCAGCAAAGTGCAGCAACACTAGCAGTCCTCATAGGAACACCATGTTGTACCACAGAGTGCATGCGTGCACTGTCACTATTCAACAAGCACAACAAACAGAACTCTGGATAAAGACGATTATACGATTAATGATAACCTGCTCATAATGAAATAAATCATGTGTGAACATGTTTTTAATTATTCGCAATGTTGAATATATGTATATTTCAGCAAAGTTGCAATTATGTACACATACCACTTTGGGTAAGGTCTTAACTCCTGATTAAATACACGACTCTCTGTTTTGCATAATGCTGTTAACACATTTACACCTCCTCTGTTCATTTACTGTCAAAACAAGTCATCTGTGTTAACCTCTCTATGAGCACCGCCACAGACAAAGACCATGCAGCTGATCACTCACTGCGCCCCGATGTGGCCATACAAAAATAACATATATATGTATACACATACAGTATATTGTCGAGTTTGCCTGGGTTTCAGATGTGTGTTCCTCTACGTACTTCATATATGAATTTATTCAATTGAAAATAGTTCAGGATTCCAATCTTACAAAGTGTGATCAATCAACAGATTAAAAGTTGGAACCACTAGTTGATTATCGATTCAGGCAAAATATATATATATATATATATTGGCAAATATGTCGATTAACAATTCATAGTTTAGTCTCTGCTCCAGTAAAACCATTGGCTGCTGCTGTTGGCCGTGTATCACAGTTGGTTGTGCATGATGTAACCCTCATTCTCACTATGACACCGGAGGTCTAGCGCATGTCACATCTCACATTTAATTCTGCTTTTAAAATGTAATACCAATGTATTGGGGTCCTGAAGGGGCCCCAGTCAAAAGGCATCCAACTGTAGCCTATAATAATAATAATAATAATAATAATAATAATAATAACCTTTGTTGTAATAATCTTTTTTCTTTTCTTCAGACATTTATTGCACATCTAAACATAATTTGATAAAGACCCCAGTCGGTAATCTTTATGTTTTGTTCAATACATAGGCTAGTAATTGATTCGTGAAGATGAGTCAACAGTTGCAGCTCTAATATTATGATGAATTACTTATTGCTAGATTTCTGTGTCATATAAATAACTGTATCCCCCCCAAAAAAAAGGACACTCTTACATATTCAAATCAGCGACAGTAGTCACGCTAACTACTCAATAATTACGTCTTTACGACATAATGACTAAAAGCTGCTGCGGCCGGATATGAGAAGCATCGCTTCATGAGCACACAGAGAGCAGTTACACCTCACATGTGTACAGAATGTTTCATATTTAAAGTGTGCTATTGTTAGCTTTGCAACCTGTAATAGATTCTGATTGTCCCTTTTTTTTTCTAAAACACATCATTTCATCTTCTATGTGTGTGTGTGTGTGTGTGTGTGTGTGTGTGTGTGTGTGTGGGGGGGGGGGGGGGGGGGTTATAATACCAATGCTTTATGAGCAGCTCCCTCCATATAATTGCACAAGCGTCATTATTGTTAACACACACTATCAACCGTTTCAGCATGCGACGCACAAAGAGAGAAAAACTAAAGCATTTACTCGCACGTTATTTTTTTCTTCTGCCCATATACCTTTTATAATGAAGACCAATTACAGAGTTACAGGCTGGCAGTGGCAGGATGAATACATTCTGACATGCCTCATAGCACCGGGATAATTAGCTGAGCCGGGTGCAAGGAAAAGGGCTGTGTGTATGTTCCACTGCAAGGGGGGAATTGGCACCGACCTTTTGGAAGCAGGTATGAGATTGGCAACAGTCGCTAGAGAAAATGTTTCCCAGAGGGCAAAATAGCTACGGGCGTCTAGAGCCACTGGCAAGTCACTTTTGAAAAGCAATGGTACCACTACAAAAAAAAAAAAAAAAGGTCCTCTCGGCCTCCTGGCAGAGTCTCTTCCAGTTAATGGGGTCGTCTCCAGAGGGTTTGAGTTTTACTTTCCCCATATTCATCACTAGCAAATGTGTATAATTAAGTGGACTGATTGGGAATGAATACAGGAAAGCTATTGGTTAACAAAGCGTTGGGAGTCCATCCATCAATTAGCCGCAACTTATCCTTTAGAAGGGTCGCGGGGGGGTGGGTGGGGGTGGGAGGAGCTGCAGCCGATCTCAGCCGACAAAAATCGGGCGGGAGGCGGCGCTCGCCCTGGACAGGACGCCAGTCAATCACACGGCTAACAAGTAAAGACGGGAAAAGCGTTCACGCTCACGTTCACACCTACGGGCAATTTGGATTCGCCAATTAACCTAACCTGCATGTCCTTGGTCTGCGGGAGGAAGTCAAAGCACCCAGGAGACAAAAACAAAACAGAGGAACATGCAAACATTTAGAGATTTGAAACAAAGAGGAAATCCAAAATATGCTCTGTGAAAAAAGAAAGATGTGGAGCATTAAGAATCAGGGACATTCGTTCAAACACAGACACAGTTACATTCACTATAAATGGCCTTTTTAGTGTTTCAGGTATTTGTTTTGGAGGCATAAATACCATATAGACATAAGCATTAACAATGCAATTAAGAGAAATGATAATAACATTGTCTATACTCAATAAAACTATCAGGTTCATTATGCATTGGAGCAGAAATGGTGAAAAGAAAAAAAGAGAACTCTCTGGAGATATAAAGTCATCACTAAATCAATTCCTCGACGTGACCGGAGCCCAACAATGTGACACTACCTAAAAGAATCATCGATCAATTCTATGCAGAGGAAATGTTTTATTGACTTTAAATAGTTTATAATATCCTGAGGGAGTGTTGAAGGGGACAGTGTGAGACATCCAGAGTCACTAATACAGATACAACCAACAACTGTGATATCAAAAGGGCTCATATATTGCAAGTAGAGGTTAGCTACAGTAGCGCTGCTGGGGGGGGTGTGAAGCCGGGTTTTTTTTTTTTTTAACGCACATGGATGTGAATGTGAGCATTCAGTTTTTCTTCTTATCAGCACCAAAGCCCAATCTCCCACCTTCAGTCTGAGGCCAGTGAAGACTATAAATACTGCAGCAGTCACACAACGTGAGCCGGGACAGGCTGCAGTCACCCTGTCACCCTGCTCTGGATAAAGTGGTGTAATGGATGGACGGGTGGATGGATGGCTGGACGGGCGGATGGATGGATCTCTCCCTGGTCATCCCGAGCAATAACATAAATCTGTATCAGACCATAAAAAAGTGATTTTTATTTATTTATGGTGATGTTGCAATCTCCTATCTTCACACTGGAGGTTTTTTTTTTTTCGTTGTATTGTTACGATGAGAGCCCTTCCCTGTTTGAATAAGATCCGTTGATTTTCGTGTTCAGCGATCGTATCTAATAAAGTTATCATGCTGCAACATGAATGTAAAAATGGTATCACATCATTTCATGAAAGACAAAAACAGTTGAAACAGCTGATGACGCTTTCAAATCTGGGGAATCTGTAATTTGCTACCTTTTCATGTTTTGGGCGACTGGATAATTTGGGATGTAGTTATTAGGATAAAGTATCTTTTTTACTTTTCATATTTCATATATAAGAGTAAGTGAGCAAACGTGAAGCAATGAAAGAATGAACTGACAGACGGATAGACAGACAGAATGGTACTTCAGCTCACAGTCCACTTGACCGTGCATGACGAGACCACATGGCACGGTCCATGAGATGGATTATACCATATTTCATCACCAAATGTGACCCTTTATCATATGCCTTTTCCATATTAAATTACAAATTACATCCTGTTAATTTGTGGATGGAGCATATTAAATGAAATCTTGAAACCATGAAGTAGAGAGGTTGAGACCAAGAGATATCTCTGGATTTAATTTGGCGAGCCAGTGGCCTGTCTGTGAAATGAATTAGGACTTTTAAAGTCAGCAGCGAGTGTGTAATTGTGTTTCCTCGATACATTATCAATCAGTAAGCTGAAAGAAAAGATCGGACGTATTAGAATGCATGATCAGTGGTATCGCACGTATCTAAATACTTCATACACTACATATAAAAACACATCGATCACTGGATATTTAGGGCGTTTAAACTTCCATGACAATAATTACTGATTTCAGACACTTTGGATTAATGGGACACCGCTTTATGAAACGGTAGATAAATACCAAAGCATCCTTAATGTGTGACTGCATTGAGAAGTTCACTGGTGCTTGGAATTCTGTACTATTTTGCATGTCGTGGTATTAGTTATCACCATTAAATTGTTTGTAAATTAGGCCCAGCTGGTTGACCATCGTGCTGTTTTGGAGGCTTTTTTTTTTTTAATTAATGAGAACCTGTTGCACATTAAATAGCATAGTGGGTTATCGTATTACGCGCTAGATATTTAATGTTTATTCCGAGCTATGGAATTACTCAGCCGAGGAACACCACCGGAGAGTGACAGCCACTTTGTCAAGCGTTCTTCTCCCCCCCCCCCCCCCCCCCCCCCGGCGGTCAGGGTTGTCTTTTTTGCATTGCAGACTTGGCACAAAATTGTAAATGGCAGAGCTACTTGAAGCCAGTGAGGAGGGACAAGGACGGTACAGTAAATGTTAGATTCCGGATGGGACAGGCGCTGTTACTGTCAGATAAGCGGGAGAGCTGAAACCGTGGCGTGGAAGCAATCCACTGGGAAAAGCCTGCATGTCAGTAAGGTGGGAAAAAAAAAGAAAAAGAAAATGGGAACAACGGAGGAGGGAAAAAAGCAGAGCCGCACTGCCGCAACACAATGATGGGCACTGAATGGCAGTGGATAACAAAAGGCTTGTCAAAGACTGTATTTGATTAAATACTAATATTTTAAAAGCGAGTACTTCGCACTGAAATGCTACAGTGTGATTTTATACGATTTTTTGAAATATGCGTCCTTTGCCGGTTCCCTCAACACAGCGAAGAATAGGCAACATCAACAACCGTGGTGGTTCCGCTGTCGGTACAAGTCTTTCAGAAGTCTGTTGACCGTCTAGCAGATGCCTCGTTCTTGAGTGGTGGCAGTAAACACCGGCAGCATTATCAAAGGCCTCAGCTTGCCCCGCTCTCCATCAAGTCTCCACTCGGCTAATGCCTGCATCTGTAATGTCCCAGAGGCTGCCTTATCTCCCCCGGCCACTTGGATTCATTGCCAACCTCCGGTTCACGGGCAAAGCTCTGATCTGAAGACAAGCGAGCCGCGTGCCAAGGTGGGCAGCGGAAAAGAGCGACCTCCCGCCACCGACGCTCATCTTCTCCCACTCTCGGCCCGCTCGCCAACAGCTCCCCCAGCACACCCCGACTGTGGGAACAAATGAAAGGCTCTTTAGCAGATTACCCTGTGCTGTTGCTGCGTGTTGTCAATTTGGAGTCCTGTAGCAAGCCGTGTTAAGGTTGGACTTTATTACCACCCCGCGAACACGGATCGACACGATGGAGCTTGCAAACAGGTCCAATGCCTTTTTTCTTTTTTTCCAGAAAGTCCTTTCATCCCGGGATGCAATTGACAATTTTCACTATCGATCATGCGCTGAGCAAAGCGGTTCATCGTTTGATCTAGAAAATGTAAGAAAAGAGTAAAAAATACCTGAGTATATATATATAGATCTTAAGCTTACACTGATATATGAAAGAGAAGAAAATTCTCAAATCTGAAGCTTGAAATAGAGACATTTTTGGGAGTTTAGCTTGTAAAGTGATACAAAAAATAAATTGAAATGACATTAAAACATACTGGAATCACTTTACCTTACATTTGATTAAGAAATTACTTCTCTATGGTATAGGCTGTTACAATTATATAATTTTACTTAACAATTATTGCTGCCAAAATAATTCACGATAACAATATTATCTTATCATACTAATGCTATGAGTCAAATTCATCTTTAACTGCATTTGGTCTCTTTTTTGGCAAATGAATTACACAAAAAAATAGTGTAGGGAGGTCTGATGTCTGTAACTATAACTCTGTGTGTGTATATATATATATATATATATTTAAACTACTGCCAAATGAACAACATGCAAGTACATCACAGACAAAGCAAGCCCTGCAGACACTTCTCCCAGCCAAGAAATAGTCGGTGGCACAAACCCCTCTAAAATGTGTCCATAATTATGATTGCAATTTATAGAAGCTATCCGTTTCCTATTTCCAATCTCCATGCTATGCTAAGCTAACCATTCAATTGATTCGGCTGTTTCTTTTTACAGCACACCTCGATGCTAAAGGTCTAGAATCGGGGACGTGGGGATCTCTGATTCTGTTGCGTGTAAATGAAAGATGATTAAAGTCCTTTTCAAGTATGATATGTAAGTCGTTCCACAGCCATTTGCATATCCTCTATACATACCCCCGGTACCCACAGAGACATTGCTCAACATTAAAATTTCAGCAGCGTACAACAGCACATATCTTAATCATGTTGGAGAAGCCGCTGATCTCGCTGCATCACAGCCACGGGGTTCCTCTGAGAGCCAGGCAAAGGTCAACGGAGCTGCTCTTGACTTCCAGCCTTTGTGTTTCTTGTTCAAAAAACTGAGACTGAAATAGATCTGATTATTCAATAAGTCATGTTTTGGTATGAATTATATTCTCTAGCCCAGATACTGTGAGATGAATATGTAAATAAAAAGTCATTATATAAGTAAGTAAAAAAAACACAAAAGGACAGACAGTCAGAATAAATGCTGAAAATCCTTTCCTTTAAATTGCCCTTCTCAAATATTAAATCAATGTGCAATTATTGACTAGCATATGAAATGAATGTCATTCAGCATCCAGTCTGGTGGTCTTTGATAGCTACAGGGTTCCATCACTTATTCATATACTTATGAATGCAGTCATCTGTGCTGCTTTACGGGGGGTGACACCGGATAAGAGGAGGTTTTCTTAAAACAGCTCAGGTTCTCAGACCAAAAAAAAAAATGACATTTGGTCAAAACAGAGTTTATCATTAACATAAAAAAAAAAAAAAGACAAGCTGACCCCCGATAGCTTAAAATATCCCAATTACTGTACCGTGATAACTGTTGCATACAACATGAGCGAATCGCTGTCATCCTGATCCTCCGTCCTGTTTAATTAACATCACGGCCCTCTGCAGTCAGAAACTGTGGCTCACCTCGCTTCATGGGTGCAGATATAAAATAAATAAATAAATAAATAAAAAAAAGGCTCTCTGCTGAGGTTATGAGTTAACAAGGAAGCGTGGTCAGGCGTGCCAAACAGCACAGGATGCCTGATCAAACTCTGTGATCGGCCTCCAGCCTCTGATCTATTAACCTTAAAACAGCGTGATGGACGCCACCGTGTCAGAGCTCGCACAGCTCAATTTGAATGACGGCTACGTGGGAAGACATGAGAACGGGAAAGTGGACCGACAGCCAAAACATACCGGATAACGTACATTCACACCCGAGCGAACCTCACGAGGTGTCGTTTTCATCTGCAGGTGCTACAATATCATTTGGAGCTGATAAAACCTTTTTTTTTTTTTATGTTTTCTGAGCGACGCCATTTCATTAACGACTTTTTAAACATCCTGGACATGAATTCATGTTTGGTTGCAAAAAGGGTAATTTGAAGGCTGACGTCAATATATTGGCAGAGTGAGGCTAACATGGCCAATATAATGTACGACATCCTGTAATTTGATCATGGATATAATAAAGAATGACAAAGATCCAGCATTTACAGAGACTAGTTTATTCTAACGAGACAGAGGAGTCACTGAAATATACCATAGAGTGAATCTCGAGTTAAATTCCTCAAATATGAACTGCACATCAATACATCGTGATCTTTGAGATTAGGGCCTTTGTTTTGAAATCCCCATAGACTGCAAAGAATCCTAAAATATGGACAAAGTGTCGGTGACGTCACCCATAGGTTTCTGAAGAAGTGGGTGGCTTCGGCCCGTCACCGTCTTGAGAGCTCCCAAGATGCAGCGACGACCTCGATTATGCATAACTTTAATATTTTAAACAGGTGGATTCCATAAAACGTGACTCCCTGTGCAGTTGTCATGAAGGGTGGAGACACAAAACTGTTCATTGTACAAGGATGTAAACATAGAGGTCCGTTGGGACTGACTCGCCTACTATTCAGAGGCAGAAACAGAACTGCATGTTTCAATTATTATTCTACAGGTGTATCAGGAAACACTCCTTGACATAAGTCAGACTCAGTAGCATGATCTAGGTTTTCATTTTTGTCACGTCAAGCGTCGTCTACCTGTATGGAAACTATCAAAAAGTGCACAAAAACATTCATCAGGACTTGCTGGATTTTCTTTGATCTAACGTTAGCAGCAGTTGGCCGTACTGATCGCCGCAAGACCGCCGTCAGCAGAATCTACGGCAACATCTCCGGCTAAAGAAAGAAGAAGGAAATCAACTCTGTTTTCTCCAGGCCTAACACTGCTTGATCACACGCAATATATCTGTTGAGGTGGTTACCGTTACCGGGTGAAATGGGACTCTGAGCAATGAAAACCAACAACAGCAGGACCCCCCCCCCCCCCCCCCCCCTCTAACCCTTTGCTTCTTGAATAAATTCAGGTTAGAGTTAATAGTGTTACGGGCAACAGTTGGTCACAAAGACTCTTTATGTGGCTTGTCAGAGCTATGTGCAGACAAGAAAGAGAAATAAATAGAACGTCTCGTAATAAACACCCGTTAAATGGGAGGTTAGGAAGAGGGACATTTTTACTTATGCCGGCACATATTTGCTGAAGATTGGCCGTTTTATTCTCCAATATGTTGACAATAACTCTGTATAGAGTCAGAATATAATTGATATTGGATTCGTATTCATGGGATCACCACGGGGGTGTAAATTAACCAGACACATCGCTTCACACACAGTGGTTGCTATGGTGCGCAGACTGCCTTGTGATGTTGGGGTTTTTTTACCCGCAGCTGGATATCTCTATTAGTACGTATATGTCTTGCTTAAATCATCAACAGATACAAGGTTCAATGAATGGACCTCCAGTTCACTAAAATTCAAACAGTCGCACGATTATCTCACAATGTTAATTTCAACGTCGGCGCGGCCGGCACCTGCCACTCCGCGCATCCCTTCTACATCTGGTAAATGCATCATCCTTAGACACACCGAGTCATAAAATATATCAATAACACATCAGTCTGAATTTGAGCTGCTTGATGTAGCAGAAATTCGTCAAAGTCAGCAAACAGGAGAGGACACAGACTGTTTTTCAAATTGCCAAGGATCTGTTCAATGAGCCGTACTCACAAGTGATTTATTCTCTCGCTTTTTTTTGTTTTTTTTTCAAGCAACTTTACATTGTTTGTGACTGCTGCAACGTGTTTGGTCAAACAGTCGATCCGACGAGAGTTAATGCAGTAAATGAAGAGGAAGCCGAAGCGATAACGTGGACTATTGTTATATGAACTTCCACGCAAATCAAATGAATGTGGAAGTCACATGATGAAAATAAATGTCTGTGCAAGGACGTACTATGAATTATAGAGATAAGAGAACTGGTTCTGTCAGGGTTCTGGCAATGCAAAAAAAAAAAACAACATGAAAATTATGAACTCCCCCAAAATAATATATTCATTTGTTCACTCTATGCGTGAGACGTTGAGCATTTTACGTATCCCTCATCTATCGAAAGAGTGAGATCTTTCAAACGAGGTCCAGAGATCAACGCGCTCATGAACAGCTCGACATCTATAATAACTGCAAAAGAAACATGCAGAGCGACTGCAAGAAGAACAGTAAACAACTTCAGCTCTCAGGATAAAGGCCATTAAGAATACAAACCGGGCCTTGAATAAGAAGCTAAGTATGTCCCCTGACGGTCCGCTCCCTAATGGTTTTTGCTTTGTGGATCTTTCTGAATTAAAATAAAGATGTCAGCGTTGCACAATGGAAACCTATGCTGTTCTTTTGTACTAGTGTGTGTGTGTGTGTGTGTGTGTGTGTGTGTGTGTGTGTGTGTGTGTGTGTGTGGTTGGAGCAGTGCTTTTAATCAGTGTTATGGATAGTTTTAATTTGGCAATGCTTAATATTCCTGCTCCCATTGCACTCAGATAGTGTTTAAGCTGCAGAATTGAATTTTTTAGAATGAATCACTGCGAGTGCACTTTGCACCAGTAGCACGGATGATTCAAGTTGAAAAATAACACTGTTTTCTACCCCCTCTGCCAAAGCAGGATGGATAAGCTGCTGCTGAAAAGAGTTCACACATCAAACTGACAACTGTGATTACTGAGAAATATCTATCTCGCATACTATAAAAAAAAAAAAAAGCACCACAATGCTTCATATAGGGGATTGACGTTGCTTTCGGGAGTGTTACAAAGCGAGCAGAGCGATTGTGCTTGAGTTAAGGCCACCGCGTATACGTAACACACCCACGTCCCTGTGACCAAACCACTGGAGTGACTACAGTCAGGCATCGCATCGTTATCGAGTGGCTGATTCAAATTTAATTTGTTTGAATGTCAGTCGGAGAGCAGTTAACTGTCAAGGGCAGCAACGCATCGGCACCTTTTATCCCTCCGCGTCAAACCCATAGCGTCATGTGTTGGTTGTATTAATCATCACGCTTCAATCCAAAGATGCATCCAGAAGTTGCATTATTAAAGCTACTACAAAGAGCTTTTGTTCAGTGTTGATTTTGGCGGTCCCTCTGGACGAATGCAGTAGTGTTTCTGAGCGCCAGATTCCCTTTATAAAAAGGTCTTATTTTACTGCAGCAGAGTCTTGACAGTCTGGTTGCTACCCTCTCCCCGTGCCTCCCTATTCCTCCAGCGGGCGCCCCGGCTATACGGGCCTCCCATCGGCGTGGTGCCGGCTCCCAGCGAGGACCGGCTGAGCAAAGATCTGCTCTTGCCCTGAGGAGAAACCAGCGCTGCCGGGTGAAAAGCTCTCCACCTCCAGCCAGAGCTCCAACCAGCCCGCGGCGGACAGACCCACACCGGAAGTCAGGCATCGAGAGGAGAAATAGAACGAGGCTGTCTTCTCGCTGATGGTCTTGTTTACTGATGTAGGTTCTATAGAAGCATCAGTATTGCATTGAGACTGCTTCACAACCAGTTAAAAGTTCCGTGCAGCAACTTTAATCATGGCTAAAATCATATCCATCAATGCGATCAATCAAAGTGTGGGTGGAAAGCAACATAAACTTCACAAACTATATTTTTCACCGTACTGATTTGATCATTCTGTAATGAGTCATAGATGTCGGGAACATAATGCAAATGAAGTCATCTAAATGCATATCTTTCATGTGTATTTTGAACCTTGCTTATCTACTTTCACACCTACGTATTTACTTCCTGTGGGTGGCCAAGCGGCATCCTTTTGTACCTGTGACACCATGTTCTGTGGTGTAAATCTATTTGTGACGTTTCTCGCACCACCGATATATAAAATGAAAGTCACGTATATATCACACATGTCCTATTTAAGAGTTATAATGTGCTCGCTTTGATGCTTCGGAGGCTGATTTATCCCGTGACCACCGGCAGAAACAATCAATAAAATCAATCAATGTAAAGATGAGTGGAAAAGCCACGGTGCTGCCAGCAAATCATCCAACCAACCGATGTGGACAACGTTGAACACTGATTTGGAAAGAGCATGACATCACATGTGCACTAACCTGGTACATGCCGGCTCACTGTCACACTGACACGGGTAACTGAAAGTTGAGCTGAAATAATTAGCCATGTTTTTGATAATTGATTTTTTTTTTTTTTTTTTTTTTTTGCAATCAAGTTAATTATTGTTACTTCTTTTCTTCTATTTTGAATTATTTATTTTTGGACAGCAGTTACAGGGTCATTCATTCAATATCGCCACAATTGACACAATTTACATTTTTAAGCAAAAGCAGCAGAGATCGATCACTTGGCTTCTCAAATTGTACATGTTTGTGGAGTCATTTATGAAAGTAAACAACATATTTTGGAGTTTGGGTTTTGGGCAATTGTGATGGGCAAATAATTGTTAGTTTTAAACCTGTTTGAATGGAATAAAAGTCATCACTGGTGTAATTAGTAGCTCCAGTGTTTTCCCTACTACCATAAATCCAGTCCTTTTTATTTCTTTGCGAAATCTAAATCAACAGCTAAACCCATAGTTAAAAACAAAACTGAACTTTTCCTCCAGAAAGTATATCCATATATATAGATATATGGACAGATGGATGGATAGTCTTATATTTGATAGTTATTAAGAGTGCTAGCACTCTTCCTCTGCTGGCTGGATATGGATCCCATGAACTTAACATTTTAAAAACACCCTGACATTGTCTCCCGCGCCGCATGTGTTGTGTCTCGGTAATTGAACAAATAATTGGAAGGAGTGGGCTCCTGTGTGCTGACGTGCGGCGGTGGAGGTAAACATCAGTGGCGGGGACAGCAGCAGCGGTGTGAGTGCTTTGACAACGATCTGACAGCGGACGGATAAAACATCGCAGTGCTCCAGCCCCTTCATTATTAAACCTGTCAGCTGATGCCTCTCTACCCCCCCCCCCCGTTATGTATGTTGATAGCCGGCGCATTACGTCGCCGGGTTTGCACGCCACCCCTGCAAAATTAAAGCGTTCCTCTCATCTGCTTTGCTCGCCGTCATTTAATTAGCAGGAGACGCAGCGCCCCCAACCCCATTACTCTGCCATCCGAACTCGCCATCGTTTGTAACAACGGCTAAATATTATTGCTGTGCACAAAAATAGGAGCCAAACATATCTGCACAGGTACGCAGAAACAATGGCTAACAGCCAGCATGCCTCATGAGTATTTCAGGGTGGAAGCTATTATTCATCCGCCAGTGGTACAGTTTGCAATATACTGTAGCAACACTATGCAGGCAGTCACTTGTATTCTTAAAAGGAAACACTAAAAACATCTAACCCGTTCCACATGCCTCTTCATAAGCTCCTGGTGTAGTATCATAAGAGTGTTTAGTACCAAGTTAATCTGGAATTTAATTTCAAAGCATCCATCAAATGATCCCCGGGGAGGACGGCTGTGGTGTCGGGCTGCATCACCAGCGTGGGTAAACCTCTTCAAACATCTCCGGGTGATGTCTGAAATGGGGTTCTGTGACAATAACGCTTTCACTTTTGGGGGATGGCGTGTGAAGGAAGGTCAGGTGGTCAGGCGCTGCTCTGGTTCCTCCTATAATCTAAAGTGATTCTCTGAAAGGCTAATAGATGGCATCTGATTTGCATGTAAATTATCGCGAAGTCTCTGGTGATCGACGATTCTCAATCTGATTTAGTTTAGCGATGGAACAGGCAGGAGAGGAAGCTGGATGTACAGTGTGTGTGTGTGTGTGTGTGTGTGTGTGTGTGTGTGTGTGTGGGGGGGGAGAACACATCAAATTTTTTTTTTTTTTTTCACTTTGGCAACTAGATAAGCGTTTTAATCATGTATCAGATTTCTTGGCCCTCTCTATCTCCACTCATGGAGCAAGCCTCCTGTTCCATCAGGATTTTTTTCATTTCTTTGCCTCGGCTCTCTCTCAACAATAATACAATTTGGGTTAGATGCAGAAGATGACCTGTACTGGCAGTAGCAGCATGACTCATCTCTGCACGGTTTGTTTAGCTTTAAGCAGCACAAGTCGTCACATCCAGGCAGGTTAGACCGTGTTAGTCTATCACATTTTACTAAGCATGTTTTTAATGTCAAATTTCAATAGTTTTATATCCCAAAGTTGTACTAATGTACAGTACTAGTTCATTTCTGCCACTGCATTATTTACGTCTGCAGATAGATTGTTGTCATCTTTTTGATATTGATCAGTAACACTGATTAAAGTCAGGGGAAATGAACCCGACCAGTGCAGACACTGATCCATTGCATCACACGGCTCTGTTATTATTAAAGTGCTGAAGGGTTAGTAGGATCCAATCCATTTTGGAAGATGGTGCAAATACCTGTTGCTGTTGTTGACCCATGTACAAATCATCATAGTGCAATCTTTGAGATACAAGACGACAACAACAACAACAACAACAACAACATGGCACACAGCTCATTTATCGAGTGCATCATAAGAGGTATAATGGAGCCAGTCCTGGGAAAACGATGAGTGAGATTGGGTGAATCATTGTGCAAGTGTCTGCCAGACAGGTTGTAATCAACCGGGAGACTCGGAGTTGTTCACTGCTGAACTGGGGGCAGAGGGACAAGGTCTTGGAAGCTCTTATGCAAATGATCTATTTCCACGTCGGAGGTCCAGTAATTGCGGTATGAGTCCGTGTTTTGAAAAAACATTTTCTCCACAAGTACATAAGAGTATTCACAACCCTCCACTTTTACCCAATAGTACTGTTGTGTTATAAAAAGTTTGACATCGTCTCTCCCTTAAGGCCTTCACACCCAGATGGTGTGACGATTAAACAACACAATAATGTGAATATCTCAGCTGTGGATATTTTGCATAAAGGCAGTGATTTCATTTTGCAGCACAGAGGAGAGTATGTCTGTCTGAGGTCAAGTTCTGTAAAGCCGAAGATACTGTAAAGCTATTTCACAGAGTTTCCTTTTACAGAAATGAGTTTCTTCTGGTACACAGTTAAGACATATGTCTAGGGCTTTTATTGTGAAAGGTATGGAAGGAGAGTTCTGTGCTTTCATGGTTCGGATCGTTCGAAGCCTCGCTGTTGTTGTACACAATAGCGTACGTTTCGGATACGTCCGTTCTTGCAACTTCAAGTAGTCTTCGATCTGTTCTCACCGTTCACCTGCCTACAGATACCCGCTGTGTGTTGAAAGCCAGTGGACATACAGGAGAATTTACACTCCCGACTACTTCAAGTCGTATTTCCTCCTTCATAAACACGTCTGAGAGCAAATGAAATGCCACGTGCATCACAAACAATGGCATTTTCTGACAAATCCATAATTACTCTTTGAGGAAACGACGTATGGCTCGAGCCGGCGGCCACCTTATTATAACCTTATTCAGGTTTGAGTAGTGAAATTCCAACATCATGAATCAGCCGTTCGTCCAAAGCGAGCAGAAGGAATAAACAGAAGCAGGGCGTCTGAAAAGTTCAGCTCCAAACAGCACCGGGCTGCACGTTAATGCGTCACTCGCGGCCAATTACGCCGTGAAAGTTTAACATTAATAAAGCCTAAGATTCAAAAGGGATGCATTACACTACTGGGTCTATAGCACAAGGAAACCTCTTAACGACGCACATGCATTCTGTACACAACCATCCAAAGGGTAAACACTCTTGCACTGCTTCTATGAAAAAGCGCCATGTTGTACCCGGGCACGAGTTGTTTAAGTCATTAAAGCAACACCTTACTATCCTTTTAATGGGCCGCGGACCCGGGGCGACTTGACACATATCCAAATGATAATGAATAGAGAGCGCCATCCGTCTCCTCCAGGAGCAGCAGTTACATCTTTAAAAGTGCTGATCAGCTTGTTTCTGAAATGATGCACCGTTAACGGTCGCCGTATAATGGCTTTCTTAGCGCGTCCATTCATTTCGGCAAGTAGTTTAATATATCACCGCGTTTGGAGACGGTGTGCCGTCGATTTCCTGTTAGCAGAGCCTCATTTATGTTTATTTAAATATTGAGGATCTTTCAACCGGGGGATACACAAGTGGAAGACGCTGGGACGCTGAGAGCACATTGGCAATTCTTCTGCTGGCTTTCATTAACTAACAAAATCAATTATTTCTATTTAAATCATACACGCACTAGCACCGACTGCAACGGCATGGTGAAATGAATACAATGAAGGAAACAGACAAATAAATACAATTAACCTAAGTGTTTGTTTTTTAAAGTTTAACATGTCTGACTTGTTTGTTGGCTGCCAATAGTTTGGTCTTATTAGCCATGTATTAATCCTAATCGCCATGTTCTTTCCCTTATGTTAAACAAAAGTTCCTCTGGTCCCTGAGGAGCTTCATAAACTAATATTTTATTTTCGTCTGTGGACTCTCCAGACCATTAATTTATGCAATTTATTTCCTAATGAGTCAATTAAATGGAGATTACAAAAGGGCGAGCAAGTTTAATTAATCTATAATGGATGATTGTCCCCACTGTATTGAATGTACTCTGACATCACCGCCGCAGACAGACAGTTCGCTGTAAACGTGTTTTATTGTGAAAAAAGATCACAAACGAGGGAAACGTTTAACCAGAAACGGGACAGTTTTGCTCATTAAAAGCAACTGAAGCGCAGGACAGATTATTCATTTGATACCTTGTCTAAATGGTGACACCAATTAACACCAGATTGACAGTAACATAAGCCAGCATTAAACATTGTAATATATTTGACCTGGAGAGTCTATCTATCTGTAAGTGTACGCTATATTATGAATACTTCCCGAGTGTATCTCTGTTGTGGTTTTTTTTGTGGTCGAGTCTTGTGGCTTTGAAACGAGCAGAAAAGTTTAACTTCCAGTCCAGTTCCCCGTCTTTATGAAGATATTCTAAATATCGCGTTCGCTGAAATGATATTGATATTTTAGGCGGGCCTTTCTTTTAGGTGTCTAAAATGCGTCGATGTCCACAGCGGTACTCTGCGTTTGTGTCGGTACAGTTTCCCCAAACTGGGGCTGTGGTGACCTCGTACGACCCCACATCAAAACACACCACCTACCCCTCTAGGGTAAGACGGGTCTCGTGGATGTGGTCTGCCTGGTTTAAGGGTGTCCACGCAACTTCAGAGCACTTTGTCTGATCTTCAATCTGAAAGTTTGACAATTTAGCACAACTTCTCCCGAGTCTTTTCTGCAGGACTGAATGCATCGGCAGTGATTGCACGGTCAGCCTGTGTGTCGGGCGATATTCCAGCATGAACCACAACCACACGAGGGGGAAGAAGCAGCAGCAGCAGCAGCAGCATAATTGGCAGAAAAGTCACGTTTCTTTGTTGACGGTTGTTAATGTGCCGTTAACAAAGGAAGTTATTCCATTTTGCTCCAGTAGGAGAGTTCAAGGCCGGTTAAACCCGACAGTTCAGGAGTAAATATCGAAAAAAAACAACCGAGTCTTCTTGAATAAAACACAAACACAAGGTAGACTAAAAGCAAGTAGCATTGATTGTGTTGAAATCCAAATGCTTTTTCAGGAGTCGTGTGCATTTGGTTTTCTTCTTCAGTCACAATCATCCATTATTGCATTCGTTGGAATGTATCATCGGCTCGGTAGGGAAACAGACACTAACTGCACTTGCACTCTCATGAAAACACTTCACAATTAGCTGGGTTGACGTGACCCTGAGCATCACTTAAAGATTCATAAATTCAAAATAAACCAGGAGTATCACTATTTGCTTCCTGCCAGCTCTTCCGACGGTTGCATAATCTCGCTCTGGAAAAATGGAAATGGAGAGCTACTGCTGACTGCATTATTTTGTTGACGGATGCCCTTTAGTTTATTGAAGTTTTTTTTTTTCTATGACAGGAAAACACACGGGGTGGTCAGCAATCACTACCTCATTGTTGGGGTCAATTCTCCTTCTCCGTTCAACGCTCTGACAGAACGCGGATACATGCAAAATGAGATGGATGCTGTGACGACTCAGCCCTAACGGGTTATTACCACGTCAACAATGAGGTTCTTTTGGTTAAACAAAAAGCCGTGTTGGTAATAAACAAATAGGCATACTACGTGCTGTGCTACTAGTAGTTTGTATGGATTTATTACGGATCATTATTAATCTAAATTAACTGTTGACTAGCTTGTTTCTACAGCGACACTATGGAGATTGCCAGGATGTCAGGATTTTAATATCACATGGTGATGTATATATAAGATACATATATAAGGTGGGCTGAACCCAGACCCTCAGTAGAGACACGAGATGATTGGCAAGGGCAATGGGAGAGGTAACCCCCCGCTCCTTATGTAAAATGACCAGTCATTCATTATGCATAGACCTTGATAAGCTATTTTATTTTTAGACACTCCTGAAATCTCTGAAGTGCGACCTTTTTTTTTTTTTTTTTGCGGTAGCAAGCAAACGGTGAGCACTGCGTGATATTTATTACACTCTTAACTCACGACGATGTGACAGCGAAGCCAATAAACACCTGCGCGTTCATTTGTCACAGAGTCGTCGTGTTGACTTAATGTAGCTGTAATTATATTCTAACTGCAATGTATCATTGTTGTAAAATATGTCTTGTCAGATTAATACATGAACACTTATACATCTTGTTTTTTTGTTATCTGCGACGTACATTTTGTTATTCAAATGAAAGAAAAGAAAACATTTTTTATCTGTTTCCTTTTCCTTACTTCTGTTATTGCAATGGTTTAGTTTAGTGATAGATAACACGGAAAAAGCTCAAAAATAATGAAAACGTGTGACACCCTGCAAAAAGGGTGTGTTTATGCATCTTTAAACAAATGATGCTCTCAGAATTTGAAAGCAACATCACTGTTTCCATATCTGACAATATTTCAAAAAGTATTTATAGACCAATTGTGAAGTTTCTACTGTGCATGAGGAAACGTAACGCAGAAGGGGTTCAAACATTCTCCAACTCTTTCTCTCGCCTTTTGAAATCGTCCATCATCCAATCATTAAAAGGCACTGAACCTCCGTCTCCGCTGACCTCTCGCCTACGGTTGTAAATCTGTGCTGATGATAATGAGGGCCCATCAGAAGTCAAGGGCCCGCAGATCACAAACTGACAATTAAATCAGCAATAAAGTCAGATGGTGTGCGAGTGTGTGGGCAAGAGAATAAGACAAGGTGATAAAGAATCATGTTCAGTTATGGATACAGATATAAATACTAGTGCTGGGCAACGATTACAATTTGTAATCGCGATTAATCACATTGTTATGCGCAAAATTCAATAATGAATTCAAAAGTAGCGTATTGCGCACTTTTATTTTAAAAGTACTGCTATATGAACAAAAGTGCAATAACATTTGGTGCTTTTTAACAGCAGTATTCTCTTTACACAGTAGTTATATTATATATCTGTGCTCAGTGTTCTGACTTTATTTGAAACGTTCCACTGCTGTGCTACATGACTAAAATGTTCCGCGCACGTTTCAGCAAAAATGTCTGTCTTCTGTTTTCATGACAGTCAGAGCATGTGAACGCAGCTCCCACTGTTCATCAATATAATGCACCGTAACTCCGAGGTCATTATGGTTTAAACACTGCGTTAATGCGCGATAAAATAATTGTCGGCGTTAATGAAGTAATGCGTTAACGTGATAATAACGCGTTAAGTTGCCCAGCACTAATAAATACATATATATATATATATATATATATATATATATATATATATATATATATATATATATTACATAACTTACTTGCTGTTGAAAATACCTGCCTCTGGAGGAACAGAAGATCTTTAGTTTCCATTAGTTTGAAATCCCCACTGAAGTTTAGGAACTGCTCAAAGCTCACCTGACGGAGCAACGAAACTATTCTTTTCATGCAAATCAGTGAAGATATATGGAGATTAAATATACAACACTTAATGACATTTGCGGTTAAGCCGTATTGACGGTTTAAAAAAGTCAAGTTTAACCTGTAAGCAGCCTAATAGCGGAGGAAATAGAATAATCACCTATAAACACATTAGGGCGCCCATATATTCCCCTCACTAATGGATGCAGACAGCTTGAATGAGGATAGATATGCCAATCAACCCCGACTGACTCACAATGATTGATGACTGTCATTTTTCTTTCCTCGCGGGTAAACCTACCTGAGGGGTCTAACAAGTTGAGTCTATAATATCGCTTTTACTTCAGTACTACTTAGATATTTAATGTAGGGCTCATACTAATACACACGATCATTAAAAGCTTTGTTGTGTTTGCCTCACACGTTCTCTCAAAGAATAATGACGTTAAATACGATAAATACTGTGTAGAATAACGGTGCAAAGACGCCGTCCAGCTCAGGAAAATAGGTCGACGTTTGAATAATCCCCTCCCCCTCTTTCTGCTCCTTGAAAGCTGCCATTTCCTGAAATGCATATTAATGAGGGCAAAGGGTTAATATCCATCTGCGACTGGCGCCAACCTGGATTCAATGCACTTGTGCATAGAGGTTGATAAGAGCATCAGATATTTATTTATTTTATATATGCAGATGCATTAGCGCCACTTCAGATACATTAAAGCTCAAATGATGAGATTCACGTGAAATTCAAGAAGCGTTATGCTTTGATGGGCGGTTTTCTCTCGGCGCATGTGTGGTTATTGGAACCGCGTGGATTCGGTCACTTCGCTGATGCGTTCTGCCGCGCAGAGGGAAGAGAAGATGCACCAAACTTCAGCGAATCGAGGCCCATCAGTCTAGAAGAAAGGACAAGGTGGTCGTCCATGCACATGTTGTCCGTTGAAGTCGATAACACCGCCGGACACGTTTTTGGTTTTGGACACGGTCATCCGGACAACTACGCCATCCAAGGATTTTTTTTTTTTTTCTTCCTCCAGCCAAGGTCATGTGTGATAAGCCGTATATGATGGATTAGAAGCACTAGTTCGAAGAACAACTCCTCTGCAATCCCCCCCCCCCATCAGCAGGCCTGTTCAGAGTCTCTGTGCTGCGAGGCTGAGTTTATGGGATTACAGTCAGAGTTCAGTGGCAGCTAATCAGAAACAACCAACAGATACTTTTAATATGCCACTGTGCTTGGTAAAACATTGTTGGGAACTGCCACTGCAAATGAGGATTAAGTAGCGAGTGGGTTCAAAGTTCGGAGACAATGCCTTTTTTTTTTTTTTCATCTTTTCTTCATTTGAATATTTTGACTGTGATCAAACCGACAAAACCTCTAAAACTCTTAACAATTATGTAAAAGAGAAGCGGGGGAAAAAAAACATCATAATAATACTTTGTGTCACTGTCTTCAAATGCGACTTCCTGTGACCCTTGATAACTACTGCGCTGACAAGGAAATAAACTGTCACGCTGTTTGAAACAATATGGCCCCGGAACAAAGCACCGGCTTGTTTGTTTAGTAGGCAAATTCTAAGGAGAAATAAAAAAACAATGCTCTTTTTTGTGCAGTGCAGCTTGTGACAGACTGATAATTGTAGGTTGTTGGCCAATGGGGGACAAACGTATCCTGACGGTGAACAAAATGAATGCAGAGCAAGAAGAAATCATATGTTCTAGCTTCTAGTAAACTGAGTAACACTGGATTAAGGACATTTGGAGACACCGTCTTAATGTTTTATGAACCGTATATTAATCAATTCATTTAGGAACTAATAAGGGGACATTTAGACGTTTTGAGCCTGAAAGGACACTCAAGGACTCAACAATTACTGGTCACTCTGCCTTTCAACCTGCACGCCCCCCCCCCCCCCCACACCATCGACTCTATCAAACTCAGCACTGAAAGACAATTGTTTGCTTTTTACATAGATTTATAGATTGTCACTTAGAAAGCCACTGATGCCAACGTTACCTTCTCATTCCTACCAAACACCATAACTGCTTGCATCTCATTAGTTTAGCTCCTTTGACTGGAATAGTGGAATCACCTGTTGTGGATTTAATCAATGGTCTCTTGACTTGGGTGATTTCGCGGCCAGTCCAATTTTAGCTCGCTTGTATTATAATTAAGGATTTTTTTTTTGCAGATCATGCAACATGACGATACAGATGCTAGCTGTTAGCATGTGTTTGTATCATGCGGGCTATGACTCCCGAGGGGTTGGTTAGCTTGTTGTTGATTTATGCATCAGTATATTAATATATGAATATGAAAGGCCTGGTTCTGCCCCCTTATTAATCTATGCATTTAAATATCTTAAGAACAAACAACAACAACAAGGAGGGGGTCGCTGACAGGTCACTCAACAGTCACATGCATTGTCCCCGCTCTCTTTCCCAGAGGTCCACAAAGGTCCACTCTGAATTATTTAAGAGAGCTTTGCTCGGTACGGAACACACGGGCGGAGAAGAACAAAAATAAATAATCAGTGCTCTCAAATTGGTAATGTGTGCTCTGGATTTAAAAAATGCGTACTCTCGATTTAATAGCATATTGTGCTCGGCGTTGGACCGCTGCTTTCAAGCTCGGCCTCTCACTCTCCTAAACAAAGCCGCGGCACCACCCCTTAATGAAAAGACAGATGTACAGTAGCCACGGCGTTAGCGCCAAGCCTGAACCTCCACGTTCAAACTCCGAGACAAAAGCAACAGCGTGGCTTTAGCTGGCAGGGGCACGCACACACTCAGACCTCTCCATGTTACAAAGCGCCTTCACATAGTTTCTAAATAAAACAGTTTCTACAGCCATTGAGCGAGCGAAGCCGGCGCAAATAGAAACGCAATGCATTACTGTCTCTTTGTGCAGCGGACATTCAAAAGAGCACACGAGCAACAGAGCCGCCGGGTCTGCTATCAACGCCGGGAGGTCACAAGGTCGCGTCCCCTGTGAGTGTCAACGGGAACCCCCCGCCGGGTCAGAGTGACCGGCGGGTGGGCGGCGGTTTACTGCGTCGCTGAGGGTCGCGGGATCGCCGCCTTTTTTGATTTATGATCCACCTGTAAAAACAGGAGGCGGATCTATTGATTGTCTTTTCGCCTTCATCCAAACTGATCATTACAAAACATCAGCAGAGCTTTCAGCTCGTCGTAGGCGTGTTATCCAAAAGCCTGCAGGCAACCTGAGATGGGAAGTAAAAAAAAAAAAAAAAAAACACACACAGTGGACATAAGTGGGTCAATATCGTCTTGAAAACAGAACAAAGCTTTCAAACTATTTGTAAGCAGCCTTTCTTTTTCTATTTCTATTTCCTGGAGAAACTTGCAATCTCTTGGTTACAGATGATCTGAGTATGGAATGCTGGGTAATGGATACATACTTTATATTTAACAAGCAAAATAAACAAACTGATTGTTCGGTGACGTGAACGTATTTGTAACATTTGCTAATTTAACACAGTACAGAGAAGTTCAATATCCCAAAGAGATTGCTAAATCAAGGTTTTTTTTGTTACTTTTTTTTTTTCACAATGAAATGGCTCTTTAGCATGAAGCTCATTAAAATAATATTTAAACAGAAACATCAATTTACCAGACAATAGGGAGCTCTTGATGAAACGGGCTTTTTTCCATGTACCGTGCCGTCCTTTTTACTGCTAATTTGTTTTTGCTCATGAACATTTTACCGATGTCCTCGCTCGGCTGACGGATTAGTTAGTTTATCATTTAAGAAATAACCAGTTCGTTAAAAAAAAGCTTAAATTAATTTTTAGTGAAGAGGAATTAAGTCTGTTAAAACATTATCGTTTGTCTCAGGAATTGTAAAACAGTTAACAGGACCATCGAAAAATAATGATGACAAATTCATACAAGTTGGGAGCCAGTTTAGGTGGATGTCCTCCACTCATTCCATATGTTTATTGTTTATAATAACTGTTTTTGGGGTGTTCACTCGTTCACTCAGTTTAACTGAAACTAAGCACCAGCGATCACCTACTTTCTGCAGCATCAACTGAAACTGTGACACGAGTTCTTTTTTCTTCTTCTTCTTTCTGGACTGGAATAACCTCTCATGTATTATGCAAAGTTGTCACTGCAGATGCAAAAAAAAAAAAAAAGTTGTATAATTCATCAACTTCACTGAATTTAAATGCGAGTCGCATTTCGAAACCTTCGCCGAGTAGTCAACTACAAAATGTTAATTATTTATCTGCAGAAGTGTCCACAGTTTGACGGAAAAAAAACCCAGAAGATTTATTTGTTTTCCAGAGATGGAGAGAAACCTTCACCTTCTTGTTAGTTTAAAGAGAAGTGAGGTGCTGATGGTCATGTTGCTGTAATGTTATGTTCTTCTTCACAGTGATAAACAGAGATATTAGGCTGTGGTCTAATATCATGTCTATGCTGCTCTCTATAGCATTGTGCTGAACTGCCACTGCGTGATCTGCACAATGCAGACATGTTGGCTGATGCAAATAAAAGACTCAGAATGTAAACACAACAGAGGTGAAGAAGAAAGAAAAGAGAAAGTCCACAGTCGTGTGAAACGTGCCTCTTGTATGCTTTGAAGCTTTCGATATCCAGTCGTTCTATTGTGGACTGCATTTCCCGGCGCAGGAGTGAACTTTGACCCTGCTTGTATCGATCAAGTTGGGTTAGTTAGGAGGTAACCTAGACCAGCGTTACACGGGGCTGTTACCTGCAAACACACTCATTGGATTCATTTCACATATTCATTATTTTTGTGTCATTCTGATCGCATATCAAATGTCTCAGTACTGTGGCTATTTCCTCAGAAAATGTGACCTACAGTAAATCAGGTTCTTTTGAATTTCTTCAAAATCGATGTGACGGTGGATCTACTTGATTTAGCTCTATTATTCAGTGAGTCATCATCAACAGTAGAGTGTAACTCCTATGTAGTGTTCTTTTGCTCGCTAACCGTGATTTCTGGCGCTTGTATATATATATATATATATATATATATATAACAGACAATGGGTTGCACCGCTCGTGCCAAATATTCCATATACTTGTATCAGCTATTGAGGGGCAGTTCACACCATCTGAAAACATATTTTACCAGCCAGTGCACCGCATGTTCACACAGGAACTCGGAGTGCGGAGGCTGGTTCTGTGCCGAGTGCTGCGGAACAACCTGTGCTGTGGCTTCTATGAATTTGATCTGCAGGTTTCGCACATTTTCCTCAGCGAACCGACGCAGCAATTTCAGGTGGGTCCTGCCCCCTTGTCCTCCGTCCACATCCGCCCGTGCTCTTCTTAAGAAGTGTTTATTAAACCCTGTCAGTAGTCCTTGTATGATGTAAGGAGAAGACGAAAGCTTTCACCGATTTGCAGACATTTTTTTTGTTGGATAAATGTTGTTACCAGAAAAAAAAAACAAGTTAAATAGAAAGCAGATTTATTCCGGAAAGGTGACTGACAATTTTGAATTGAATTTGAATTTTTGAATGTCCTTTTGATGATGAATCCATATTATGTAGTAGTGGGGTTACACACTTTAATTGGGGGGAAATTAACATAGGTAATTGTTTGGAATGAACTTAACATTGCAAATTAGATCAACTTTTCCTGAAAATGTAGTCTGGTTGCCTCAGAAAAAATTAAAACAAAAACGTTGTTTCAACGCGATTCTTAGCCGAAACAACTTATATTTTCATGTTTATTCAACTGAAAACATCAAATGTGTTGGTTTGACTGCATGTTTGTCTGACAGGATTTAGTTTTGTATAAATTAAATGTCGTATTGGTATCTCTAAAGATGCGTTGGTTGAACTTAATATATAAGGATGTTTCACCACCAACTCATCATTTTAAGTAGAATGAACTCATTTAAATGTCCAAACAACTGAAGGTCATTAGCTTGCGTGACTCAACATGTTTGATGCGGTTGAAGCAGCTTGTAGGGAAACGAGCTAAAGCCTCTCGTTCCCTTTGTGAGGAGCAATAGCCTCCTCTGCCCAGTGGTGTCTCACCACAGCATGTAGAACGTTGTGTCTTCTCTCCAGCATGTGTTTCTCTCAGTCGTATCAGCATATTTCTATGCATTTTAAATCAATGGTATACCTGTTGGAGGACCGCATCCGTCTTCAAAGCCAGTACTTGACATCCATGTGTTGGATGACTCTGAATCAATACAGATGTGTGTCAGTTTCAGTGAAGGTTACCCAACATGGCGGTGAACTTTACAGTGCGATTGTGACCGTTTTGTAAGAACATCATTAGCTGATTACTGCCCACAATCAGAGCGCTGTAGATGCGAATGCACTCTTTGCATTACTGCTCCACGACTTGTGGAAGAACTTGAAGTACTAACATCCCGGTTCTTATCTTGATTACAACTTCCGAGTGATTTCAATTTGAGTCTGTCTTTGGCAGCAACGCCTCGTTTCTTTTTTGTCACTTTCGCACCAGATGTAAATAAATGTCAGTCCTTCTCTGATGTCGGCTCCACGTCTGCCTTTGTCATCGTCAAGTTCTCAAGGGTTTGTTTTTAACTCCGCGTGATAATGACACAAATACATTTTCAAGAATAACTTTCCCCAGACTGTGCATCATTATGACGAACTGTGCTAACGCAGCAGGCACAATATCACCACCAAATTGCCCTTGAGGATTGGATGTTCGCGCAATATATCCTACAACGAAATACAAAAAAAAAAAAAAAAAAAAAAAAAGAGTCATGTAACACGGGCTTAAACCCGTTGCCTAAAGAGTATCCTCACTAGGAATACCCCTGAGCCAAGAAAGCATCTGGTGGAGGAGTTAAATCCTTCCAGCAGGCACTGTCAGCACACGTCCCAGTGGGCCGTGTGGAAACCAGTGATAGACGTCCACACCTTTAAAAGCACCTGGATACTTCCTGTCGTTAATCACAACCGCAATCCCCGAAAAACAACAAGAACAATAGAAACAAAGCCAGTGAGTGAAGTGGAAGAACTGGACTCCAGAGATGTGTGATTTTAGATAATATGGTAATAAGTAGTAATAAGTATTAGTACCAGCAGAGATGTTCTGAATTGCAACCCAAAAAAAAAAAAAAAAAAATGGTGAATTATTGATGCTTCTATTTATAAAACAATATGTTGAGTTGTGTTTTCTTTATTATATATTTACCTTAGTGAAAATGTCAGATTCAGTTCATAATTCAACATTTAAACAAAAACCAACCTTCACTGTGATACAGTACATTATAGACTTCATGTATACAGATGTCTCTTCATTTTGAATGCAGACTCTGCCGGCTTGAATGTCCCTGAACACACTGGAGGAGTGAAAGCAGACAGATGTCTCTTTTTACTTTTTTTGTCGACATTTGTTTTAAAACTTTATAAGCGATGGCCATAAATCTAAAAGCAGTGTAGAGGATTGAATATATTTTTACACCTGAGCAGTCACTACAATGATTCTTTTTTTCTTTTCTTTTTTTTCTCTCTCTCCTAGATAACAGCCATCTACCGCAGGTAACAATACACCGTACCGTACAGCCAAACTTGTCTCCAGCGTTGTCAGAGAAGCCCACTATTTGAGAACAGCGCTGTTCGATACGTCACGATTTGATTTCTGTGAGTATGGCAAGTTTCAAAGAGAAATACTGAGACAGAAAAGAATGTTGGCAGCCCGGAGCAGAGAAATGTGAAACCTCCTCCTTAATGGGGGAGGAAAGATCGACAGTTACTGTGTCACCACTTGTCAGAAAGAGGAGTGGAGATATACTGTGGAGCTTGAGTTGCTCTGAAAGTAGTTTTACATGGTACCTTCTGCTAGCTGTCGGAGGGATGCTCGGGGAAAGGGGGAGTTCAATAAAGGATGTAGACTGTGGGCCGCGGCGGCTGATAAAGTGAGGAAGCGGAGCTGCGGTGGGTGTCGGACCAAATTAATTATTTCTCAGCAGGACTTCTTTTTTTTTAACTACAGTACAGATTACGGAGCGAGCTTGGATGGCGTGCTGTTGTTGACTGGGGAGTGACCGCTTTGTGACAATTCTGCATGATCCAAAAGGTGTTAAGGTGTTTAAGTGAGCTAAATGTAACGGCGGTATCAGGACAGGCTGCTACGTGACCGATTCGCTTTTTCCTGAAATGTATCGAAAAGATAATTTTAAATTAAAAAAAAAATAACAGTGGCTGATGACCGTGCTGATTTTAGAGAATTGTTCATAAATTAAAAATATATTTGCTGATGTTATTCAGCCTTTCTTGCAAAGAACCGTCTCCGATGGTCCCGCAAATATGGACATTACAACTAAGGAGATAGTTGTGTTTACAGCACATCCCCGAAGCAGCCAAACGAGTAGTTATTGCAGGTTTATCGTGTAGTATATTATTATATTATCATTGCCTCTCAACTGGCTGATATCACTACAAACCACAAACATCTGTAATACATTTAGTCAGCTATGGATTTGATCGACGCAGCAGCATATTTTTGTTTTTTTAAATACACTTCACGGTAGACATTACTTGCACATAGCCAACGTTCTACTGGACATCTATGATGACAGCGAATGCGGTTGCCCGGCGAAGTGTGTGCAACGTCACCGTAAACGTGTGAAGAAACAATGTCACAGCATGACAATCTGTTCAAAATCCAAACATTGCCATTGCATCTGTTGCTCGGTTTCCTTTTTGGATTGTGTTCAGATGTAGCACATGTAGCCTAACTGTATACAATGCCTACTGTGTGTGTGTGTATATATATATATATATATATATATATATATATATATATATATATATATATATATATATATATATATGCTGAATGATGCAGTTGAAGTTCTGAAACCCCAAGATAAATCATTGGACGAACAGGAAGCGTCGCTCTCTTTTTAGCTTCTGGAAGTTTAAAAAGGTGTTGTCAGCGTAAATACGTTGTCCGGTTAATCAGCACTATATTCATAATCCATGTTTAGTGTTGGCTTCTATAGGAAATTCTCCGATGAGGGAATGGCATCTCCTTGTTTTTGGCCATGGAATCAATGGTTTGCATTGGCAGACGCTACTATTCGCATGTGTGAGCCGTCTTGCTTCTACTGATATGGAACAGTAAAACACACGCGGCCTTGCCTTTTTAGAGACTTCCATTGCCGCGCCACTCTCTAGTCCTCAATGAGCAGTCGTGGTAATGATGGAATCATCTGTTTTCTTATGGCGCTTGCTCTGGCAGAGGGGCGAGCGTAGAAAAGTGGAGCGTTTGAGAAGTTGGACTGAAGGTCATCGTCATTGAAAAGCCCTTAAAGGAATGCATCACACCCAAAATGATCATTGTACATCAGTGACTCACCCACGTCACCTTGAAATTGTTAAGACTTATTGCTCTCTCACATGCCTCCACTGTGAGCTAGGAAGAATACAAAATAATAGTGTAGGCAGGCGGCGCTACTCGTCAGTCAAAGCACCGTTCGTGTGAAAGGCTTTTTAATAGTACGGTTTTAGTGGAACTGCATGTGTGACGTAGTGAGGGTACGACTGGATAAAAGAGTTTGTAAATGGACGTCTTATTGTAGCTTTGCTGTTGTTTGACACCCCCCCCCCCCCCCCCTCCCATTCACTTCTATTCATTTCCTCCGTCTTCCAATTCTCTGTTCACCGCGGAGGCACGGCAGAATCCAAGGTAACACGGGGCGAGTAATTGATATTCAAATGATCATTTTGTGGGTGAAGTATTCCTTTAAGTAATCTCAGGTTATCAAGCTTCATTCTGTTCAAACGCTCGCGTCCTTCAGGCATAAATGTGCTTTGTGTGTGCATATCTGTAGAACGAGTTTATTTTGGAAATAATTACTTGTAAAATAGGACCGACGGATGTGATTTGCACAGTCCAAATAGGTTTTTCCACCTGTGAACGTTGTGAAATGTTAAAGAGACAAAAACAGATCTACATGTCAACCTTTCAGAAGCTAAATTGTCCCTGCAGAATTCTTTCTATTCTCCCGAAGCCAGGTGGTGAAACAGGATACGCCATTGCTTCTTTTACCTCCGTGCGTGTCTTTGTTTTCCACAAAATACCCCAGGAATAGGCCTCACAATCCATAATCATTTCATTTCATGTACTGTAACCTCTCCAAATTGTGCCATGGCAACCCTGTTTCCATGTAATCCTCATGGGAAAACATGGAGCATAAAAAAAAAGAGAATAAAACCAGGTTGGATGCTATATAATGTCAGACTGGGGATGCTTGTCATTATGCCATTATGGATGTATAGTGACTGAATGCATTAGCCCCTCATATCGCCGTGTTTGTGTGGTGAGTGTTGGTTAATCAGCACCTTTGGTTGTAGAGAATTGCAGAATTAATTAGAAAATTAATAACCTGGTGAGGGGAATAAGGTGGGTCGCGTGTCAGCGTCACGGTACGGGTCTTACTTTTTAGAGTCTTTAAGATAACCGCAGCATCGGCAGACAAAAGGAAACGGCCACAAGGCTAACGTCAAACCCACAGCGATGCTCGCCGACTTCGGGAAAACAAATGATTGTTCGCTGAAAACGGAAAAATAAGATGAATACTTGTATTTATAATAGCCGCCCACCACGTATGCTGCATGCAGCCCGTCCGTGTGAACAGTACAGTTCCCCACAAAGGGAAGTTACGCAACGCAAAAATCCACTCGATGAATAATGAAAAATAAAATGATATGTGGGTCACTCGATGCAGAAAGGGAAGAAAGGGGAAAACTCCAGTGTCCTCCGTCTTATTTATTCACACATGGACAAGCCAGGACACGGAAGCAGACACAAACACACGGTCATGAGCGTGGCACAAATCTATTTCCTGACTCATTTAAGTGGGATAAGCGTATTCAAATTATTAGTCAGCCCTCGGGCAACAGAAGACGCACGTCTTTTGTGGATTCATAAGAACGAGCCGAACTAAACTTCGTCAACCTGTTGAACCTGACACAACAGCGCTGTTAATCCATTCTGTACATACGTTGACATTTCAGGTTCAACCTTGGCCTGGAGAAAAAAAACTGTGAGAAAACACATTCCGGAGTCACTGGCTGCGAGTCTAGAATGATTACGTTCCCTCTGGGCACTTTCCAAGAAGAGCAGACATGTCGTTCATTTTGCATGGACAATGCAAAAATGTCCCACAGTCGGACACGGCGGTTTGTTAAATACCACAGCTGCTGTCAACTCCCGCTCGGCTGGCTAATTGTGCCTTTTTTAAATTAAATATAACTCAAGAAAATTAATGTTGATATGTATTCTATGCAAAAACCCAACAGTATGTTGAGTGACAAGTATTTGGCATTTTTGACGTTTTAACAACGACTATTTCTAGAAACAAAAGGAAACGACCAAGGTGGTGTAAAAGCTGTGGTCAAGGTTTGGTTAGAGTTAGACAACAAAAACAATTAGAAAAGGTAAGAGGAAGATTGTGTTCAAGGTTAATCGGAAGCATTAATTGCAGGTCTGTGACGGGAGACAATTGCGGTCGACCTTCATTAAAGTCTGATTTGTTACGCGTCAATCAACCATCCGTCTCCACGCGCTTGATGTCTGCCTTTCGTCCTGAAACACACCCTGCGCTGGTGATACAAGTTGTCTCTGGACGTGAATCGCCATGAGTACAATCAACCAATATAAATATAATTCCAACTACTGATTAGTGTAGAATCAGAATGACAACAGAACATCCGATCAATCCGTCTACTTTCCAGAGCTCATCCGGGACGGTGGTCCAACCTTCTCCCCTCGTCCTGTAGCCCTTCTTGAGGATCCCGGTGTAGTCCTTTGCTAGACGGGCTTTACAATCAAATCCATCGAGTGTGCTCTGGGCTTTTTACAGCCTTTCTTCCCGTTCGGACACTCAGGGGTGCCTCCCTGTAGAGAACGGATGCCTGAGAACCATCTCCACTGATTCCTTCAAAGCGATAGCGATTAGGAATTGATTCAGCTGCATCATTGCCTAAGTAGCTCTGATATTGATTTGTTACATACTAGATACATATTACAGTAAAACAAAAGCATTGGGGCTGCACAGGCTCCACGGTGGCGTTGTTTGGGGTAGCTTTGCGGATACGTTGCACCAGCTTGCATTACAATGTGCATCCTCTCCCTCGCTCTAGTGCTACACACACTTTGTACAGTTGTGAAATATGCATACGTTTTAATTGTAAGTGAAAAGAAAAGGTTTTTGACATTTAAATTATGGAAAGTACCACAAATCACATAGTGGCTAATATAATAAAACCAATGATTTCACAACTACCTAAAATGGTAATTATAGATGCCCCAATTGCCGATCATAAATGAGTGTTTTGTTTTGTTTTATAGCTGGAATACATCATATTTCAACCTTCCTGAAGTCAGTGTAAACCGGCAATTCTAAATGTTATCCTTTGATATTGTCATCTATAGAGGTTATTTGCATAAAGACATTATGCAATTGCGACATTGCTTTGATTAAGAACTACTCCTGGTAATGATGTATTAAAATCTGCTTAGTTAGGACATAATTTCATCTCTAATATATGTATTTTATCACTGCCAGAAACATCTCATCAACAAACAACCGTATTCATTCAAGTTTCTTGCCAAAAATACCGTTGTCAAGCTTATATTTGAACATATCACGACAGCATTATACTTTATATCTGCCCAATACTCTGGGACATACTTCTACCATTATACCATGAACATTGCCCAATCAATCAGGGCATGCTCAGATACCGCTCCGTAGTGTAAGTCATCCCATTCTACTACCAGCCGATTGGTGATAAAAACAATAAATAAAAAGCTTTAGGGGGACCTGGGGCTCTGCACCAGGGAAGTTGAGGCTGCATTTCTTTCTGAGTTCACCCTTTAGGGCTTCATGTTCAGCTGTAGTTGGCAGCTTGTGTATTGTTTGTAAGTCTTTCTGGTAACTGGCAACACTATAACCTGACGTGGGAAACAGCAGGAAGATATTGAAGATGTGAGTTTCCCTTCTCGTTTCAACCACTTTCCAGCTACATAATGCGTCTTCAAACATGGACTGAATTAACATACATATTAACAATAAGCTCCTTATCCCACTACAAACGTGTACATGGGTAAATACCATATGATTTAATTGTACTATTTACCTATAAGAACATTTGCTTTGCTTGTCATTTGACGGATCGATTTTGGGATGTGGTTGTGTAGTCCTGATCAGCAAAGAAAACCCGTTTATGTGCAGATTTCAGTAGCAAACAGGTCAACGAACAACGGGTCAGTGGAACATCATTATCGAAAATTGAGACAATTTTACTTTGCGGTCATAATGGAGCCTGAGTCTCTTCAGGCTCCATTTTCAAGAACCAGTGTGCGGTCAGGAGGAGTGTGGAGCAGCAGAGTTAGAAACAGTGAGGAGGAATTCATTACCAGTGGGTTGTGTAGAGGCTAGTATCAGTCTCGACCGGTTGAATCGCTCCTTTTTCCGGCTTCTTTTAAAAGCAGTAATTAGGGCTCCAACAATGAGATTGGAGAGAATGGCGGTCAGGAGGAGATTTGCCACAAAGCCGTCTTCCAAGATGGAAACAACATCCGTGGTGGGAGGTGTGATTCCGTGACGAAGCACAATGGAAGGGACACGCTTTTTTTTTTTTAGTTTTTTTTTTTTTTGCCATTGTTCCCAGGAGATCCACTGCCTGACAAACAGAACAATACAATTATGAAAAAGGTCAAAAGAGCCAATAAAGAAGTGGAGGTGGACACCAGACAGTGTGACTGGAGGAGGGCCCGGTGTCATTCGACAGCATTCTCCAGTCCCTCACTATCTATATAGGGTACAACCGCCTCCATAGTTCACACTATGCATGACGCACGACAACAACACCACCATAATGAACCCTTCCCACACCGTAGACTCCTCCGAATCATTGGCTTGTTGCGTCTGTACATATCTCAGAATAGGATGCACACCTTGAGAAGCGATCTTGACCCGAGTCAGTTTTAAGTGTGTTTACATCCGCAGAGAGGTTTGAACATTTTGATTGGGGACTTTTCTCAAGAGCGTAGCATGGTAGAGCCACACGTATGACACAGTAGGGCTTTGAAAATAGATACTTTTTGATATATCTGTTGATTATTACTTTGATTAATTGATTATTATTCAGATAAAAGAGATGCTCTGTATTATTTTCCAGCGTTTTATTCAGAAAACAAAACCTGTTTTCTTCTTGTACAGTGTCCTTTAACTTACGAATGAAAGAGAACTTATGTATTTGATCAGATATTGCTCAAGTTTCCTTCGTGAAGAAATAAAAGGATGTGCCTTCTGTCTCTTTTGGGATGGCGATACCTTTATCAGGAGCACTGATCCGTCACCAAAAAGAGATAACAAAGGTTGAGGAGATTATTTGGAGATGGGGGTTGTTACCATACCTTTATATCTGCGTTAGTCCAGAGACTAAAGCAGGGGAAGTCATTTCCTGTAATTATTCGTGTGACCTACCCAAGGAGCCCCATTGGCTCACTGCGCCCACATGACGCTGCTGCAGCGGTGTGCCGTGCATGATAAAATACACCCCAACCGAGAGATGATGAAATCCATTGCCAGCCTTTTTATAATTCATTTGAATGAGATGACACAAGTGCAACCCGGTAACCCTTGACATCCAACATTGTTACCAAGTTTCCAAGATTGCTATTGACATAACCCCGACTTTCACTTTGGTCCAGTTCAAATTAAACTGCAGAAATATCATTTATACATGCAAGAACACTTAAAAACAAAAAAAAAAGATAAGTTTCAAGAAAATACTCCTGCCTCGGTGCAAACAATCACAACGTTGAACTCTCCAGTCATCCTCAGCGTGTTTCTGTTGCCGCCGCACGGAACGAGTTTGTTTTCCGACATCGACTTTCAGGATGACCTTGTGTACAAAATCAGATTTGTGGATTTAAACGGGAGCCATTCATGAAAATGTTTGGCTTACAGAAAGGCATGTTCAGGACAAATAAGGGGGGAGCTGCAGTGAACTAGTAGAATGGACGTTTTATCATCGGTTGTCACAGTTTGAATGACATCATTATTACGGGACATATTCCTAGTAATAGCTATGTGATCGCAGCGACTTCCTTGTCAACTATGTTTCTTCAATATAGTAGATAAACGAGTGATTTTTGCTTTCTGTTAGTAAGAGAAAGATGTGACAGGAAAAAATGCTTTAAAATACAGAGATGCTATACGCAAAGTCAGCATAATTAAATCTCGAGTAATACATGAATCATTTCCCCGGCTGAGCGCTGCACTACCAAATTCTGCTAAATGCCCACGAGGAGGGAGTTTACTGTGACATTTTTATGATAGTGGATATTTAGTCAATAAAAAGCAGACGTGCCGCCTGCTGAGCTCCTCCATACGAACGTGTTCACAGGCGGAGCGGAGTGTCACCACTTCGGATGGGACGGGATGGTCCTCGGGGCTTTTCTTGTGAAACCATCATCTAACGCTTCTTCCCCACACACCACCTCGCTCCACACCGATGTCACTGTACATTAGTGGGGGATCTGTGCCCACCAGTGATGGAGGTTTCCTCCGAAGTAACGTGCGACGGATCAGTCGCCGGGAGTTAGACGATACGGTTATTTGTTCGGTTTTTATTGGCCCACGAACACACATGCACAGACTTGACTCACGAATTCAGTCACTTGAACAATTGTTATTGATATGAGAAAGTAGAAAAAGGCTATTTTTTTTTTGTCTACAGCTAACCTTGGATAAAAATAAATGCAATATCGATAACTAAGTAAGCGAGTAACTACACAGTTCAAAAAGTACTGATGCGTGTGACTGTCAATTATTGGAAACCTACAGGCACAAGAACACATTTATATTGCTAAAAAAAGAAATACAGCAGCGTCTGTGAAGTCAGAGAAGAAGAATGTCCTTGATGCTAAACAAGACATGCGATTTATCAAATTGGAGCAAATTGAATTTACCTTTATCAGAGCCCAGGTGCATGATGGAATACTAAATGTGAGGAAAAAAAAGAAGTAGAAGCAAAGATTTAAAATCATAATAAACAGCAGTAGTCCTAGAGAGCAGTCGGTTGCAGGTTCGGTCCATGTAACAGCTACCGTGTGTCCATCAACACTCGCGTAAACCGCCCTGAACCAAAACCCCGTAAGTTAGTCGGTCCGAGTAAGAGCCCGAGCTGCGAAACATCTGTCACATCTGTGAAATGTATGTAAATGAAACTAAGCCATCATGAAGCAGACTCTACCCTCTAATTCTGCCAACCTGGTGAGTGTACTTATGGAGAGCTTCTTCCAGAGAAGTCTTCTGACGAGAAGTCCACATCGACGTTGACGCTGACACATTGGATGACTACTTATAGCTCCACCTGGAGATAAAAGATATGCTTGATTCCTGAATCAGACATTTAAAGTACCGTTCGGTTATTGTGAACCTGAGAGTCTCCCTGTGAGGCGAGCGTACGGGTCTGGTTGTCTACATGCAGCAGAGAGAACGGGTCTGACATTCAGACGGTGTAATAACACAGCACCATTGGCAATCTTCTAGAAAACAACGGAGCGCTATCAAACACTCGGCACTGTTATTAATTTACTGATGTGCTTTCTACTGAAACCACGGCTTTTGTTAAAGTATCCCTGCAGTTATTCAATGGGAGAAATTGAGGCTCTATCAAAAAAAACAAACCGCAAATGTCACTTAATAATACGTTTCTACTTGTTTTACAGGTAGTGTGTCAATGTCACCTGGACTTTAGAAAGCAAATGTTATTTGCCCACTTAATTCAGGCCTTGACAAAACCATCAGTCTGTTGACAGTCAATATTTCAGCTATTCCACCAAAAATACAGTTTTCACTGCAAACAATGCTGTCAGAGATGAAGCCAACCCAAGAAAACCAGAGCGGCGCGGCACACACACACACACACACACACACACACACACACACACACACACACACACACACACACACACACACACCGTTGAGCTGTATACTTCAGTAAAGGAATACCGACTAAGTGAACCACTGACATCTTTTCGCCATGTGATCAAACCCCAGTGAACCAGAAGACACTTTGGCTCAAACGGTCAAGAGGCAGGTGGACTTTGTGAAGACGCCAATGTCCAAAGTGTTTCCAACAAGCCCGACGCCAAAGACCTGACGAGAGCATTAATACAGTCCTATTACTTTACTTAGCCCCACTCTTCATTCAGTCACTTTAAATTGATTGATTTCAGAAGGTCACTGAAGTCGATGTTTCTATTTTCTCTTGCGTGGTTTGGAAAAGTGGATCAGAAATCTCCGACACAAATACTTTATTCAAACAATAATAATGAGGGATCTTCACGCTGCCGCTGAAAGCGGCAACAGGAGCCGGCGTCGGAGTTTCCATCGCTCAGCTGATGCGGTCTTGCCGTCGCCCACACACAGAGAGCTTTCTCAAACGTCCTATCGGCAAGCTGCAGTAGCGAACGCTAGCAACGGCAGGCGGTGGGGCAGACATCCGCACTCGAGCGGGTCCTTCGGGGAAAGGCGAGGGAAATCAGAGAGCTAATCAGCGGCGGCTAGGACCGTGGAGGTGAATGCGAGTGCAACGGGGAAGTGATGCTGATGGGAGCTGACACTGGAAATTGGGAGAGGATCAGGAGACACCCTTACTTAAGGAAGCTGTTTCCTCAGCCTGGAAAACTTTGATTTAATGTAATGGAGTCCTCATCAGGAGGGCGAGAGAGAGAGAGAGAGACAGAGAGACAGAGAGAGAGAGAAGAGAAACATGGGATTGTGGATAGTGTTTGCCTGGAAGACCTGTGAAATTAAACTGAGAAGATTGGAATTTTTTTTTGTGGGTAAAAAGTGGAAGAGAACTCTGAAAACACGCTTCTGTATTTCCCGAAACAGTCGGGTACAATGCTGGTTCTTGTTCTCTGATGTTTGCACAGAGTTGTTTGGGATTGCGTAACAACGGCGTTATTAACGTCCCAGGGGCGTAGATAGCAGGTAAATTAATACTAATGCTATGCAGAGATGTACAAATTAGCCTGCTTTTTTTTTTCCCAGTGGCTTGTTAGTGAGGAACAACACACACACACACACACACACACACACACACAAATACACTCAGAGACACACATTAGCATCCATCCTGTACACATATGGGTAAAGGCAAACATGACAAACCTCCCCTCCCCCAGTCATACATACAACAAGCCAACATGTGCACACGTGAACAAACAAACACACACACACACACACACACACACATACACACACACCTACTTCTTAATCTCCGAGCACCACAAACACAACGAGGGAGTGAATTATGAAGTGTGAGGACTTGGCTTGGTATCTAAGGGAGGCTACCTCGCCGCTTGTTCGGCTGTTAATTAGTTTGGCCTGTTTGCATTTTTATTTATGGGGTGCAGGGAGTTTGAGCCGATAATCTATTCACGCTGATATTGGGAGATAAAACTTGAGCTCGCACGAGGCTGGCCGGTGAGGAGAGAAAAAAAAAAAAAGGGGGGGGGGGGGCTTTTCTTAAATTATTCAACGACAGCGCAGCTCTGAGTGGCATCCCGTGCATTTCAAAGTCACTTCAACCGGCCGTTTATCCGCTCGAGGTACAAGCCGGGGACGGATATCGGTGGCTAATAACGTATCGCTCCCCGTCCCTCTCCGTCTCCAACATCAGCATCAAACACTTTCATGATATACACCCCCCCCCCCTACCACTACCCCTCCACACTCCATTCCCTTCATCTGAATGAAAATGCCATTTCGCCCCTCAAAAGGCACACCACTGTATGGAGACGTATCGACATGCATCCGACATGGAGCGCGTAATGAGGGGCGATGACAGAGCGCCTGGACTGCGGGGGTGCACCTGCCACACACTGCCAGCCAAGTCAGCGGGACGAAACGCGGCGATGAAGATGAACTGAGCAGCAAAATAAAAAAGCTCCCCCCACCCCACCCTCCCTCCCTCCCTCCCTCCCTCCCACAGCACACGCCGTGTGGCTGATTTACAAGTTATGGCCTTTTTCTCCTTCATCCCACTGTCATTGGGAGAAGATTAGATGGGGCAGATTACTTTAGACATCAAACATCACACGGTCGATCCGTCAT
Organism: Cebidichthys violaceus; assembly: GCF_023349555.1. Classification (NCBI taxonomy): domain Eukaryota; kingdom Metazoa; phylum Chordata; class Actinopteri; order Perciformes; family Stichaeidae; genus Cebidichthys; species Cebidichthys violaceus. The sequence continues at coordinate 14,644,400 of NW_027176318.1, forward strand.
AGCAGTCGCTTTCAGCGCAGCCTCTTATGTGGAGGGCTTTCTGGATGCATTCACAGTATGAAGGGAGAAAAAAAAAAGAAAAAGAGGATGAAAAAAAAAAAAACACTCTGTGCCTTCCTGGCATCCAGCCTCTTCTTCAGCCTCTAACCTCCCCTGTTTCTCCATCCCACAGTCAACTGATGCCCCCCATCCCCCATCCCCCTTTTTCCATGCCTTTGCCTTTCTTCCCCCTCTCTCTCTCTCTCTCTCTCTCTCTCCCTTTTCTTTATCGCTAACTTGTGAATGGCAGCCAATCAGGGGCAGAGTCGCCTCGGCTTCAGCCTCGGTGACATCCACCGCCAGAAGTGATGCACTGCTAGAGAAAGAGAGAGGAGGGGGTGGAGAGAGAGACGAGGGGGAGGGAGAGTCAGAGAGAGAGAGAGAGAGAGAGACAGAGGAGATGATAGAAAGAAAGTGGAGAGGAGGAAAGGGAGAGAAGCCAGAGAGTGGGGAGGAGAAATGGAGCGAGGGAGGGCAGAGAGAATGAGACGAGCATAGAGAGAGTGAGGGAGGGAAGCAGGCAGGAGACTCTCTCTCTCTCTCTCTCTCTCTCTCTCTCTCTCTCTCTCTCTCTCTCTCCCCTCTCTCTCTCTCTGTCTCTCTCTCTTGCACACACACACACTGCCATACACATTCGCACCAGCTGTGCTGTTGTCAGTCTTGGAATGTAAGCACTGCCGTGAGGAGTCAGATTCTCCGCCGCTAAGCACTGCTAAGGAGTAGGGAACACAGTACAGTGCACTCAGTGACACGGATGGATGCTAAGCTGTGTGAATCAAAAGGTAAGGGCTTTATTTCCCCCCCTGATTATCGTTTAGGGATATATATTTATATTTTTGTCTGCCTGAAGACTCCAGAGGATGATCTGCGGGTGGATGTGTGTATGTTTGTGTTGCACTGTGGACAAAGCGAGACTTAACGCAGCAGTGTGGACATCTGACGGACAGAAGTGTTGCAACTTCAAAGAGGTTGATAGCGGCTGGATGGAGTGAGTCAGGGAATGATTGGATTTGCTGCTCAATACTCTGATCTTGAGATTTTGTCTTTAGAATGTTTTCATCTGCTGCTTGAAAATGAACAAAACAAAAAAAAAAAGCCTGCTTGTGGTGGCACCACTGTAGATTGTCAACAGTACAATTTTTGGCAAATTTCAACTTATAAAAGCTCATAAAAACGTAAAGAAATGAGTACAATAAGTATTTTTCTAGCATGTGTTTATTCCCTTTTTAATGAAGTGATAGATGGTGACACCTGTCACACTGTGAATATGTAACTTCAGGATTAGCAGTGTATCGCTCGGGGTCCTTCTGTCCTTTTCTAAAGATCAACATTAACTTTGTCACCCAATCCAAAGTGCTTCATTCGACTCAGTGCTTTCCGGACTCCATACTGTCCATCAGTGGATCTTATTAACATATGCAGATGCATGCACTTGTGCACGTACGCAATATATATATATATATATATATATATATACACACAAATGTATGTACGTCTGTGTGTGTGTGTGTGCATCTGCTCTTGCGTGTGCACCTGTTCAAGTGTCGATGCCAAGCTCTCTGTGTGTGTGTGTGTGTGTGTGTGTGTGTGTGTGTGTGTGTGTCTCGATGTATTCGCCTGTCTGCTGAGATGCACTGAGGGCGAATCATGCTTGTGATGTGCTCTGGGCAGATTTGATGGAGAGGCGCTGTACCATTCCTATCTCTAAAAAAAACGCACAGAGGTGTTTATCGCGGCGCCGGAGCAGAGCGGATCTGCCGAGCATGTACATGTGCATATCCTCCGCGGCACAAAAACTTAATCCACCCCCTTAACTCTTCCCGGCTCCCTCTAACCCGCCTACAGTGGTCCCTTCGGGTGCGCCGCCAGCATTGCAACCACGCCAAAGTGATGTATTAGGGTGTAGTAGTGTGCACCGGGGTCATCCGTGTAACACCATTACTGTTTAGTGCAAATTAGCCACTAACGCGCTCCCTGAATTATTGTCAGATGTGGAGTGACCTTTCAGTGGTGAAATCCGTTCTCCCACACAGGCACAGAGGCTCTCGTGAGCCTTCTCACCGCTGGTTTTAAAGGATTAAACGTGAATATTTATTTTAAAAAACAACAACAACAACAACAATTGCTGTGCATGTTCTGGAGGAAACGGCGAACAAGGATGGGGATTGACACAATAATGGAATCAATACGGACATCTGAGTCATTTATAATTAAATTGCAGCATCTTTATATTCTGACGGTATCTTTTGCCGGTGTGTGTATTGCTGTGGTTTGGCTAAACTGGGGAAGACGTTCCTTTACAGCGTTGTTGGATATCTGGTGAGACAGATAGTTTATTATTCATCACTATTATTACCGTGTTGAAATGCATCCACGCTACTAAAGTCCTCCTTAATACAAGCAATGCAGGTTTTTTTTTTTTTTTTCTTATAATCAAGTGGATTTCATGTTAAAATGTCACTGTCAACAGAAGGCCCTCCCTCCCTTTCTTAAAGTAGCTTTTCAGCGAGGAAGTGTGCACTGTATCACAAAATTGCTTAGAGGATTTCAAAACATGAGTAAAGCTCGCTGAGGTTTGCCAAAAAAAAGACTGCAGCCGGCGGAGGCAGACTTTGGGAAGGTCTAGGGCTCCACCAAGTGGAGGTTTGGAGCGGCTGCCGCGTCTCGGCACATCAACGCCCCTCACGCCAGATTTACACTCTCGCTCTGCGCTGCTCTGTCAATACCAGAAAGCAATCACTGGAGCTACTCAAACTGCCAATCACAAAACACGAGTTTCCTCGCAAATCCGACGACTCACATGTGTGCTTAGTGTTCGCCGCTGCCAAAAAAAAAAAACACGCCGCGTTCAGAGGCGGTAAATCAGGGTTGCTGGTCCAACGGTGCAGGTCTATGATGATCCGGACTAATCATGGCAACGGTTTTATGACCCTGCAAACCCTCCTTTGCCCTCTCTCCATCTCTGTGTTTCCATCTGTCTGCGTTTAGTCATGGTTCTCATACAATATCGTCACCTATTGAATTCCTCAATCGAATGACCCGACTATGATCAAAATGGGGTTTGAATGTGATTGATATTAGCGTAGTATATGGTGTTCAAGATGGCTGATGCTTTAATGCAACGCTGCATCTGTGTATTCATGTGTGTGTGTGTGTGTGTGTGTGTGTTGCTTCTATGAAACCAGAAGGATCTAAATATTGACTATTATTATGACTCCCCTCTTCTGGGTCACAGTGCATTGTTAGGGTGAACCCACATATACAGAGCGGTACGTTATAAATACTCTCTGAGCCAAAGGTTGCAGCCACATGAAGCACAGATGGTCAGTTTAGGTGTTTGTATTCTCCTGTGTATAGAGAGGATTATATATTTAGTATGCAAGAAAAAAAGAAAAGGTTTCCCAACCAGACTTCTGCTGCACATAATCATTGCCCTACTAAAGTCAGAGAAGCCATAAAAGTGCTTAGTTGCACTGCTCGGTTTAATGTTGGTGGGAGAGCTTGCGTGTGAATTTTTTTTTGGGGATGCGTGTGCATACAAATTTATACAGACTAATATGCAAGGCTGTGCTTTTCTAGGAAGAATATCCTGATGAACAGCGAGTTTATATCTGATCAAAGATATTCTTATTCAGCAAAACAAGAATGTATAATTTTGTGGATTACAAAAAAAAAAAAAAAAAAAATGGAGCAGAGCGGAGCTCCTGCCAGAATATGTCTTAGCCAAGATTAGGAATAACAGCCCTCGACAACACTTTAAAAGCATATTTAACTGTTTGGTCCCTTCACATCTCTGGTGTTAATGCCAAGCCATATAAGCTGTCTGCTTCTTAATCTGATCATAAACAACTTTTTTTTTAATAAACCTCCACGATTTAATAGGCTGAATGAGTTGAGATAATTCAGCTCGGCTCTATAGGATCTGGCATTGATTCAGCACGCTCGCTCATCCTTTAATGGAGTGTTTGGAAGAATTCTGAAAAGACACACTGGCCCTAATGCTTAATAGGCACACCACATCAAAGATTAATATCCAGAATGCTATTAAAACTCAAGGACAGGCTGGAATGATAATTAGAAAATGCAATCACAAGCATCAGACTAGATTAATTGCAAGGCGGCGTTTCCTGATTTTTTTCCGGGAACGCACTTGTCACACTCATGCCACATTACGGGCATGCATGGGAAAAATAACATAGGAGACGTATCAACACAATCTATATGCTATCTCTTCTAATAACGAAGCAGCACTTTGACAAAGTGAGACGTTAAAATGTCTGCCCCGCCGTCATATTTCATATTTACGTTATCTAACATGTTTATTATAAAATGATGTGTTGATTATGGGAAAGTTTGGTCAGTTCAACCGTCGCTGGGACCAAGACGTAACACATTTCTGCACGCTTCACTTTGTTCTATAGTCCTAATGGCAACGTTCAAATGAAAAACTTTGATCAACTCAGTCAATAAGTATTCTGAATACTTGAAAATCATTGCTGATTAAACAGCTTCAACGGAGGGAAACTGTCTGAGCGACTAAGCTCCAGCACTTATTTGATCACGTTCATTTCTGTGCCGTACTTCACTTCCTCCAATGGGACCATAGTACTGATTTCTTCTTTGTCCTTGTGGATACTTCCACTGACGATGCGGTTGTTATTTAAGAGCTCTGGATTGCTAAAGCAGCATGCGTCTCTGCATGGCTCCCCCCCCCTCCCCCCCCCCCCGAGGGACACGGCGGACGCCTGTCCGGACGGGTCTGGGGCTCTGGCCCTACTAAATGGACCCTTTTTAGAAGGAGAGGCAAGATTTATTAGGATTAACTTCCAAAAGGCCGTGAATTATGCATGCGCACCCAAATGAGCTATCAGGAGGAGTCCTGGTGGTGGGGACACACAACCGAAGTGAAGTATCAGAAGAAGACCACCGAAAACACCTCATCACAGCTTCAGATACCAGATGTTCATTGTGGTAATTTGTCACATGTACAGTTGTCCTACATAATAACACACACTCTTAGAAATGAAGGTGCAAGTTAAATCATGCAGGTTTTCTTCTGGTTTGTCCTCATAGGAGGACCTCTTTTGGTTCCTGGTAGAACATTCTATAAAAGGTTCCACTTGGAATCTTTTCAGACAGTTCTATATAGAACCCAGTATTATCTAAACCATCTGTGAAGGGCTCCACCCAGAACCCTCCACTGGAGGGTCTATCCAAAACCTTTTTTCTAACAAGAACCTGCCCAGGGGAGTTCTACCAAGAACCCTTTACATCCCATAGATGTTCCTCCACCTTAACCATGTCTAGTCCAACAGCCATGAGGCTTCTAACAGTCATGGTTCACAGAACAGTTGTTGGGGGTCTGGCTGTGGACCTCTTTTAACAACGTGTGCTTTCAACAGTCCTTGAAGAACTTCCGAAAAGGGTTCTTTTGACGAGAACCCTTAGTCTTACAAAAACTCTTTAATCAGATAGCGATATCTTGAGAAGAAAATAGTTTAGAGCAGAACCTCAGCCCTGCAGGAAGAACCCTTTTGGAACCCATATTTCCAATTGTGTATTGGGAATAATACGAATATATGGAAGTAACTATCAGTAATGTATGCATGGACAAATTAGAGGAGAAACCTTTAACCAGAAAGAAACCAGAAAGAAAATTAAATTTAAATATATATATATATATATATATATATATATATATATATATATATATATATTTAATTTTCTTTTTTCATCATGTCTTTAGAAAGGCAATCCATCTCTACACAGTAGTGGAGGTTGATGTGTAGCACTGTAACTGAATGAGTGTGAAGCAGGACATGAAAATAAAAGCGGAGTTCCAGTCGAGTGTATTTTTCAGTCGGCGCCTTTTGCTCTTTGTCAGAAGCATTCTGCTCCTGGAGACGCCTGCATGCTGCTGTTCAAACACACTCACCGGCTGCGGAGTACTGTTTGCGAATCATCGGTAATGCGACTTATAATTAGTGTAGTGCCGCTCACTCTTTTACTACTCAAACACAAGGGAGCCAGGAGACATGCCAGGGAGCTGTAGCTGCAGTGAGGGAACTTAATTTGACAAATGCAATGCGGTGATTGCAGTCTTTCCTTGATACAATTACATTGCAATGTTGTTGTTTTTTTTTTAATATATTTTTTAGTCATTAATCACTTCCTTAGAAGTGCGTCTAATGACTCCTACTGCATTAGTTTTGCATATATGATTATTTAAACTTGATGGATATATGTATATGTTTTAAAATTGGGGAAGAATAGTTGTAAAATGTTCGTTAATCTGTATTTGTCATTTTGCAATGTGTTTTTTTTTTTTCTGTTTCTGATCCAAGACAAATCACCAATCACTGAAGTGAATTTGGACTTTTAAGCTCTCCAACACTCTCACAATGCACATTTGCTGATTGCATAATTAGCCGCTGCCCCGGTGAAGCACATAATAAAGAGACACAGGGCGTGTTGTGTACATAAGTGTTGCCCTATTATAGTCTGCATGCCGTGCTCGGATTTCAAGCCTGTTGTAAAGGTGATACAAAAGTGCTTCTTCACTAAAGATGTCCTCTTTTCACAGGGATCTAAAGGACATCAAAGAGAGGAATACAATGTCTGTACTGTTGACGCTGCCTTCCAGTGTTCATCCAATCAGAAGTTCATTACCATAATTCAGAAGTCGTGCAGGACATTTCCCAGCTTGAATGGATACCATGATAACCAATCAGGTGGTGCTCCTCCTGATGCTCTCCATCCTGTGGCCCAGCGCCGCCCTGCCTTTCACGCCTGGGAATATCGGGAATCTGTTTGGGATGCCAGAGAGTGACGGGAGGATTCTCCAGCGGTCCAAGCGTGGATGGATGTGGAATCAATTCTTTCTGCTCGAGGAATACGCAGGAAATGACCATCAATATGTCGGCAAGGTAACGCGCCCAAACGCATTGTGTGCAGACTAATTATAGAAGGTTTAGCTTGTTGAAGAAGTGTTTGAGGTAATTGGCTGAAGACGAATGGGGCTGCCAGAGAGCTGGCTGTTACAGGCACAGTTAACCGGAGCTATCAGATACACAGCGAGAGCACATGAAATTCTCTCTTTTCACTCCGGTCTCCAACAGTCCTTTTGTGCACTTACTTTTCTTTATCACGTTGTTTGCTCAGTGAAAAACACACCAACATGTCTTGAATCAAAATGACATTCATTTCCTGTTTTGCAGATTTGCCATTAACGTACAAACCCCCCCCCCCCCCCCCTATATCTCTTTGTTGCCCTAAAACAACAAAAATGTGGCGTCTTTAAGTTTAAATATGAAGACGAGCGTCATAATCACCGCTCAGATCAGTCAATAACACCAACGGGTACGTGAGTCATGAGCCAGTTGAGCTGAAACGTCCTGCTGGCAACCTCTGCTCAACAGCCTGGTTATAAAAGACGTATACACTTCTCTTTATTTCAAAATGACACCATGAGGACGTGTATGGGCAGCATTAAAATGAACCCAAATGGAAGAAGTGGCAGGGCTCAACGCTAACTTTTAAAAGTGGTTGCCAGGTTGGTAATTAGGCGTCAGCTTTGGGTTGCCAAAAACTGAAAATACGGTTGCCATATTAGTCGCCCAAGATGCCTGTGTGCACGCAGCATTGTCTGACAAACGGCAACATTTTAAATATCACTAATCCAACTAAATATTTGAAATGTTTGAATTTTTTTTGGGGGGGTGGCCGTTTTCTACGTTTTGCTGCCCGTATTTCTTCGTAGTTATTGTTCAAAGAGAGCCAATCAACTTCCTCAAAGTCCACCGTCGAGCAGTGAGGAGAGGGGAACTATCGCTCAGTTATTTAGAGCAAACTGTGACGCTCCACAGACCCTCAAGTGTTCCAGACCACCGCCGTGTTTTACAGGCCAAACAACAAACAAGGTGAATGAATAAGTAAATGAAATGCATCCAGTATGACAAAGACTGTAATTCTATGGTGATTTAAAGAAACACCGACATAGTTAAGGTTCAAATGCGACGATCAATATCAGTTCATTGCCATACAAATCCAACTCAAAGCATGCACAGCGCTAAAGCCACTCTCCGATAACCGTAAAGTGGTTTCAGAACAAATTATAAAACTGCAGCTCTTGCAAGACATTTTTTTCCCCCCTAAAAACCCACAAAAGAAGAAGAAGAAGAGTTCCGGGACAATGCTCCCCCCCTTTCCGCACCCACCCAGATCAGAGAGGTTCTTGTCAGCTCACCCATGCTAGCACTATAAAGACAGGTGTGATGGGGAACGCTACCGTTATAACTCCAGGGAGGGAAATGAGGTGACTGTCGACAGCCAATTTTCTCAGAGGAAGCTAGCTTTCATCACACACCTCATTCTCCGGAGTAAACAAGTGTCTTGTGCGAGGTTGAGTGGGGGAGGGGGGGGGATGTGACAACTTCTTCTGCAGAAACCATCATCCTGATGTGGTGAAGAGAAAGGAACAGCAGAATTTAATGGAATATGGAGAAAAGGAGGAGGAAGAAAACATATCAATCAGCGAGGCCAATGAAATCCACCTCGTTGTGTGATGTGACGAAGCAGCAAAGCAATCGCTAACTATAAATGGGGCCATCCATTGACATGTCAGCGACTGGTGCAGTGGTGGCTTTCTTCTCGACTCTTTGATGCTCTCTGGCACCCAACTTCTGTGGCATGACAGCAATCACATCCGCCGGCTCCCTGCTCTTCCTGTGTCCAATATCATTCACCATTAAACTGTCAGAGAAACATGAGGCTGTAATAAATTACCGAGGGAAGGATATAGGGCAGGCCCCCGCTGCCATTTCGGCTTTACAGAAGAAGCCGCGGCGATCCGTATCACTAATTCAATCAGTTTAACGTCGGAGTTCTCGATACAGAGACAGACTGCGAAACGGAGAGACGGTTGCGCGGAGGAAAAAGGAAGTTGAGGGAGAGATGGATGGACGGAGGAAACAAGTTAGAGAAAAGGAGAAGAACCGCAAAGACAAACAGTAACGTTATCCATTAATCGTTTCATTATCGCGGGCTCTGAGAAACTGCGTTTCACTATTTATTAAATTAATCAAGAAAAGCGCGGGCGGAATTAATCAATAATGAAACTAATCGTTAGTTGCAGCCCTAAAAGAAACAAGCAAGAGGACGAATGGACGGAGAGAAAACAAGTTGATGGATAGATATTGGAGCCGGACGATTAGTCAACTCATCGATAAATCCATCCGCGGGAAACTAATCTCCTACGATGACAACCGATTAATAGTTTGGGTCATTTTTTTCAAGCAAAAAAGGCCAAACTCCATCTTGTTCTCCAGCGCCAGGAATATAAAGATATGCCGTTTACATCGTTGTTAATTCAGTGTCTGTGGGATGCAGTTTTTTTTTTTTTTTTAAACTAATCACCACAGGCTCTGGAAAAGTTATGTTTTTGATTCGCTGCAACTGTAATAGATGCAGCGATAGATAGACAGAAGTATGGCTATGGATGATGACAATGGCGGAGAAATAAGAGAGGTGCAGTGAGGGAGACAGAGAACCAAGAACACATGCATGAAACACGTCCAACGTCCAGCACAGAGCCATCAAAGCCGCCCTCCTAAAGATTATGTAATGGCCTTTTGCAGTGCACTGTGGGAGATCTTGTTTATTTCACATTCAATCAAACCTCTCCAATCAACCCACACACACACACACACACACACACACACACTCACCAACTGTCACTTGAGGTTGATTTCTTGATTACAACAATCTAGTCTGATGTAAAGGCGCGCTCTAGCACGGCTCGCTTTTTAGATGAAAAAAAAAAAGGGGGAAGTGGAGCGCCACTGTGACGGCGGCGGATAATAAATGCAGCTCATATTACTTATCAAGGTGCTCAAAAAAAAAAAAAAAAAAAAAAAAAAAAGGACACGCCGCTTTGAAGCTTACACGCCGAGCGCTGCTGACGGGTACCTCACAGAATGATAAGAGGGGGGAAAAAAAATAATAATAATAACTGCTTTCGTTAAAGTAAGGTTTTGAGCACTTACTCAGCTGGTATTGTCAAAGAGCGTAGCATACCTCGTGACTGTGGCGTGCAGCGGCTGTGCGCGGATCGAGCGCTAGGGCGTCAAGTCTTCCGCGGGGGCCATTAATGAGTGCGAGCACTCGCTGTGTGCAGCTGCTGTGCCCTACTTCTGAAGCGGGCCTGTGAAGTGTGAACACTTGCAATGCTGAGCAATACCACCGCAAAACTTTTTTTTTTTTTTTGTTTTTTTTGGGGGGGGGGGGTTCTGGAGCATCTGAGTGGCGTGTTTGAAGTGAACCAAATCCTATTAAGCTCCTGCAACACTCCATTGTCTTGTGCCTTGTAAGAGAAAATGTGCCGCTCGAAATTAGAATATGCGAGTTAGCTCACTTTGTTGTGTTAATATTTTGCCGAATGAGTGTCCTCGAGGCCTTCACCGACACGTCGCTGCGCGGATTTTTGCAGAACTTGCGATGGAAACTGCAGATCACAATGAGATACACTGTGAGCTTCGACTTCAACCTGCATAGCATACATTATACGCAGCGTTTCGGCACTATGGACTTCTTGTCTACGTCTTAAGAGGCCGAGGGGAAGAGGCAGGACGAGTAATTCTGTATCCGTTCTGCACTCTATTTCGCTATCTCCTCTTTGCAGCAGCGAGCAATGCTTAGCAGAGACCTGAACAGAATTGCCAATGATTTTGCCGCTTTACCGACAATTCCTCAGTGTTTGTGCAAGGCGATTTAACTCATCAAGGCTCTCTTCTGTGCTTCTGTTGTAAGGCCTTGAAAAGGCTGGGTTTGTGCTGCGCGGCCTCGAAAGGAGAGCCGCTAAATCTTTGCAAATATAGTGTGGTAGTGCGAGCATTTGATTCCGAACAAACACGCTGTGCCACAGTCTGTCAACGGTATCAATGCAGGTTTGTTTTTTTGTGGATGTAGTAGATGTAAGAGATTGACGACACGCGTTAGATCTTAACTTATAGAAGTCGCTTCCGGTGTGCGTCAGTACACATCTATTTGGCTTGGTTTTCAACATTTAAAGTCATTACACTGAATAAATATAATAGTGTGAGGCGAGAAAAAAAAAAATCATAATCAGGATTATTTTGGACAAAATTGAGGTTGACGGTTATTTAACAAGATCACTCACTGACTTGGAAACATCATGCATTAAGAAAACAAAAAAGACTGCATCAGTCTACTGCAAATTAAGAGGCTGGATGAAGGAAGAACTTTCTGATTTTTGTAAAAACCCAAAATAGGGTTGCTGTCAAGCTCCACCTTCACCCCGGTCCTTTCCAAGCCGATCTAGAGCACAACACCGCAGAGGAAATACGCCCGCCGAGGGCCAGCCGGCACCGGGGAAACGTTCCCAAAAAAAATACCCAAGACCAAAACGAGACATTGTGAAACGGAATGCGACGCAATAATCGTAAATCGACTTTCCTTGTATTCTCCAGGAAGCCACAAACAAAATTGAAATTGCTCATCCCTTTTCTTTCATTTTCCTTTCTAAAGAACATCCCCGCAGTAATCACATCATGAACCTCCGTGTGTTGCTGGCTCATTGATATGTCCAGAACCCACTATTGTGTTTAGATGGTATGCTGTCTCGTAATAACTAGCGCAGTAGAAGGACATCTATATGGCCACGGGAAGAAGACCTGTTTACCCGTATGATTAGGGAGCTGACGTTATGTTGACATCCATTAATTAGCAAAAGTGCACGAGGTGAGGGTTTGCATCCCGCTCACGTAGACTAGAGGAAATATGTAAAAATACACAGCACAAGACGGAGAAGCTCCTATTATCATTTAGACGGCTCGGCTGCATAGGGTGCTGCATAGGGTGCAGCATAGGGTGCAGGCTGCTTTGATGGCTCCTTGTTTGTTGTTTTTTTTCCGCTGCTCAGGTTCCTTTTTTTTTTTTTTTACAGGATTAACAACCAGGACCAGATATGTGGTTCTAATCAGATGAAGCCTACTGAAGAATACGATCAAACGATTTGGAGAAGAAGAAAAAAAAAAAAAAAATGCAATTGTTGCGGCGGTCTGACTCGGTCTGAAATTGTAATGGTCCAATTATCACGCTGGGAGCAGAGAGGTGTGTTTGAATGGTATCAGTAATGATGTATGTTGGAGCGTTGCTTAGTGAGCATGCTGCTCTGCTTCCTGCAGCCGCTACACAGACAATGGATTTCAAAGTAGAGAAAAGGTGACTGGAACAATATTCAAGGTTTTTTTGGGGGTGGGGGGAAATGTGCAAACCACAGATATGAAGCCACTTCCAATGCAAAAAAAAAAAATAAAAAAAAAAAATCATCCTGCTCACCAAAATTAGCAGCATCATTCAAAGTCAAAAGCAGCAGCAGCAGCAGCCTTCAAATACATAACGCGTCGTAAATCCTTGGCTCTTCTTCGGTTCAGCTCGGGAGTGAATCCACATTCACACGCAGTGAATAGACGGCGCCAGAACACAAACACATGTGAAAATCCAAGCTGAGTGATATTCCTCTTTAATAGACGTTGGATAATGGAGTTCACCGGCATGAAAATATTTTCAAACACGACGCCCCAGCACCGCGCACGTTGTTAATTTGAACTTGACAGCGTCTTGTTTTCATTTGCATCCCATTTTTTTTTTGTTGGTTATTTATTGAGGATAGCTGGCAATACATCTCAGACTTCCCATTGAAAGTTGTACTGTTGACATCACTCTTCCAACTGCGGGGAAAAGAAATAATTAGTTCCCTCACAGCATGCAGACATTAATATTAATATGTTTCTGACGTACATTCTGTGTCCCTAACTGCTCGTCATTTAAAACGTGAACCCATGAGAGAGCGCTCTAAATATGTCTGCTGACAGATCCAGTACAGTAATGAGCCTGAATCAAGTGTCTGTCACAGCGCGCCGCCGTTACTCCTCCACGGCGCTCCGAGGTCAGAGGTCACTCATTTTAGCAATTGTTGCTGTAGGTCAGGTTTTCATCACATTTCAAAAGGCACAATTTGGAAGAAAAATGTAAGAGTGATTTGATCTGTCGCTCCCCACGCCGTGGCTGCCAAGGCCGCCGCGTTCTGTTCTGAGGCGGAGACGGATCTGACCCTCGGTGGGCTTTACGCCATCATTTCAGCGATCGCAAGAATATCTCAGAGTCTTCATACATCTAGATGGACAAACGGTGTATTCAGTGTGTTAATTCCCGAGGAAGTCGTGCAGCTCGCACTGTTCATGTCCTGCGTGTTCAGTAGATTAACTCGGGGGACATCAGAATACAGACTTAGTGTAGTTTAGGTGTCGAGGTACAGCCGCAACGCTAGAAGAAGAAAATAAGAAATATAAAAAAAAAAAAGAGCTAAACTGGCCAAATGAAGGCATGCGAGGAGACCAGGGAGATACAACGCACCTGAAACTGATGCTTGCAGTAGTTTTCAATTAAAAATGAAAGAGAGGAAGGGAGAGAATTGCCAACTAGGGCACAAAGCTTAATTTGGAGATATGCAGGGAAAGCACATTTTACTCCGTTTATTTATTTATTTATTTGATTTGATTTAATTGAATTTTATGTATGCATGTTCACATTTTAGACCACACTCAAAAACAGCACATAGTATTGCAAATAGACTCGGTCGTTTGCAACAAAGAAGGAAATGACCTATTATGTGGAGAGGTGTTCAAAGGCAACGATTCAGGCTCGTAAATATGCAGCATGACTGTGTTAGGACTATTGTTCAGTAGATGTTAACTTTACACAGCATTGTGTTTTCTCGTCAGAAGAGAGCGTGTGATTAGAAGTCCGTAGAGCAAGACAAGCTCGACTCTATAGAAATGTGTCTCTCTCGTGTTTTTTTCTCAGCTGCACTCCAACATGGACCGAGGCGACGGCTACGTGAAGTACGTTCTGACCGGAGACGGGGCGGGCAGCCTGTTCCTCATCGACGAGAAGTCCGGGGACATCCACGCCACCAAGAGGCTGGACAGGGAGGAGAAAGCCATGTACACGCTCGTCGCAAAGGTGCTGGACCGGAGGACCAATGCGGAGCTGGAGCCCGACACCGAGTTCAACATCAAGATCCACGACATCAACGACAACGAGCCAAAGTTCGCCAAGGAAATCTACTTCGCCAGTGTCCCCGAGATGTCTGAAGTTGGTGAGTCGTGGGTGATATTATTTTAGAGATGTTAACTCTTGATTAGTTGGACGATATATGCAACTTGAAGAAGTCACTCTTGACTCTATAGGCAAATATTATCCTGGACTTTTTCCCGCTTTTTGTTACAGTTATTGTTTATTTGATGGTTTCAACCAGAAAGGGAAAAAAAAAATAACAATTGAATAAACCTATAAATTCAACAGTAATTGGTTTATTAATGCAAAAGCATATGGGAATATATAATTAATAGTATGACGGAAGGCAATTAAGGAAAAGCAGAAGACTGAACGGTGTTGTTCATCAGTCAGATGGACCGGTCCATTGTGACGCTGCATTCACTCCTTCAAAGTCATTTCCTCTTTTTTGTGATTATTTGTTTGGCCGGGCTCATTGGGCATTCATAACAAGTAGTGCCATTTGCCATTTTTAATAGGCAGTAGAAATATTGAAAGTTTAGATTGTCAGTCTTTCCAATTAAGGATTTGCTTCATTGCGCCTTGCTTCATTCCATTCAAGTCGTATAAATAAACCAATTGGCATGAATACAAACAAAGCTTATGAAAATAATGTGCGCGGCATGAGATCAATCCTCAATTATGCCACCAAAAAAAAATTAATACGCAGGAGCAATCAAGTGCATATCAAAAGCCAATTGTCTATATGAGACACAACACAACGGCCTGTTTGGAATTCACAGCGCACCGTTCTTGGATTGCTCCGCTGCGTGGATACGGGCAAAAAAAATAAATAAAAAAAGGTGGGTCAGGGTCACCACCGCTCGTCTCCGGGCCGGGCCTTTATATGTTCAGACTGAACAAACTGGTTAATAAAGTCAGCCAGCCATGAAAAACCAGCGGCTCCCCTTTTTATGCTATCAGTGCTGGGACTAAGTGGGACAGATGTTCAAGGGTTCATTAGTATGCACGGAGACAGTCAGAGACCCAAACAGGACGCGGCAGAGGTCTCCTGAATGCCAAGGACAGTATTTGCGGCGTGCTGTTATTGAAACGCTTGGGTGGATTATGCAGGACTTCGACAGTGACTCAATGACAGGACGTCCGAGAGAAACGCCTAAAATGTGTATTTATCTCATCATTTATATTCATTTAGCACATCCAAGCACCCATCCCTGCATCGCGGAGGCTCGTGTGTCTTGTGTGTAAGGTCCAAGTGGTTGTAGTTTTAGTGATGGCGTGAGCGATACTAGTTTCACGTTGCCAAATAACACTTCCCCAATAGCGGGTACTGGGTGTACTCCCAGCAGGAAATAGGAACGGCAGCGTCCTTGAGCACAGTAATTCTATTCCAGGTCCTCAGCAGCAGCTTGTCAGTATTTATCTAATGTTGCCACACCTCTGACAACAGAGGTCAGGGAGGAATGCATCAGTAATACGACCTCGCTAAGCTAAAAGCAGCAACGCTTGTATGCAAAGATTAGCATCAACTTATTCCTTTCTTATTCATATTCTGAACAGGAATCCTGCAAAGATGCATACTGTACTTTCCAACTTGAAATCCACTCATAACATGTATAATTAAAAACACTATGACGAGTGTGTAATGGTTTTAGTTAAGGCTATGGTAAACATTCGATGCATCAGACTCATCAGCTGTGGATCTGAAAACTCACAGCTCGGATATGAGAAAACCTTGTTTCCATGATTTATTATAAGCTGCTTAGAGCTTCTGTTAAACAGCTCATAATTCACTCTCTAATATCACACTTATATTGCTGTGAAAACATCTTCAAACAACTCGATTCATTCTAGTTTCTCGTGAAAAAAACGACATTTTACAAGATTGCATTTAAACACATGATGATACGGGTTTTTTTTTTTTTAAGAATAGAGGTTGAACACATCATAATGTAAGTCAATGGAGGTTAGCCATTGGCTCCGGTGCTGCCACTTCAAGTCTTGATGATGTAGAAACGTCCATTCTCACTGACACTTAATAGATCCATCCACTAGGACGACAGGGTGTAATCAAACACATCACTTGCATCGAGGTGCCAGTATAGGCCGCGCTATAGTCGGCAGGCTTATTACTTCTGATTCACAGTTTCAGCAGCTGCATCGTCTGCCTCGTTGACCAATGTCTCTGATTGATTCCACTAAGAAGTCACTGCCTTCCTGAAGCCATCTAATTACATGGAATTGACATGGAATAAAAGATTAGTCACTTTAACTCATTGCTTTGCTCAAAAGGTCTGTTTGGGGGTTAACGGAACATGATCTCCACATGAACAAACAGTCGGCTACTTGATTGCGTACCGCTGCTTCGGCATTAAACTTTGACTTCGGACGTTCTCTTTGCAGGTACATCTGTTGCCACAGTAACCGCCAATGACGCCGATGACGAGACGTACGGGAACAGTGCCAAGCTGGTATACAGCATCCTCCAGGGACAACCGTACTTCTCTGTGGATTCTGAAAACGGTAAGCCAGCAGGATCTCCCAGATGCGGTTCTTGACGTCTGTAAACGGATCTCTTGCGCTGCAACACGTGTTTCTGAGACGTCAACGAGCAGCATGAGGATTTATTTGCCGATCCTATTTTAAGTCAAGACCTGAACCCACAGAGCGAATTCCCTTTCGGATCAACATCGATGAGATTATTTGTTTCAGCTGGAATGTTAAATGTGTGCATAATGTCCTATGAAGTCAATAGGAACGAGCTAGCTTCAAACTAGCGGGGGCGCTAAATCGACCTACGGCGGCGTCCAATCAGAAAGCATTTCACAACCTAAACAAGGAAGTCAACTGCAGCGTCACGTTTCAGCAAAAGATCCCTTGTGATGTTTGAAAATATATATATATATATATATATATATATATATATATATATATATATATATATATATATATATATATATATAAGCGATTACGAGCATTAACTTGCAATTTGATCTTAAAGGTGAGTGCTCTCATACTTTGTTTAGAAATAGGAGAGATTTATGGATATTTATTTGATAGTTACGTTGCTTTATTGATTCAGATTCAGCCGATCTGTTGCAACCTCACCACTAAACGCCGGCGTATCCCACACGCTGGCAAAGGGAAACGGGCAGCCGATGTCAAAGGTCAACTCCGGCAACTGCAAACTGTCTTGAATACACATTGGATGTGCTTATTTAACATGACTGCAACAGACAGAACAATGTTGTTGAACAGGCAGCTTAAGGCAGAGACTCTGACCGAAACAGCTGGGCTCCATTTACATGCGGCACCGCAGAAGTCATCTTTGACCAAAATGCCTTCGTTGTTTGACACCACGAGTCCCGCGTGTGGTTAGGTTCACCGTTCTGAGCCCTGCAGGCACATCGACCCAGACCACCTCCTACGACTTGGATTCTGTACATAAACCTGACAGTAGCAACGTGTTGCCAGGGAACAGAATCCAGGCAGCAATTACAGTTCCCCTTTAAAATGTAATTGGCAAACCAAATTAGCAGTATATAGATGCAATTTCCTAGGAGACATGGTTGAGCCACGGGGATGAAATTGATCTTAATCTTATCTCATTGTCAGTAAGACAGAAGATACACTTTTCCCAAATGAAGTTTTCCATTAAATTGGCAAAATTGGTGGGAATAATGTTGTTTTCCTCCACTAGGCACCATCAAGACGGCTCTGCCCGGCATGGACAGAGAAGTCAAGGAAAACTACCAGGTTGTGATCCAGGCCAAAGACATGGCCGGACAGATGGGCGGGCTCTCCGGCACCACCACAGTCAGCATCACCCTCTCCGACGTCAACGACAGTCCGCCGCGCTTCGCTAACCGTAAGAGTCCGTCCCTCCCGACGCTGGAACCCATGTTTAACACGAGTGTAGAATTTAGACAGACAATAATAACAAAAAGATATCAGAAGAATATATCAGAAGAAGACAATAAGCTCAAAACAATATGTTACGAGTTTATGCTTTTCTTGTTTTTCTGGTCCGGTCTGTTGTACAAACCAGTCGTTGGCAAACCAAAGGACACCTTGAATGTCGATATTTCCAAACCGAAGAGAAATGTCACACATCAGTATCGCATCACGCTTGTAAAAAGGCATTGTTGTTAACGTTATAAACGATATTATAAACGGTTTACGCACAAAAAAAACAAAACACTTGGTTAATGTTAGAAAAAAGCTCATGGTGTGTGTTCAAATTATAACATAACAACGTAACAATGTAGCTATATAAATATCAACATCACGTAACAAGAGTCAACGTTTCATTTGTTGGTTCCATGTGGGACAGGACTGAGGTCTCCTTGGTGAAGGTCCTGTGTTTGTTGGACCCATCCACAACCCGTCCTTGGACTTTCTTGCTTGTTAAACTCATTTTTGTCTCCACATAACCTGCAACAATGGTTGCACGAGATACATCGTGACTTACTCTGCGCATTGCACCACGTCGCTCGCTCCGACCAAATCAAAACATTTTGAGATTCGATGTATTATTTTGTCCTGCAGACTGGACTGGGTGTACAAGCTTGATTTTTACGAGTACCAGCTCAACTGGCAATGTTGGCAATGTTGCCGCCAATGGCGCCGCAGAGCTAAATCCAACTTGCATCGCGTTATCAACAAGCATCATGGCAACGCGTTTCACAAAACTTCGTGTTCGGCAACGTGCAAACGCCGCAGGGAAAATGAAAAATCATGGCACGGTCCTTGTGTTCCACTCGGGAGCTGCCGATGAGTCGAGTGTGACACCTAGTGGTGAAGTCCAGCACACTGGTCCGGTGTTCAGCTTCATATCAAACTGGTTTTTAAAAATGTTGAAGCCGGCCCAGCCCGACGTAGCCTTCTGCGATGACTTTGTTTCACCCGCTGTCGCGCAGATTCCTTCCGCGTGACCGCCGTGGAGTCCACAGAGATCGGCGGTGCCATCGGACGCATTAAGGCCGACGATCCAGATGTTGGGCGTAACGCTGAGATGGAGTACAGCATCGTCGGGGGTCATGACACGTTCAACATTATCACCGACCAGACCACGCAGGAGGGAGTCATCATAATCAAAAAGGTAATCTACTCCTCTTCCTTTTTTCTGGCGCTTCCGTCGTGAGCTTCACTGCTTCATGCTTCTGCATCCAGCATCGAACGCAGCTGCTGGGAGCGGTCATGTGACCGTGACTTGATTGACAACGGCTGTGCAATCAGACAAAAACACTTCTGACAAGTGACATGTTTTCACACAGCTGCAATGAATGGCCTTCAATAAATGCTGAAGTGTTCCACAGAAAGCCTTGGAATGAAATATGTTTTAACAGATGCATCAAGTAACACCACCTGTGGGACAATAATATGCCTTTACAACCATACTTTCTTGAGTAGTTTAAATATTTCACCTTCTCTTCACTTTAGTATATCTTTTAATTTGATCTGAATTTGAGCCGTCCTTATATATTGTCTCAATATATATGTTTAACTTCAATGGCAAGACAGAACGGTACAGTTTCAGATTACAAAAAGCCCTGTGATAACGTGTGAGAAAGACATATGACAGAAGTTATTTTTGAGCTGCGGTGTAAAATCAGATACAGCTAAGCCTGTGAAATGAATAATATAAAGCAGTCTTTTGCTAGGAACTCTTTTTAGATTCCTCCTGAGATCTCCGAGACATTCCTCACATGGATTTGTAACTTAGAATTGAGAGAATGAATACGATAAAGGCGGACAAATGGAATGTAATGAGTCGCCTATCAAAAAAAAAAAATCCTGGAGGCGGACGGAAATTTCATGGAAAAAAAAAAAAAGTCTACAGCTTGACTTGTGATGCTCTTTCATCTCCAGGCGCTGGATTACGAAAGCAAGAGGGACTACGAGTTCAGAGTGGAGGTGAAAAACACCTACTTAGACGCCAGGTTCATCCACGGTTTGCAATTCAAAGACTACGCCACGGTCAAGGTGACCGTGGAGGACGTGGACGAGCCCCCCGTCTTCACCAGGAACCCTTACATCATCGAGGTCCACGAGGACACGGCTGCCGGCAGCTTCGTCGGCGTGGTGTCGGCCAGGGACCCCGACGCCGACAACAAGCCAGTCAAGTACGCGCCACGAACACAGCGGGACCAGACTGACAAATCCCCCTCCTCCTCCTCCCCCTCCCCCCTTCTTTTCAGCAACAAATTCATCCTCCTCGGGAATTAACTTCCCGCTATTTAGTAAATTTAGGAATCGATCAGTGACCTGTTAAGCAAAGATTTCCCCACCAGCAATGCTGTATTGCCGTAACGCGATTGTTTTAAAAGCCATTGTCCCAGCTTTAATTATGCTGGTATAAAATCAATAAGAGGAACAAGCACACCCATGGTAGAAATACAACGCCTCCTCTTATCAGTGGTTTTAGCAGGGAAATGAAAATGTGCCCACTTGGCTATATCTAATCCATCAGACTAGCTACTTGTCAGTGTGGAGGTGGGGCATATTATTCCTGAGTCCCTCCTGGTTATTCCCCCGGTGGAAGATGGCGGAGGCCCTGTGAAGTGAATCCAGACTCTGTGTATTTCCCACAGTTATGTAAGCCCTCCGTGGCACAAAGTCAAAGTGAAAGAGCCTAATTTGCTGTATCGATTCACGCAGCTCCACACACACACACACACACACATATATATGTGGCGCCGGCCCGTCCCCGACAGAAAAAGGGAGGAGCCACTCTCGGCCCGCGCCACGCGGCGCATTGTGTTGCAAATTCAAATTTCGGCAGGAATATGAAAGTTGACTGTGACAAATGAGCAGGAGCGGGGAAAGATGTATCATCTCTTGACAATGAGGGGGAAGCGTGGAATATATTGTCTTTCGGGGGCGAGTGATGTACTGTGCGGAACACATTTTTATGAAGTAAAGAGCGACTTTCGTGTGTTTGCCTGAACATCTTACATGTTATGAGCGATATTACAGGTATGCAAATATCACAGGGAGGCAAGAATGCGCTACGCGTTTCCACGGCATGAGGTTTCCATTTTTTATTTTTTATTATTGGTATTAACGACGGCACGCCGGCGTGTTTATTCTTTCAGATACTCCATTGATCGGCATACGGATCTTGAGAGGCTGTTCAACATCGATTCTGTAAATGGCACCATCACAACGCTGAAGGCGCTCGACAGAGAAATGTCCAAATGGCACAACATCTCTGTGGTGGCCACCGAAATAAGTAATTTCAATTTCTAAAAAAACACTAGTTTTGTATTTCGCGCTCCTCATATTTGACCTCGACCGACTCGGTGACCTTTACATCGTGATTCTCCTCGTTTCAGATAACCCGCGGCAGACGACTCGAGTGCCGGTGTTCATCAAGGTGCTGGACGTCAACGACAACGCCCCTGAGTTTGCGATGTCCTACGACACGTTCGTCTGCGAGAATGTCAAAGCAGGACAGGTGATTACAATGCATGCTCGTCCAGATCAGAGGTCTTCAACAGGGGGTCCGCGACCCCTAGGGGGTCCGCGGAGGTACTGCAGGGGTCCGCGGAAATTTTGGTTGATTAGACTATTATTTTTTTTTCCCCCAAACATGAATCTGTCCATTATTTTAATAGTTCAGTATTGTATGCACGGCCACCCTACCCACTGTACCTTTAAAATAAAAACATGAATATATGAACCTGTGTATTATTTGAATAGCTTAATATTGAATGCACAATAACAAGGTATGTTTATACAAGGAACTAGGCCTAGTTTAATATAAAACACAACTTTATACAATATATACGTATATATAGTCGGGGGTCCCTGCTCCATGTCAGTTTGGGGGTCCTTGGCCTGAAAACCGTTGAAGACCCCTGGTCTATATGAACAGAGGCGTAACGGTACACAGAATTCATGGTGTGGTTCCTCCTCTGGTTTAGGAGTCACAGATGTTTTTTTGAGTTTGTTACAACAACAAAAAATGAATTTTGAAAGAAGGGTGTGTTTGGCTCAGTCCTTGCAGTGTGTACCGCGAGCTTGAGGTCTTAGGAGAACCAGCGCTGACATTAGGAAGCAGCTCTCGGTGTTATTGGGCAAAGAGCCAAACAGAAGTTGGCAGCGATCATCTATCAGTCGCTTCCTAACATTTGCAGAGGAAATGTCTGCATCCACCGCGCTGCCTCCATGTGTCGGGGCACAGCCATTCACACAACACAAGTGTTTATAGCGCTGGTGTTTCGAGAGACAGCAAATCCTTTAATTATCCAAACACTCCTCGCTAATTGCAGATTTGTCTACAATGTATCTGATTGGCCCCAGTTTACTCTTGTTTTTTGTTCACAATAGTGAGCATACAAACAGAAATAGAAAAGAAAAACAGACCCGCTGTGCTCTGCATCGTGTTTAAGTGTTTAAGAATAGGATGCACGTGTTTAAGTGTTTAAGAATAGGATGCACGTGTTTTCTCACACTTCGCTCTGTTCTCCTCAGCTGATTCAGACAATAAGTGCAGTTGACACGGACGAACCCCTTGTTGGACACAAGTTCGTCTTCAGCATAAGTGCCACCAATCCAAACTTCACCATCGTTGACAGGGAAGGTAAGACGCGCAATCTTTGGCATTTTTACTGAAAAGAGCTGGCGGCTAGCAGCTAACGGTGCTAATTACGCTAGCAGTTCAAACAACAGCAGCAGTACTGACAGAGCCAAAGGTGTTTAGGGGGAACCGGAAGATCAGAATACAAAAAAATAAATACATTATATATACAAAATGCAGCATTTTTCTATGCTGCATTTTGTTAAGGACAAATCCTAGTTTCTTAGTCTACAAAAAAATAAATATGTTCATGAAATAAGTGATATAGGCTGATGGTCACAGCCCGTCATAGAGAGAGAAATACAGTTCAGCAAACTTGCAGGAACTGATTTGGAGAAAAAAAAACTTCAAACGCTGAATACGTATATATTCGCTCTCTATTTAGCATAACTGCTTCAGTATGCCAAGTCACAGTTTTAGAACTGAATCACAGTAAATATTAATGGAAGCTCCTCAACGACTGAAATGTGTTTCACCAGACAAAATGAAAAGACTGTCGCCGACCTAAGATGGAGACTAGAAATGACACTCTGGAATTTTACAAACGAACCTTGGACTTAAATTAGTTTTGCAAAAATAAATTGCGTGGCCATGCTAAACCACTATGTCCTTCTGAATGAACTGTAAACTTTATTCTGAAAAATAAAGTCAAATAACGCAGGTCGTTACTAACATGCTTAGTGTTCGTCTTGATTACTATTTAGTCGTCTTTACTCGTGATTCTAAATGGCCCTGCTTATGTATTATGGGCTGTCTGTCAGCAAATAAAAAGAAAATGAAATACGGAATGCAATGCTGTATTTCATGCGTCCGCTTAGCTCAGTGAGGCATCTCGTTACTGACCAGCTTCACCCCGCAGATAACACGGCCAACATCCTGACGCGGAGGGGAGGCTTCAGCCGGCGTGAGATGAGCATGTACCTCCTGCCCGTGGTGATCTCGGACAACGACTACCCCATCCAGAGCAGCACCAGCACGCTGATCGTGCGCGTCTGCGCCTGCGACAGCCGCGGCAACATGCAGACCTGCAACCCGGAGGTGCTGCCCTTCTCCGATGGTCTCACAACTGGAGCTCTGGTGGCCATCCTGCTCTGTGTCGTCATCCTCCTCAGTAAGTCCCACCCACCCCACCCCTCCCCATGTATAAGCATGCATCTGAGCGTGTGTGTGCGTGACCATGTAGATGTGAACCCTCGTGTCCGTCTTGCAATGTTGTTTGTTTCTTTTTTTAGCTAGGGTTGCAAATTGCTGCTTGTGGAAGCAAACTCAACTCAAGTCAATTTCATTTATATATCGCAGAGAACCAAAAAAAAAAATAAATCCCAAATTGGACTCACAAGGCTTTGCCTGTATGGTAAATAACTTCATACTTAGACTCTCCAATGTTTCCTTTACTAAATCCTGCCCCCTTAGTTACTGTTGCCATGCATGCCTAGCTTTCCATTTTTGGGATTGCACAGATGCAATTTACAGTGATAACAGAGGCAGATTTAGAAACGTGGAGTTGCTTTTCAAACAATGTGCATTCACACAGACGTTAACAGAAGCAGACGTGTCATTATCCAGCCAATAGCTGTCTCAAATGACAACGTTTAACTTTGTCTCCTTGAGCTGGTTGGGAACTCTCCAATTCTTTTCGTCTTTGTTTTGAGCTTGTTAAATCAAGACCCTGAGGGTCACTCGCCTCATGAAGACCGAGGCTAAAGCCGCGTGTCTCAGTCTGAAGGGTCAGCATCGTCACCAGTCGATGACCAGCGAGGGAGACGCTCGTCCGCCCCTCTATGATACTGTATAGCACTATTATGAACAAATATGCAGCCAGTATAACACTGTTTGGATGATAACAGTTTGCAATACAGAGGTTAGCTTTAAGATTTATTGTACAATAGTGTCAAAGGGTCGCATTCACAAGAGGAATCTGCGTCTCGGCGCTCCTGTGCTATACTGCATGTATTTCAATTATCTAATATGAAGACATTTGTTGCAAAAAAAGTGGCCCCTATCATGCAAATGAGCCTAATTGTAAAAACAGTCCGACTCACGAAGATCAGCGCTGATCGCCGCACGCAGCTCCAGTGAAGTTATTAGTCTGAAACGCATTCCTCCACTGATGTGAGTTACCACTAATGCAGTGTCTCTTGTAAAAAGTGGCCTTGAAACGGGGACGAAAGCGATCGCGAGTCACAATTCAAGGCGCCATCAGCGGGCCGCCATCCATACTTTGCGAGTTTCTCCGAGACATGAGGAGGAAGAGGATGATTGGAACGTCACTTGTTCAGGGGTGGGCTTTAGAAAACGGTCAATTCTATCAACTCCAAAGATGTTTCCACTTGTCAAACGTGTCGCTTTTATCGACAAGCAGACGTCTGGCCTGACCTCAAACTCACATTAATGTCAGCAGCATGTAATAACTACAGAAGCATGTATCCGTCAACGTCCACATGGACCTCCTTGGCCACCACGACTGTCCTCAGAAGCAGCTGTCCTTTCAGTCTGTACAGCTCCTGGTAGGACGAGAGCCAGAGAAATGAACTCAACGACAGCAAACAGTGATCTTGATCTTTTTTTTTTTTCTTTTTTTTTTTTTTTTTTAATGTTGGTGATTTTTTTTTTTTTTGGTCAATGGCATTGACAACACAGAACACCAGCGCCCCGGGCAGGACTCCCATACGATCCACGCTGCAGCCGGTTCAAGGTGCTGAAGTCGATAACGCGGCGCAGACTGAGTTGCTTTGCTCAAGCGCGCTGCTGCTGAGTGCCCACAGAGAGGAAGAAATGTGAACGCGTCTGCTCCGACAGCTTCTATCATTACAAACAGGACATCGATTTGAAAGCTTTCCCAACTCACTGCGATCGATACAATGTTGCTGAAAATATGCATTTCTGCCAGCAGTCCCCAACTCTGGCTGGCACCGGCTCTGAATCTTAATGTATTAAAAAAAAAAAAACGTTATCGTGACATTTAATACTCACAGTGGCTGACGCAACGAGACGCGGCCCTTAAACAGTGCTGTGGTACAGTATTCCAAATAAAGAACCGGTCTACTTTACAGTAAATCACAGTCACAGCACATCACATGTGAATGGTAAAGTCAGTGCCTTCTGAAACAACCAAAAGAATAACAGCTCATTGGGACACTCAGACTAATTGGATACTCGGTGAGAGGTCTTAGTCATGCCTATAATAAAACTGGGTCTATAAAAAAACTGGGTCTATAATAAAACTGGGTCTACTGTATTTAAAGCTGGGCCTGCCCCCTGAAAGTGGATGAGTGAACCTTTTTAAGAGGCTATATCTTTGAAGAAATGTGTGCTCTTATCAACAATTTAATCCTAAACAAAGTGGTTGTATATGAATTTTGAAAACCAAGTAGGCTTCGATCGACATCTCCACATCTGTACACATGTGCACGGCAGTTCTCCATCGGCAAAGAGCGCCGGCGGCTCGACGCTCCGTTCGTTAGCAAAATAAATCCTCCTTTTGCGAAACGGTTCGGTGCATTTTCCTCCGGTTTTAAAAAAAGCCCCACTTCAGCCCTCCTCGTGAGCTAATGTGTAACAGCACACGGGCCACAACGGCAGGAGTGCCTATCATTTTACCACAGCGAGAAAAAAAAAAAAAAAAGCAGAAATGCGTAGTGCTCATGGTCAAGGGCGTATCAATAAGTAATGGGTTTCAACTGTCATTGAGCTTTACCTCGCTTGGCCAGGCTCAGTGCTTGATAGGAGCATTCGTGACGAGACGTTGTGACGGTAGGAATCCTTACATACTCTGATTCAATGAAACCGTCCTCGCGGATGTTTACCGCGCTGCACATGAGCCTCTAACCATCTCCGTGAGTTCATTTAGAGCCCACTTTTCTTCTGTCAAAATCTGTTCTTTATTTGCCATTTGCACTCTGACCAAACTAGCGATGCGACCATATTCGACCAGCTTCTCTTCCATCTGCCTGCTTCTACCTCCGAATACGGAAATTCCCCCCCGTCTGGCGTCGAGCAGATCTTCCCTCACATATTCTTCGAGTGCGTCGAAGGTTAAACTCTGTGCGCTCTCTCCTCTTGAGCAAAATATCATGACATCTGCTCATTACCTGACGCTTTTTCGTGCATAAACCCCCCCGCCGCATCCACCTCTGCTTGACTCCGAGTTGGAACGGCTCTTCCTAGCTGGTCCGCCTCATTGCGGCCCACTGCGCTGTCGAAAATCGTGGCACCGGTCGGTCACAAATGTCCGTAAAGAAGCTTATGAAACAGACACCCACACCCCACATTGGAGGTGTTGTAATTAACACCCAGGTGGGAGGCAAGTAGACAACTTCAGTACCCACAGTACCTGCTGGTAGGACAACATAAAAAGGTAAAAGGAAGGAGACAGGAAGGAGGAGAGGTGAAGCAGGATTTGTGCTCGTCCTCAGTGAGAGATTGTTTCCTCCTTTTTTTTTTTTTCTGAAAAACGATGTGTTTATTTAAAATGTGCTCCCACACAGTGCCACTCTCTGGAAACATGCTCACTCTGCAATCTCCAATTGTCTTTTACTGCTGAAAGAGAATGAACGAGATGAGATACGAGGCTGCGAGAGGGGGGAAAAAAAGAAGAGGGAGAAGGATCATCTAACCGCCGTGCATTTCATACGGTGAATGTGCCGTTCAAGGGGAAAAGGAAAGAAAAAGCTTTTCCACTGAATCTTTAATAATAGGAGGTGAATGCCTGAGGCAGTGTTGGGGATTTATCACTGGTAGCAAATGTGTCTCCCCTCTGCGCTCCCGCTCCCCTGTGCTCTTTAATGCATGACACATGTTAGGAGGCGCACATCTTATGCTGAGCTTTCTCTCTCCGTCTTTCCCACTGTTTTCCCGTAGTGATCGTGGTGCTGTTTGCTGCCCTGCGGAGACAGAGGAAGAAGGAGCCTCTGATCATCTCCAAAGAGGATGTCAGAGACAACGTCGTCAGCTACAACGATGAAGGGGGCGGAGAGGAGGACACTCAGGCCTTTGATATCGGCACGCTGCGCAACCCGGAGGTGATGGATGCTAACAAGCTGCGTCGGGACATCATTCCCGAAATGCTGTTTCCCTTTCGGAGGACATCACCGATAAAGGATAACGCCGACGTCAGAGACTTCATTAACGGGCGGCTGCAGGAGAACGATACGGATCCGACGGCGCCCCCCTACGACTCCCTGGCCACGTACGCCTACGAGGGCAGCGGGTCACTGGCGGAGTCCCTCAGTTCGCTGGAGTCCGCCGCCACCGAGGGGGACCACGACTACGACTACCTCAGCAACTGGGGACCGCAGTTCAAAAAGCTGGCCGAGATGTACATAGGGAAGAGCCCCGACAGAGAGACCTAGGCGGGGAGCCACGGCGGGCTCTCATTTTTTTTTTTTTTTTCAAAGCCCATATTTTATGTCTGTTTATCTAGCTAGCTAGCCAGGCAGCCATTTGTCTAGCTAGTTAGCTAGCCAGCTAGTTGACCGTCTGTCCACCTATCTATCCAGCTATCTATCTGTTTATCTGTCTAGTTTGCTAGCTAGCTCGCTAGTCAACTAGTAGTCTACTTGATTCACTCAAAAGTTTCCTGCAACCCCACTGGTGGATGCCGAGATGGAAATCAAGACTTGAACTGAGTTGAATTTTTTTCTCATTATTGGGGAATACAGTATAATTCTCAAAGTTTTACTGTTTTTGATCATAATCAGTAAAGATGCCTTTGAATTTTAGGATTCTTTGTGAACAATGGTGTGGACAATGTGTTTTGTAATTGACCTGAGCGATAGTAGTCTTGTATACTATCAATGTTTAATGGCACTGGACTGGTTTAGGGGGGTGGGGGTGGGGGGGTGGGGGGTGGGGGGGGGGGGGGGGGGGGGGTGTAGAGAAGGAGTCAAGTGGTTTTTCCAGCCACCTCCATTAAATACTGTAAATGTACAAAGTGTTTTTAATGATGGACATCCTATATACTATTTGCTATCTTTGTTTGACAAGCAATGTTCATGTGAGTGGTTGGTGCAGTTTATTTGTCAAACTGTGAATTCATTTCATCATTTAGGTGTAATGTGTAACGGAAAGTGTATGTCGTAGGAAAGCTGTCATACACTGGCAATTCATGCTGTTTGAATGCTGAGTCATACTGTTTTATATTTATATTTTTATACTTATTTTCTTAATAAAATGATGTAAAAAAAAAAAAAGAAGAAGAAGCAAATGTAGTTTCAGTTCATTGCCTGATGTTGGTTCCTGACAGGGTGTTGCTCCTGGTCCTTACAGATGTTTTATAAGGAAGCTCCTGTGAATGTCACAGTTCTTCTGACAGTATGTGTTCGTGGTGCAACGGATCATAAAACTCACGGTTTGGATCATATCACGGATCAGATCAGCACAACAGAAAAAGGGAACAAATAAAACTTTTGCTGATCCGTGATTACTTTTTTTGCCGATGATTGATGACCCACGTTGGCAGATACAGATCATGTTGTTGTTTTATTATACAGCTGGTCTACAAGGATCCAAACTATGGTTTTTTTTGCCACCGTCCCAAAACACATTTCAACCAGTCTGAAGTCAGTATAAACCATCAAAAATTCTAAATGTCAGCCTTTTACTTTGTTATCATAAAAACACACAATTCAAATGATGAGGAAATAAAATATTGCATTTGTATGTATTAAAACAAGTCTTGCCATTCGTAGTTCTCAAGATGTATTATTAGCTGCTCAGAGCGCAGTGCAAACAGGTCATCTCTGATATCTATTTATGTTCCGAATGTCATGCGGTTTGCATGTTCGGGAGTCATGTTTATATAATAGAGAATTGGTTCATTAAAACATTCATAAAAGTGTCGTAAGCAATGGGAAAGAAACACGGCATTATGAGAAT
Organism: Cebidichthys violaceus; assembly: GCF_023349555.1. Lineage (NCBI taxonomy): Eukaryota > Metazoa > Chordata > Actinopteri > Perciformes > Stichaeidae > Cebidichthys > Cebidichthys violaceus. Next base: position 14,673,996 of record NW_027176318.1, read on the forward strand.
AATATAAACTATTAGGCATGAGTTACTTGAAGAGCACTCGTTTTTTTGGGTGGACTTAAATTTAAAACGCAATATTCCCAAAATTCTGCATATTAGAAAAACCAAAGCTGACCAGAAGAAAATTACATTCCCCATCTTACAGTACGGTGAACTCCATGTGGGTAATTACTCACTCATCTGCAAGTGTTCTGTTTCTCCACAGAACACTTGCTGATTAGTGGGCAGCTGTGGAGACGACAATACCTCCAATCACGTCCGTGCTCACGCCGCTCCACTTGGTCTGGGATCTGAACAGCTGCCGGCTCACCGTTGCAGCGCTGCACATGCGGCGGCTGTCCTACTCTGTGATGTGTGATTCTTGAAGTGCTTCCAACATGCGCTCCGTACCCGGAGGAATTAGTTGCAAAGTTAAATTCTTGTTCTGTTTGTCTACTGCAGACATAATGACTTTATTTACTGACTGCGTGGAAGCTCGTAGTTAAGCTGTGCGGATCGTTTTTATCGTATCATTAATTGCTCCGATGGTACAAACATAAAATAGAAGTGAGTATCTCAGAGTTTGCTAACAGCAAGTTCTATCGATGAATACAGAGCCGTTCAAAACTCTAAAAGTGAAATACTTGTTTTGACGATTCATGTAGTTTGTCTTTCTCCTTGCTTCACATGTCATGCGTCACTTAAAAACAAAGTCACGCTCGATGTAGGAGTTTCAATTCATAGACGAAACACCTGAACAATAGGGCTGAGTGGTGAAGCCAAAATATTCTGTCATATGGTCATTTCATATCTCGATATATACATTATATATATATATATATATATATATATATATATATATATATAGAGAGAGAGAGAGAGAGAGAGAGAGAGAGAGAGAGAGATATATAGAGATATAGCATGTTTAATGATAGTTCGATAAAGAATTACAAAATGGCCATATGGTAAATTAGAATTCTGTTTACAAATGTAATAATCATTTAATAATATTTCCTCAATTAATTAAGGACTTTAGAGCAACTTCAACATAACATTTTCAAGTTAAATTATGGATAAAAATAAATAAAAATAAATAAATGTGTTTATATGCATGCACCCAAATACAAAATAAGCAGATTAAGACAGCAGTATGAGTTCCTAGAGGCAGAATTATTATCAATTCAGATTTTTGGAGAAATTTGAGTACGTGGTTATTTTTAATTTAGACGCGATATCTCACGATATATCTCGATAGATGATTTCATCACAATATGCGATAACTATAAATTATATTAAATTATTGCTCAGACCTACTTTGCATCCTAATGCCAACCAACAACAGCACAGCAATGAATCCTGTTATTGTCCAGCCGTCACAGAGAGCTCTTCACCAGCTGTTGAGCGTTTTTAAGGCCTCCGTCAGTTCGTGTCTCACCGGACTGCAACGCATTGATACCAGTTCCTATGGTTCTGACGAGAAGCACCTCTCCAACGACGCGGTCCAAAACAACGACGCATAAGTAAAAAATAAAATCATCAAAATGGTGTTTTAAAATGACAAGATTCACAAAGGCAGCTGTGCGGGGCTGCGATGCGTTGTGTTCCACACCGTCCTTTTGTATTTAATGTGCGTTAATGTGCAGCGGCAGGAGGGAGCCGTGGCTGAGCTTCTGTCCGCGCCGGTGATTACTGTGAAAGTGAGAGGCTGGATATCGACTGTCCTGCTCTCCGTCACCTGCCACGCAGCGAACCTGCCCAACACCGGGGAGACTGTTGCGTTTCCCCATATTGATCATCTTTCCGCTTCTAATGATGATGTATGTTACCAGAACACTTCAACATGCTGCCGCCTCACGATGGAACCGCTCGGTAGTGAATGAACCTGATGAAGGACGTGATGAGAGTCCTCCGGCGGTTACAGAGCAGACTCTTCTGGTAAGTCCGTTCATGTTAGAGAGTTTTTGCTGTTTCTTTTCCTCTACTTTTGGCCTATTGTACAGCAACAGCGTACTGTTACACATTTATAATGAAAGTAGACATAACATGTGTACGTTCAGATTCATACATGTGTTTTAAGGTTCCTACTAGAACACGTTTACATTCCTTAATGTACAAAATACACCAAATTTTGAATCATACTGTGTGAAACGCTCTGTTTTAGCGCAGAGCTAAAAAAAACCCAGACTGCTCTGATTGGCTTGTGAGAAACAATAGCCAAATCTGATTGGCTTGTTGAATCACATGTTTTATAATCCGGGCAGCCCCCCCCCCCCCCCCCCCCCCCAAAAAAAAAGAACCCCCAAAGATGTGGTTTTGTCATTCCAGTAGGGCTGTATTCTACCAAAAAACATTCTCAGTCATCTAACACTCGTGCGATTTTGTTGAATAATTGATAAGTTAATTTAAATAATTTACATTTGTATGTCTGTAAAACTCAACAAATCACAGAAAAGCACCACTTTAAATGGTGTGTTTTCCAGACGTGTGCTCATAAGTGTGTTGGAAAGAAGTATAACAAACAACTAATCGACTAACAAAATCCACGAAGACCACAAATACCCATTAGTCGACTAAGAGGGTGGAAACCCAGGTTGGTAGGTGGTCCAGATGTGCCCACATGTGCCCGAGTGACTTTCCCCCTCTCAGACGTCACGCGTCATTAACGTTTGGTTTGACTGATATAAACCTACAGCCACACAATGTAGCTGTAGATCAATTTAAATTATGGATATGGTGAAGGCATCTATCTCTGATGAACCATAAATGAATGTTCTAAAGACATGGAGATGGTGCGTGACTTAGAATCACTTAAGACTAAAATGGGAACACATGGAGTTTTAAATGTGGATGAGTGATGTGTTTTGCAACATATTACAATGGTGTAATACATACATGTGTGTTAGAGTCATGGCCGTTGATAAGTGTGGAAGACTAATGGCACATTTAGCTTGTCATGAAATAATTTGGTTTTTTTTCTGTCCAGCGGGACGAATCAAAAGGAAATGTTCTAACTTTGACCCGCTGTGCAGGGACACAAAGGCCCAGTGAGAGGTGATTATTATTCCATCAGTTCATTAATGGCGTCTCCCCATTACGCTTCATGTCCTGCCACTAATTTGACCGGAGTGACCCGCGCTGAGTGCGGCCTCTGTTCTCTTCAGGGTCTCTGTTGGCTTCCTCAGTAGAAAAGAGAGAGAGAGAGAGAGAGAGAGAGAGAGAGAGAGAGAGAGAGAGAGAGAGAGAGAGAGAGAGAGAGAGATAATCCTCTCCTCCGCTAACAAGACTAGAGCTTAAATAGAACATATCATGTTTGATGTAAGAGAGTCCTGCAATGATACAAGACAGATAGCTCCCGATGGGGAAACCGACTTTGTGGCTACTGCGGTTTTTATTATTGCGGTGCGTGAAAAGCAGGCCTGCAGATGATTTGATGCGATGGACACGGTTACCGGGTCGTAGATTGTTTTTTGCTGTTTCCGTTAATCGCTGATGAGAAACACAAAGACGGCACAACCGCGACTTCAAGCGGCTTTTATTCCAGATCCTTTATTGCGCAGCTGCTCCAACGTGATCGCAGACAGACTTCAGACTTCAGGTCGATGCTGCGACTTGAAGACTTTAATTTTTTTTTTTTTTTTTTTAAGGATGTTTGTGCGCACCCCTGCCGGGCGCGTGAGAAGCAGGCCTCTTGTCGGGATTCATAATGCATAACGTTCCGTACGGGTCTACTGTGGCTGGGAAAAGACTAACAGATGTGAAGCGCCAGCAATCAATAATGCAGGTGAAATATCGGTGTACAGACAAGATGTGACAGGCCATGCGGGGCCACCGGAGGCTTCGCGTCTTGTTCTGGTGCCTGCGCTCTTTAAAGTAGTCCTGTACAGCACAACGTTTCCCCCCCAAAAAACAAGCCGCAAGCGGATCCCCCCCCCGGTTTTCCCATCATTCCGCTGCGCGTCAGCTTAATGTGGCTAAAATGTAACATAAAGGGCGTTATTTTTAACCCGCATTGATTACATAACTGTCCATTTGGCTACCGTTAAAGCCTCAGGTACCCAAGCTTGAGTGCAGAATTGATTTTTCCATAAACTGACCTTTAGAAAACCGAAACCCTGATGTACCTAGCAGGAAGAAATGTGCCTGTAAAACAAAATATGCTCAATGGAATCATGAAGCGCTTGGTTTCAAGCAGCTATATTTAGAGATACATACGGACCGTTCGGTAACAGGTCAGTCTCTACTCCTCGTACCGTCTTCTTCTTCGGGTCCGTTTTTGCAATCGCTCGCCTGTCATCCACGTCCGGTCTTGCGTATCGTCTGGTTCTGGCTGCCGTGTGTGTGTCCGGGGTCAGGCATGTCACCCCGGGCCGGTTACAGCCAGGTTGCACACCTTAGGAGAGATCGTCACCTGTTAGTGAGCCAGACGAGTCACAGCATGGCCAGGCAAGAGAGCGGAGCAGCGAGAAGCTTAGTTTGAATCCCCGGAGTCTTGAAATGTGGCGACACCTGTTATGTATCACACACCTTCCATGAGACTTTTTAGACACACATACTGAACAAGCCTAACCCTGTCCCCTTAAAATCATGCTCCCATACAACTAAACTGCACTCTGAAGGGGAGGGAAACCGATTTTCTCACAAATCGTTGTCAGTTTTTTTTTTTTACCGTTTTTGAAGGATTTCATTAAATTGTAAATTGAAAGCAAACACGCCACACAGCTGTTTAGCTTCAGGAAACAAACGCACTTGGTTCACATCTGCACACTCATCAGAAACTTACTTGTTATCTACGACACAAAAGTAGTCGAACTCACCGTACGGTTGTGCTGTGTGGGTAATGTAGTGTTTAGTAGACAGGCCTGAATAACTAGCATGTTCCATCAATATAGCTAAGCTCATGAATCACAATGACCAATAAGCATTCATCGTTTCAGAGGATGGCCAAGTCAGTCACTAACATGTGAAGTGATGGCAAAACGAACACCAGATCTACAAAAAAAAGTAACCAAAGACATCGCAGAACCCACAAATAGAACTTAAATACAAGTGAAACCATGTTTGAGGCAGTTTGAATTCAAACCTGGTGCTCAGAAAAATACTTTTGATTTATTCCTAAAGTCAACATTCAACCCTTGAGATCCACCATCTGGTATACGTCTGAACTATTTCTGTATATGTACAGTACATCAACATATTAAGACATGAGCATATTGTAGGTCATGTGAATGTAAAAAACATGTATCCAACCAAAGCAAAGCAATACTTATGTTCAATTATATGGAGTGCATGAACGGATAACATTGCAATACTGCATATGTAAAGCTATACAGAGTTGAGGGACAGGCTTTCATTGAAAGCACAACACACACACACACACACACACACACACACACACACACACACACACACACACACACACACTGGATTTAAATACTCAAGAAAACAAGTTAAAAGCAATCAGTCCTTTAAAATGAGCATTTTAATCATTTCTTTGTGACGGTAGCAATTTCAGCCAATCCTTTACCTAAAAGACATTCCTCTTCCCACAAAATGATTACACTTCATTTCCGATAGCAATCAGAACACCGCGGGGAATCTCGTGACAAAAACCCTGCTTTGACCATTTTTTTTTTTTTTTTTTTTTTTGGTAGCGGTTTCAATTTTGGAACCACTCTTCCAGGTTTAAAGCGATTTCAGTGCTCTACTGGCGAGTAGTTATGGATGTGGGCTGAACATTAAAAAAAACAAAACACAAGGCAGCTTCTTTCCCTCAGGAAAAGGAAAATTACTTCAGAGCACAAAGGGAATGCATCAGCGGCATGGCATACTGCCTAGTTTGTTATAATTACAAGCAAAAGCAGCTCTGAATAGGCATCTTAATGACCAAACAAATTGTTGCATATTTCAAACCCATCTGGATCATTTTCTTAGGGGAAATGTAATTGCTGTTCAGACATGGTGAATGCTATCTTTGTTGCGGGGAGTTGTATGCGCGCACAAAGAGCACCTGAGAAGATGCATTACGCCACTTCCTTCCCTGCCAACCAAGTGTTACTCCGTCAGGTTTCATATAACGCGAGTCCGTCAATTAGCCTGTTAAAGCTGGAGAGCTGATTTTACTTGTGTGTGTGTGTGTGTGTGTGTGTGTGTGTGTGTGTGTGTGTGTGTGTGTGTGTGTGTTATTGGACATTCTACAGCAGACGTGATGCAATCTCCATATTGGAAAACAACAGGGGGGGGGGGCTCCACCACAGAATGCATGAACACAGTTCCACATATTGACCTTGTGGCTTTGTCAACGGTCTACTTCCACCATGTTGTGTTGAGAACGCAGTATACGGGAGACCGTCTTTAATTAGGATGTGGCTCCATCTCCTGGAGGTCCGGGACCAGAGCATGCAGATGCTTTTTTCTATTCATCCTCATTCTCACAGATTGTGTTTTAAAAACAGCTAGAAAAAAGGATTCCTGGATCATGACATAATATAGAAATTGCTAGATGGTCAATTTGTTGAATTCAGTTTGACCGAAAACAGAAGTATAAACACGACACACAGGGGACTCCTGTTCTATTAATAGAACATGTATTGATATGATTGGACAGTATGATCCTTAGTAAGTAGCTTACACAGTATTAAAGCAGCTGTTTGACACACACACAGTGTTTAACATAGACACACTGCATTATGGGCTGTTTGATGTCTGTGACCATCACACCGTCAACAGAGGGCAGCAGAGATCTTTGAACGAGTCGTTGGAAGCCGGACCAAACGGTTTGCTGCAGCACTCAAGACGCCAATGCATTACACCACAGCGCTCACACAGACCTCACTTATTGGTTCAGAAGTATGTATCCCCGTCCACAGTTTGGACCCAAAAAATGTTATCCACAGTCAAATTCTCCAAAGCGACTGATGAGTTGTTCGTATAGAAGTAAATTATTTATTTTTGATATCTGTATGCAGAACTCTTTAATCATCTGGAGAGAATGTGAGAAGGTGAAAACAATCACCTGAAAGGATTGGAATTGATCGCAGTAAAAAGAGCTTCTAGTGTAAAGGTCTTCTGAGAGCACGTTGTGTTTGACTGGGTTTAACAGAGGACCCGTCTTCATCTTGAAGATAAGCATGTAGAGAAGAACAATGACTAGTTGCAGATGTAGATCACTTATCGTTATTGAAACTAGTATCTTGTTCTTAGGCGTGGAGCGTTTGTCTGGCAACCGGAGGTGAATCGTTGCTTTTACTTTACAGATTAAACCAGTTGGGGGTTAGCATGTTTTTATGCTAAGCTAGCAGTTCCCTGGTTACATTCATTGTATTTTAAAGTGATGCTCTCATCTAAGTTTGGCAAGAAAGCAAACAAACATATTTTTAAAAAGTGTCTCTCTCTTCCCTTCATGGATGACAGTCTGTAGGCCCACCTCACCTATAAATCCACACTCCAATAAGGGAACGCTTCAGTTCCCAAATAATGAAAAAAAAACACATCCCCGATACAACATAAGGTGCTGAAATGACTGCAAACAGTCCTGAATGCTTTTTCATTACGTGCGCCATACGAGAGCTGCACCATTCGGTGTTTATGATCATGGTCATTGCATTTCCACGTTACACAGATGAGATGCTGCAGAAACCATACACGGATGATTACATTTCCTGATTCAGACTTGTCCTTGCTCTCACCCTGCTTACAATGAAAATAATCTAAAAAGGCAAAGAGTGCCCACTGTCGTCGGGAAACAATGAATACGAGCACGGAGCATTTGGGATGTAACTTTAATCTGACCTCCGTGACTCTGTCCACAAACCAATCACTGCTGCCCCAAATTTAACTCCTTAATGACCAACTTAGAAGAGACATCCTTTCCCATGCCCCAAAGCTCTGCAACAAGGCCATGACAAAATACAGCGGCACAATAGGAACGACCGTTCTTTACGTGTATTTTTGCAGTGCCAGCATTTGCCAGATTACAAAATGTTCATACCAGCCCCTTTAAGATAATCTGCGTGACTGCTGCCTCCGGCTTTTGTGTACCGAGTGTGTTCCAGAGGTCAGCCGCGATCTCATCTCCTACCTCCCTACGTTCGTTAAACTCCTTTCTGCTCGGCGTGTCCAAATAGGGTAATTCTGTGTTCAATTAAGCAGGGCAGACACAGGACATTCAACACAATGTCAATGAGATGCCACTATGAGTGAGCTATCAATTTGATAGACAGTCAAGAGAGGTGGATAATAAGCCGGTGCATGTCCCCTGATTCTGCACCACCCAAGGCCATCCCCACGATTGAATTACGCCGGTACCTTGGTAAGTCACAGTTGATAGGGCCTCATGCGTTGCAGAAAGCCACCTTGCAGTGACTGACTGAGAGTGCTGTATAATCGCGTGCTTGTCTGTAGCTATCATGGCACTGTCTTCCTACCAGCCACGGCCATGAAGCTGGGATAAAGAGACCCGCTAGGCCACACAAAGCACTGCAGTTGTCCTTAGGCAAGAGGCCAGTGAGAGAGAGAGAGAGAGAGAGAGAGAGAGAGAGAGAGAGAGAGAGAGAGAGAGAGAGAGAGAGAGAGTAAGTAAGTAAAGTAGGGAATTAGGGGGATGGGGTGATTCTGCTGTGCACAGCGAGCCAAATATCCCCGGGCCACAAGCCAAGTGGCCAGTCACAAGGACGCCGTGCCAAGAGAATGCCATCCGGCCAGGTTGCACAGCCAGATAAAAAGCTCCGCGGGTCGCCCGTAGCTCAACACAGGAAAAAAAAACACCCATAATACAACAGCGTCTTCTCTTCTCTTCTTCTCACTAGCGAGCGCCTTTCCTATAGCGCAGCTCACAGCAATGCACAGGAGCTGCAAGCGCTGCAGAGAGAACCCGACTGAGAGCAGAGCGCCGCTTTGATCTCGAGATAACTCTGTCCAGGTGTGAAAATACGAGCTCATCACGGGGGTTTGGCAAAGAGAGAGAGAGAGAGAGAGAGAGAGAGAGAGAGAGAGAGAGAGAGAGAGAGAGAGACAGGATTCAAGGCTTTGCTTTTGTTTAGTCACAAAGCCCGGAGCCGATGCACTGACATTACTTTTGTTGGGCTTAGATAGTGAGCCCTCTGAACAAAAGTTCCTTGGGGTGTTGGGTGCCTACAGTAGCTATCCTCAGAAGGCGCAGCAGAGAGGTGGATCAAAAAAATGTTTGGAAAAAGAAGTTCAATCGCGCTCCAGGTTCATGGCTCAATAGGCTGACGGCTGTATAGACGATAAGTGCAGGCAAGTTCTGTCGCCTCATCCAATCCCGCGAGGTCAAAGGAAACGGTAATAAGGCCGTAATAACGATCGCTTTGATTTTTCCGTCACTCTGGCAATCATTTCGTTGATTGTTCAAATGATGTCCCAGGTGACGTCTTCAAATTGCTCCTTTTGTCCGACCAGAGGTCCAAAACACAAAGAGATTTCTGGAGTTTGCCGCCAGTAAATATATTTTTTTATTCTATTCATTGTATTTTCCAGTTACGTAATTTATCGATATGAGCTACAGCAATACATTGTGCAGCGTCCCACAGGTCAATCTAATGGAGATAACTGGTCACTGTACACCGTCACAAGTACAGAAGAAAACATTTCATTTCATGTAGGCAGCAGGCATTTCCAGGGAGCATGTTTCTTTATATATGCAAAAGAAAAGTGAAAGATCACCAATATGAAGACGCTACGGTCTGTGTTAAATAACAACAACTCACAGATTTCCATATACTGGACGTGAAGCTATTAGGAGCGGTAGAACACCTCTGTAGTGTATTTTAAGAAAGCTGTTGACGTAACCAACAAGGTGATTTAGATACGTGATGAAAACATGACCACACAATGTGTTATTAATATTATTATTATATAAAAGGTTAGCAGCAACTGAACTTGATTAATCCTTTCAATATGGCTGAAGTACTCTCTGTATCTCAAAGACGTAATATAAATTTTGAATTGTGTTTTATTGCTGGGCTTGAAATTGCTTTCATTGCGAGCATACAAATGAATTAGTTTATCTTAATAAGTATATCTGCCTATACGCTGTATATAACAGACCAATATTCCATGTTGAAAGATGCAGTGCAGAAACACTACCAACGTGTGCTGACCAGCCGGCCTCCTACAGCAAGCAGCTCCTCACAGCTACAAGAACCCAACCTTAAATGTCCAAATGGGGGTCATTTGCATAAACTGATTGCACATTAGTAACCTAAATGGAAGCTTTGCCACCTGAACATTGTTAAAACTTACTCAGAGCTTTTTTTAAAAACAGCTTTTTTTTTGGAAAGTAAAGGATAATAAAGCCGGTCGGTGGAGCTAATCAAAGTTGTTAAAACTTTAAAAGGAGTAAAAAAGATGCAATGCGGGAAAGCCCATAATTCAGGGCAGAAATAAGGTTGTATGGATATTGTTTCATGAAACTAGATATTGGGTATTGAAAGGTCACAGAAGTGTCATTTCCTGGTTTTAGTTGTTCTGTTATTTGGCTTTAGTCATTATATCCACAATACTGATGATTATTTAGCAGAATCCTTAATAATGGTCCTATAATATTGTGGTAATATTGATAAAAGGTATTTGATTTTCTCTTCATCACCACGCGCTACACATTAGCACCAGTGCTCTAAAACACAAGGCCTTTAGCCGTGATATTTCGTCAGAACAATTGAATTTCTTTGTTTTCTTTGTTGGATTTATTGGAGTGAGGAAAGGTGGAGTACGAGCACCAGGATGATGCCAAGAAAGAGCAGCTCGAGGATCCGAGGGGAGCAGCAGGAGGGTGTAATGACAAAAGTGGGTATGACAGAAAAGTGACAAAAAAAATGAGAAAGCAGGGTGTCACAACAGGGAAAAGACCAGAGGAACCCAGTTCTTTCTTTTTCAGTAGAAAGGCACCATGTGCTGCTCATGAGGCTGGTCTTGTGACTCACAGTACATGTACAGTGAGAACAGCACACGTTCACTCTGAAAGGATTAGGCAAAGGAAGACACGACGAGATACAGGAGCATCAGCGGAGAGACGTTTGCATCCGCCTGTCAACTTCCTGACTCATGCCTTCTGTGAAGGAAGGCTTTATTATTTATTTAGTCATTTTTTACAACATTTTCAGTCAGTCATTACCACGGGAGATAATTATAAAGCAACTTCACCAGATGTGCAGTGAATCATTTTGATACTTAAGGATATCTTGCATGTCATGCACATGGGCTACAAAGTAGGGCCTCTCAAAATTGGTCAGAAATGAGGTTTGAATATTATTTCCTAAGAAACACGTTGGTTTGAACGATTCAAATATCTGTTTTTTGGAGTTATCCATATGATACCTCTTCATTTCACACAAACAATACAATGTGTCTGCTGGCTAGAGGGAGATTGTCAGGGAGCTGAACGTTTACTACTTCCTCTCGGCTATATTGTATGTCATTTCCAGTAAATACCAAAATATAAAACGTGTGTTTTCTGTTTAAAAGTACAATCCACTGAGGACAGCAAGTACTACTCACCCACCTGAAGTGTTTACGTCTCCAGTCTGATCTCGATACCCAGCTGAGAGGTACATGGTTCGTTTACATGACGTAACTGTAAACCCCTATAACAGTGCTTTTTACTAGTTCGTCACTTTACATTACAGCCTGACATCACGTCTAACTGTAAGCAGTGAGACGCCGTCTACTGTTGTCGCGTGGAGTGATGCATGATTTGATTAGACAGCTGTCTAAATGACACAGATACCCTGCTGCATGTGTGTTTATGCACCGTCTATGTCTTTTGAACTTATCAACTGGATTACCATTGATTGATCAAGGCTCTCAGTCCGTCTGATATCTCTCCGGTTTCACTACAGGCAGATTCCCGTCACCCGCCTACGGTGGGCGGGGAAGTCAAAATCAATAATCAATATGTGTGCCTACAAACACTGTCGATTTCTGTCCACGGGAGCCGACATGAAAAGTGTTTTTGGTCCAGTAAATGTCTGCTGTCAGTCACCGCCTGGTGAAGGCGGGTCAGCGAGACGTTGACTAGAGACGGACTCGGTGTGGACCGGACGGCAGCAGGGATCCCCAGCCATCACGGCTCATTCATTAGGTTAACCACAGTGAGGATGGGAGACCCGCATGGTGCTCGATATGCAATGAACACGAGGCAGACAGCTACAGCTGTGCTGCTTTTTTTATTTTGTACTATTCAAATACATATTCAAATTAAAAATATTCGCCGACAGTCCACTTTAAAGTGAATATAGATCAGATTGTAGGCGGAAGGAAACTCTGACTAGCTTTTGCTCAACCTAACTTTACCTTTACGATAACAATGTCATATCACAAAACTTTGTTTCTCCCCAAAGAGCATTTTATAAGGCTGATATACATTTTACAATCCTGCCAAATATCCTAAATTTGAAAAAAACAAAAAACAACCTGTGCCATGTTTTTCTATTTGTTTAATACATGATGCAATATATTCTTTAAACTACACTACCGTCTGTGCTCTATTATGTGTCAGTACTGTCAGTATTGTGACACTAATGTCCACTGAAAGAGTCAAAAACACAAACACTTAATAGGAATTATTCCTAAATGGCCCCTAAACGTCTGACATCTGGATAATGAAGTTGCACAGACGTTAGTATGTCGGCAGTGGGAGCTCGATAGGTGGACTTATTTATAACACCATTGTTTCCTCAGTTGTGTGCTAAATTCAATATCCGTGTAAGTTGTGTTCCTCAGAATTCAGTGTGGTGCTCTATACCCTTGTTTAAGACCGTTAGTCGTGATTTACAACACGACCATTAACATGCGTTAGATTCATGGGACTGGAAGGTATTTTTCTCTCGGGGGGGGGGGGGTCACAGGCGCTCTGAGCTCTGTAACTAGAGTTGCTTCGTGGACCATTAATCTGGCTTTACATGTTTCCCCCACGAGTACAGCAACTCTCCGCCGCCGTGACCGGCGAGGAATCATCGGGGCCGAGGAATGGAAACCATCGATCCGGGTGATAATTATCTGGAGAAGGTAGCTCAAAAATCATGGCAGCTCTTGGAATTAAAATAAAAACTCCTCTTCCGTTTCCAATTAAAACATATTGAACGCGTAACCCCCGTGCTCCTATTTTTACGCCAGCAGCAGACACAAATAACAGGCCGCATTAGGCCGGAGCTGCTGTTTATGATATCAAAATAAACACTTGGCAATGTGTCCAGAGGCCACATATATCTTATTGCTCCGGGTGTTTTGCGATAGCCATTAAGGAGAAAGCATACGAAGCCCATCACTCAATACGCCCAAAACATACAGAGGTCCTTGCTTGTTTGCTTACTTTATTTATTTGTTGTTGTTTGTGTCAAGAAAGAAATAACGGGCAGAGAGTCCAATCCGTTTTACGGTCATTACGGTAAGTTGCGTTTGGCTTGAGCCCAACATCGGCAGGTTTCACCTTCCCAGGATACGCGTAGGAACGCGACCTCCAGAGGCCCAACAAAGGGCAGGGATGATGGAGGACGCTTGTCTGCTGTTTCACTGGAAGCTCTCCGGCTGATGACGGGTGCCAGCTCGGCTCGACCTCGTCAATACAACTCATACGCTTCATATTTATAACCGCCTCTCCTTTTTACCCTAAGAGCCCGTGATGCATTATTTATGCCGCCAAGACGATATCGAATTTTGCTCTGACACTTCAGGAAGATATAGTCCGTCCGAACTTAAGAGGGCGAATCCCAACATCCGATTATAGGAGCGTCAAACCCACGGCTTTTGTTTTGATTTCAGCTAAGTGTGAATGCGTTTTTTACGGTAATAAACCGTCATTCTGACGTCGACGGGCTTCAGGTTGTTTCGTCGAGTGCCTGTACATTGGTTTTCAAAACGCAAAAGGTATCGACTCATTGTCCTTTGCCATGTTTAACATTAAAGGTCCATGAATTTTTAATCACCGACATGGCAACAGTTGGGCTCCCGTATCAGGCCCGAGTTCTATCTTTAGTGCTCGGTGCAGTAGGGGAGGCAGAGAGCTTGGAGGGAAGTAATATGACCTTAATGTGTCAGACCCGAAGACCGCACCTGGCTCAGCGCCTGTCAATATTACATCAGGATCAGCACTTTTGAAACAGCAGCGCGCCACACACACACACACACACACACACACACACACACACACACACACACACACACAAACACAAACACACACCTGGCTCTCCGCAGCGGGAGGCGGAGATCTGTCCTCGCACGCTGTTTACAAGCACCGCTGCGTATCTGCCCCCCCCCCCCCCAGTGTGTTGCGGCTCATCACAAGTGTCTCTTTCAAGAACGCTCCGTTGTGTTTCAGGCTGGACAAGATAAGACGACGGTGTCAATAGAAGATTTATTGGGGACAGGATATAAAAAGGTGGCGCGGCAAATGAGTCAGGTGATGCAGCGCGGCGCCTGCTATACATCATGTCCCCCCCCCCCGTATCTCCAACCACATCAAATTGTGTGTTTGATATTAAACTGCGGGTCCAATTTCAGGAGCGGTTCTGTGGCACATATTTAGGGTTTCGACCTTGGTTTAAGTTCCAGGTATGTTTCTTTAATGCATATGTTATCTCCTCCCTGGTCTCATTGATATGCTGTGTTTTCTGGCGCTCCTATCGTTCTCATAATATGTATTCTCATGTTTTTTTTAGCAAGCACAGAATGCCCTAGATTACAATCTGACCGCATGTTTAAAGACGTACGCTGCCTGTGCCTGCTGCCATATTGCTCTTGATGAACCTGAGAGATAAGGATTTGATTTAGGGTCGTAACGCTCCTCGACCTACTGAGAGGACAACAGTTGCGTAAACAACTATCTGTCTTGTGAGGGATTTAATGTGGAAACTGAAAACATACCAAAATAGATAATAAAATATGCATTTAATATACCAAAGGGCATCTGGAGATGACGTTGACCGATCCACTCACACAATAACGCCGGAATATGATGCTCTATTTTAAAAGAAAAGCATCCACTTAGTGGATTTCAGTCAGACAGCAGAGTGTGCTGTGGGCCATTAATAATCCAATAGGACTGTTACCTGAGAGGAGGTTAATGCCGTACAGATGTTTACTTATGAACATGCAAATCAACAAACAAACAAAAACACAGTCTGTGTGAACACCTAGGCTTTACTGCACCAGGCCTCAGAAACACATATGTTTACCAAGCAGGCGTTTTAATAGAGATATAAAGGCTGTGCTGAAATTAAAAAAATAAAAAATGAGCCTGAGGCAAAGATGCCCGTGGCAGCACCGCCACCCCCCCCCCCCCCCCCCCCCCCCCCACCCCCCCGCTAAGTATTAAAACAAATAACATCTGCTTCAGTTAACACCACCTTCACTGCAGCTGTGTTGATTCCCCATAATCCCCAAAGAATATAAAGCCACAGTGTTAATGCTTCTGCAACCGTTTCATCAACAGAAAACCAAAACAAAAAAATAAAAACATTTGTTTATGCTCAGCCCCCCCCCCCCCCTCCTCTTTGCTATTACAAATGACATCAGAGACGCTTTGTAGTCTAAAACTGGGCAACAAGTTGCTAGCCTTTTAAAATCCTAGCAATGTTGTTAGGAGAAATCCCCACGCAGCTGTTGTCCAGGACTACAAATAATCACACTAGAAGACTTTTAAATAGGAATCGAGCGTATAAAAATAATAAAAAAAATGCCTCCATTGTTTCATATTGGACTCAATCTTAACATGTTCTCTAGAAGAGGAGCTCCTTGTTAACCCTAACCTGCTCGTGTTGAAATGTAAAGCTGCTCGGTGTCTTCTTCTGTGAGTAGATCCCACATAGGGAGTGCACACTTCACTCTCTATTTCTTACACTTACTCTTGGTCCACTTACCTGAGACGCCAAGGTTACAAGACTCTGACCTCCATTTCTACAATCTCTAAAACTATTTTTTTTTTTTTTTTTGCAGCCGCCGTCATGCAGCCAAAACAGCTTTTTTTTTTTTCTTTGGAACTCCGGGTCATCCATGCTCACCGGCGAAAAAATTATTTGACATGCAGCGGAGGAGCCCGGCAAAAGCTAATCTCTGATAAGCTCGCCCATGTCCACGCCGCCGTGTTA
The DNA here is from genome assembly GCF_023349555.1 of Cebidichthys violaceus. Taxonomy (NCBI): domain Eukaryota; kingdom Metazoa; phylum Chordata; class Actinopteri; order Perciformes; family Stichaeidae; genus Cebidichthys; species Cebidichthys violaceus. The sequence goes on from NW_027176318.1 coordinate 14,690,072, forward strand.
AGTGTGAAATATGCTGGGCCATCTGATATGATATCCTATGCTGGCATTCTGCAGCATCCAACATCCAAGCAGGAAGCTGGGAGATGCGGGTGTGTGTTTTGCGATGCCCACTGCTGATTACCGCTTCGTATTTGTGATGCACTCCGCTGCCTCAACAGGCAGTGAGATCCCAGAGCACTCTGTAAATTGGACAATCAGTAATGGTATTTGATGACATTAAGAGTGGAGATGAAAGGAAGGACACTCCAGTTATCAACAGGATAATGGGGCTGTCGCCTTGCACTTTGTGCCCAATGAAATGGGACTCAGTTAATTATCCTTGCCATTAATTAGGCCATCCTATCAAGGAGAAAGGGGTTACTCTTCATCGACAATGTACCATATTATATTGAATTATTCGCCTCGAGGAAATGCGGGTTGTTTCTTTATTTATTTATTTGTTGTTACTGAACGATCTGGGCTCCAGAGCTTCAGTGGTAACCGACTAGAGACTAGCAGAACCTGCGGCGCCGAGACCAGGAGGTGAGCTTTAACCCCTCGATAGTGAGCCGCAGATTCACGCCCATTTCTCTTGTTTAGTGTTTAATCCCGGTGTACTGTGGTGTCAAAATGATCTGTCATCATACACAGTACATGTGCGCATCTATGGAATTTAAAATAACTAAAATATGGGAGCGTGTGTGTGTGTAAGTTAAAGGTAAAAAAGAGGAGGAGCCTCTGAAGCTTGCCGTGCCAAGATGGCGATCGCACCTGTTACAATGGGTCACACCGTCGCTCCCCTTCGTGACGCCTCTGCACTCGGCGTCTCCTCTCCTCGTGTCTCTGTGATGCAGACACTAGACGGACCTCAGAACCCCGTTGGCGGCCCTCTCCCACTAAACGGCGGCGTTGTGAGGCCGCTACGGGAAAAAAAAAAAAAAGGTTCCACGATGCCTTTTAAAAAAAAACACTCTCAGCAGCATTCTCTCAGGAAAAACAGGTTTGATGTGGAATAGGCTGTACATAAATCATTAACTGTATTTGTTCTATTTCATGTGCAGGCAGCCATCAGAAGGTTCTGTCAGACGGACATCAGGTTATTAATAGGACTTGTGTTCATGTGCCTCTGAAAGACATATGAGCAGGTCAGAAAACACACATATATATATATATATATATATATATATATATATACATACCCACACACAGTCTGCAGTGACATGTGTCTCCCTGTAACGTCTGTATAATGATGTGCTGTAGATCTAAGTGTGTCAGCGTATTACACTGAAGTGGTAATCCTCACACTACATCAGCTGAAGGAAAAACAAAAACATGGAAGGCAAAGCGCCTCTCTGTCTCGTCAGGTAAACCAACATGAGCCACACCGAAGCCGAGTCCAATTACTCGTGACTCTTCAAATTGAAATGCTCATATTCCCCATGTTAAGTCTCATATCGTTGTGCAGCGTGAGATAATGCTCATTTGGGAGTGCCTATGTGATGGACAGATATGGAAATTAAAATAATGAACGGCTCTTAGAGGACTTGAGCTCCTCCATTCCGAGTCCACGGACGCGCCGCTGCGTAGTCCCGAGTGGGCCGCCAAACATGGGAGAATAATTATTTTTTTTATTATCAGCGACCAAAAGGGGGCACTAATAAAGGTGTGGGCTTCAAATGCTCCCTTTATGCCTTTATTTTATGAGGTAACACGGCTGGCACGCGGCCTAATGAAGAAAAATGCCAATCAAATGAAAGATAAGTACACTCAACTTAAGTTTGTGCATTGCAGAATTATGCAAAAGCAACATGCGTTTACAAATGACGTAAACAAAAGTTTCAAGACACACATATAGGAGCTAATCCAAATTAACAGCACGGTCGCTTCAAAGTGTGTCGAATCCGACGGCACTAGCAGCGCGCTAATTTAAATTTACACTTAAATCCGCCTCAGGAAACATCATAGATTGTTTTTCTAATCTGTTCTGCAACAAGCGATTCTGCCCACCCCGGGTCACATGATATCTTAATTTGGCAGCATCGCATTATTGCTGAGGAAGATGGGAACAGCCCCCGGCAAATAAAAAGGGAGACAGATTTAAGATTTCCCATTATGTGTCAAGTTTATTATCTCTTTTGCTACCTGAAAGGATGGCTCAAAGGCCGGAACATATTTCATCAATAATTGCATTTTTGTACACTTATACTACTAGTTTTATTTTATTTTTTTCTCACCGCCTGCAGTTATGCATCGGTAATGGAGGCGGTATGATAAACAAATAAGGTGCTGTTTGTAATCCAATTCAAAAGGGTGACTGATTCAAGAAAGATCTGCACCGATATACCAAGAACTCATCAAACCTGCTGGTGTTCAGTCTTATACTTCTGGTTCACATCTACACACACACACACACACACACACACACACACACACACACAGTGAATGAAGAAGACATAAAACTCCCAATTTTTCCACAAAAGTCAAATATAATCCTTGGAGGAAGAACCTACAAAATACTTAATGTATTCCCATGCATTTCACAAGTACAATTACGACTACTTCACTCAATTATTCTTTTAATCAAAGATATGATAAATATTTAAATAGGAATATGATCGTATATTTATTTCTGAGTTTTTACGCGAATAGCCTCGACAGATAAATAAAACCATTTTTGATGGTTTTATTTTTTTTTTTTCATGACGGCGGTAAAATAACCACCGTCAAATAGAGTTCCTAAAAAGAACATTTGAATCTGCAAAAGTCTAAAATGGCACATTAGACATTAAAAAAAAAGATAAGAAAGAAAGAATCAGACAAGAAAATTGCAATCGGTGCATCTTGTGCTTGGAGGCTACAAGCAGAAGTGTTAAACATCAGCAAATATGTGTATTACATCGCACTGCTTCAAATGTCCACATGGACTGGCATGAAGCTGAATGAAACCCACACACACACACACACACACACACACACACACACACACACACACACACACACACACACACACACACACACACACACACGCACACACACACGCACACACACAGCTAATGATCAGCTGCCAAAGTAACAGAGGAGGAACACCCAAAATAGATCAGAGGAGACCATTTGCACTTCCTGCTTTAAGATTTTAAAAAATGAAACCGTGCAGTCTAATCTTTTTCTAACTCGCCTAACTGACAGCGAGCAATAAGCATCCATTGTTTGAAACGCGGGCATCGCCGCTCCTCGTGATGATAATTAATTAGCCGTTTCTTTGAAGGTGATCTCGGCTCTCGGGCTCCCCGGGTGATCAGCTGCCTCCACGTTGTTCCCCCGGAGAACGCGGCGATATTGGACTACGTGATTTGCTCGCTAATACCATCCAATCAACCACAAATATAACATGCTGCTGGCTCGGGGGGGGGGGGGGGGCAGGATAGTCCACTAATCACAGAGGGTGGGTCGATCCCCGGCTCCTCCTGCTGACATGTTGAAGTGTCTCTGGGCCTTAAATTGCACCCTATGGTCAGGCTGGCTGCTGCTGCTATCTGACCTGGTATCAGCAGACTCTCTGTATTTAAAGGACACGGTTCAGGAACAGAACATCCGACAGAACTTCTGTAATACGAATACAACTACCAGTTGAAGGGGCATTTCGGAGAACATGTAAAAACACTCTCCGAGCGCACGTCTGCACACTTAAACCTGCGGCCTTTCCATTTTAAGAACGCCTCCTCTAATTGTTAAACCTTGCAACCGCACCAACCCGTCCGCCACGGGTCACCGTGGCCGACTGTCCTCACGGCCCTGAACCGCTGCAGCTGCAGTCCGCTCACGTGGTTCCACAACATCTTCTGGGTCGGAGTGTATCCCCGGGGCTACACACCAGTATTTTTATTTTATTTATTTTTTTTTACTGGCGCGGGTCAGCCAGTGCCAGCACGGTTATGTTACTGCCGCTCTTGTCAAAAGCAGTGAAACGTGGACTACATTAACAGCAGCTGAACCCTCCGTCACTTCAGCTGCTACATTTATTTCACTAAACGGCGGTGAACGAATGCACCCTTCCACATTTTCTGCCCCTTTTTTTTTTTTTTTTCTTCCCCGGTGCTATTTTCAGTCTCTCTGCAAGAACTCGGTGCCAACAGGGTGAAATAGTTGAAAGTGTCCCAGTTGTTCTGCACACTGTGCAGCCTTACACCCACTCCCTGTGTATACCTGAGCAATATCTGCCACTGTGGAGAAAAAATATTGCTACATTTGACAACCTGGAATGCTCCACCATAACCCCCCCCCCCCCCCGCGGTGTGAACTCTCTTTGCTCTCCCAGGGACGGGTCACTACGTACCGCTTCTCGACGCCGCTATTTCTGGAATATAGGAATGAATGAACAATAAGCTCTGGGTTATGTTTTCAGCTTGTGAGCGGAGTGCTACTTCAGAGCCATCATGACCCGTCCTGTCCATCCTGCCACTGCTGCACGAATATGGCCAAAACGATAATCGTGATTATTTTGTATTTGAGTTATTTTCTATGTGTGTAATAGATGCAATCTGAAATGTATGCCTTGAAAACTGCAAACCTATCTACGTCATGTTTTTATGTTTGTTAAATTATCAGTAGCGATAACTAAATGATATGATTATTATACCTATTACAAACACAAACACTTAATTTAAATGTTTCTTTTTTGCTTTTTGGGGTCTTTTGGTTAGACACATGCAACGCTGATCAGAGTGTACTATGTGTGGTATTTGTTATAAATGGACGTTGGTACATAGAGGGTGATAAGAAGCTGTAGATGGAGGGTCTTAGGACCCAGGGGAATGTAGGTGAAGGAAGCAGGAAGAGACGGAAGACACACCACACAAACAGCTGTTCACCGCTCGCTGCCAGCCGGCCAGTTGACATTAAAGCTGAAAAAAAATACGGTGATATACCGTGAAACCGGTATAATTTTACAAAATACCATGATATACATGTTTTGTCATACCGCCCAGCACTAATTGAGATCATGTCTATTTATCACGATTATCCATTGATTTTAAGGACAATGTTTGCATAATTCTTTGTTCTCACTTGGAGGACAGAGCTCTGTTTGTACTTCCATGTTGTGTTCAGCTGCTGCTGACGTAAAAAGCTCTGCGTCAAATGCATCATTCACAGAGCCTCACCTGGAAGCAAACCCCCGAAAATAAATCCAAAGTGAAACAGCAGTTGGATCGTCTTTAGCTTCTGTGCTGTGACATATTTCACAGGGAAATGGAGTATTTGGGGGGGGCAGTTACGAGAGGGATTTAAATCCAATCATCCGCATGTCAATTGGCCTGCTTAAAAAAAACAAAAAAAAAAAAAGAAGTGGGCAGGCTAAAAGTTGGCCGCAATGTGGAGCAGCAGCAGCAGACGTTGAGTCCCTCACCTGTTGTTAGATCAGGAGGACGAGGTAGAGATGAAAAAGGGGGATATTTGGCAGGTTTTCAGCTCTGTGTCACTGCAGCGCGGGCCTCCCTCCATGCCAGCGGCCCACCGAGGGAATACTCCGGGGGTCAGTCCTGTGTCATGCTGCGGACATCAATCTGGACAACGCTGCAGAGACACAGAGCCGGCTGAAGGTCGGCAAAGTTTCCCTTCAACGAATTCGAGTTCGGCAACATTGTTTTGGAAATTAAACTATTTTTGCCAACACACATTTCTCTTATCTCTCATATATATATATATATATATATATATATATATATATATATATATATATGACTAGTGTGGCTAGCTAGTTGACATTGAGTCCTACGTACTATAAGACTTAACATAAAGGGTTCTTCTTACCTGAAGTCAGTGCTTTTTGCTTTTTTTTCCCAACCCCTAAACTATCTTCTATACTACTCTTCTATTCCGAAGTGCAAACGTAAAGACAGCATGGCAGCTCCGCCAAAGTGAAGTCGAGACGTTCTGATCGTCTCCTGGTGGAATCAAGACTTCTATGGGCGGAGCACGCAGTTTACAAAAGGTCAACGTCACAGTCGATCGGGTTCATTTAGAGGTTGGAAGGCAAAATCGTCATCACGATTACTAGTCGATTAATTGTGCAACCCTAAAAAAAAACATTTCCCATACAACTAAACTGCAAACTGTAATACTTCTGCTGTTTAGGCATCAAACCACACAAACAGCTCTCCCGGCTGACAGCACTGTGTTGTTTGAACCACCCAGACGCCTGACCTCATCCCCCATCAAGACTTCAGGCCACGTATTTTGAGATACATCAAAAGCAAACGGAATCCACAACAAAAAATAGGTTTCCTTTAAAAAACCTAATTCTCAATACACTTTCATTGTATGGGAACATCACTTTTAGGAGACAGGGCTGTAGTGAGTTTGTTTGTGTGATGAATCGTCCGCCCGGCTGCAAACTGCAATGTCATTGTCGAGATAAAACATGAAATGTGTCGTCGTCCCCCCAAAAATGAACAACAGAGTTGATCGGACAGTAGGGGGGGGGGAAACAAACACACGTTCATTCAAACTCTACTGGATGGACACCCTGCTATATACCCACGCTATATGCTATGTTTTCAGATTGTTGCTGTTAATCATGGTTACATTTTTTTGGGATCATTTGGATCGATGCCTTTTGGTGGTATTTCAAAAAAAATCCACAAATCTGCAATGCCATTAGTGCCATTATAATGACGCATAATTCCCCCCAAAATATTTGAGTTATAGCAGCTGAAATGCAATGCAACTGCTTTAATGTTTCAATGTGTCACAAACATCAATAGTCAGATACAGTTTTGACACAAACACTGAGCAAATCACATGAAGCCTCTGGCGCTGTGAATTAGTTTCACCTCGTTGTTTTATATGCAGAGAAAACAGCATCAACAGAAACAGTGATATGAACATGACTTTGTTATTTGCTTAAGTGTTGAAATTAAACAGCACTGGCTTGTCAAAACCGCGCCGTCAAAGAGACATTTCTTAACAGCAGACAGTGCTTGTACGTTTGTTGAGAAGGTACAGCGTTGTTTCCATGCGAGCAGATTGATGAGGATCTATTGATTGAACTTAATCTGCTCAGACACAAACTAGCGGGTACTGCAGCATTGTCTAAAGACTTGTTGAAGGACACGGATGGTTCTACATCCTGGTCGGGTCAAGAACAGGACTTCTGCAGCCGCTGCCCTTTCTGCAGGCGAACGCGACGAGTCGTGTTTGCCGGTTGTTTTACGACCAAAGCTCGTGTTCTAAGTTGCTTCTAGAAGAACAACGTGCATGTTCAGTGCTCAGCAGCAGCCTCAGTGGAACATCCGTGCTTTTGTCAAGGGTACTTTCACATAGAACGGAATTTGACACAGCGATATACTACGCTTTTCCTTAACAAGGTCAATCATCCAGGCCTCGACCAATCAGGTTGTGCAATACAGTATTGTACAACAACAAAGATGCTCCTTGGTCTGAACCAAAATGGTAAACTGTATTACTCCTGTAAACATTGACAAAGGCAGCGCACTCTAGATCCTCTCCTTCTGTTCTAACCTTTCACATTAAAAGCCCTCCAGCGTGTACATTGGGTACCTGGGTCCATAGGATCCTGGTCGTTGGTCCTCTGTCTGCACAAAGAAATGCTGCAAATTGGCTTTTGCTGCCTGTATGAAGACGTTTGAAGCATTGAAGTATTTAGCATTGTTCTATTGTCTTTCCATTATGTTCCCAGTGTGTAAAGGCACAGTGCTCGTATTATTTCCTCTCTCGCCTTCAGTGTATTGTTTACAATAACTGATGCATCTTGGGCACTAACCTTAGCCTAGCGCGATACATAAGGCCGACAACCTCAATGCACTGTCTGGACTGACAGTCTCCAAAAGGCCTCCGAAGGTCATCCAATAAATCCAAACTTCCTGCCCTTCCTTCCCCAGCGGTCCTCCTGTGCCATTGATTGAGGAGGACGTTTGAGGGAAGGGCATCTTTAATTGTACACAAAATAAAGCTCCCTGGACTGTTTTTTTTTTTCCTTCTCCCCCTAGCCCATTGTTGGATGGGAAGGGATTAATTAAGTACATCTTCAACAGGCAGAGTTGACTGTGCAAGCAGTCAGTGATTATCTGTGATGGGTCTGGAGACCCAGGAGGGGGAACGGCTGCATCGCTGTGCTGCTGACAAAATGTTGGCAACTTTCTTTTAAGGATCACTGCGTGTCGGTTCCATGTTAATTATTTCCCCTTACCCCTTTGCCGTGCACGCTGGGTTTCATTAAAAAAAGCTTATAATAGCATCAAGTTTCATGCAAAGCCTTTGCCATCAGTGTGATCAGCAGAATATAAATGGCAAGGTATGTTGTTTGTCTGAGTGTAATGTCTAACCAGCACTTTGCCCTATGAGGAGAAACATGGACCTGAATGAAGCTCTGCAGAAATCTTCACATTCACAGTTAAATTAGCCTGTGGACTCTTGATCGAGCCGAGACTTTTTAGTAGCATTTTAATGTTTGTTTGTCTCTCAAATGCACATGCTTCCAATTATGATTGCCTAGTGGTAAAGGGTTCCTAATCAACCTTTCAACACCTTGTTTTATTATAAATCATAGAAAGAGCAAAGACATGGAGATGGAATCCAACAACAAGAGTGTCTCAATACTCAAGAGATCCAGGTACAAGATGTCCACAGGGTGACTTTGATCAACAAAGGGAAATGAAACGTGTCAAAAGGAAAGGGAGTTACTGATGATAACCATGAGATAAAACTCATGGTTTATGCTCTTTATGCTCTTAGATGCTTGTTTAAAAAAGGAGATGCACTTGTGACTTCTGGTGACAAGTAGTCCTCTTGAATACCTACGTTGAATACGCTCATTGTAAGTCGCTTTGGATAAAAGCTAAATGACTGTAATGTAATGTAATGGTGCAACAGATCATGGTTATCTGTTATTCGTACAGGATATTGTCAAGTTTTTGGTGACAAACTTGAATAAGGAGATGTTTTCACAGCAATATACAACAGATAGTCTAACTCCCTACACTGTCTCTAAGCAGCTCATTATACATAGTTAAATGCCAATATGTTAAAATAAAATACAATCTTGTTCTTCCTAATTATTTGAATTGTGAGTGGTTGAAATGATTTTTTTTTCAGGATGGTGGTGAAAACGAATAAAGTCTGGATCCTTGTGCACCAGCTGTAACAGAAACAGGTCCATCGGTCTACGAGGCTCATCGACGACAGGACACTCTTTTTCTCTCCTGATCTGATCTGAGACTCTAAAACATGATCTGATCTGGGAGTTTTGTGATCCGTTGCGACCTTAAAAACACACACACACACACACACACACACACACACACACACACACACACACACACACACACACACACACACACAAGCAGCACAAGAGACAACTGCAATCCTCGAGGTCCCAGTTCAATAACTGGATGGATTATGATCATGACATTGTTATACTACACTTAAACTATGTAGCACGATCTGCATCTATCTTACCTTTCACGTATCAATACGCACGTTTTAAAATGCATCTGTCATCTGATGTCGACGTCACGTCATGACAGTTCTACTGAAACAGACTGCAGCACCATGCAGCTCAGCGGTGGGCTCTGGTTTCTGTCTGTCCCGCATGATTCATAACTAATCATCGTAACCCGGCAGCTTTGATTCCCCGGGTTCCTGTCAATCTGCATTTCCTCCAAAATATTTCACTCCTCTCGTGATACGGCCTTGAGACCGATACCCCGCAGTCAAAAACGCACGTAGCAATTCAAATATCGCCATAAACTAATGTTGTTTGACAAGCCATATGATAAGATTCACTTTATTTCATTTTCACTTCCCTCCTTTTTTAATCTCATAACATTATGCCTGCGGCGATATCACAATATTTCACCTTGAGAGAGGCATTCTGAGAGAAAAAAAAAAAAAAAGAGACAAAAATGAAATTGCACAAGATGGACGATTTAGGCCTGCAAACCACCCTCAAAGTCACATATCTGAACATGACAAAATGAGAACGGAACCCTATCAGCGGAGGATGACTTATTGCTGCGAGGCAGCCTATAGACAATCTGTCCCGTGGTATAATATGTGCGCGTAAATGATAATGTTAAAGGTTATTGTCACGCTTCGCCGCTGACTCAAAATGCATCGCCTCCCTGGAAGCTGGCTGATCATTAACTCAAGGTGTCAGGAGACACACATTTGCTCAGTGGCATTCTCCAAAGCCCAAAAGGTATGTAATGCTTTTTTTTTTTATTTTTTTGTCTTCTACCAGAGAAGCACAGAAACAAAAAAAAAAAAGATGTCTGATGTGTATCAGTGCTGAACATCTCAGAACTCACCCACTTGGATATCTTCAGATTTGTTTTGCTTCAACCTTGAGACAACTGTTTAGTTTCCCCTTGACATTTCTTTAACTATCTCCCCCACATGTGATGTCTCCCCACATGCAGCCCACCATCATCGATCACTCAATTCTGCACGCAAACACGGCGAACTGGTTAATGGGGGTTTTGATGTCATAGTCGTACGCTGCGCGCAAACATTGATTTTTAAACCGCCGTAGGAACACTAGCGCAGGACGCCGGGCGACAATGTATTAGTCAAAATCAAGGGCAATAAGTTAACATGGCGGGTGGAACCGGGGACTTATAATTACACAACACAGTGTAGCTTTGAGCTTGACCTTAAAGGAGGTGATGAATGGTGCAAGTCCTATTCGTGACATACAAGCACAGAGCCATCAATGTTTGTGCGTTACTACAAGTTATGAGGTAATTAATCATGCAACATGCGCCCGGGCCTGATTTTAATTAACGGAGAAACACATGTTCCTGCCCGTCTTTGGGGAAGAGGGAGAGGTCTGGTCTGAGCTGAACTGTCTCGGCCTTTGTAATATTTATGACCTGACCGTAGCAGCTTTTTTTTTGACTGTAATCTGTTATACTTGGCTAAGAGCTGTCTACTCGCTCATGGCATGAAAATCACTTCATCTGCTGTTGGAGTCAACGGCCAGAGGAGAATCCCCGGCTTTAGAGGAGAAGCAGCGGAAAGCGAACGTATAAATGGGTCAAACAAACACAGGACTTGCACGCAGGAGACCGCTGTCGGTGTCCCATGTGGAACCAAAAAAAAAAAAAAGGGACTGAAACGGGTTAGCGAGGTAACTTCAGGTTAACCCTGGGGTTTTCAGTCCTACTGCCACGGTAAGTTACGCCGCACACATAACCTGCTGGAGGTCAGAGATCAACTGGTAGAAAAAGCGACACGTACTGACCAACGTAAGCTCTGTGCGCGCAACGCTACATGACATCACACACGGCTGGGGGAAAAAAACATGAATAGCAGACTGTGTGCGTGCATTAATTATCACTCTGGCCGCCTTTCAATCAGAGGGTCGGTGGTTCAATCCCCAGCTACTGCTCCACTAGTCTCATGTCAGTGTGTCCTTGAGCAAGACACTTAACCCCTAAATGTCTCCCGTAGCTGCGTCTACGGTGTGTAGATAGATACTGAATTGTAAGTCGCTTTGGATAAAAGCGTCTGCTAAATGACTGTAATGTACTGTAATGTCACTCATAAGATCACCATAAGACCTGACTATAATTACAGGTGAGTATTCAGTGGAATGTCTCTGCTGCTTGGACGTACTCTTACGGCGTGTTTGACAAGCTGTTTCATTCACACCGCTGAAAGAATAAGGCTAGAATTGTGTCACACACACACACACACACACACACACACACACAGAGTTGTCTATATGAATACATATAATCAACATGTTAACTGAATGGAATACACCCACCTAATTATAGTCAGATGTACTCAAAGAAAGCTCAGAAAGAGTATTTTTTGTCCCTGCTATAACAAAAATTGCAAATAATTAATGAAAGCACGGTAAATTATTAGCATCATCTAAATTTTAAATGGCTGTTTTTTTTTTGTTGTTTTTTTTCTTCTGAGATGCAGCTGCTCTGATGGCACATGATCTATCATCCTGCAGATCCCTTTCTGCAGGAAGAGAACGGGGGCCTGTTTAACGCGTTGATTTATCGCCGCGGAGCTCCGGTTGACGGTGCACTTTTCAAAGAGAACTACATTAGGCCGGGTCAACTCATCACATCTATATCATTCACGTCAGAGCCTTCCAGCACGGACAGCAGGGCTTTTCCTGGAAGCACCGGGACGCCTCCCAGCCACGGTGTAGGTTAAGTTACCGAGCCAGGCGGAGGGTGGGGGGGTGGTTGGGGGGTAATTGTATCAAGAATGAGGGTGTTTCACACCGCCACGCTGACACCTGTCTCACCTACAGGCAGCTGGGCAGCAGGAGCAACAGAAGGCCTCGATATGAGGAGAGAGTAGACCTGACCCCCGGAGCTTGAGCCAAATTATTTACAATCAAAGCTCCGTGTCGTGTCTGCTTAACATTCAGGGTAGGAGTCACACGCACGCCGCACCGGCGCTGAATGTCAAGTGGAGAGACGTCGCGTTCCGACTGCGAGAGAGAGAGAGAGAGAGAGAGAGAGAGAGAGAGAGAGAGAGAGAGAGAGAGAGAGAGAGAGAGAGCGCGCGAGTACAACGCCGGCGAAACTTGGAACAAATGTGGAAAGTAATAGCAGGCAGCAGATGTAGACGCTTCCACGGGGCGCCGAGGTGCCAAAATGAAATGTCTTGACTTTGGGTTGTCAAGATGAAACCAAATGTTATTTTATCAAATCATCTGGCATCATGATGCCGCGGGAGAACTAATCAACCTTGAAGAGGCTTCTTAATCATACATCTCAACAAAGATTCATGCATATATGAGCCAAAAACAAACAGACCTTTGGCAACACGTCGTTTGCTTCATTCACTGAACAATCACATTCGTGATTCATGCATATATTCATATCTGCCTGATGTATTGTACACCGGGCAAAGAGAGAGAGAGAGAGATTAGGTTCCCTGAGCAGCACAGAATAGAGTCCCGTGGTAACACTGAGAGTGACGACCTCGGGGCTTTACGCTGACACACTCCCATGACTTCCACCGCACAAAGAGAAGAAACACCCACATCATTTACTCATCTCTGGATTTGACGGCTTTCAAACGCCACTAATGTAGCGTTTATAGCGTGGAACACGTTGCCGTTCGCTGCCAGATCTTTTTTTTTTTTTTTTTTAACTCACGCAGTCCGAGCTATTCCCTGAAAGTGCTTACAGCCTGTGAACAGTGGAGGTATCGAGTGGAATACCCGACTTTGTGGCCAGGAAACCGAAGACAGTATAGTTTCAAATGGAGCGCAGGGATTTCATGACAATCCATTAAAACGTCAGAGCTTTTGTTTCTTTCCTTTTTTTTTTTTTTTCTTCCGAGGTTGAAATTTGGCCCGGCTGTCATGAAAGCCTGGGGAAGTTCTAATGTCACTTTTGGGCTGGTTATTTTTCTTTGATTCAAAGCAATCTCTCAGTCAGCACTTCTGTCATTGGTCTTTTTAGAAAAGTGTTCCTGGGGTTCAGCGGCAGTTGAAACAGCTCTTGATATCCTAAACCCGGCTGCCCTGCTGTTATCAGACCCTCGTCTGAACCGGAACCTTCTGTTTCACTTTGGCTCTCTGTATTCCCAGCTCTTTTAACTGTGGAGCTGCTGTGTATTTAACGGGCATTTGTGGGAAAAAAAACAATGGTGGAAACAAGGACTCTTCTCAGGTAGGAAATGCACCGACTGTGTGTGTGTGTGTGTGTGTGTGTGTGTGTGTGTGTGTGTGTTTGACCTGAAAGAGTAACTCTGAAAAAGGCGGTGTGCGCTTTCTTCCACATGTGGCCTCGTGATGTCACGGGGTCCTGGCTCCGCCCCGGAGAACACGTCTACACGCCTGCAGAAAGGTTAAAGCAGCGGAGGAAGTAAACTCGCTCTGTAGAGATGCATCAAACCCAACTGTGTGGAATACGGTACAATGGGGAGGGAGGTGGTCCAGAACGAAACAAACACAGCATTGGATTTGAAGAGACAAGAATCAGAACCGGGACTCGATAACAGCTAAAATCAATAAGCATAACTGGAATAAGAAGAATCAGCTAAAATGAAGCCCCACCCCGCTGGTATGAGGTCCAGAGACGCAGAATATTTGAATATTGTCAATTCTGAAGATGATAATTTATGATAAAATGGTATTGTGTGCGCTGAACCGCTAAATGTGTTGTCACGAGGCGATGACGAAGTAAAGTGCTGCATCGGCATTATGAATAAATTGCCACTTGAACTTCCAGCTCGATCCGCGGCGCTGCTTTGCCGCAGTGGGACGGCCGTTTTGGGATTCTCCCATTACCCCGCGCAACATTTAGCCATTAGCTACCGACCACAATTCATTCTGCGGAACATATGAAAGGGGGCTTTGGCAGTTCATTAGCGTAATGCGGACACTCATCACGCGTCAATATGCATCAATATGCACCCATTACCCTCCTCCTCCTCCCCCCCCCCCCCCTCCCGTCTCTCACCAGTAGAGACACCGATTGTGAGGACGAATGTGACCGCTCTGCTCGTCCAGTTCGACGCCGGGATGCCGTGGCAGATGGCAGAGAGGGGGGGGAGAGGTGCCCGACCCAGCATACTGATGAAAGTGAACATGAGCAAGGTGAGAACAACACTGAAAAAGGGACGAGGTTTAACGGCACTGGCTTTATTTTACATCATTTGATTATCTCAGATTGGATTTGTTAATCTCTGTCTGCGGTCTTGTGCCGTATCGGTTACATTCATATCACATCTGGCCCCGCACCGGCATCGGAGGAGGAGGGGGGGGGGGGGGGGCAAAGGAAATTCAATAATGCAGTTTGAGGGCTTGAGTAGGATCTAATTTCATGCTAGGCCACTCATAAAATTGTTGTATAAGCTATTTTAATTTCAAAAGTACCATTATCTTTTGTTCCGTGGCTCGCAGAAACGTTCCCCGGGAACGTCCTGCGAGAGACGCAGCCTGATGCAGTACCATGTCCACGCAGCCTGTCCTTTTGTTTGTCTTATTGTTTGTTGTAAACGTATCAAAAGCAGAGGCGGAGCCTTCAAACTAGACTCCTTGAGTCTCCACCGGCTCCAGCTCTGCCTCATACTGACTCACCAGCGTGTGACAAAGAGCTTACTTCCTCCTTAAGCTGAGGGAATCTGAATGTCTCCTTAATTAAGGACCAGCTTGAAGGCATGTACCGCACTGATATTTTAAAGAGCTAACGATCTACGGTTTCCATAGATATGTTGTTGGTACACCCAGGCCGTCTCACACTATTGTAGATGTTGTTTTGTTTTCTTCATGAGTGCAGACTAAGTGGACATTGATTGAATGTTGACTCTTTTTTTTTTCCTGTAAAGAAATTGATCTTCACTAATGAGGCGCACGTTTTCCAGGCGTTCCTCTTCGGAGTGGCTGCCAGTAGTGCTGCTTACAGCGATGTCGGGGGGGGGGGGGGGGGGGGGGGGCGGCATGCTTTCATGGTGCAGGGAGGTGAAGAAGAGTTTGGTTGAAATGATACATCCAGCATCCAGCAGCAGAAGTGAACTGCAAAATCGATCGGCCTGCAAAAGCACCGCTGCAGATGATATGCTCAAGTATGAAGCCCCGCCCCCGCTCCTACACAGAGCACTGTTTACTCGTTTATTGAAATTGTATTGATTTTGTGTCCAGTTTGTCCATATTGTTTGGGGTTGCCTTCATTTAACTCGCATATCGCCACGACCTCAGTCATGTTGCCATTAAGAGAGTCAGGGAGACCTTATGGTGTCGAAGGTCTCCTGTGCAAAGGTTTAACTAGCCAATGGATTCCTTAAGTGTGTCAACAAATAAGGAGGACGTACATACTTAAGTGAACATCATAAAGAAGACTTAAGGAGAAGACTTGAGGGTGTTTATTTTTCTATTATATGTTAAGCCTTTACTCAGACTTTAAGGCAGATCTAAGGTGTTTTTAGTGCAACAGGTTGGTCCTGGTCCCAAAGCAGGTCACCACTGGGTTCCACCTTGTGTGGGAAGACGAGGTCTCAGGAAGGCTGGTAAGCTTTCCTAATCCGACACTCATATAAGATCTAAAACCCTTTCTTTTTCATTCATTGTTAATAACAAGATCAAAATAAAGTCCATATCCAGGTCAGTGTGGAGTTCTACTGCCTCGATTACAACAAAGAGCTTCATGAGCTAACTGGAATATCACCCATTCTTTCACAACCCTTCACTGATCAAACCTAAAAAACATCAACGCATTAACATGCAGCCATGAATAAACCAGAGTGATTAACATGCACTGACAGAGTTCCCAGCGGCGGTGGAGTGGTGACAACCACTCTGTCCTCGGAGCCCGATTGTGACAGAAACTCTCCGGCTGTGCAGCCTGCTCCACTTTCCCTGGAATCCCCCGCTTTGATAAGCACAATGAGCGCCTTAAGTGGACAAATGAACCACATGTTTGACTGATTCTGTTCTCACACCCAGGTACTAACTACTGCTCCACATCTGTAGTTGTTTGCTGCTATTATAAAGCTCCGAATAAAAGCCGACCTTTCATTCCATTACCCAGTTATTCTTTGTCTTTTGAAATATCATGCTGCACATTTTCACCCATAATTACGGTACACAGTGTGCAGTGGATTTTTCCTTTAACTTTAGGGTAAAAAAAAAAAAAAAAAAAAAAACAAGGTCATGTTAATGTGATATGAACAGGAAGTGGCACATATCATTGTGCCCTCTGGTTCTTCAGTAGTGAGCAGTGTGACCTGCTGTCCACGCTGCCACTTCCACTCGTTGGACAACAGGATCTCCATCACTTTATTCAGCGAGGTCAGTTTGAATCGGGGGAGACAGGACATGACTCACTTTTTTTTTTGTTGAGAACAACAAACAGCATTGCGTTTAGGGTTAGTCCATGTATCGGTTTCGGAGCCTCGGTGCGGTTTTGAATATATGTGTAGACGGCGCTCTGTCATGAATCATGTTTACTGCAAAGCAAAAGTGTCCGTCTCCATCAGCGAGTCACGGTGAAGTATCCCAAAGCAGGAGACTGAGCCGTCATGTTGGACACTCTGGACAAGGACATCGGTTTCTAATCCCTCATTAGACCGAGCAAGAGCGGCTCGTTTCTGAAGTATCACTGAAACAAAAGGAAAACACAAAAGAGCTTAAAATATTACACCTATTGCATAAGAAACACATCACAAGGCATTAATCCTTGGAGCTGTCTCTCGCAGGAACAATTTTTTTTTTTTTTTTTTTAGCAGTTGCACAAAGAGAGAAACAATATTTTGACAACTTTGTTCTCGTGAATCGCAGGTGTACCGACATCTGAGCTTTTTAATTACGAGAGTGCTGCCAGTCCGTATGCGGAGGAATCCGGTGAGATCAAAGTGAAACCCAGACCCACCAACACCCTCGTTTCAGATCAGTGAGAGGGTAGAAGCGCTGGAGTCAGCACTCCCTCTCTTTCACCATGGGTTTGAGGGAATGTTTTGGCTCTCTCTAATCTCCAGCTGATTTAAAAATAATTCCGTGGTGAAATATAAGTTTTTCTATAATTAGTATTTCAACTGTGTCTGGCCCTCAACACACGTCACGGGGCGTCAACGTCAGTTGAGGCCAGACGAGGCGGCGTGACCAATAAGCAATAAGCAAAACCAAACGGCCACCAGATTAAAGCTCCGTCGTGGAATACTAATGGTAGACGTAATTAGGGAATTAAAACTCATGACAAGTTGACTGTTGAGCGGAGGGACCGGCTACCGGTGAGTCAGCTCGGCGGTTCGTTAGCGTGACCTCGGCTCGGCAGAATAACGACGAGCCTCGAAAAACAACTCCTGGAAGATTAATTATCAAAACAGCAGAAACACCTAGTGTTTTACACGCGTTAGATACGTCTCCCCTCCGCGGTCCGTCCATCCAATTAATTTACTGTAAGCTGTTGAATCATCTCGGAGGATAGCAATCTGCACACAATACTGCAATAGCAGTGTTTTGTTTGGAAACATAATTGCTCTATAGATAGTTCAGAAGAGAAGAGGATGTAATTGCACCCCGAAGAGCTGCGCTCGCTTGCTGCCGTGCTGCCGTGCTGCTGTGGCCCCTTTGGATGAGGAGATCTGGCACACGTGAGCATATTTCACAGCACGGAGATTACTCCACCCATGGTGCCTCTGCAAGGCCAGCGCTTACCGGAGGTGGGCAGGGGCGAGCCCTTCTCCTCGATACATATCTATCTCAGATCTGTCCTATCAGCACAATCGCAGACAGACAGCAAACGCTGGTGTGTGACAATCACACAGCTGGGGAATGAGAAGTGCTGTGAGGCAAACAAACCCCATGAATGCAGAGAGCGGAGAGGAGCGCTCTACGGACTCACGTCAGACAACATTGATTCAGATGGACGTTTGGTTTTTTTTAGGTCATGTCTAGGGGCTTTTAGATTGCCTGTTATAGACAAATAAGTTTGATTAGCACATGATTTGAGTTACTTCACACTGACAAATGGAAATTATGAGTCCTCTACAGCGTCCAGAGTGATGTTCAGGCTTCTATAAAGCCGGCGTTAGAGGTGTTTACCATAAACTCTAATATTTGGTCAAACATTCAACATTAATTGGAACCCTGCAATGTATTGAACGAAGGTCATTGTGCACAAAACAGAGAACAGGATCACGTTTTGTACTCAACTTAAAGTTGTTACATTTGAAACTGAGAACACACACACACACACACACACACACACACACACACACACACACACACACACACACACACACACACCTACACACACACCATCCCGGGTTTACCACGGCATTAAGCGGCTGTCTTCCTCTTGGGTTCCCTACTGTAATCTACCACAGTAAACTACATGATGAATGACCAGAGCCCAAAGTTATCTTGAATCAACATGAAAACAAACGTCGTCTCCAAAACAACATTGGGAACTTGTACCAAAGCCCATGTCTGCAAATCAGATTACAATAAACTCCAGAGACAGAATTAACACATTTGTATTTGAGGCAGGCAGTCTTCTTT
This sequence comes from Cebidichthys violaceus, assembly GCF_023349555.1. Lineage (NCBI taxonomy): Eukaryota > Metazoa > Chordata > Actinopteri > Perciformes > Stichaeidae > Cebidichthys > Cebidichthys violaceus. The sequence continues at coordinate 14,709,051 of NW_027176318.1, forward strand.
GTTGTCGCAGTGTTTTTTTGTTGTTGCCAGGGAATAAATTTGACACATAGTGTCCTTCTGCTCCAGCTGGCTGGCTGCCTACAGGGCCACTGTGTCTCCTGCGATTAGTCAAAAGTGAGAAACGCAATTAAAATGGCAGGTAGCTGCTTCTTCTCGTTACGACAACTGAACAGAGATGTGCGGTGTCACGGGCTCCTCCGCCGCCGCCGCTGCCTCCGTCTCCTGAGAGGACGAGCGGTACTTCAGGAAGACTTAACTGTGTTTATCCCCCAATCGGGGGATGGGATTTCTATGTTATTTAAGCTGCCAGTCAAGGGAGGACTCGAACCGCGGGAACGACGGGGTTTTCTGGAGTTCACCGGAGGGTCGATGTGGAACAGTTAGGGCCCGTTGAGCCCGGTGCTCACGCACTGTGAGTGATGTCTTCACTCTTCATTTGTACCCACCTCTCAGCCCACTTGACATTTGGAAAGAGCATAAACATCTCATCGTGATCACATCAACGATATTGATTTTCTGTCAACCGTCCAAATGAAATCATAAACGCGTTAAAAGGGTAACCTGGTGTGAGTCCTATTTTAAGCAATAGTTGGACATTTTGGTTAGATAATATCTGTTAAACATGAACCGCCAGCCAGCAGCTGGTTAGCTTAGCTTAGCACCCAACAGTACCTCTAAAGTAACGGTTGCTTGATCCGTACAAAATCAATAATTCGGGGTTTTTAGTGGGGTTGTGCGCTGAACTCTTTCTTGATTCCCAGCTAACTGGCTGCTGGACGTAGTTCCACATTTAACCAACAGATATCGGAGAGTTTATCGAGCAATACCCATCTGCCCCGAAACGTCAAAACTATAGCCCTTTAAATTACACTTAACGGTTTGACTCCTGAAATCATTAAAAGCCGCACAGCACGGACTCATCGCCGTCATCTTGCTGAGCTTGCGCTCCGCGTCACGTTCATTTTGACGAGGTCATCATAACCTCTCGTCAAATTCCTACCGACGAGGTGAGAAGCCCCGCCGTGTTCGTTTGGACCCATCGTCCACGGCGAGCCGAATCGATGTCGGCAGTAAACGATGTTCTGGTTGACAGAGCTGCACTTGGCCGTTTTAATATTTATAAGGAGGCGCGGCTGTCATTTATAAATCGGGAGCGCTATAGTCATCAATTAAATCTCTCAACCTCTCCCCCCACCCACCCCCCAATGTATGCTTTAGGGCCGAGTGCATTAGTGAGAAAAACAACATCCTCGCAGCTTTCTCGCTGCTTTAATCGTTGTTTCTCGCTCACACCCTGCGTCCGCCTCGTGCACACTCCCTCCGCCTCGTGCACACTCCCCCCTCCTCCTCCTCCTCCTGCAGTCATGACGGATGTCCCTGGAGAGCGCTCATTGGACTAATTCGCAGAGTGCTTCCTATACTGGGGAAGCGGTTATGACAGCGGAGATCTTGACCTCCGCATCCTGTGAGCCCCACTGAATGCGCTGCTGTTGAAAAGGCTCGCCAGCAAACAATGTCAAAATACACAAGCGCCCACGCTGCTCCTCCTCATGTGAAACACTACTGTAATGTACATCCTCTCCATACATTCCAGCATTAAATTAATGTTCAATCTTTCATTTAATTTATTAATAACCACCCTAACCTTTTTCCATTCAATACGGCTTTTTGTTTGTTCGTTTGCTCCCAATTCTAACGCACTATTTGTTCTTCTCCTGCAATGACCCAGTTATTCCACGAGGATCAATAGTCCATCTTATCTTTCCTCACCTCAAGTAGCATTTTTAAGCCAGAGCAAAAAAAAAAACATTGGCTGACCGAGGCCTTGTCTTAACTACAATACATTTCCAAGATGCTTTATTTTTTTTAAGAGCAAATGCCAAATATAAAAGCACAGCAATTACTTTGGGGCTCATTGCGTTTAGGAACCTTTCAAAGGGCAGTTAGGTCCTGTAGTCTGAAAGGCTTTCTGACAGTAATTGTAATGTGGAGCAATCAAGAAGTTTCAAACCAAAAACTACAGGCCTCAAAAGACACGCAGAAAACTGAGAATACATGTGGAATATTACGAACAAAAGCATTTACATGCAGCTTAAAGAACGAGAGAAACAAAAGAAGTTTCAAACTGAAGTTTCAAAATTATAATTAATAACTAGTAACGGACTTCAACATATATACCATACCATGAGTGTGGAGGACTAGTCACTGTAGTATGTAGTGTGTTGGTTCTTTGTCTCATTATGAAGAAATTATCTTTTAAAAAGATGTTTTTTGTTGGAATCAATGCGTTTTGGCTTAAAACTGGCTGAGATGTCAAATCGACTTGCCGTGCAGCATCCTGATAAGACTATTTATGGGACACTGTGTCATTAGTGTGCATTAATACAACGCGTGCTGTGCGGACAGCACTGTTTCACTGATGAACTGGCACTAAAGCTAACCGTCTATAGAGGCAGCATATGCCCACATCAGCCAAAGCAGCTGAAACGAGGATGAACACATGCCAGCTGTTTCTGGTCCAGCACCATAATGGATTCCCTTTTTAAAGGAGTGCATTGGGCTGCTGTGATCTCTTTAGTGTTTATCTCATTGCCGCATGAATATGAATCACTTCTTAGTGACCCACCAACCGCCCAATTTAAACTTAAAGACCGCGTCTCTTTGAAAAGGAGCTTATCTGCAACCGATTTGAACTTTGTCCCCGCCTTCTGAATCATCCACCAATCCCCAGCCTGCAGTAGTAAAGACACAGTTCATTTATAGCTGTTCTTCTTTAACTTCGCCTTCCTCTTGTGACTGCGTTTATATCAGTGGAGTCTCCACCCCAGCGTCTCGGTATTGCCATGTGACCCGACTGTAATTTCACTTCTGCATTTAATTAGCATTTCAAACGTATAACAATCCCCTCTGCCAATCCACGTCTCATTAGTGGTCTCCATTGAAAGGGCTCTGAAGTTGCTTCATTAACATAGGTACGTTCCTCGGAGTTCCCATGGTTCTTGTTGTTGCCGCTTCTTTTCTGGCGTTAAACAGAATTAGAATACCGTTAGTTGCCGAATAAAGGTTTGAGAGATGAAATGCTGTGTTTTTATCACTGCGCTTCCCCCAGAGCGACACCGAGTCAGTGTCGCTCTGAGATATCTACGGAACCTTTTGTCTCCTGACGATTCAGAAAGTGCTTATTGTCATATTTAAGTAGAGACATTTCTTTTTTGTCTTCATCAATGTCCAAATTGTCACCACTTCCTCATTAGATGTACGTGTCGAATTGTCATAATTAGGATTATAATAATAGTGAATTCCTCAGTTATGGCCAAAATATGATCGCTTCATCCTCGAGTCCAGGAGTACATGTGTGCCAAATTTGATGAAATCCAGCGCAGGGCTTCCTGGGATATTGTGTTCACAACAATGGGACGGACAGACAGACGAACAACCCCCCCCCCCCCCCCCCAAAAAAAAAAAAAAAGTTGACCTGTGACCTACTGCAGACATGGCAGTACATCAGTACATCAGGAGGGGTAAACACTGGGTTTAGGGAGGACTAAGAGGAGGAGGACAGGGGAAAGAATTTAGCAAAAATGGATAAAAGAGAAGGATTAGAGGAAACATCTGTTTATAGAAAGACACAGATGTCCGAAAAAAGTATCTCTCGTCATCTGCTGATTTAGTAACAGATTACATTGTCAATTTGAGGGCGGACGTTTATGTTGACATATGTGAAATCATAAATATAAAACCCTTTTTGTGGACGTAACATACTTGGTTCGTGGTGAAAACACTGACTGTCCCCCCCTGTGTGGATTCCTAAAGTACAAGCCATGGATCAGCAGCAAATATGTTGATAGTAATTGCCCTCCAGAGTGCTGCTAGAGTCTTTTTTTGTGTGTGTCTGTGTTAAGTCCACTAAAAGTTCGCCTAGATATTAAAGACAATCTATAAAAGCTGTTTCCAAAAATAAGTATTTAAACGACGTGCCTCGGAGACACGGTGAACTGTGCAGCTGTCCTTTCATATTGAAAACGTCAGTTAGTTTTAACAGAAGAGAAGTGTGATAAATTGCTAATGTTCCATTTAAAAGCCTTCCTGCTCCCCATCTTCTTCTTCGAGTGTGAGCAAAGTTCTGACATAAAAGGGATGAGGATTTAAGAAGTTGTGTCCCTGGAGTTCCTCGGCTTCTTCCAGCACTGTCACTCCGGTCCTGGCTGGCTCGCTGCTCTCATACCTAAGCTCATTATCCCAAAGACTTCCACTGAAATGGAATACCACCACTGGACCTCCTCTCCTACAGGCGGATTTACAATTCACTCATCGCATGTTCTCCAGAGGAACCATGCGGGCCGTGCAGGACTCGTAGTGGAGGGCGACTCAATTAAAAGCAGCGCAACTGAACGGTAAGACTGAACGGAGCCCTTGATGTAAGTTGCACCAGCTGATGACGTGAACTTCAGCGTAAAAAGACGGTGAAAGACGGTGGCCGTTCCTCCCATAACTTCATCAATCCCACAAACCAGCCAGAGTGACAGAACCTGAGGCTTTAAAACCCACAACACTGACAACTCCTCGTATAATGAGTGTGTTCAATATATAAAAAAACATTTAGCAGCCAACCCTTATATTATATGCAATACAGTGAAGCTGGGTCGATTGCCAGTTTTGCCGGTCCTGGACCGGTGATTTGTCGTTCTGGCAATATGGAAAAGTTGCCTACATGAGCGATCTGTGCCGACAGCGTGAAGGCGCTAAATCCAACTCGTGTTGCACATTGGTAATAAGCGATATGTCAACATAATTAACACAATACTATGTCTATAAACAGGCTGTTTACTTGTCAGTAGAAGTGAGAGGGACGCAACACGACTTCAGTCCCGGCTCGTTTGGTGCGATACCTACTGGTAACACGTTGGTGTACTGGTCCGGTGTTTGGCTTTTTGATAGCTTAAATTTTTTTTTCCAACCCCCCAATTCTGCAAATAAAGTCTACAATTTGAAAATGTTTGCATTGGCAGGGGAGATGCTAACAGCTGCTGGTAGAAGGTAAAGCAGGGAAATCATGCAGATATGATTTGTTTCTTTAAAAAAAAAACAAAGGGATTATATGTAAAGAACAATGAGGACAAAGCAACACAAATGGAAGCCCCACTTACTGCAATCAGTAGATATGTATTGATCTTCCTGCCCCAGTTGAATTAAAGACAATAAATAATGCATTATTGATTTTGCCTGCACCGCGATTGTACAGCTCAACAGGGGCAAATCAGAGGCACTTTGGTGAAGCATCTTGCCGACGTGAACCCCCCCCCCCCCCCGCCATTTAACCACCACCCCTAACGTCAGCTGAGGTTCAGCTTTAACCAACAATGTATACATTAGCTAAAGCCAATTAAGCGCGATTTGACATTTGCCTTTCCCCGCCGAGAGCGACGAACATACAGCACAACAACACGATTACGCAGATTGACAACCTGTGGTGTCGTGAGTGAATGAGTGATAATCAACACGGCTCTCTGGGTGATGGCCCCTTTTATAATGTCAAGAGCACATTACAACACTTGATGGCAGTAAACCGCCCCTCATTCGGCTGGGGGAAAAAAAAAAAACACATGATGTACATGTTGTTTTTTTTTGCCAAACGGCACACTGAAGTCGTGATCTCCCACATGTCTCGAGACGACGGAGCTGATTCAGTAGTGTCAGTCTTTGTTTGAGCTCGGGTAAGTTGGGTGAGACTCGTGTGTTCGCGTTTAACTGGAGAATATGAATACTTCTGCCTTCCGGGCAAACAAACAGTGTGCCAGGCCTGTTAGCGTTTTGACAGCTGTGGTGTGTGTTAGACCACGTGTTCCTGCCAATGTGCCTCTGTGCTCTGACAGTGGGGCTGCCTTAGATTGAGAGCAAGTCACAAGCCACGACTAACACCCCCGCTCCCTGCCGGCTACTAATACATTACAGTGCAAGCAGCTTTTGGACTGCAGTCAGTGGCGGTTGCAAATGACTAACTCGTACAGCCCGGTACGCGTTCGGATGTGGGTCTGTGTGCTCTGGTGGAACACAAACTGAGGACATAATTGAACAACATGTCAGCAGATGAGAGGATATTAAGCATAAGGAGATCTGCATCTGCATGTTCTTTAGAATGAATATTAACAGCAAAATGCAGTCGTTATTACAGGGAGGAAATAACAGTCAAGAAGAGGATGTCTGTTAATTAAAATGCGTGCTGTGGCATCAAATATACGTGTTAAAATGTAGATTAACACGGTATAGCTGCCGCTTTGTTTCCACGTTAACAGCTTTTAAATCATGTACTGTGTGAATCTCTTGGTCACTGTCCAAACAGCACTCACAATCTACAGTATTGTACCGTTTATTAACATTATTTCCATGTTTATTGTGTGTTTTTACCCGATACACGAGTCCGAGGTTACAAATCTCGCTTGCTTCACTTATTAAACATGCGGCGTTGGATTTGCTTGACATTTGATTGAATCAGTCATGTTATCTACTTAAGCCGAAGCCTTTTACTCTGAAATCAAATACCATGCACTCAAGTGTGAATCTACGAGGTTTACATGTAACACCCTGAGGTGCTGATGTTTTCCACCTTTGCCACGTAATTATTTCTCCCTCTCTTCATACATTGTTTTTTTCATTCAGCTCTCCCAGCACAGGAGGGGGTATCATAATTGGATGCACAATAAAGAAAAGAAAAAGAAAAAAGCCCACGTAGGCCTATAAATGAATACTCGATAGCTTTTGGGGGTATCGGTACTTTGAGCATTCACTCATTAACAGACTGCTGTGTAATTAGATACAATCATGCATTTTAACGCCGCGTCTGACATGCTGTGATCCGCTTTCATTCGGTTCAGGTTTTGGTTCTGGCTTATGTGCTTGATTGTCAGAACAAGTGGAGCCTTGCAGAGCTGGGAATGACATCATTATGTGTTCTGTGTGTAGTAGTTTAAAAACCTACGGTGGAATATGGAACCACGATCAAAGATCACCGGCTCACGGCAAATCTATTCCAGGATCAGAGCGCTTGGTTCCGGTCTCGGAATGAATCGCCGCATGACTTCTGAGACGTGTCCACTGCCTTGACTTATTCAGTGACAACATGTCATTTAACACGATTGCCAAAAGCTCAATTTTGGTTCCTGCTTTTTTGGTAAACACCATATTTTTAAATGTCAGATGAGGGTTTTGTCCAAAAGCCCAAATCACTTCCACACCTTAAATCACACGATGATCTCCTGTCAACAGACGGAGGCGCTGTGGCTGAAGGATTTGACACGAGTATTCCTAAGTGTCCAAATCTAACGCTAAGCGTCTGCATAAGCTGCTGATATCTTCAATATGGGTATAGATTATATACTTGCACCGCACATTATTGTGTCTTGCTGTCGTTGTACGTTTGACAAAGCTCATTTATTGCACTTTAACGCGACAGTACGCCTCCAGTTGAGTGATCAGAGGCCTGATATTCAGAAGAAGAATATGGAAATACTTTCCATGTCTTTGAATACAAACCACAAACTGGAGGATATATCCATCCACCCATCCTGCAGCCTTTTTCTGAACCAGCTAGTTAGTTGGTTGGTTAGTTGGTTAGATGTCTTCTAATGATTCATCTCTGACTAGGGATACAGCGATCCAACTTGTTCAGTCCAGATACCGGTACCTGGGCTTTGGGTTTCAGCCAGTCTGATATCCTCTACTGGCATATATGAAGATGAAAATATATGATCATTTTTAGAAACTTAAATTATTGTATGAGTGAAAAAAAAATGTCATAAACTGCAACAATTTGGGACAATAACTGAATCATTTTCAATAAGGATTTATTTTCTTTGATTCATGTGACAGTACTGTAAATCAAAAGTGACGAGAAAATGAATATTTTATAATATTTTATAAACCAAGCGGTTTACAGGGAAACATTCTGCAGATGAATGGATACTGAGATCCAGCTGCAGCTCTGATGACATCACTGAGACTCGGTAGAAGACCGGTCTACTACAGCGCCGCTGGGTTTAATCCCTCGTTGTGTGCCTCTCTGGCTTGGCCCGGCGCCGCATCAAACACAGCTGGACCCGATACAGGGAAGTATCAGCCGTGGACCAGGTTCTTTGTCGCTGCACTCCTATTGGTCAGATCTGTGGGGACGGCCGGTGATGGTCTTCACTGACGGGTGAGGACGAGCAGCCGACCCGATACGTATGGTAACAGAGGGCAGTGTGTGCCCTCCAGAGGTCAACAGAGGGCGTCAGTCTCGACAAGGAGTGCAGCACAAGGGGAGACTTTTCATGGATTCTGACAAAGCGAACTCCTTAAACACACATTAACATTATTACGTGTAAAAATACAAATAGGAATAATACAGGAGCCTTACTGACAAATGTCAAGTGGTGCCACGCTCCTTCTCCGGGTGACATGTCAGTGAATGATGTGGTCCACTCCCCTTAAATATCGCCGGGCACTTCATATTTAAAAGGCCCCTCTCAACAAATCATTCAGTGACAGCTTGAGTGTGTGTGTGTGTGTGTGTGTGTGTGTGTGTGTGTGTGTGTGTGTGTGCGCGCGCCCCGGAGAGAGCAGCGTCTGAAAAGCATGCCATGTCTACGCCAATGTCTTGAGTGACGGAATAATTCTCCTTTAACGGAGCGGGTCACTCAGAGATCTCTGTTGTTGTTGTTGTGTTCTCCTCCAGACTTCACATTTAGATTGCACATGTGAGACAGCAGCAGCTTACAGTGGAAGGATAATAGACGTTTTTGTATCACGTGTGGTCCAATAGTGTAGGTTATTTATTCAGGGGCTATTTCACAACCTCTGAAGCAGGCAAGGGTGACGACTAGGCTCACCCAAACCTTCTAAAGGAATCCATCAGTTTACCAAATCATTGTATTTACAACGTACAGGAATCTGCTAAGATCCACAGGTCAACCATGTTGAGTGCAGGCCAACATTTAATATGCATTATACAATATTTTAACATAAAATTATGTTCAGTTTTACATTCAAAATCAACAAGACTTAACTATCAATTGTGTGTTGCATTCATACAATGCATGCTTTAGCATTGATAGAACATCCAACACACCAAAATCATACAAACGTGTCACAAGTTGTTTGTTTCTCCTCCTTTATTTACTAAGTTGTCGTTTCATCAAGTCAGTTTCGTCGACGAAATAAATGCTATTTCTGAGGTTCTTACTTCGTGTGGTGTTGTGTTTCATGGGGAAGGAAGCCAAAGCTAACATGTCCAGGTCATAATGTGGAGCTCTGCATCAGCTCCACCTTGTTCACCGTGAGGTCTGCCGGTGGACTTCGTGCCTCGCGAAAAAGTGTGTCAAACCTCGAAAAAAAAAGAAAAACAAGGCAGAGAAGCACTTTTTAGGAGGCGGGCAGATATGGAAATGGTAAGGCTGCTTAGCTGTCAACCGCTATATTGTAAGCAGACTGTTGCTCAGAAAAGGTAAACAAAGAGGAGAATTACACGGGACTCTGAATTCTAATTGAGCGAGATTTTTCTTTTGATGTAACTTGGGAGATCTGAGAAGTGTTTTTTTTTTTTTTTTTTTTTGAGCTAATTACAGAGTCATGGCAGAGATCTAATTAGAGTGATGCTAATGAGCGTTGTTTTTCCTTATCTGATGTCAGACAGAAAGTGGTTGAAATCCAAATAAAGGTGCCGGCATTAGCATATCGCAGAGTGGGAGGAGAAGTGACAACAATTTCATTGTTTTTAAAGTGATGGAATGGTGCATTTATTGTGTTTCACTCTGTACAATGAGAACGGAAGTGTGTGTGTGTGTGTGTGTGTGTGTGTGTGTGTGTGTGTGTGTTCCCTGCTCCAGCCCCAGTCAATTCAACTCCACTTCAAAAGAAAAATTTATATTCCTAAGGACCTTGAGCAAATGTGTGCCCACACCCTGTATAATGAACATACAGTATATGTATATATATACAATATATATATATATATATATATATATATAGACACATCATATACTGTAATTAACTTGGTCAAGGTGTTGCAGCATATAAAAGGTTTACAATTAAATTGTAATTTGAGGAGTTGCTGGTGTACAATTCTTTATTTTAATGATAAATAGCAATTCAGTAAATGTGTGTATAAATGTATTTATTGGTTACATTTAGTTTAAAATAGTTTGGTAAGCAATATTACGTTAACACTTAATGTTGTCTTTAATAGGAGTGAATTATCCCAGCTGCTTCCACACAGTGACGTATCGATTCTCCGGTATCGGATCGGTACTCTGTATCAGTTGACGCTCAAAGCCCGGGTATCGGGACTAAAAGAGTCGGATTTTAATTAATCAAAAATGATGCTAAGCAACTTGTCTTCCATTGAACCGTTCAACCGTCACCACACACAAAGAAATGTGTTTTCAAAGTCAAATTCAAAGCCATTGATTCGTCCCAGGTGAATCAATGCACCAGCCTTGAAAAATACTGACACAACACACACACACACACACACACACACACACACAAACACACCGCACACAAAGAGGCGAAGAGGAGGAGCGGGTCTCCAACACACCATCACCATAACGACCACATTAGTGAACTAACACCTGCCTCTTAGACGCAGTAAAGAGTGGAAGCTGGGAACGTCCCAGAGCTGATAGTGACTGCAGTACTAACGCTCAGAAACAGCCTAATAATAAGCAGAACACGGAGACACCTACGCCACTGAACATTCGACATGTTCCGTGACATCCTCACTGTCCAACATGTCCAACATGTCCTTGACCGATTGAACACCTGCTCAGGTCAAAATGGTAAACGCCACTTACGATGGCGTCCAGGCGGTCTGAGCTCGAGCAGAGGACTTTCTTTATTGTGCTCCTTGAATCAGCTTCAATGTAATCAGATGACGCACGTCTCCAGATGTGTTTAAGAACATGTTGCATACATGAAAATAAAAGGCCGCATTAGCGGTGTTCTGTATAAGAGGCAATGAGCTCCTTTTTGTAAACCTGATGAATATATCAATGAATGTACCTGGTTAGATGGAAGATTAACGCCACGCTTTATAAGAGCGGATCGGCTCATCGGCCGGTCCTCATCGACCCGCTCACCAGAGGATGTTATTCCTAAAGAAGTCCAATGCGCTGCAGTCGTTCAGGGTGTGACAGTGAGTCCATTGTGTACTCATCCAAGAGAAAATTGATTTAGGCACCGCCTCCTCAGGACAAATACTGACTGCATCATGAAAAAAAAAAAAAGTTTCTTTTTTTTTTAGCCAAACGACACGTGAACAAAAAATAAAACTTTAATACAAAAGCTGCTCTCCATCTTGGACAAACTAAATTCCAAAACCGAATTAATAAGCTGCTGTTAATATCTCACGTAGTTATCTTAAAAGGCACCATCTCTCTCGGGCGGAGATAACCTCACAACCCCCCGGCTGGCGAAGAGAAGCGGAGTGAGTTATGGTTTGCGTCGAGCCGAGGAGTTGAAAGGCCTTCTATACGTTGGAGTGAGACGTGAAAACTCGCGGTGATTTATACAACGCTTCCTCGTGGGCCTCGATAAATCACCGACATCTAATTTGTACAGGAGTGAAATAGGTACAGTACACTCAGCCGTTTCCTGTAACGGAGCCATGCGGCCACTGCGGCTATAAAGAGATCGCAATGACATCCTTTACACTTTGGCGACAGCTAACCCGGACTTAGCCTTGATGCTCTTCTAAGAGGCTGTCACTGTCGACATGACGGACGCTTTACGGAGGTGAAAACATTATTTGACGCCTATTGAGAAAAAGAAAAAAGAAAAAAAAGATTTCATTTCAAAGCGTATTCGCAACCAGCGTGCCGGATGGCGGGGGTCTGCATACAACGGCAGCACTCATGCATTACAGTCAAGAGATTACTGGCAATGAACATCCCTCTTCTTCCCCCGTTAGAGCGATATTCTAAAGTCAATGGATTAGGGCAGAGCACGCTTGTAATCACTGGTAGGAGATAAAAAGAGTCCCATCTTCAAATGAGTCCAATTAGAGGAGATATACTACCTGTCAGGCATTTAGTGGAGCTTATCATATCATTCACATGTACAGGAATCCAAATTATGGGGTCATTTTATTAAATGATGTGGTGCAACTTGGATGAACGCTGTCCCCATCGGTGGAGGGTTCTTTTTAAATGGCCGCCATGTGATGTAAGGAGTTAAAAAGAGAATCCTTTAGTGATCTGTACGTGTCTAAATGCAGTCTGACCTCGTTGATTGTGACACAGAGTGAGCCTGTGGAGCACGATTTGTTAAAAAAGTCCCGCTTCATATTTATTAATATGTAGTCTGTGACTTACTGTGAAAAGTGTACGGAAACAATGAAGCATCAAATCATTATGCATAATCTGATGGATGTCAACAGCATGACAGTTGTGACATTTAGACGTCAGTGTAACGTTTTATTTAGCCGGGGTGGTGAATTATTATCAGGTCAAGTTGTGTTTAAGATTCTTTTTTTAAATTTGCGGGAGAGACAGTTTATGTATCACGTTTCTTTATATTAATTATAATAATCCTACTGTATAGCGGCATTTCACAAACAGGCCTCATCACAACTTTGTTTCATACATGTGTTATTATAAACATATACGTGTTAAATACTGGCGACCATAATAAAAAGACCTGCGACCCACCCTGAGGATCCAGACCCGGTCTGTGGGGATGACTGCTGTGTAGCTCGCTGGGGAAGACTCAAAGCATTTCCACTTTGGATCTGTGCGGCACGAATCAAACTCTTCTGCATCGATTGATCTGATGAGAGAAACTTCCAAACAAATCTTTGAGCAGGTGGAATAGCAGTCCTGCAATAATCCTGCAGCTGGCATCTGTATGTTAAGCAAACTACCAGAGATGTGTGCAGATGGAGGCAATGAGGTGTGAGAAGTGTTTTCTGCTGACAGCACAATTCTTTTCTGTCATGAGGGCAGCACTGCTAAATTGTTGTTTACTATATATATATATATATATATATATATATATATATATATATATATATATATATATATATATATATATATATATATATATATATATATATATATATATATATATAACTATTGTTTTTATACATTTTCTAAACATGGTTGTATTTTTGTAACCATGTAATTATGGTAGAATTGTGTATATCATAGGGATGAATAGTGAATTGTATTATGATCAGAATTTACCTCATTGACAATGAACGGATGATTCAATAGAACAACAAGGCATTTTCTTCAGTTTGGGGCTTTAAGTGTAGTGAAACATCTATAACTATAATCCATGATTTATGAAGACCTTCTGATGTGATCAACCCCCCACACCATTTGACTTTTGTATTATGGTATGTTACAGGCTCAGCCCTGGAGCAGCACGTTAACTTTTTAATTCTTTTTTTTTTTTTTTTTTTAATCTTTCAGTGTGTGTTTTGCACTCACGCAATAAAAACCTAATAAGAGCGGAAAATCACCAGTAATGTAGATGAAATGACCGAACAGGCGGATAAATCCATCACGGGCAAATTCTTTTTTTTAACCACGCATAATGCAACACATCTTTTAAGAGCAGACTGTTGATACCGATTCAAAAATACCACAGTAAATATTTTTGATTGAACATATATGCACAGACATTCACGGTGTACCCAGGCAAACATTATACATTAGTCCTGCAGAGACTCTGTGTGGACATGAAGAACACATTATTATTATTATTATTATTATTATTATTATTATTATTATGTGCTAACATGTCGTTACTGTTCTATTGAGCCCGTTTTGACCCCATAGTTCAAATGACAAATAGCCCCCATTGGTTACACCAGCCTGTGTACGTTAATGCAGTTAGATGCATTGATTGTTTTCACCAGCGTTTAGAGTGGTGCATTCAAGTTCTGACAGGAAGGTCTTCAATCAGACGCGATGCAAGAGTCAGCCATATATATATATATATATATATATATATATATATATATATATATATATAAATACATTTAAAATGATAACCATGGCCAATAAGCTGCGAGTCACATTGTTATGGGAAATATATGATGTCATAGGAACAAAGGAATACTTAAAGCTGAACAGAATCAGAGCTGAATGGGATGGCATCAGAGCAGTGCATTATATAACTGGATCTAATCGTTACATGGTTGACTGCATTGTTTTTGCATTATACATCGCAGACCGCGTATGGAGATGCATAGTGAGTCGCCTGGAGAGGGAGCGATGCACACCCCGAGTATTCAAAAACAATGTATGAACTCGCGCAGAAAACACTTCAAATCACATTCATGAGACCATTTGTCTGTTTTCAGATTTGATTTTAGAGCAAATGGTGCATAGTTACAAAATCATTTCACTTCAGGTTGATAGCAGACCACCTCAAGGTGTCACTCAGAGAGAACCAGGACATGCTGATGTAGCGTTTCAAAATAAAAGCCCTTCAAAATCTCACTCACGAGCCAAAAACAATGTATGAAACCGCCCCTCTCACTCCTCACGTCTGACCCACTAGAAGTGCTGAGGTGTGGATTCTCTCTTTTCTTTTGGTTTTGCCGTGTCCCAAACGTTTCTGGACATTGGCAAAGAGTTGTGGGGGTGTGACCCCCGGCCAGCAGCCCGTTGAGGTCGTCAACCACCGATGCTCTGTCAGGCGTCTGATACCGAGCCCCCCCCCCCCATAGCTCTATCAGACACAACGCATCTGTATGTGACGGATGAGGACGGGTTGTTACGTGGCTGTGTTTCACCCTGCTCTCTCTCTCTCTCTCTCTCTCTCTCTCTCTCTCTCTCTCTCTCTCTCTCTCTCTCTCTCTCTCTCTCTGCTGTGTGCAGAAACAGAGTGGCTGTCTGTTTAGAGAGGCACACACACACACACACACACACACACACACACACACACACACACACACACACACACACACACACACACACACACACACACACACACACACACAGCAGCAGAGCTGTCATGAGGTGTGCCCTTCGGCTGCATCCATTAAAAAGCCAGCAAAGCGGCGTCTTCCCGCAGGGTCGTGCGGAGGGAGGTGTGGCTGTGTTTATTTGAGCATTGGAACGCAACAACTGTGACGCAGAAAACAAATTCATAGATATACATTCACCAGAGTTGTCATTTGGTGTAACGATAATAAATGGTACACCAGCGACTTGGTGGGAAATCTTCAAAATGAACAGGGATTCCATGTCGAGTGTCAACCTTTTTTAATTGCAGCAACGCGTTGGTCCAAACTCAAAGTGGAATTAAAACTCCTGTACGTAATGTGTCAGCGGTATTTGAGCACCGGCCCGATATATCCGTACCGGTGCAAACCCGATAAATGCACCGACCCAGACTGAATGCATTACTAAGCAGCAATAATGCACCTTTGACTGAGAAGAGTTGGTCCATTGTGATGATAAAGTACGCACACACACACACACATTAGTCTAAAAAAAAAAAAAAACACATTTGTTTTAAAGTGTAGAGTTCTTAAACATAAGTTAAGATTGATAGAGACCAAATAGCAACAACACGGCATGGTAAACTCTTCAAAAGTCCAATCATTACTCACTGGAAGAGAACACAGATCCCGAGGCGGTTCACAGCGTCCCGGTCTTAATGTGCTCACTTATGGACAAACACATTAGTGGACCAGTAGACGGGCCATTCATATTTGATGCGCTGTCGCTGGCTCTTTTTTTTTTTCTTTTTGTGAATATTTACTCTCTCTCTCTTATTACTGTGGCCGCTTTTTTTTCACCCCCCTCTCTCTCTCCCCCCCCCCCCCCCGGGAGAATGTTCCACGGGGGCCGTGACAGCAAGGCGGCCCACGGGGCCATTAGAGGAGCGGCGAGGGGTCTGGAGGTCGCCCGCCAGCTGCCGTGCGCCCACACACTCTCAGCTGTTTCCTGCAGGCCCTTCCACAGCAGGGGCTCTCAAGTGTTCCTAATACAATTCAGGCAAACCTTTAAAAGGCTAATGGACTCCAGATACCATTGCAAATGTTCACGGATCTCTGTAAAAGGTAAACACTTTAGAGGTTGGATCAGAAATTTCCTGGCAAACAACTACTACCACCCAGCTAAGTATTGCCTCTGCACAATGCTGCTTAGATGGAGAGAGCAGCGACGTGGGTGTATGTAGGTCAAAGCAGGGATCCTGTGAGTGAACTTCAAAGAAGCAATAAACTGAAATTGTCTAAAACCCCGATATGAAATTGTTACAATTTAGAGCACATGTTGATGAGTCTATGAAAGTGCTGCTTTGAGACAACAGAGTTAAAGTAGAGTCCGTTCTACTTTACATACATGATCTACGGTTTGAGATGATTAGATGATCCTAAAGTACATTACAATTCAAATTACGACGGCATGCGTTATTAAATCCATGCGTTATTGCTGCATGCTAACTCAATCTGACGGCGTGAAATGGCAGCCTTCATACAGTTTACATACTTCAAATCCAATTTAACAGATATGCGTTAATCTCATCCCAAAATCTATAAGGTGTACCTCCTGACAGGATATTACATTTTGCGTTAAACAATTTTTTTTTTTCCTCCCGGACATGAGCTTTTGGGACTTTTGACACCCAGAGGGAAGGTTTATTTAGATCCAGGTTATAGTTTGACCAAAAAAAAAAAAAAAAGGCAATACACAAGGAGGTCTATACTCATTCATCACCGGAATGTCCTTCGGCACTTTCCTATTAGAACCTGTCAGGTGGGCTAGGCTCATTATTACATCACCATAATGGTGTCATCCTTGAACTTCATCAAAGTAATTGCTGCAATTTGTCACATTGAGAGAGATGTGCCTCCGGACACAGGTCTGCATGCATACAAGTCTCAAAAAGTAAGACAACGCAATCTGAACTAAAGAAAACCGCCAAAAAGACACTTTCAGATTGGGTTGGGTGATACGACTCTGGATTCTAACTGGTTCTAGGGTTCTAGCGTTCTAAAGTACACACAGAACCACGCTAGTGTTCACTAGAGTGTATTTCTGGTCACCTGATGACTGTAAATCTAACATTGACTCCTCTTCTTGCTCCGTTTCGGTCTCCATCCCCTGAGAACAAAATGCTGCCCGTCTTTAGCCGCTAAATGCTCCCGCCATGTGCTAGTTAGCTAGTTGCTAACCGTGTAGCATAGTGCAGCTTCAGAGAGCCCCTTTTCACTACAAACAGCTGCCAGCTGATGGGCAATATTCTCTGTGGGTTTGTCACTACGTGCAACACCTTTCACATTTGATCTACTGTTAAGAAAAAGCAGTGATAGCTCGGCTCGTACGTCCCTGGTGTGCAGTAAACACGCTTTATTGTGTGTTTTGCGGGAGGACTATAACATACGGAACGGGATATAAATGCATTGTATAACAAATGAGTTGGTGAGGTTGGACTGCCACTACGGTCAGTGATCCTCACAGACTAACAAAGAGTAAATGGAGGAAGCATTTACTGCCACAAAGGGACCGATGTGCCTCTTTAAACAAATCTGCAGTGACAGGACGCCCTGAGGTGTGCGGAGGGAGAACTGGCGTTAGACGCACTTAAAGAACCCATTCTGATATTGCCCCCCGACACCAAGAACACTGTTGTGCTCTCAAAGAAGACTAAATAATAAATGCTGTTTGACATAGACAGATGCCCACCCCCCCTCCCCCCCTCCTCCTCCCCCCCTCCCCCCCTCCTCCCCCCTTTCAAAGGCGGTTAAGAATTAAATGCACACACCTAATAGAGTTAATGCACCCTCTCACTCCAAAAAACATGCCAGGACCACGATGTCTTCCAAAAAGAATGTGAAGTAGAGGGTGAAACTGATGCACTGAACCGAGCACAGCAGCAAGTGTACCAAACACTATGAAAATACTACCGTGTTAGTAGTTTTTGCATTGTTTTTGTTGTCTGTTTAATCTGAGTAGTTTAATTCTTTCATATGCTATCGGTGAATATTTCCTTTTTAGAATAATAATTACAATTTTGAAATACTTTTGTTTTAAAATGTGTTTGTCAACCTTAATCTGATTTATGAATATTCCTCAAAAACAGAATAAAAGCATCTCACACCGATTTTGCTTTCAGAAAAATGACCACAAGCTGTTCTGTTAAGATGCTTATTTTCTGACATCTGATTTGCAGATACTTCACATTTTTTTTTGTTATCCCTGAAAAAAAAAAAAAAAAAAAAAGATGAAATCCAGTCCGCGGGACAATAGCACAAACATTTTCCAGACCGGCAAGTTTCCCCCCCCACGCTCGGACAGGTTGATGTAAACCAATGTGACAGCAGGGACGAGCCAAACTGGAGGCGTGTGTTCGGAGTTGTCATTGTGCCATTGAGAGGAGCATTTGAAGGGTGTCCAGTGGTCCGTCGTGTGTGTCGCCCATTGCCCAAAAGCCCGAACCGCTTGGGCTCAGTTCAAGCAGAGCGGCCAGACGTCCGCGATGTCGTATTTAGTTCTTCAGCTCAGTTAATGCTTGTGAAGTGAAGCGATATGAAGCTAAAATGGTTTTTGGATGTTAAAGAGTTCACACAGTATATTATGTCACGCTTCAGTCTTTTTTTTTTTTTTTTTTTTTTGTCCTCTTCAACACTCCAAAAAGGCAAACAGCTTGTACTCATAGCACGGCATCATACTATTTCTATCAGCCCTAAGTGAAGCTGAAGAACCAAGTGAGACAAAAGTTTAAATTGCTTCTCTCGATACTTGGATATTGTGTAGGAGAGGAGACTCGGCTCACTCAAGCGGCCCGTATTGTAAGCACGCCAGCACATTTACCGCATTAGTCACATCGCTGCTCGTGTGTCTGCGAGAGAAGAATGCCACCGACCCACTTCTCCGTCTCTCTCACCCCTCCGCCTCCCTGACTCGCTATGGCTCTCCCCCCTTTATAATAAGGTCAGCGGGGATGCAATCATACCAACATCCATTCAGCACTCAAAAGTAAGTAGATGTTTGAGATCCAGGTAAATGAAAATTCCCCCCAGATCCCTCAAGTCGCATGTATTGCGGAGTTGAACGGGGAGAGGAGAGGTCGATAATGAGGAGGATCCAGGGAGTCTGTGGGCGGTGGATGGGGTGGGGGGGGGGGGTTTAAAGGTGGGAGGATTTTGATGGCTGTGTGTTTTGAGTGCAGTCGTAAAAACCTGTTGTTTACTTCGGTAAGTGTGAGAGTCGCCGTCCTACATGATAAAAACCTCAATTTAAAAAGACGATTCATGAGAATTTCTTTTGTTTCGTTTCATTCTTGGCTCAGCGTGTCGGCGTTTCATAGCAGACTGCAGGCCCCCCTGCGGTATTCCACGCTGCCTTTATCTTTCTTACTGATGGACCAATCTCCATTGTGTGGGGAGTTATACACTGTCAGATCCTCTTTGTTTAAAAAGGAAAATGGTATTCTTAATAATTGATGCTTCTTCAGGGTTTCCACTCTTTTTTAGACGTCATGTTCCAGGACTTTATCCAGAACTTTGTAAGTGATGATCTAGCTGGTAGGGCAGACAATGATCCCACTGTGTGCTTAATAATTATTGTTTTTATAAATTATATTAATCATCGCTGCCTGAACATCAATTACTGAATAAACACCAATAACACATGGTGTTAAAATGTTGCCAAATGACAAATCTAGACTGAACTTAACAAAGCTAGATGTGTTCAAAAGAGGCTAATCACCCACTGTGAGCTACCGCTACAATGCTAGCAGAGTAAATAAGCGTTGTTAGCTAGTATTTAGCGGGTGTTTTGGGCTTCCATTCATTGTTGTGACCCAGGCTTCCCATTCATTATCATCCAACAACACACATTTGAAGCCACTGCTTCCAGCCGAGTCACAAACCTTCAACCTTTGCAGGCGAAACAAGCTCGCTAACGCGTCGACTTTAGCAACTGAATGCTAACCGATGTAACGACATTCAAACGTTTAAAACAAGTTGGGGAAGAAAGCAACGTCGCGTCAAGTCATCAAACCTGGATGTGCAACCGCGTGATGTGACTTCGGGGTGTGTTCACCACATAACCGAGAGCAGCCTGTTCATAATACTCCATGAACTACCATTGGAACATTAGCATGATCCTGAACATTGCTCTTTCTAATGGCACTAATATCAGTTTTAGTGAGCTCATTCCCAGCCAAAGGAAAATGGGAGATTGCTGTAATACGTTATCAGGACAACACACTGTGTTCCAGGACTTTTTCTCTCATTTCCCATGTGTTTTAAATGACTGGGAACTCCACTGTTTTCCAGTTGTTTTCTAGGATGCGTACGGGAACCCTGCATTTGCATCACAGTCTGACTGCTGTTGGAAGACGCTGGAAGCTGTGTTTGTGCATAAATGGAAGTCATGTTTGCCCTCTAGGTGTTCAAAGCTGAATATCCATAATAGTATAGCAAGTGTTACTCCAAATAATAGGGGTGGAAAAACTGCACGCGTAGGTACAAACTGTGATGGAACAGTGCATGAAGAACGTCCTCAAAGAAAGGGTCACTTCCATACAGCGTACCTTTGGCTTTGCTGTTCCAGACGCTCAATGTTAGGCCTATTTCTAACGGGAGAATTAACACGAGCGGCTCGCTCAGCAAGTTTACCCGCGTCATGTACAAAAGTCAAACGCGTGCGTTTCTCGTGGAATAAAGCTCTCATTAAACACTTGTGACAACCAGAGAGGCAGAGCAACAAACACTGGAGAGACAACGCCTGTTGATGTTGATTGTAGTGAGCGGTTGAAACAGCGGTTTGGTTCTCTGATTGTACTTCGCCGATGAACAGAAGATCCAGAAAAACAAATCAAGCACACTTAATTAAGTCTTTCGCTCTGTGGGAATTATCTCATGAAAACAGTTGCCTTGACGCGTTTGGACTTTCAACAGTCGAAACACTGGCAGAGGCAAACGCTGCTTGTTCAGCAAAAAGGCGTCTGGCAGAAGAACAGAACGCGGCGAACAATAGACGAAGGAAAGGAGACCAAACGGCAAAAGTAGGCATACGATTTACAGTTTGTCACTAGCTACAGCCGCACCAAAAACAATTCAGAAAGTGGGGAAAAGCATTGTATGATTTGGACATACGAATAGGAATATTAAAGTATAATCCAAATTTCTCCCAAACAGAGATGTCGTCGCTGCGGTGTGTAGCGCCCACCCTCCGGTTTGTAAGCGCCGAGCCGCTGACTCAGCCGTCCTCATGTTGAGAGCCGTGTGGAGGCAATAGATATGCTCTGAATTTGGAATTACACTACCCCAAAATGATCATGTGCTTTTAAAGATTTAGTGGCATCTAGTGGTGTGTTAAAAAAGTGACCCCTCTGAAGAACTACGGTGGCCTTCAGGTGGGGGGGGGGAGCTGTCTTTGGCATTTTAGCACAGCTAGAAGCTGTTGTTATCGATACTGGACTTTCGGTATTTTAACCGTACCCATGCACATGAAAGAACATTTGTAGAAGAACTCAATCACACAGCGGAAGTGAAACAGCTGGACAGATACCGACAGCCACTTCAAATCGGCGGACAACAAATACAAGAAATCAAACAAAACAGACACATGAGCGCTGATATTAGCGAGACACTAAGGACTGCTGCATGAACAAAAAAAAAAAAAAGCCACTTAGGGATGAATAGAGAAACACCTCCTTTGACCGTCTGTCTTCAGTTCCCATAGTGACGTGCAGGAGCACTTAACCTGCCGGCAGGGTGCTCGGCGGGGTTTCCACCTGAACACCGTGGGCTGTCACGAGAGGGAGGTCCGAAGGGACTCAAAACAAAAGGCCATGCGCACGCAAGGCCGGGCACAATCTGTCCACGTCTGCACTTACACAAGACGACAACCGCGACGGCCAAAGGAGGGCTTCTGTTCCTTGAGAGTGCCGACGCTACGAGAGAGGCGAGCCGGCGGCACATGCCAACGTCCGGCCGCGGCGCTGGCCGCTGTGCTGCGTTTTATGGATGTCTCACTGCACACAAACACAGTCATATTATGGAGGAGGAGTTGAGCGATGAAAGAAAGAACAAAAAAAAAAAAGGGTAGCAGTCAGTGCCTCTGGAGGTAGATATAAGACGTATTCTTTTGTCCTTTGTTATATGCTGGAGGAATATTCGGTGAGGAAATCAGAGCCTGAGACAAAATGTTGAAACTCCTTTTTTTCCAGATAAAACCACAGAGGCAGAGCATGCATGCCTGAGGTGATGATACTCACAGTGAGACTGTCCTAGAAAGACTTTAATCTCAATATGAATAACTCATTCCATGGAAAGCAGATAATTGTCCTTTTTTTTTTTTTTACATCTCAGCTTTGCTGTAGATTTAGGTTTGGTTTAGTTTTAGTTGAGGTTTAGTGTATTTCCACATGGATTTGGATACAAAACACATACAGTAGGTTTCAAATCTGTTTTCAAAGCAGAGAATAAGGAAGCCTGAATGTCTTATATTACACATTAGACAGTAATAACTCTGAACTGAACTGACGTTTATTTCCAGTATAAAAACTATGATGTTTAGCTTCAGTGGCAATCAGCAGAAAAAACAATGCAAAGACTTTCTCCAAATCATATCCAATTATGTGGGAATACCTGATCAGCTGAGGTGAAATAACCGTGTCAAGGGCTCCGGCAAATAAAACCATCTATTAGGAAATCAATCATAGCAGCAACAAAAGACTAAAGTGCCAGTATTTCTGAGAGAAGGGCAGAGATAGGCAAGTCAAATGCCCCCCCCCCCACCTGCCAAGGCTGCTGGAGCAGGAGACTCTGGGGAGGCTTGACGAGGCTATTCAATCGCTGAGGCCGACAACTGACAATGAGGATCATGTCCAGACGATGGAAATAGAAATTAGAACAAAGCAGAGGAAGGCAGAGGAAGGCAGAGGAAGGCAGAGCGCAGCAGGCGGTCTGTGATTCGCCATAAACTGGGGCTGTTATGAAGACATGCTGCCTCTGGAATTATAGCATCCGTGTGATTCACTGTACAGTGAAGGTTATTGATACAGCTCCTTCTAGGTGGAACTGCATCAATAACAACCCACCCACCCACCTACCCACCCACCTATCCATCTATCTATCCATCTATCTATCCATCTATCCATCCATCTATCCATCTATCTATCCATCTATCCATCTATCTAACCATCTATCTATTGAAAATAGGTGCCTGTTGTAGCCGCCATAGAGCCTCATGCAATATATGAGGACTCATATTCACACGTGTATATTGCAACAATCCACATGTCAGCATTTGTGAAATAATTAGCTGCTTCTGTGCTGAAGGGTACCAAATAGGCCAGGGAAATGTCACAGATGATTCCGCATGATGACGAATACATTCGCATTATTTTGGTTTTATTACAGAGCGTAGCGTTAAGGACCATTATATTATATATATATATATATATATATATATATATATATATATATATATATTGTCCAACACATACAGTATCTCTGGTACAGTCCCCTGCCTCCATGTCTCCTTGAGCTACGACAGCTATGACAAGCCTGCATTTCTTTTTTTTTCCTCCCACAAAAGGGTTGAGTAAGATAGCTAATTAGAGACAAGATCTGACAAAATCTCAAATGATGAAGTATCGTGTCATGACGCAAAGTGCTGTAATATTGAACCTGATTTGTGAAGTGGTTTCCTTGGGCTTTAAAATCGTTGCTGAATCAGCCTTTTTTTTTTTCCCCGACACCTGTCGCTCGTCGTCGTGCTGCTGCTGCTGCTCTCTTTCACAAATGAAGAGCCTGTAAGACGAGAAGTGGGGTCAGCGCGTCACGGGTACGGTTGCCCACTAACATCTTCACTACGAGTACGACCGACGCTGGCAGGACAACACACTGGAGACATGCTGAGCTCATGCACTGGAGGCCTCACTGCTACAACAGAGGCAAGAGCTCGGCATTCATTCCACTAAATATTCATATTGTATCTTAAAGCCAACTCGAACAATTCTAAAAATGTCTTTGAGCAAATCTATAACCATTTATGTTTTCCCTATCGCTCAAAGATTCTCAAAGCTTAATATTTGAAGTGTTGGTTATATTTTTTATAAGGTCAATTAAAAACTGCTCGTTCAGCGTGAGTATACTGGCATGAATCAAAGGCCGGTTATTCTTCTGTACGTTATTATTGTGTTAGAATAATATGATTGTGGTGTTTAGCTGTTTTAAATACAGTATGCATGTAGGCGTCGGGGGCTCGGGGCGGTTTCACGATCGCTCTAAGTCTTTCCAGGGCGGATGAGAGTTTCTTCGCCCCGGAGAGCCTCGAGGAAATCCCCACACCCGCAGTTCTGTCAATGTCCTCGAGCACATTTATGGGATTTATTGCAGAGGCAACATTAAAAACACAATGCAAGGGCCATGCTTTGTGATTCAAATGGTTAGAATTGATCCCCCCCCCCCCCATGTGCACATTTTGAAGGGTAGCATATCGGAGGACACAGAACTCCTGGCCAAGCAACAGACAAAAGGAGAGAAAGGAGGCTAGAGGGGGTCGGAGCTCTGCAGCCAACTCGGATTCATCAACTTTTACAGTTCAAATAAAAAGCGGAGTGCAGCCTGCCAGCTTGATTATCGGATGGCTCCTGCTGCATTAGAGAAGATGACATGCCACATTTTCTCTGATGTCAACCGCTGTGTGTTTTATTTGAGCGTTTTAAGATGAGGAGCTACCGAAATTATAGTGCACTCTCAGTCACGGCTCGCAAAGTTAGATTTACTACGATCTTTGAGAGCGAAGTGGAATTTTCCATCGACTCCCCGAGTTGCTTTTGGTCATTTCTTCAAACCTTCTCCTTATGTTTGAGATTAAGACTTTCTTTGATGCCGACTGTGGACATAGTGGAAAAGATAGGATATCTGAATAACTATCAACCACAGCTGCTCGACTTCTCGATTCTGAATATTGACATATTCAGAATCTAAGTATAACATATCCACTAATGTATACCTTTTACCTACTTCCTCAGACCCCGAGATGAACGTGTCTTACAGGACGCGGGGTAAAAACGAGACTTTTCTTAAATCACATCTTGTGACAGCTTTGCTGCAGCAGCTATAAGTCAGCTTGTTGCAGCGACAGCACTTACCGAGACGTGAAGACATAAGCTTGACGTGAGGCATCACAGGACCCCACAGCACACATCACTTGGTATGGATCACGGCCGTGTATTGACGGTTTTGATAGGGCATTAACTGAGCATATTGACTCCGTAAACTTCTGTTTATACGTGAGTAAAAAAGCCTCGAGAGGCATTTAAGGCAATAAACGGCGCTAAAAGGTATGAAGACAATGCATTCACACACACACACACACACACACACACACACACACACAAAAGATGTGGTCTTCTATTGCAGTTAAGTGATGTTAATGTTTGTGCCTCTAGTTTTACGACGGACACATTTGCTTCATAAAAACGGGCAACTTGAAGATGGACGAACTGAAGAAGGCTGAAGGTTGAAGAGAAGCGGATTGTTAGCGCCGGCTCAGGGTAGCGTATTAAAGCGCCGCACTACGGCTCGTATTAGTGTCTCCACAGGCATCCACACCCAACACAGTGGGGACCGTAAAATCACAGCCCTGAATCCAACGCTTGTCCGGTGAAGGTCACGGAGCGGAGAGTATTTCTGCTCCAAAGGCCGGCTCACTTGAATAGATGAATCGCAAATGACAAGAGCAAAAAGGTGTTTTTTTGCTTTGCTGAGGTGAACTTTTTGTCAAGAAAAAGGTACATTCACAGGTAATGTGGGGGATGAGACTTTTACAAAAACAAAGAATGAAAAGATTAAAGGTTTTTTAAGGTTATTTAGCATAGTTAGCTTAGCTTGCATGTTTGTTTTTCTGCAAGCTACAGTAATACAATGTGACGACATGTTAAGATATGGAAACATAATCACTAATACACAAGTGGCATTATACTCTATTGTAAATATAGTCTGTTCCACGAGTTAATTCCCTTTAGAGATAAACTGGAACTAAATCTTACTCGACTCCATACTTGTTGGTTATTTGGTGCTCAATGTTTGTATTGACTACCATACTGTATTGGAGCGGCGTAACAGATGAAAAAAACTAACAGTTCAGAACATATGACGGCTTTTTGGCGCCAATACTGATTGCCGATCGTCCATCATCAAGACGATTTGACTCTCAAAATCAACTTGAAATATCGTTTCAACCTCCCTATGGTGAGTATAAACCGTCAAGAGTTCTAAATGTTTGAGCATATCATGTTAATAATCTACCTTTGCGTAATACTCATTCTAACTGAACATAGACTCAATGCGTCCCACAGTAACTGCTCCAGTGCTGCCAACGCCAACTCTCCTCCTGCTGACTCCCAACAGTGTATCCTAACCAGGGCTTGGTTAGGGTACATTGTTATATTATATATATTTCACAATATGATGGTTATACATGTCTGCTGAAGATCTGTACGGCTCACCGATCAACTCGTCCGTCACGTCACTGCTGTATTGTATTCAATTTAATTCAATAAATGATTCTTTCTGGCTGTGAAAGACTCTTTTTTTAAGGCAACCTTGATATTTGTCATCGTTCCATCCAAAACGCATCATTGGTGCTTTAGAGCGACGGTGAAAGAGGACAGCGAATAAAGCGCTGCACTAGGCAGTTACCCACTTGCTCACTCGAGCTTGCGAACATGTAAAAAAACCTCCCATCGCCTTCTATTTGTGCAGTGGAGATAAGCCCGTTATATGTGTGTTAATGTACTCCCTATGAACATAAATCATTTGACAACTGAGCAAATAAATCCCGCACAAGGGTTATACTAATTGAAGTCCGAGCAACTCCGCGTGAGGCGTACCAATCATAAAAAAAAACAAAACAAACAACATGAACAACCGCATGAATATTCAAGCTCAGGCAGCACAGGAGCACATGAGCCGCTAACTTGTCACCTTCCATAATTGCGGCACGGATGCATTGCGACCAACAACACCAACGGTCCCCAATCTCAGCAGCTCGTTATTAGGAAGAAGCCCAGCGGAGCTCGTTAGAGGATGAGTGGAGACGCGGTAAATAAGGTTAATTGGCCGATCTGTCAGACCCAGGAAGATGCTCACGCTGACACCAAACCGCCGGAACATGATTTCACCCTCTGCGGCCCGTATATATACCCGCCCTCCCTTTGTTTCCCCTCATTAGCATCGGGGGTGTGACGCGGTAGCCGTCGTGGTGGAGATGGTAGTCAAGGTGCGCCGTGTTGAAAACTACAGGTGATAATAAAGAGTTCAACCTGTGAGTTTAAACACTTTGATTTATTTTTGTGTGTGTGTGTGTGTGTGTTTGGTGAAACAGCGGTGTGTCACATCCACTTAAGAAGCCGTTCGTCTTGGAATAAATAGAAGATATCGTTGTGCTTCTGAAGGTGGTTAGCATGAGCAGCGGAGCTGGAATTTATGTCGCAGCAGCAAGGATTTCAGATAAAAACTAAAGCACCATTTATAATGTTTGTGTATGTACTCATTGTGACCCAGTGTATCAATGCACCACATAAAGACTATAGTTGTCATGAGAGATTAATAATAATAATAATATGTGAGCCCTCTTACCTGTGTTAGAGCGGTGGTGTAATGAAGAAGAGCCAAAGTCCAAAAAAGCACTTGAAAGAAACAGCCCCGGTGTTAATGAGCCTGATATGATAATTACCTGTGAGGGTGACTCATTAGCTGTGAATGAGAGAAGCTGGTTTTATATACATGACATCAGCAGGCTGCTCTCTTTTCTGTGGGTTTTGACAATCACTTTCATATGGGTGTGGTATTGTAAAGGCTAATGAAGGCTATTGTTTTGATTGTCCTAAGCCATCGCTTTTTTTTTTTTTTTTTTTTAGTGGCTCCTGTTAACGACAAAAGACAGTTAATTAAAAGGTCTTGAGGGAGTTGTATCCATCCAATACAACCAATCACAAACCCCGCAGGGGGGAAAAAAAAAAAAGAATTCCAAAAGGATGGTGCGGCTCGTGTGTCTTGATTACCTGGAAACCGCTCCACCGAGATGGTGATTGCACGGAATTCACAGAGAAACGCTGAGAAAATTGTCCATCATGGACTGCTGCTGATCGAAAGAGGGAAGAGAAATCACTTGAGATCATCTTCTCTTAAACCAAACATGAAATACTCCAATAAAAGTTCCCCCTGTGCAGTTTTTTTTGGGATATAGTAACTGTATGCTCCTTTTGACTTTTGAAAAACTGTAACATTTTATAACCGTGCTCATGTTTTTTTGTTTTTTTTCTCAACAGAAATCCATCCTAAAAACCACAGCAGTTACACATGAGTGTGTTCGTACCGCTCTCGACAATTGGACGCTGGCGATGTTCGGACCAGATTATCCGGTAACGCGATCCAGTGTTTAAACCTCCAGAACCCTTTACAGCCTCTTCAGGGCCGCACTCATAATTAAAAAACATGTTGGACAATTATTAAGGAGTCAAAATCTGGATGATAACGTCACCAACCGGC
Organism: Cebidichthys violaceus; assembly: GCF_023349555.1. Lineage (NCBI taxonomy): Eukaryota > Metazoa > Chordata > Actinopteri > Perciformes > Stichaeidae > Cebidichthys > Cebidichthys violaceus. The sequence goes on from NW_027176318.1 coordinate 14,737,561, forward strand.
CGGACCATAACAACCAATGAGAGAGACAAGCCCAAGCAGCTGACGATGTTTCCAAGCACTCGAGTCGAATGTTAGCGAGCATGCTACTCTTGACACATTAAAAAATTGACAAACCCACGTTGGCCGCGTCGCTCCGCCCATTTTCTCATCCGGACGACCCCGTGAGGTCACATGGGAGAGATCACTAGCTGGTGCGTTGCTTTAAAACAAATTCCTGTAGGGTATGAGATGAGAGAGAAGAACATCTGTGAAGCTTCTCCTTAGGTGTGTCTGTGTGTGTGTGTGTGTGTGTGTGTGTGTGTGTGTGCGTGTGTGTGTGTGCGTGTGTGACGCAACCCCAATTTCAACACGGGTTTTCAAACTCCTGCAGTCTGTAGAGAAACATCTCCGGTGGAAATAGTCCCTGTCCTTGAGCAAACGCTTTGTGCTCCAACAGACTCAACGTTCAAAGCCAGAAAGAGAAGGAAAAGTTGGTGGTTTTGGATTTTTTCCCCTCGCTGTGATAAGAACAACACAGCTGCAGGTGCAAGAGGAGCCACACCAAAAGTCTCAGAGCATGAACTGAATAAGGAGAGTTTGGATTTGTTTTTTCTTTAAAACCTGCAGCTGTGATCCATTGCAACATTATACTGCATTGACTGGTTCAGTTGCATAATTGTTATCCTCCTGTATCTACCAATGTACTCTCTTTTTTTTTTTTGTCCTACTACGCGGTAATTTGCCAAGATGAGATATGATTCTGTTGAGTCATTTATGAATACTGTAGACATAGGTTTGTTGTTAATGGTTTTATCATTTAAATAAGCTTTACTATCACAAGAGGACTCTTGTTTCATTAGATGAGCCCTATATAACTGGCCTAGTTATAATAATCAAACTGTAACATGCTCATAAATGATATATTGGGACTTAAATCTAAGCCACTGGAAACTATTCATACTAGTATTTACATAAAAAAGCCAAAGTGTGTGCTCTATGTCATTTAAAACGGAACTATCCAGGAGAACAGAAGTGGTCTGAGGCTTCCAGCCGTGTTCCTAGTTCCCGTGGAATAATTAAAACAGGTATTGGTTCTCATTTGACTTTCTGTGGGGATGGGCTGGACCTTTCCCCATTAGCTGATCTGCCTTTGATGTTAATTTATACTGCTGGATCTCCTTGTCTCCACTGAGCCAAAGTAATGGATTTTGAACTCGCGATCAAAGCACCCTCAAGAGTTCCTTCTCTCGCCTTCTGGCTGTGTAATCCTTCTGCGTTTAAGCAGTCCATGTTGAACAAAACCACTCGGTTGAATTATAAACTCTGTGCTTTTTGGCCGCGACCTCCACAAACCTGATGCTTCCAATATCGTTCCGGCATCAAGTGTCAGGCTGCTGCCGGAATGGGCTTCTGTTGATTTAATGTGGAAAATGAAATGGCTTGGGAGAAGGATACATGTTGTAGCAAATGAAAAACGGCAGTCCTATATCGAATGAAAAAACAGTCTTTCCACTTCAGTGGACACCTTCGTCAGATGTCTTATTGTGTTATGAAAAAGGGGGATCCACGAGCAGATACTTTGACCCGTCATGTTCTCAACACTCTGACCCCATTATAACGAATCCCCAATGAAAACCAATTAAAACCAGGGAGATTCACAAGCCGACACGATAGCTTAAGCTTTTTGGTTAATTGATGTCACCGCGGCATGTACTGAGAGTCATAACACACGCCTCCACCTCCTATAGGAGCGTCCCGTGTTAATGCTCCCCGTTATGTTGTATAGAAGTAATGAAGCCCAGATCCCAAACTAAATCACTTTTTAATCAAAGCGAGTGCCTTCCCTAATAAACACTTGTTCTGAGAAGCGGTAGTTTGCGTGTGACCTTGAGTGGTGATGTAACCGTCAACGCTGTTATTTATGCACCCATCTCATGATCGTGCACCGATAAATCCTAAGGTTAGAGGCAAGCATGTTCAAAAGACTAAAGTGTCCCCTAATGGGACGGGAGGACTTTATGAGCGAAGAAAAGCATGCAAAAGAGCCCCTCCTTTAATCCCGAGTGGATCTGAGGAGCATTCATCAATACGGCTGTTATTGCACCCAGCGAGACGGATAATAAATCAATAGTTTGCCAGACATTGGCTTTCCTAAATACTTGGATGTCAAGAGTTTCAATGTTCGGCCTCAAGCGCTTGAAAAGGAGAAACACAGAAAAAGATATTCTGCTTTTCTGATTTTTTTTTTTTTTTTGTTGAGCAAATGTCAGGAATGTAGACAAATTGCAGCCAGCGCCAGGACTTCTCGGGGGCACGGAGTAGCATGTTCATGTTTCAGGCCCCAAGAGCGCCGGTACTCAAAGCTCCACTGTGCTGGGTTCAGTCCAGGCATCTTTGAGGTGCTCCAGCAGAAATTCATTCGTTATCCGACTGGTTATAATCCAAAGCACTACATTCGAATTTTAAAGTATTAGCTGAAAGTCATAAATAACAGCTAAAATGTGACAATATTTTCGAAACATCACCTGTAATACCTGGTAAGTTTTATTCTCGATACAACAAATAAAATGACATTACATTACGGTCATTTAACAGACGCTTTTATCCAAAGCGACTTACAGTTCAGTATCTATCTACACACTGTAGACGCAGCTATGGGAGACATGTTTGGGGTTAAGTGTCTTGCTCAAGGACACATTGACATGAGACGAGCAGAGCAGGAGCCGGGGCTGCAGCTGTTTCCCAAAGTGTCCCCAAATCTCTTCCTACTGAGGACACTGAAATTGCAGTAGCTCCATGCACCGTTTGGCCATGGTTGCCTGTTTAAAGAGGTCACATGTAAAAAGGCGTAAAGAAAGGTCTGGGCTCAGTGTAATGACTGGTCAGCTGTAGATGGATCCCACTCCTTCCTCCTGGAGGTTATCGCTGTCTTCAACCCACATTCATGCACGGAGTAGTTCAACATACACAACGCTGAATGTATGTCAAGCGTTCTGTTCAATTCAGAGGAAGACTGAAGATGAGGTAGAAAGTGATGAGAGACAAACAAGAAGAGAGGAGATAAAAGGCACGAAATGAGAGAAGAAGAATCTACCCGACAACCATTGGAGCAAACGACTTGACTTTAGAAACGTAACTCTAAATATAAAGGATGTTCTTTATGCCACCAAGTCACATCCAAAAACATTAGATCATTTCATTAATTCCTACACGTGTTGCTCCCGTTAGCAGTTAGCAGATATCTCAATTTATTTGCAAAGATTTCCCAGTGAGAGGATTAAATCTCAATGATTTAATCCTAACATATTAAAGCATTGACTTCACACAAACAAATGACTGCGTGTGACGCTGAAGAGCGAATGCTTTCAGAGTCTCCGTCTCCCTCTCCACAGCTAACTCTTGCTAGTTGTCTCGCGTGGAGCTTGAGCTCGATAGCTGGACGAAAAGCACCGGCTCGCTGCAGATCCTGCCGCTGTTTTCCAGTCGGCCTAAAATGGAACGCCCTGGCGCTATTCATCACATCCTACTCAATTATGAATGTCTGAAAACTTGAACGTGCTGCAGTAATATATTTGCGGGGGGGGAGGGTTAGAGGAGAAAGAGCTGTGCTCGGAAAGCCGGAGCAAGTCATGACGCTGTCAGACTGCCGAGAGGATTCCAGACAACTACACTTTGAAATAAAGCCCTTCCTCATGTCGAGAAAGACGGTTGCATTCACGATAAACAGCCACACTATCGTATGATATTGATTCTACGGCCTATATGCGGGAACACCATGAAATATGGCCCAATAATGCCTTTTAAAAGCCGATGCATTACGGTACAATGCGGCCCTCTGGTTAATTTTCCTTTTCAATGATTTAGAATATGGCGAAATAATCAGGGCCGACATATTATTCCAGGCATTGTCCTCCAACTAATAACAGTGAATCAGCCACAGCCATTGGGGTTCCCAGACTTAATTACCCAAGCTCCCGTTGTCTGAGGAAGCTCAATAGAAGATCTAAAGCAGCCTTAGATGTGTCCGATCTGATCTTCCAACTGTGATGAGATTTCACTTCCTTTATGGCTCTAATTACTGAAATTAGATCTCCAGCAGAGAGGTCTACTGTATGGAACCGAACTAGGCGGGCCCCCTTTATCTCTGTAGCTGTAGCCGAGCGTCTTTGTTCTGGCTTACAAGCCCTCCATTTCTTTGGGAGACGCCTATTTTGTCATACGCAACAATGGCCGGTCCTCAGCCGCAGCACAATGCGAATCACAGCTGAAGAACGGGTTTTTTAGTTTGCGCTCCATTATTGATACTGCACTAGTGAGACGTGTGCGCTCCTAACTAGCTCCACTTTCCAGTATGGATAACGAGGAGGCGGCCTGGCCCCTCGGGCGTCCACATGGTCGTACTAGTCCTTGACCCGGGATAGCAAAAACCTGGCTGTAAACTCCGTCACATGGTCTCGTTATATGTAGTACATGCATAATTAAAACCTGAAGTCTCCTGCTTCAGACTAGGTTCACCCTCGGAGGTTTAATATTTTAATGAGATTCTCCGAGGGCCAATCAGCAGCTTGCTCCCTGCTGACTTGTGGCGTGACACAATTTGCATGCCAGCGTTTCATTTAAAAAAAAAAAAAAAAAGGTTTTCACTTAACATTTCAGCTGTTTATTAGCCACTAATGTGTGTTTTTAAATAATATGCGGGGGTCATTCAACAGTCACACTGCTTGGTTTTTAGTGAGAGGAGAAAAGGTAACATTTTAATATACTTATTGGAGAATAATAATGTTGCATCGCAACAATGTGTGTCTAAACGTATCACTTGTAGCGGAGGTCAGACACTACGCACAGTGTTTGAGGTCCAGGATGAACCGTGGGAACCGAGCAGCTGTGTGGAAAAGCTCATTTTGCAGCAGATGAATCTAGAGATATCTCAAATTGATTAGAATTTCAAATGACATTTTTCCGCCGGCGTTTGAGAAAACAGCTAGCAGCTCTGCCTGAAGCCAACACTGTCATTTGTCACACGACTTTGGCGACGCGACGGCAGAGACGGTTTGACGTCTTTGAGGACAGTCCTTAATTGTGAGGACTCCTCCACTGTGGAAGGAGGTTAACAAAGAAGCACTCTGAGAATAGCATACAGCAGCCAATGCACATATTCCTGTTCATCTGTGTAGCTTCTACTCCTGAGCGTTTACATTCCATCTTAAATGTTGCTCCATCTTTTAAAGATCGTTTTCCCTTTTCCAACAATCCGGCCGAAAGACGATCCCGCTGTTTGATATTTGATTAAACGATGCTTTCAGCGGTCCATTAATTCCCTGAGCCGCTGTGCTGAGTTCATCGTTCACAGACACACTTGATTCAGCGAAAGTGATGCTTGGATGGGGAGTCAGTAAAATGCACTCCGCATGGATTTTAATGGTATCATCTAAAGGCATGTTTGGAGCAGGCATTTATATTCTAACTCTGGATTGTTCCCCCTTCCTTATCGTCTGCTTACTTTGGCCAGTAGCGTTGGCAAATAACCACTCTGACGTCTGAATCTTTTTTCCTTTCCCAAGAGACCAGAATTAGACAGTTCATTATCAGCAAGAAAGACTTCCACAGCAGTAAGAGGAAATGACCCCGAAAATGTGAGCTTTTTACTAGTCGAGCCCCGTATAGGGCCAGTGGACCCTCGCTATGTAGAGTGAAGTGAGCGCATATAACGGTCCATAACCACACAGAGACCTTGAGCTGTATCTTTGTGTTCTTTACTCGAATAACAACCTGAGAGGACAGAACACTCCGCGATGAGGGAAAGAGGATTTGGCTCCACAGCCGGAAAATAAAGTCAACAAATCTTTCATTTTTGTGGTAAAAAATAAATAAATACCATCGCAGACTCCAGGTAGAGCCATAAGGAGCGGGCAAATATATATATATGTGAGATTATTTCAATCAATCATGTAGCTTTTCAACACCGGCCTTCTTGGGACAACTTATTGCTTTCTTGTGTTTTCTCTTAATATAATAACTAAAACAACCAAATGCAAGATTTATTTGTTCAACTATTTATTAGTTTGCGGGGAAAAGCACATACGCAATAAAAAAAAAATAAATAAATAAATGTAGCGCTGATGTATGTTTACCGTGCCCCACAGCTGACTACCATTCTGAATGTCTTGCACGGCGGGAGAGTTCTGAAAATTTATGGTATCAATATCAGAGGACTTTTTTTTTTCTCCTTCCCTCTGGGATCGAGTCAGTACTCTTCTCTCCTGAGAGAACCCCGGAGGTGTGAAATGAAGAGGGAATAACGCGTCTCCCGCCCCAAGCTAAGCGATGCCTCGGTGCTGCGTCTCCCTTCAGCTCTCTACGCCGTCGTGCACGTACACGTCGTACACGTCGTACACGTCGTACACGTCGTACACGTCCAGGGTCTGCTGGTTGACGTTAGACGGAGATCAAATGGGTTATTTATTTGGGTTTTGCCGTTCAAAGGATGAATGTCGTCAGAAGGCCCTCAAACACAGGCCGACCAAGACTCCACATGGTGCACCTGGGTTGGATCACCATCACCAAGTATTCTTACGAGTGACTAGACGATATAGGATTTTATAGCGGATCACCAACTTTGGTGGAATGTCACCAAGTACATTTACTCAAGTAGTACTGTCCTTGTAAAATAATGATGTAAGGATGTGTACCAAATGCAGTGTCTGGTCACTCACACCAACAGCCAGAGACAAGGTGACTGATTGCAATTTGTTTGTAGTGCTGAGAGACAGGAAGAGGAAACACGGAAAACGGAGGCAACAATAAAACAGCAATGAGCGAACCTCTCGTCACAAAACAGAAAGTGTAAGGTGAGAAGTTGAAGCAATCAGTGCTTCCATTGCCAAGGAAGTGCTACTTTACAACCTATTGCTCTATAGAAAGCCGTTTCCCACAGATTTGATACATATTGGACTTTTCATGAAGTATACAGGAAACGCCTTCAACAACACTTGTCTTATAAATAGATCCAACTATCGGTCAACTATAGCGAGTACTTCCCCTGACAGACTGCATCACTCCAGATGTGACAAGTCCAAGTAGAGCACTGGATGTCGTTGTTAATTTGACATGGTTTGGACCCTTTCTCTGACTGTCGGTTAGATAAGTGGATGTGTGTGTGTGTGTGTGTGTGTGTGTGTGTGTGTGTGTGTGTGTGTGTGTGTGTGTGTGTGTGTGTGTGTGTCGAAAAAGGATCCTAATTAACCTTCATCACTTCGTCCTGAGAGACAATTCATGCTCATGTACACAAAACCAATGATTAGCATTTCATGGCTGTTTCATGACGGGCCATGATACCGGGCTGGAGAAACAGCGTTTCAAAATAAGACGCGGTGTCGAGGCTTTCTATAAATACAGACGCCTTCTGTAAGCGTTTAGACAGCCATATATACATTTTACATTGCAGTCAGTGAAGTGTGCTCCCAATGCATTTTGCACTTTACTCTATCAACCACATTCATACAAAAAAATAAAAGGGCTTTTGGTGTAAAATAGCAAACTCTTTGAAGAAATATGAAGTGAAGTATTTATTTTCCAATGATATTATAAAAGGTTGCTGTTCAGCTTCTGACAAGCAATTAAAGTAATGTGCTCTCGAATTAGTTGAAAGGAGAAATCCCACTATGTCGCTCTCCAGGTTTGTCGGCTGTTTTGGCTGCACATTCCGAAGGCATCTGGCACGAGCTGAATTTTCTTTTCTTTTTTTTTTTTTCAATTTTATTAGAAATCAACAAACCACTCAAGACGTTGTTTTGATTTTAGAGCAATCTGCCGCTAAGACCAAAGAAGGGGCCAAACGACGCGTTGATGGGAGAAGGCATGAAGTGCATGAATTAATAAGCGGTGAAAAACAAAAAAAGCAAGAGTTTCTCCACCTTTTTGATCTGCGCTTGGCCTGAGAAAGAAGCAATCGGAGAACACCGTGTGATGCAGCCGGCGCCCTGTGAAACAGTGCCAGCACCGGAATACGAGCGTCCTCCTCTCATATCCCGACCGCAAACAAGCCGGTGAGGAGAGGCAGCAGGCGGAGTGACGGCTCGGGTAGAAAAACCACTCATAAAGAGGACAACCAGGTGGGCTGACACTGAACTCAGCAGTCTGCAGAGTTAGAACACCTGACAAGTGTGGTAGTTTAGCACTGGAAAATGGTGCTGGGATGTAAAGCCTGCCTTCATGCGCACACACACACACACACACACACACACACACACACACACACACACACACATTCATCATCGACGGGTATGACTGGAGTAAAAATGTGATCGTGTGTGGGATTGATTCTTAAGAGTCTCTCTTGAACGATTACGACTCGATGCAGAAAACTCAACAAACGTTGTTTTTTTTCCCGCTGCACCTGAACGCAACAGACGGAAAACAGGTGCGTCTCGTTTACGTTCCAAGCTAGGCTAAAAAAAACCTAGCGGAAAAGTACAAATAACGAAATACGCTACCCCTAAAATATTACATACAGATATTATAGTAGAGTATCTAAATATGATGCTCATATTCTTACAGTGATGGTCATGAGGCACCGGTTCTGTGGCGGCGGACAGAGACACAAAGCCGGCAAAAACTGGTTTCCTTCCAAAGACTTCTACAATGAGGTAGCGGGCACATTACTTTGTGGCTTTATGAGTGTATTATCTTGTGTTGATTAAAAAAAATACTATTGTTGACGCACTTTCAGATTGGCGGCATCCCAACAGAGTATTAATACGGTTGTTTTTTGTTTTATGTGCAATTGTTCTTTTCTCAGGCCAGCTATCAAATCCTTGATTGTTTTTTGTTTTTTTCCATCGAAACAAAAACATTTGGAATTCACATTACAACGGCAACTATGAAACTACATTGTAAATAGATTGGATTTGGTAAATACGTACGATTATCACATTGGTCTTGAAGCTCACCAGCCACATCCTGCTCACACTTTGCTCCGACGGAGTTCAAACTTTCTTGGCAGCATTTTGTGACTTCTAAGTGTCAGTGACACAACAGGGCCACAGATAATAACCCCGTCCTCCTCAAACCGGCTCCTCTTCCGCTGGAACTTCACTTTGAAGTCCAGTCAAGGGATCCAGCGGAACATGTTAAGTAGTTAATCCCTCATTTTTAGTCCAATGCACAGTATCCGCTTAATATTTACCGCAGAGGTTTCTAATTGTCCTGCTTGCTGGTTCAGACTGTGAGTGCCACACTGATATTCTGTGTGACCACTAGAGAGACGTATGGTGCGTGTTGAGGAATTGGGGGAAATGGTGGAAAATGCTCTCAAATGATATAATTAGCATACCTTTGAAAGGAACAAAATAGCATCTCTTTTTTTTTTTTTAGTAACTGCAAGGTCATGGTGTTTAACTACGGTAGTTTAATTAAATTTGCTGTCCATAAAGTTTTTGAGGAACATTATGCAAATAAGGTTTTAATTATTGCCCATTCGGAATGTCATCAAAGTGCTCGTCTAAAACGGGGATAGAATTCCTTCACCAGTCCCGATTTCATTTCCCCCGACCCTGCATTTCCTCCCATAAAGAAGGGAAATAAAAAAAAATAAAAAAATAATGATGAATGGAATTAGTTCCGGTCCATAACTACTGCAGAAACTTTTTTTTTTTTTTCTTCCTGATATTGCCATCTTGTCTTCTGAAAATAACTATAAATCACTTTAACACCCACTGGTTCACTAAACTAAGACTGCCATCCATTTTGATTTGTTCATTAGCGCTTTGACTGTGTGTGTGTGTGTGTGTGTGAATACACAAGAATGTAAAGAAATGTATCCAAACTTTTCCATTTCATATATGAAATCAGATTTTTTTCTACATGTATGAGTTTGGACTAATGCTGCCCGTCGTACAAGGATACTGCGACACGTTGTAGTTCTGTAAGCGTTCTGTAAAAGCTTTAATCGTCTTTTCTTCCGTCGTGTTGGCAGTCGTGTGGGCAGATGCCTTGAAAGCATTTGTGGACCACGACCTTCGGTCAATGCGAGAGGCACACGGAAGCTACCCGTGCCTGGAATTATACGGGGCCAAAAAGGGCCCCGATTGTGATTGCGCACTTTGAAAATCAAATATTGGCTAAAGCTGCCGTCCCAGTTGAAGGGGAAGACGCATCCTGTGAGGGAATTAAAAGTTAAAAACGTGGCGGCGTCGGCTCCGATGACCGGGACCTTGATCAAATATCGATTGTGGACAGTGGGGAAGGCGGAACTGCTGAGAAATCCCGAATCTACGCCGTGGAATTTGCGGGACGTGGGCCTCCATGTTTTAATCACCACTGCTTTGAGAGACATCAGCTCTCCGGTCAACGCCTGACGGCTCCTCTTGAAAAGAAGCTGCCGGAGAATACGAGGCCTGTAACCGGCAACTTTTCTACTTTCTTTAATTACCGGTTCACCCTGAAAGCAGAGTCCATTCAGTCCCTGTACAGTGAAGAACACAGAGCTACTGGTTTATGGATTATGACCACAGATAATGTTTAAAGTATGAGAGAATTCCTACCTTCAGAAACCATGCATGGAAATGTGGAAAAACTTTATTTGTGAACGTTGATCACTCATACTATAAGTACCATATACCATGTAGTGGGTTCCATGTGTAAGGGCCGCTTTTCCTAAAATCAACATTTTGCTTATTAACACTGTTCGTGTGTGTTTTTATGTGCACGGATTGTTTGGAGACAATTTTAAATTACCGTTTCAAAATCAAAGGTTTTGGCAGGAACCATGAACCTAGATATGCATGGATGTTTTCCTCATCTTTGTTATTTTAATGGTGGGTGTGAATGAGAGTACAGGTTTTGTGTGTGTGTGTGTGTGTGTGTGTGTGTGTGTGTGTGTGTGTGTGTGTGTGTGTGTGTGTGTGAATGCATTGATATGCCAGAGAAATGAATCAACAGAAGAAAGCCTGAAGCCCCGGTTCTCACGAGGCCTTCATTATGTGGGGACCTCAGGTAATTAATGAACTATCAACAACCTCTTTGGTTTGTGAATTATACGCTGAGACAATATGAATTCACTTAAACCAGCGATGGCCTGGATACAGCGCATTTACATTCGTCCCCGTGTGATTAAATGCAACAACAAAAAGTCACATTTGTCCTGAATAATATATTCAAAACCTTCCCTTTTCTTTCACTAAAGCCTCCATCTCTCATATCAGGGGACACAGAGAAGCAGCAGGTGTGCAACAGAAAGACAAATACACCGTCACACACAAAACACAAAACGCTGTAATTACATGACAAGAATCAAGGTGACATGGACACCAGTGTCCTCCCCAAAGACATACAATCCAAACTCAGGGCGTCTCCATTTCCATCCTCAATCAATCAAACTGAGCTTTCGATTTTAAACTTTCGATGTCAGAATTAGGATCAGCGGATCCCCCAGTATTTACATTATTAACCCTCCACCAGACAACACGGCTCAGCTTGCCGGTAGCCTGCAGCTACACTTTTCAAGACACCATGGAAACAGCCGGAGTCGGAGACGGAGAACCTTCCAGCTTCCCTGAAGTCACCGAATCAGAAGAGACGGCATCTCCGTAATTATCACAAAATCTATTTTAAGTGCTGAGAAGAACTCTACATACAGGGCTTTAGTATTGACGCTGTGGGAATAGAGCTGACCGGCTAATATATATATATATATATATATTTCTTTCTTTTTTTTTTGTGGGGATGAAATCATCTTGTCAATCAAAACAAAGGTCAGGAGAAAGCCAATAAAACAATAGAGATGTCTTCAGGCCTTTTGATGTTTGGAGTTGAATCTGTCGACACACACCGGGAGACGCTTCGCCCGACTGTCCACGTTGGGAAACGTTTCACAAAAGTTTGTCACTTTAGTTATTTCTTCTCTGGTAATATACGCTTGAAAGCAGCCGCCAATCCAATTTCAGCAGGGCGGGAAAAGTAACGCGTCGCTCCCAGAGGAGTTCGCCAGAAAGGAAGAAAGAGAAGTTACCGCTGGCGCACAACACTTATTGCAGTTTATGAAAAATCATTTTCCCAAAAGGCTCAGATGTCCACCCTGCACTTCCTGTGAACTGAGCCCTGGAAGAGTAAATGCATGAAACAGATAAATAAGTAAACACACGGTCATATTTATATTCTCGGTCTGTACATACCCACCTCCTTTCATATTGTTGGGACCGGCTTCAAACAAGGTGAAAAGACGCATCCCCTTCAAGACTTCAAAAGTGCATTTGATATCTCAAGCTGGACATTTGGCACATTAATAATTGACCGTGATTTTTTTTTTTTTTTATTATTTAAAAATGATGCGCTCTTCTTCTTCTGTTTTCCTTTTCATCATCTTTATGTGCAAGCAGGTCGAAACATCAAGACGGCAACACGCGGCGTAATAAAGGGGAAGCTGTCAAAACGCCACACGCTCCACTTCTGTTTTTTTTTTTTTTTTTTTTTTTTTTCTTTTTTCCAAAAGCCCTCCTCTGCTTTGTGCTGCTTTGAGGACCATAATGCAATTGGTCGCCTCCACTATGGAAGGGTGAGCTGATCAAAGGGCTGTTGATGGTGAATGACTCAAGTGATCCTCTGCACATATGTAAGTGAATGGCCCACGGTTCACCTGTGTCACCCGCAACATTGTCCGCATTGGACAAAAGGCCACAGCACCTATTATCTACTATTCCTTTTTTGATTTTATTATCATAACTCAATGTCATCAAGAGCCCCCAGGAACTGTATGAGGAACTAGATGAGTTTCGACCGCAGGGACCAGGGTCTAAATTAGGTTCCAGGGATAATTTACCCCCTCAACAAAAGGCCCCGGTTGGGGGGGGGGGGGGGGGGTTGTACTCTCTGAAAATACTTTCAGGGTGGGGTTTGCAGGGATGACCGTCGCTCATTGGTCTCACACACACACACACACACACACACACACACACACACACACACACACACACACACACACAGCTCCGCTGCTTTGAATCGATTTAGCACAATTTCAGGACGAGGACGTTTGATAACCCGTGGTGAAAGTTAAGCTTTCCTGTCGACACGTTTTAAAAATTCAAAAAGAGATCATGCGAGCAGCTGAGAGGGCGAGCGGGAGACGAGAAGAGAGACGGAGCGGCGGTGTTGTATATGAGAGGCAAGAAGAAAAAAGAAGCTATTTTCTTATTGTTTCACGGTGGTTACGTTCTGAAGCAGAAATAAATCACCATCAAACTCTCAACAGATGAGCGACCGTGGAGACGGACACTCTGGGCTCATCTTTCTCCTATGCATTTCATCCACTACATCAGTAAATACGACGCTGCAGTAAATGTCGTCACAGTGAGACTAAACCTGAGGTTTATTTATGCTTTTTAGATGAAATGGGGCGGACACATCACTGTGTGTTTGCCCCAGGCTGCAACCTCCTGTTCTGAAGAGTGAAGCCTATGCAGAAGAGTGTTAAAGCTGCATTCTCTCTAATGTCCATCAGGGGGCGACTCCTCTGGTTGTATAGAAGTCTATGAGAATATGACTCTACTTCTCTCTTCATTTATTCCCTCAGTAAACATTGTAAACATGAGTTTATGGTCTCAATCTCTAGTTTACAGTCTTCTTCAATACAGCATGATGTTCATTTAGTACATTATGCTCCATTTAGAGTCAAACAGACCATAAAGCAGGGGATGATTTAGGGGCGGGGCTACTTTAGGATTGACAGGTCGCTGCCCTATCAGAGTCATACACGGCGTCTCTACGTCACTCATCAGCCGTCAAAATGTGGTCACTTCCGTTCATTGGTTGCAAAAAAAAACAGGCCGTAATCCAAGATGGCGACGGCCAAAAACGCTTCAAAACGGCAGTGCACAAACCGACAGGTGACGCCGCGATGACGACGTCCGCTTCTCATCTACAGTCCATGATTCACCCCTGCAGCCCTCGTCCCCCGTGATGCTGCTTTCTTCACACGTCAGCGGACTAATACGGCTTATCTTTGCAGACGATTAGCTCGCTATGGAAACGCAGACAGCAATGGGCTGAAAGGAACCTTTTAGTTAATTGAAAAGTAGTCCAGGGACTAAAATTAGCAGGAACTTCTACTTCTTCTTCTTCAGAACAGCATTTACAAACAACAGGCTACACTCCGCTGAGAAGGAAAGTAAATCCCTGCTGTAGTGAGCACTGCACTGGACCGCCCGAGGTGAAAATGGATGTAACTGAATGTGAGACTGCACATTGCTGCAAAAGAACATAAATCTCTGAACATCTGCGCTGAAAGGAAAAGAACATCAAATATGTATTAGACTTGTTAAGCTAGAGGGGCTACCATTTTGGTTGCATTTATTTTACAGATTGTGCCTGAACATATTTGCTTAGACGGTGTTGCTCTGTTTTCATTTATTTATTTTATCATTTACATTTTGTTTTTCATCGTGCTACATGATCTCCGAGGGCGGCTCTCATTGTTCCCGTCTCCTTTCACCTGGACTTTAGTATTATTGATTTGTTTTTTTATCTGATTACGCGCTCTCTCCGTTTTCGCCCGAGGAGGGAGCAGATTGGCCCGTTTGCTGCTTCCACTCAAAAGCGGCACATAAATTAACCACGAGTGGATTTGTTTTGATTAGAGGAGCGACACAATCAGCCGAGAAAAACAGCCATCAGCTGTGCAGAAAGTCACCGGAGGCCACGCACGCCCAACGCCCAACCGCAGAACAGCGTTAGCAGCTGAAGCGCCCTCCAGTTCAGAACCTCTCGCCTCCACTAACGGGACACAATGAACCAGCATCACCGGGAGCTCTTCAGGAAAAAGAAATAATTAGGGTTACAGACGCATGTGTGTGCTTTTTAATGCAGTGACTGAAACACATTTTACTTTATTCTTATGTATTTTTGCTATCTTAGTCTAGTATTTTGACAAACGAAGCCAATTAAATGTGCTAAAATTGTCATGTTCATCTCCTTTTTTGTGTCATTCAGTACTAGTACTTCAAGTTCTTCTTGAAGCAGAAATCACAACAAAAGCTAAACTGACACTGGTTCCAGCTTCTTAGATATGGATGTGGATGTTGGTTCTTAAAGTCTTTTATGATGGTAAACTTTTTATACTTGTGTTTTGGACAACGGTCATAAAAAGGAAGTTTAACTTTTAGACAAAACAATTCATCAACTAATCAAGGAATTAATCAGCTGATTAATGGATTTATAAAAATAAATATCAGTTGCAGTGTTAATCAGTGACAATCATGACACCGTTTGATTAGTAAAGAGATATATATATATATATATATATATATATATATATATATAGATAGATAGATAGATAGATAGATAGATAGATAGATAGATAGATATACATATATACATATACACAGTTGTGGTCAAAAGTTTACATACACTTGTAAAGAACATAATGTCATGGCTCTCTTGACTTTCCAGTTATTTCTACAACTCTGATTTTTCTCTGATAGAGTGATTGGAACAGATACTTCTTTGTCACAAAAAACATTCATGAAGTTTGGTTCTTTCATGACTTTATTATGGGTTAACAGAAAAAGTGATCAAATCTGCTGGGTCAAAAATATACATACAGCAGTGCTAATATTTGGTTACATGTCCCTTGGCCATTTTCACTTCAATTAGGCTCTTTTGGTAGCCATCCACAAGCTTCTGGCAAGCTTCTCGTTGAATCTTTGACCACTCCTCTTGACAGAATTGGTGCAGTTCAGTTAAATTTGATGGCTTTCTGACATGGACTTGTTTCTTCAGCATTGTCCACATGTTCTCAATGGGATTTAAGTCAGGACTTTGGGAAGGCCATTCTAAAACCCTAATTCTAGCCTGATTTAGCCATTCCATTACCACTTTTGATGTGTGTTTGGGGTCATTGTCCTGTTGGAACACCCAACTGCGCCCAAGACCCAACCTTCGGGCTGATGATTTTAGGTTATCTTGAAGAATTTGAAGGTAATCCTCCTTCTTCATTATCCCATTTACTCTCTGTAAAGCACCAGTTCCATTGGCAGCAAAACAGCCCCACAGCATAATATTACCACCACCGTGCTTGACGGTAGGCATGGTGTTCTTGGGGTTAAAGGCCTCACCTTTTCTCCTCCAAACATATTGCTGGGCATTGTGGCCAAACAGCTTGATTTTTGTTTCGTCTGACCACAGAACTTTCCTCCAGAAGGTCTAATCTTTGTCCACGTGATCAGCAGCAAACTTCAGTCGAGCCTTAAGGTGCCGCTTTTGGAGCAAGGGCTTCCTTCTTGCACGGCAGCCTCTCAGTCCATGGAGATGCAAAACACGCTTGACTGTGGACACTGACACCTGTGTTCCAGCAGCTTCTAATTCTTGGCAGATCTGCTTTTTGGTGGTTCTCAGTTGACTCTTTACCCTCCTGACCAATTTTCTCTCAGCAGCAGGTGATAGCTTGCGTTTTCTTCCTGATCGTGGCAGTGACAAAACAGTGCCATGCACTTTATACTTACAAACAATTGTTTGCACTGTTGCTCTTGGGACCTGCAGCTGCTTTGAAATGGCTCCAAGTGACTTTCCTGACTTGTTCAAGTCAATGATTCGCTTTTTCAGATCCATGCTGAGCTCCTTTGACTTTCCCATTGTAGCGTTTGTGGGCGTTTGTATCCAATGAGCCCTATTTAAATGGCCTCAGAGAAGTCACCAGCTGTAGTCATAATATATATTTATATATATATATATATATATATATATATATATATTTATATTTATATATATATATATATATATATATATATATATTTATATTTATATATATATATATATATATATATATATATATATATATATATATATATATATATATATTTATATTTATATATATATATATATATATATTTATATTTATATTTATATATTATTTTTTTTATTATTTAAACCTTTATTTAACCAGGAGAGTCCCATTGAGATTAAAAATCTCTTTTTCAAGGGAGACCTGGCCAAGACAGGCAGCAACATAAGAAACACATGTTACAGACAGGAAACACAGAACAAGACAAGTTAAGAGAAACTAAAAGTTCAGAGACAGTGACGTAACAGAGTTAATTTAAAAAACATTTACATTTTTGGGAACCTGCCTCTATTTCTTTCATTGTTAGATTTAAAGGCAGTAAGTGGTATCAGTTATTAGAGTTTTAAATCCTTCTGCTACATATTCCACGATGAGGGTGCAGTGAGCATAAAGAAGTGGAGTATCGTCCGACACCTTTCTGCATGATGAAGACACACAGGTTAGTTTGGGAGCAGACCAAGGATTGCCTTATAAATGAAGGTGTTCCAATGACAGAGCCTACGGGTGGCCAAAGCACGCCATCCTACCCATCACACATACATCTAATGTGTTTGCCCTAAACGAAAAGCCGGTTAATATTCTGCATTGCATCTCTCCACTCCTTCACTTCTCCTTCCCTCCCTTCCTAACCCAATGGACATCTTTTCCCTTCCTTAAATGTGTTTCATTACGGCGGCTCTTCCCTGAGCCTTTCACACTTTTGAACCGACACATTCTGGCCTCGCTGACAGAGACCAATTAGCGAGCGGAAGGTTGAACAGCTTGAGACCTGAGGCTGCCAGCGCTGCTATTTAGTGCCTGTTGGAGGAAACCATTTGATAATGATCCCACACTCAACATCACCATAAGCCCGAGTCCTATAATCACCAGACCCCTTATTGGGAAGGCTGGACCTGTTTCACGGCAGGTCAGAGAACACGGCGCGGCGGTGACAACCATTCTTTAAACCCATACCAAGGTGCTGTGCAGGTGCGCATAATGGGCCCCCAGCAGAGGCTGTGGACACTTACAGCATGTATCACATGTACCGTGTGTGTGTGTTTCTTCAGATTCGTCTCAATGGAAAAACACAGATTAGAATCTCCTGTTCGCTATGAGCAGCGGCACCGTTACTTGTCCTGCACAAGCCTGTTGATGTGAGTGAAGAACGCCTGTGATTTCCCTTGAAACAGATGCATAAATACAGAACATCTAAAAACTTGATTTCCTTTGGTAAATAAAAAAAAAAAAAAAAGAGAAGAAAATTGAAAATGCTCTTGCGTGTAAGAAGATCACACACTGTATTTCCTCAAAGAGCCTGAATATCCACAGCTTGTTTCCTTCGTACTATACACAAATGTGTGTCAGTGGGGGGGGGGAGAAAATAGTAGTATGAATTATGTTCACAGCCAAGGACCATATCAAATGATATTCCACTATTAGCTTACACATTCAGAGGCAACAGAAAGTCCCAGTAGCCCCTGGTGGGGATTACAGAAAGAAATGGGGTGGCATTTTTAGCAAAGCACCCACTCCATCTGTGGCATTTTTTTTTTTTTTTTTTTGTATTATTAATTTTATTTTTAGATTTCCCTGCAGAAATGATATAAACGAAAGAATATCCTCCCTTTTTTTTTATTTGCCACACATGTTGACCGCTGATAAACAACGTGTGCCTAATGGATTGGACAGCTGATTCAGCCGACTGAATGATGCAAACCACACGATGACATGCTTATTTTTGATGAATTTGGGGGAAAATATGTTTTAGGACGTGACAACCACAGGGT
Organism: Cebidichthys violaceus; assembly: GCF_023349555.1. Classification (NCBI taxonomy): domain Eukaryota; kingdom Metazoa; phylum Chordata; class Actinopteri; order Perciformes; family Stichaeidae; genus Cebidichthys; species Cebidichthys violaceus. The sequence continues at coordinate 14,756,137 of NW_027176318.1, forward strand.
TTTTATGGTCAGACAGATGTGGCTCAGTATAAAACAGCAAAAAAAAAAAAAAAAAAAAAAAAAACAGCTGGCAGTGAAAGAACTGCATGTAGTCTGATGTGTTTATGAGTCGTACTAATGAAATACAGCAGGTGATACGAGTTTATGAAGCTCAGTATTTATTCTCAAAACTTTAGGGTGCCTTGTTTTTTGATTTGATTTTTGTTATCCCTGGTGGAAACAGCAGAATGAGAAGGTGAAGGCGGTCGTCTGCTTGTACCGGTATCGTAATTAAATTTTTTTAAAACGGTGTCTCCCGCTCTCGTTATCTGTTTCTCCCCGTGTGTGCAAACCAATCCGGCAGAATATTAATTTAAGCCCTGCTTGCCAAGTTTGGCGGATGCAGCGGCGCTACAACAGCATCATTCTGGCTTTAATGACTCGGCGCCAAATAAATTAGACTGACAGCAATTTATTGACCCAATTTTGAAACAGAATTGCTGGAATCATCTTCAGTAACAAATTGGGCTCTGGATGGTAACTGCTGCAGAGCTACCTTGTGTGTCTGTAATATTCAAGCTACTCCCGAATAATGTGCAGGACTCATCACTTCTCCGGTCTTTTATTTAAAAAAAATGTAAAATAAAGGGGCATGGTGGTGGAGAATTGTAAAAAATAAACTTTTATATTTGATTATTATTTTTTAAATTTATATTTGATTGTGGAAAAAAAACAGCTAAATCTTGTTTTTTGTATGTCGCCATCTTGGTTTTTGTATGTCACCATCTTGGTTGTTGTATGTCACCATCTTGGTATTTGTATGTCGCCATCTTGGTTTTTGTATGTCGCCATCTTGGTTTTTGTATGTCGCCATCTTGGTTTTTGTCTGTCGCCATCTTGGTTTTTGTCTGTTGCCATCTTGGTATTTGTACGTCGCCATCTTGGTTTTTGTCTGTTGCCATCTTGGTATTTGTACGTCGCCATCTTGGTTTTTGTCTGTTGCCATCTTGGTATTTGTACGTCGCCATCTTGGTTTTTGTCTGTCGCCATCTTGGTTTTTGTCTGTCGTCATCTTGGTATTTGTATGTCGAGATATCCTTATATATGTGCTATTAAAACAGAACTAATTATGTTCACAAATGTGGTGCACTGTATTCATATTACTACAACACCTAGACGGGACCAAGCCTCGAGCTAAATGCTTTATATTTTAGCTGAACGACGAAGCGCTCGCTCAATGTCAGACATATGCAAACACACTTGGAACAATACCTTGGCAATCGTGATGAATTCACCACGTTCAGTTACATGATAGAATATCACTGGCTGTGGGGGAGGCAGGACAAATTCTGCTTAAACACATCTGTTGATTGGCCACACCGTGGGAATTCAGAGAATAATAACCCCGTGAATGCGGTGTGTGCGTGTGTGTGTGTGTGTGTGTGTGTGTGTGTGTGTGTGTGTGTGTGTGTGTGTGTGTGTGTGTGTGTGTGTGTGTGTCTGTGTGTATGTGTGGGGATCTAAATCCGTGCCGTGGACAAACAGGAAAGCCGTTTCTCTGGCATCGCTGTCCCCTCAGAGATTACATGTCTAACGTTTTCATCATAACATCCAAGTTGGCTCGCCGCCGTTAACAGGACAGACCTCAGTACTTATCCCATCACATCGCAGTGGCCAGAAAAACAGAGCGCAGTGGAGCCACCGTGTCATCCGCACACTATCCACTCTTTGAGAACAACACGGCACAAGTACGCTGCCGCAAGTCTGAACACATTCAAATGAGTTAACTGCAATCCTTTACTTTTTAAGCAGCGGCGAAAATACTAAAATGCTCTCAATAGGCTGAAGTGTGGGGGGCCGTGGGGCTGCAGTCAGGTGGACAGCATGAAGAGCTAATATACTGGAGCTGCAGAGCACCACTCAGAGCCAGAGGTGAGGCGAGGCGGTCTCTGCACCGCGGCCCTCCCGGCTGTTCGGCGCGTCCTCATTCTCTCGTTCAATATACCTCCACCTCTGCAGGCTAGAGCCCGTATACCGGCCGCTTCATCTCTCCGCGGTATTTAATACGTTTCTTACTTCACCCACTCCCACTCCGAAAAAAAAAAACCCCCAGTTGCCAAACGCTTGCTTGACAACACATCCCTCAGCCTTTTTTTTTGCAGCTAGACAAGTAATATGGGCTCATTTCGCGGCAGCAGCCCCCGTGGCACTGACAGCAGTGGGCTTGTGTCTGCCAGAAGTGATTACTCGCAAAGATCGCTGATCAAATTGTCAAATCACCCCAAACTTTGAGACAGTTTTCACTCCTACCTGCAAAAAAACCCCAAAAACGTTCACCCCATTTCATTTTCGCGGGGCGATTATCTGCGACGTCCACATTTTAGCAGACGCAATCAAATTGCTCGTAAAAAAACAATATTTTCCACGCATTGGAAATAAATTCGATGTTCAATATCTCTTCCACTCATTCTGGCTCCAGCTTGCCTTTATCTTCATCAGGAGAACACGCGGCCGGCCTCTCTCTCTCTCTCTCTATCAAATAAGCATTTTAATCTCTTTCATTAGCTCGGCAGTACAGCTTGGAGAAACTGATTAGACGTCTCATTCCGAGTGCCTCGGCTGATTGTTGTTAATGGCAACCTGTATTGCAGAGGCATTGTCGGAGCGGAGTGTTCGGCTCGCTCCGTTCAAGCAACTCTCTGGAACACATGGCTGTTTTTAATTAGCGCTCCACACAGATCAATGCTCCATTGGTACCGCGATCAGTATTCGGTATTTGAGTTTTCCCTTTAAAAAAAAAAAAAAAAAAAGGCACTCCCGCTCGCCGCGCCTCGGGTCTTGATTGTGAAGGGCCCCGTTTGTGTGAGCGGGCTTAATCAAAGATGCTTTTGGCTCTGATTTAACACTTTAGATGTGAGTGAGTCCTTCGGAATCAAACGCGACTGCGTGCGAGAGCTCTGACGGAGTTGTTGAAATCATAAATGTTGTTTTCCGACCGGTTCCCTGACACCGAGATGGCTTTCTCTCTAAGCACATGTGTTTGTATGCGACAATAGTGACTGATTATGTTGGTGTGAAATGTTCCTCTAGGAGATATCTGTCATCCATATCCATATAATAACTTAAATAGCTGTATAGTGCAATAACAATACATTGTAAATCAAATTATTTCTTCATTAGAGGGGAAACATATGAAAATGTAATATCTTGTGAATAGAAAATTGTATTCTTCTGGCCGCTCGTCGTCATTCAAATCACAAACGTATTCAAATTACTCCTCACTGATGCATTTCGATGATTTTGTCTCGTTCAAAAACTCGGTATGCTTGATCTAAAAAGGACACCGCGACCAGGAGTCCTGATCCACAGATGAAGGTGCAGCGTCGCAGGAGGATGCCCGCCTCCTCCTCCTCCTCCTCCTCCACCTCCTCCTCCTCCTCTATGCTGCTGGTAATTGCAGGACGTCAGAGAGCAGGAGGCAGACCGGGGCTCCAGATGCCCTCTTCTGGGCCAGACCTCCCTCAGGACAGGCTCGGTCTTGTCTTGAGCTGCATCAGCCGGCGAGAGGCGGACTGGTGATTCCATTAACTTAGCCCACTAATAGGAAGTCCACCTGGGTCCTTGTTGTCCTGCAACCACATCCACATCCCCCCCCCTCCCCCCTCCCCCTTCCTCCACAGTCATGCTCCAGAAAAATAACGAGTGGAAAAGAAGGACATGAATCAATTATTAGAGTCAGACCTGAATATTTCAGCTACATGGATGTCTCTTCTCCGCCTAGCCCGATGGACTATACCACCAGCTACGCCAAACAGAATCAGCAAAATGATCAATGTAAAGAATCATTATCATAGCACGCCTTAACATGCACATCTTGTACTTCAAACACAAGAGGTATAAATAAGTGATTTAAGATGAATCATCTGCTGAGGGGTTAGAGATTCAATTTGAAGCACTTTTGTTTTAGCTTTTAGGATGCAAACTTTTATCCATCCTTCCTCCACATCTGATGCCCTCCTATAATCACTCTAATAGCTACTGTAGTTGCCCAAAGACAGTTTAAAGAAAAATGAACAATCGTACTCCTCTGGTGGCCAATTAAAGTGAACGGATAAACCAGATGCAATTAATTTCGAATTATTACTGTGCATTAGTACGGTGCGCGTACTCCCTTAGCTCATCAACAATTCATTCATATTCGTAGGCAATATTTCAATAGTTAAATCAAATATGTGGATATGGCTTTGTCCTGTGAAACCCAGCATGTTGCACTTAAGTCTACTCTTAAAGTTTCACCGTCGTCAAACAAATCTCATCTCCCTTAAAATCATCTGTAACCGTGAGATTTGGGGCCACTGCAGGGAGTTTATCAGTCCTTTTACTTCCTTGTTTTAATGTTGAAATGCCACTTCAAGAACTCTGAACTGCATTTGCACGGAATGCTGCTATCCAAATAACCCTGGACAACAACAGCATAACTCATCAAGCATTATGTAATGTCGGTTTGTCCGTTACGCTACATATGCTGTGTGCTGCACAGCTTTTCCACGACTATCTCTATCTCTATCTCCCTCCCTCCCTCCGTCCCTCCCCCGCCGGCGGACTTGTGCGGGACACTTGTGCGTCGTCCCGCTCGGCAGTTGGCCGGTCTGAAGCGCCCTGATTGACGCCTGACTCTGAGCATCCGTTCCACCTCTTGCTTAGCTGAGGCCGTGCCAAGAGGATTAAAAATGTAGTCCTCTAGGGCCACGCCATGCCATCTGGACAGGGTTGATCTGGGAGCATGGTTGTCAGCCAGGAATGCTGAGTGTATAAAACGCTGCATAACTACATCAAATACAGCTTTCAGCTTTTTTTTTTTTTTTTTCTTCAGCTTTTAAAAGTGTCATTTGCACACAATTTACCGTTCCTTTTTTCCCCTCCACATTGCGTTCTCTTCACACTGCTTCCTCTGAGATCATTTGAATTCTTTTCTGCTGACAATGGAAATGGGATGATTGGTAAATTGGAGTAAAAGCGGGAGACTTCAGTGTAAAATGCCACCGTGATTTAAAATGTGTTGTTATATCTTCGGATGAAGCGGATCTCGCTGTCAAACACTTTGCTGGTGGTTTTTTTGTACGTTAATGGTTACCTGTCCTGAGATTCAAACAGGAACGATAATACCGTGTTTTCACAGGTGATTGCTGCAAATTGCTTTAATTTCCGTATAATCGTGACGGAGAACAAACCGTAGATTTTCACATTTCACATCATTTTAAGCAAAGGGAAGGAGAAAAAAATACTCCTCTCTCTCCCCCCCCCCCCTCGTTGTGGGCGCTGTCCATCTCCAAGACAGTGAAAATGAAATATCGAGAGGACTAAATGCTAATGCCTCCATAACCTTTTCCCATAGAGTGATGTGCGCCACCTTTGATTCCCCCCCCACCATATCAAGGTCTAATTTGAAAGGTTAAGACTGGCGCTTGATCCTCAATAGCCAGGGAGATGCCAGATTGCATCTGTGTTCGGCATTACCAAGCAATGCAAGCGGGAGTGCATTAAATCATGCAAAACATGAAAATAACAGAATTTAGGTCACCGTCAGTGACAACTGCCAGACTTCAGAGAGGCCCGTGAAGTTTGGATGTTTGGATGATGTAATGCTTTCTCTGTTGGGAATAGCGGGGGAGGTGTCGGCTTTCTTGAATAGCTCTTTCTCGGCGAGAGGTTTCGGGTATTAGCGGGAACCAGCTGATGCCCCAGACTATTGCCCCCTTAATAACCATCGGCTCACCTCAGACACGCTCCTAATCCCAATTTAATCCTGATAAAAGCTCTTCAAACTTAATACCGAAACAAACTGGTCTTAATCTTAAATATATGCCGTGAATACTCCCAATAGATGTCAATAGAGGAGTATAATTAAGTCACCTTAAAGTAGCCGTAAATGTCCCCTTGGCTTGTGGACTTAGTCCCTGAATTGACCGATGTCTGGTGAACACTGACTAACTTTTTTTAAACTTCCCCTCACAGATGCGAGCGCATGTGTTACCCATGGATGCTTTCCCTGGAATATGACTTGCGTAAGAATAATATAAAAATGCACGACTGCACCCACACATCGCCTCCCTTCTATTCCACTGGCGTTTAAGTTGCGCTGAAACTCAAATGGGTTTATTTGCCTCTTCGGTATATATGTGTCGTTTGTAAATGACATGCCTCGTGGGCTCCCTTTAAGGGCAGAACATGAAACACAACTGGTAGCGAAAAAGCAGCACACTAAAATGCTGTTGGTCTAAAGCAGCCGCTCCCACACACACACACACACACACACACACACACACACACACACACACACACACACACACACACACACACACACACACACACCCTCCTGTGAATATATGCCAGTCGGCTTGCCATCGGGTATCTACTTATGTAAATAGAAGGGAAACCAAATTTGCATAAACGGTGGCCGATGAAAACATTTTATTTCAAATTGTATTAGCATAAAGCAGGAGGTGTCGGTTACCTTTAGCAGCGTGACAGTAACGCACAGGATTTAGTTTAAACGGAACAAGTCGGTTTACATTACGTCCCCCCCCACCCCCTCCATCCCCCCCTCGCTCTGCTGTCTGTCAAACAAAGAACAATGGACCCCACACCAGCACACCTTTCACCCCAATCCCCAGCATCCCCAACCTTCCACAGGACATTACAGCATGTATCCTCAAAGATTATCTAATATATATATATATATACACACACACACACACACACACACACACACACACACACACACACACAGTATACTTTTATTCATCCTTTCCTGGAAAAGATTAATTAACCTCCTTCTGACTGTGAAGAGAGAGAAGTCCTCTCATGTCAGTTGGGACATTAAAGGATCTGCAAGCACAGGAGCTCTGGACAAAAGAAAGCATCTCTGAGTGTCTCTCCGATTAGAATATCCCCGGTGACCACAGCACACACCACTGGCTCTGTGTGTGTGTGTGTGTGTGTGTGTGTGTGTCATGTGGAGGGGGGTGCTTGCTAGTTGGCTCTAATCTCCTTGATGATGAAGATCCCCCTGTGCTCAGGGGACCTAACAAGGAGGAGGGGGGGGGGCTCTACTGCTTTACGTCAATGCAATCACGACTGCTGCTCACCACTGAGCCACCAGCGCTCACATAAACTCTCTCTCTCTCCCCCCTCTCCCCCTCTCTCTCACACACACACACACACACACACACACTTCCTCTCTCTCTCCGATGCACGCGCACACACAAGCTTCTTTCTCTCACTTCACCGCTCTCTCTCTCTCTCTCTCTCCCCCCCCTCTCTCTCTCTCTCTCTCTCGCTCTCTCTCTCTCTCAGTCGTCATCCTGTAGCCGCACCGACTCGCTCCACTTTGCTAACGGCTCCTGTGCATTGGCCGGCTATTCTGGAAAAAAAAAAGAAAAAAAGAAGCTGTCGTCCCTCCCGTGAAAGTGGCGCGAGAGCGTTCCAGCGTGGGCTCCGACTGTACACAAGAGAGCGGGGATGATGAGAGGAAGGCACCAGAGAGGAAAGCAGGGTGAGAGAGGGAATTAAGAGAGGAGTAGAAGCAGCGAAGGAGAGAGTCTGCTCTTGCAAAGAAAAAAAAAACCAGGACAGTTTGATTCAGTGATCACTTGGATTAAACTGGCTTCGTCTCTGCTCTGAAGTGTCCCACTAAGAGGTAAGTGTGTCTTCTCTGTCTTCCTGTCAGCATCTCACATGTAGCCCAGTTTACAGCTTCGTAGGAATGAACCTGATTTCCAGCAACTCCTCGGTCACTGGCTGTTGTGCAGGTGGTGTGCGTCTCACAGGCTGTTTTTGACAGAGCTTCGCAAAACACGAGGGGCTTCATTTGATTATGTCATCGACATCATTCCCTCTGCAACCACAGTTGAGACACTTCTCTCTTCTGTCTCTCCCTGACAGCCGGTTAAGTCGGCTGAAACGTGGCCGTGCCCTTGACCATGTTTTCCAGTGTCAGGAGTTGTGAGGAAACAAGAGCGAGGACGGCACTCAGGCGGCCCCGGGTGTCTCTTGTGCTTCCTTGTCACGGCTCAATGGAATGAACCGAACGATTCACCGGCTGTCAATTAAAGCAGATTGTTGTTGTTGTTTTTTTTCGCACACGAGCGTGCTGACCCCATTTGTAGTTGTTCTTTGTAGTTGATTTGCATATGAAAGGCTCTGCATCTTCTGAACTCTGTTGTTGGGAGAGCGTTCCACTCTGATTATCACACCGCGGCACGTCGAGTGCTTTTTGGCAGGTTTGATCAGAGCTGTGAGTAAATAAGGCGGCGAACTACAAATCTGTTTAGCGGTTTGTTGTCCGTTGAGTTAGCTAAGTGTACAGTCTGTTCTGCTTGGAAATGACTCAAGGACAACCATGTGCATTCTGTTGAAAAGTATCAGTGTTTACACAGCGCAGTGCTAGTAGCGCTGCTTTCAGCTGAGAGTAAGAGCACTCAGGGTCCGACGGCCCAGCCGCATGCTGGAGATTATGCCTTTTGTTTGCACACAGTGCATATCAGCAGCATTATTAGTGCCATTCTAGTGGCGGGTGAGAGGGATTAGAGAGCACAATCTTAGGGGATATCAAAGAGGCTCTCCACACTATCGGATTTTTTTTGCTGAGAAACACGAGATCACAGATGCAACCTCGCCCCCGTTCAGCAGCAGCAGCAGATGCTCGTTTCGGATGAGGCAGAAAAAAAAAAAAAAAGGAGATATAAGGAGACAAAAATATAGAAATGCGTCTCTCCCCCCCCCCCCCTCGAGCAAAGCATGAGCTACATCTGCTGTGAAACGTACACATTTGATTTGTTTCATCAGCGGTCCCACTGGAAGTTGTTAAAACATCAACTTTGCATCTCTTCAAACACTGCGGGGGCTCGGTTATCTCGGCCGCTGAGGAGTCTGAGGGACTGGCAGGAAGACGGACGGAGACAGACGGCATCCAAAACCCACTGCCGCCACTTTAAAGACTTTTTTTTTTTTTGGAACCGATGCGCATTGCTGTTATTACATCAGAAATAAAAGGAGATTACTCGCTCACTGTTTCTCAGACGCCTCGTGAACTCTAGCACAGCTTTTCAAAGCCAATCCCGTCTTCACTTACAGATTAGATGAAAAGAAAAAGAAAAGAGCTCTCGCCGTCCACTACCTTAAGCACATCTAATGTAGCTCGCTTCAGTGTCGGGCAAGGCACCGCGTCTTCTTATCAGCGTTCAGCTGGAAAAACACCTGCTTTGGAATAATCAAATTACGCTGCGAGGAGTCCACCTCAAGAGGAGAAAAAAAAAAAAAAAGAGGAGCTGGACCCTCCGAGCACACAGAGGCTACTGTGCAGGAAATGAGCATTCAGGGCACGCAGCCACCGACCACTCAGGTATTAGAGCGGCATTTGAGGGGATAAACCAACAGACACGCAGGCTACTTGTGGTATATTAAGGGACGACGGTGACACTGCCAGGCTGACAAATACTCAGTGGCAAAGTGAAGAGGAAGGAAAAAAACGTCTTTCTAAGTGTTTGTATTGAAAATAATGTCAGCTGTTTGGTATTCGCTCTCTTTTGCCCTTGAGAGGTTCAAACTTGGACGCTGCACCTGATCCCCTTGTTTCACTTCTTCTTCTTCTTTTTCTTCTTGAAAACATGAACGATATCACTCCGCTAATCAAGGTCGATTAGCATTTCTGGGTTGGATTTACGATGCAGTTTAACTCAAAACACCTGGAGCCAAAAGAAGCTATTACCACGTTGATGCAACAGATTTTCTATTTCCCTACATTATCGCGTATTACATTACAGGGTACGGTTCACCGTCGCGTGAGTTATTGGTTCGTGTTTTTGGTTTGCGATGCTCGTGTTAGGACCAGAAGAGACACCGCTATAAATCACCTCGGTGGCCTGAGACATATTCATCTGCCTCAGCAAGACGGCAAGACCACCTGTCAGGGGGGGGGGGGGGGATGTAAAGTTGCATGTAAATTCAAGAAAGACGGAGTGCTCGCCGCTAAATCACGGCGCGTGTCCACTAAGCTGTCATCGCATCTTTGCGTCCGTTGCGCTGTTTGATTGTGGCGCGCTGTTATTTATGGACGGTGTTGCAGCCTTTTAGCGTTCGAGCAGAACCACAGCGATCAGTCATCCGGGTATGCCCCCCCCCCCCTATTTCCGCATTCCAACTTGCCGTTGGGTTTAAAAGAATCAATACTTGAGATTATTTGGAGTCTCCAGACACTCTTTACCTTTTGGCTCTTCAATCTCCGCCCCCAACTCGGTGGAACCGCTTTTTAACAACATTCCGCTCTAAATCAGGCGTGTCCGAGTGTGCATATGTGAATCTATCCGTGTGTGTGTGTGTGTGTGTGTGTGTGTGTGTGTGTGTGTGTGTGTTTGAGCCGTAAAGTGTGCCCGCCCGTGTGCATTTCTGTAGCACTATAAGATGCAATAAGCCAACTGTCAGAAACTGGCCTGCACAGTTTAAAGCATCTGAATGCTAATCAGAAAGTGGATTTGGTTTGTTCCGTCTGCGCTCTCAAGGCCAATCTCAGATGGAATTATTCTACTCGTATGAACGTGCTCGCGTGTCAGGCAGCAATTTCTCCCCACAGCGAGCCGACGCCGCTCTGCCGAGACCCCCGCAGACCTTCAGGACACGGGGCTCTCAGACAATCATCCGCGAGAGTCCTAAACATCTCAAATTAAAGTCGTACAGTGATGAATGACTCCCGGTCTCCAGGAGATATTGTGCACGCTTCAGCTCTGAGCGATGGGTGACTCCTCTTCACTCCTGCTTCGCAATTATTTATATAGATTTGTCTCTGTTCGTTTGGCAGCTCTTTTGGACACGCCATTACTTCCTCTCCTTGGGTAAAAAAAAAAAGTAAAAAGTAAAGAATGCTCTGTGTCGGTGAAACCTCACAGATTTCTGCAGCCTACTGATGCTTCTTTTTCCTTTCTGGAAAGCAAACAAATGCACCCTTCCCTGTGGTATACGCCTGTTGTTTGAAGTAGTGGTGAAAATAGAAGTGGGAAGGATGCCGTTACCTGAAGGCACCATTTTTCGAGCACACATCTGCTTTTTGCCCTGCGATCGCATGAAGCGGGGGTGTGTGTGTGTGTGTGTGTGTGTGTGTGTGGGGGGCGCTACAGTGTGTGAGTTTGAAACATCGATTCTCACTCGTAGCCGAGCGCCGCTCTGGCTTATCTCAGAACGGCCACATTTGGAGAGGTCAAGGGAAAAAAAATAAAAAAAATGCAACTCCATTGATATAATTAAGCTGCTTTTCCTCGCCATTCCACTTGAATGCATTATCATACACAACCAAGTCCTTTGAAGATATTTTGAGGAGAGTTAAAAGTTAGGTCGGTTCATTGTCTCTCCTTTTGTGAGAGTACTTTATTTGTGGACTTGCTCTCATACGCGGTTTTTGAAAACAGCGCAGCCAAACCGGACGCCTGGGGCCTTTTTGTGCCTTTTGTTGAATACATTTGTGCCATATCTCTGAGAAATCCACCACAGACTCTCAGCCGACGGCGGCCAGTCGCGGTTGTGGTCATGAACGAATCTCTGGAGGCTCAAGTGGATGATGCAGGGTGCTTCTTTGCCAATGCCTTCACTCTATTTACTATTCATAAAGTTGTTCTTTGTTGAGTCTCCATATTCGCGAGCGCTGAATAACGGGGGTTTCATCGCCTGCCAGCAGCAGAAAGACAAGGCAATTAGTGGGTTATATATGTAATCCCCCCCCCCCCTCCCTCCCCTCTCTTTGCATTTGTGATGAAATGCTTTCCATCCGACACCTTTTAATCATCGGGAGCCATCCGAACAATAAACAGTCATCTTCTGCCTGGCCCTCGACTCAAGAACCTTAAACACAACCTCCTCGGCCCCCAATGGCAACTCGGGAAAGATTTCCTGTCACACAGGTGAATGACTATTAGTTTACTGACCCTAGAGGTAGAGGGAGATTGTAATGATTTCTACAGAGGGTGCTAGGGGGCCTTTCATTACAGGGACCGAGCAGCGCTGGAGCTCTCCTGCAGTAAAGCGTGAGGTAGAAATAGATATGGAATCCACCATTCTGGTGAATTGATTCCATCTCGCTGAGGACTCCTACAGGCTATCGGCATGCTACTTGCTTTTTCTTCTTTTTAAAGATAATGGCTTTGAAGCATCGATACAATTCATACACGTTTATTTCCCCTTGAGATGGGGGGGAGGGGGGGGGGGGGGGGTCAGCTTTGTTACGATAAGCTGACCAGTAAGATGCAGTACTGTGTATGGATGTGGGGGTTTGGGCTGGACTTTGATTGTCAATTCATGAAACCAAGGTGACCGCTTGACTTTGGTAGTTCTGACCAACCAATAGCACACAATTAAAAGTTACATTGTTTGGGGGTTTTTTTTGGCTTGAAAAATGACAAAAAGTAATTAAAGAGATAATTCAAATTGGTTTTTGAGAGTTATTTTACTGCAGTAAATAAACGAGCCAGGTGATCATTTCCATAAAAGCCAATAATGACGCTGACATAGTAAGACAAGGTCTAACAAAAGACACCACAGTGGAACACAGCACTGCTGTCCTGTGACAGGGTTGTGACTGTATACCTGCATCACGGTGCACCGGGGTATTCAAATGAATGGATATCATAGAGTGTACATTTGCTTCTCTATGGTATTGAAAAAAAAACACAAGGGACTCTGTGTGTGTGTGTGTGTGTGTGTGTGTGTGTGTGTGTGTGTGTGTGTGTGTGTGTGTGTGTTTTACAAACACATAAAGCAGTGGGTCGTGTGGACTAGCTAGCAGCCTATGTAGCGACAGCGTTCCCCTCTTCCAAGAAGCCTCTGAAATGAATTCCGTCCCATACTGTACGACACATTAAACCCTCACTTTTATTCATGCACGTCAGACCTCATCTTCATTTCATTAAAAGAAAATGTGCTCCTTAAATCCCATCATATTGCGAGTGCAGCAGTACTCTCACAACGTATAACATTTCACATTTTGCTTAACACACTTGAGCAAGTTGCCCTCCCCAGCATATAGATTACTTCAAATGCAACCGGAGCGTCATATTCATTGTTTATTTTCCATCCGTTCACAATCTCCAACACCAAATGAATGTATTATTTCAGTGTGTGACACCGTGGTGCACACTGTGGAAGATAAAGCCACTTTGAGAGGAAGGACAACTCCACAAACCAACAGAAAAAAAAAAAAAAAAAAAAAAACAACAGCACACACATTGGGAATCTGCTCCGTACGATTCATAATATCCGAGGTGTAATTCAAAGTCTGCGCGCATAGGACGGCTTGCTGAAGTTTCATTTAAAATATTTACCTGTGGAAGTGGCTCCCTCCGGTATCTCTCCCCTCTAATCGTTATCATGGCGGAGAGCAGAATGACATCATAACTTACCGGAGTAGAATAGAGGCCGAGCTAGCACAGCGGCAGGCGGCGCTTTGATGTGACTGCAAAAAACAACAACTAAATATCAGCCTGTTGATTTCCATCATTGTTATCATAATAATGTTTTGAGCGTATGGTTCGCCTGCCAGTCGTGTTACCCGCTGCCCATATGACGGAGGCCCCCTCTGTCGACGTTAAAGTCTGTTTAACATGCCATGGGACCTCCGGAACTATGTGCTCCAACACAACATTAGCATCTGTAAGCTGCAGGCAGCGGAGAGGTATTGCAGATGGCGTTAGCTATAGGCCGCCGGGTTTTCTTACGATTTAGGAGAGACGGATGTAACAGCGTTCAGAAGTGAAAATGTGCAAACGCACCCGGTGACGGATTGGAGCAATAGACCCACGGACGCGTGTGTTAATGTGACGCAACGTAACATTTAATCTGCAAAGAAGAAGCAAGACGTTTTCAAAACCAAAAAAAAAAAAACCCCGAAACAATCCCAACTGTGGTCTTAGATGAGAGCGTAAGGACAAAGAAACACTTCCCTCTGTATCCATTCATGCTTATCTTCCAACAAAATGCCTCAGAGGAAAATGTCATTGAGGAGATATTGGGGACATTGTCATCTGTTTCTTAGTCCCCCTCCATTCAGAAGAGTCTCCATTTAACATGAAATTACCGTCCCCGTGCATCTAAATCATCGTGACTCTTAAGGACATCTTCTTTGTGTACAGGCGGTGCTCCTCAACAGCTTACCATTTTAAAAACGGGGTCGGCCCATACGCCTCGTATAAACCATGAACCTGGGGAGTGATAAAGCATTACACTCCCAACATTAAATAGAATAAGAAATCATCTTGACAGACCCTAGATCTTGGCCTGGGTGAGTCTTCTTATGAGCGAGACTTCCTCAAGGTCAGCGTGATGGTACTTTCCCCCACTGTGTGCAGTGCCTGTGATGAATAGGACACAGTGTGTGTGTGGGGGGGTGGAAGGTGGGGGGTGTGGTGGCGATTCAGAGGGGTTAATGTATTGTGTTTACCTGTAAGGAGAGAGAGAGTGTCCTGCTCCTCAGCGGGGACTGAGATTAAAGAGCCAATAAGAGCCGGGCGCCTTCTCAATCGTTAACGTCACAAAGTTTCAACTCAACTTCTATTTGAGCCTAAGTAGGCCTAGGTTGAGGCTTAACTCATGAAAGGAGGAACTCTATAATCGAGGGGACCTACTGTAAAAGTACAGATTTGAATACTACAGACCGTATGATGGTGACACAATCAGGACAGTTCATTCCTAGACGTATTGCTCCAATGGGAAGTCCACTGAGTACGACATGGCCATGCGTGGAGATGCCACACACCGACTGATTAATCGGTGATTATCCATATCGGCCAATACATTTTGTTGTATCTGTTTGTTTTGTTCTAGCAGCTGGTATACAAGACAAACTAATCACCTCCAAAGTTGTTATTTGCATAAGAACACACAAGTTAAATGATGAGGCAATAACTTATTGTATTTTTATTTTTAAAAAAACCCATGTAATTAGCAGTTTGATCTATGTATTATTAATTGCCAACGGTTCACAATTCCCTCTCTAATATCTATTTAATATTGCTGTGAAAACGTCTCCCTTCAAACAAGTGGATTTATTCAAGATCCTTGCCAAAAACTACATTTTAGGAGTTCTCAGCATACATTTTTTTTGACTGAATATCGGGTCATATGACAAAGTAATATGCAATCTACACATTCAGCGCAGTGAAATGTGTGTGTGGTGTTTGTGCTCATGGCGGATAGATGTACACACTGGCTCTAGGTATTGTTTCAGTGCAGTTTTTTGGAGTTACCTTGAGAGTCTCTTGAAAGTGAGCTGAGGGCCAACACTGGGCAATCCAAATAAAGTATTGCCAAACTGTAACACATTACAGGAGGGCAGCGGTACTGTGGAGGGCGCAAATGTGTTTCTAGTGCGCTTCAAAGAAAATAAAGGAGGAGAGGACCGCATTTGAAAAGAAGAGGATTGGAATGGAGAGGGTCTGGATTTTGACAATCAAATGCTTTGGTCAGAGCAACAGACAGGTGAAAACGTGGCAGCGGTATCAAACAGCGTTTCTAGCCTCGTTCAGAAAGAAAACCGGCCCGGTGGAACCGGTTCCAGGTCCCCGGTACGGAACTTCACAGGACCCAAAAAAATGGACGGCACGAAACAATGCTACAAATCAGTTTGAGTCCATGGCGTTAACACCTTTCCGTATTATTTTTGTCGTTGGCCATGATACCATAGCAGTATTGAATGTTGGGCTGGTGTGAAAACTGTTAATGGAATCCTGGTGCGGACCACACCACCAAACAAGACCACATGACAAAAAAGTGTGTCCGTCCGCCTCCAAGCGAACTCTGGTGAGGTTCATTTGTGGTGTGAAACCAAATCACCACAGGACTGTATGAAATAAGTGACTTTTAGCATAATTTCAAAAGATAAACTCGTAATAAATCCATCTGTTGATTGTGAAATCTGCTCAGGAAGCGTTCTTAATGCGTAAAAGTATACCAGAGCAGGTATTCCCCCTGATTAATAGGTCTGTTAATACCACTGTGCTTGTTTTAGTTGCTGCAAAAGGCAAAATGTTGCCACATTGGTGACTTCATAGAAGTTGGAGGATTGTTTCAGGCTACCGGTTAGCTATACTGCGTTGCTTTTATTCGTGTGGATGCACGCAAGTCGGCAGGGAAAGAGAGAGAGAGAGAGAAGAAATACTGGGGGAAAATCGCCAAAAGGTCCAAATCAAAAGCTCCTTGAGTTACCTGTCAGTCTGTATAAGTGTACTCGTGCTCCTCTGGTTCCTTTGTTAAAGTCAGAGAGAACTACGGGTGTGAAAGCACCTTAACACAGCACAGGTGTCCACGCGTCGACCCTATCAGACAGAGTCCGTACGTTGAAATGGCGGCCGGACGTCGTCGCCACTGTCCACATTTGTTCTCTTCTTTCGGTTCTAAAACGGTATGAAAGTGGACACGGGTTCGCGGGAGCGTTCTAACGAGACCTTCGCCGGTCCGGTTTGACTGCCGTTGATGCGGGCAGAACCGTGAGACACAGGAAGGCCCGGGGCTCTGTTCCTGACAGCTGTGACCTAGCCTGCTGAGTTTTACTGATGAGCACAGCGCCTTTAGACTTCATTGTGCAGAGCATAAACAACAGTGTGCCCGGCTCACCCGTGTGTGTCTGATCGTCCACACATCTATCACATTTCTCATATGGAGCCATAAATCACTCGGGTTACGTCTTGGGAAACATCTTAACTTGAAATTGGATAAGTTTTGGGATTTAATAACTTTCTGTGACATAACCTCTGTGGCGTTATTACAAAAAAATTGTTTTATAAAGGGAGCGTTCCTTACTTCAATTAGCTGTTTGTGTGGGAGGTTTGATCCAAAATGGACTGAGCACCTGCGCTAACTCGCAGCTGAGTAAGCACTAACACAAGTAAGGTGGTAGACTTCAGATCTCATCATCTTTGAACCAAATTCTAACAAACCTAATTAACCAGAATGCTAACAAACCTGTGCCACGCTGTTCCCACTGACTCTCAGTCGTGATTGTAAAAACTAAAAACCTCTAAACTTCTGCTACACGACGTTTTCCACTACGGTTCCACTTGTTGTCGTGTTGCTGGCGGTCTTTGTTGGGACATTACTGCGTTCCTTGGCACAGTACCGCCACCTGTGGATCAAGTGGAACAGTTCCTAAATATCGGCAGTAGTGTCTATTGTGTCAACCGCGTGTGGTCGTATAGCACCCTCTCCAAAAAGCTAATTAGTTTGGCCTCCAAAACCCAAACTGTCTCTGGGAGAAAAAAAAAAAAAAAAAGCACTGCCTCTTCTCGGGCTGGACGAACACATCGGCTATCGGCATAATGTTGTGAATTTTGGATTTTACTGACTCTCCCACCACTTGGCAGACTGTCAGACCCTGCTGCAGCTAAATGAGAGGTTATTTTAAAAAGGGGCTCTGGCGCTTGAAAACACTACCACCTTTGTCCACAGGGGCCGCCATAATCGACACAAAAAGAAAGTTCCTCGAGGTAACCTATGAGAAACTGATTCTGATCTCTTGAGAGAGAATCGACAACAACGTAGCGGTGGTTGACTTTGGGAAAATGGACCACAAAACAGACTTCCTGATCGTTTCACAGGCAACACGTAACCGTAGAACTCTGAAAGTTTGATGTCGCCCAACCCCACCCCCCCCTTTTCGTCATTATGCAGAACTATTGGCTTATGCATTCTGCATTAGCCATCACCGCAGCCACATTCTACATGTGGCACTCTTAATCCATAATTCATTCACTGTAAATACACAACAACAAAAATCATAGCACAGCCCTGGGGGCTCTGCTATATAGAGATCAAGCTAATCATTCAAGTGTAGTGATCATGGTTTAGATAGAAACGTATGCTGAAAATAAAACTATCACATGTGGTGCGATAACAACCAGCCACTGCAAACGGCTCTTCCAACAGGCATCAGTAAAAATAATCAGCGGAATGATTTACTCTGTTAACTTCACTCCCGGAGAACTAGAATTTAAAAAGACACTGCAGATGTTTTTTGGGGGGCGAGTGGTGATTACGTCTCCACATGGTGACGCATGTGACAGCGTGACATTCGTACATTTAGATCTACAAATCATGCGTGATAACCGCATAAAGCCGAATAAAAAAAAAAAACAAGGCAAAAAACTGGGACGTGTGACTCACTGGAGAAACACATGGATGGTGTGTTATCTTATCATATGAGCATGAATTACATAATTAACAGTTGCTCTGGGGAAATCAGGGTTTGAGGCTCGGAGCTGCTGGAGGAAGAGAAGCGGCGTCGCGGCGTCACAGACAGATGATGTCTCTCAGCAGCTGCTCATCAAGCCGCCATCAATGCCCCCCCCCCCCCCCCCCAATCCTCATATAGATTATTTTTCTCCACTTATCAGCGGACTCATTACCATTCCAACACGAACGCTCGGTGAGCTCACACAGTATTGAACAGGTATGGATGCAATTTATAGCCATTAATAACCACAATTCCAACCATGTACATTTTTAGGGGGGCAATTTATTATAGTGAATCCAACAGCAAGTGAAGATTCTAAAAAAAATGACTAACATCAAATATTTATCTTTCATCTACAGGGATTGGAGTCATGAAGTAATGAAATCAATATTAGCCCACTTGAACACTTGAAAGGAAAGTTGAACCTATTTCATCACAGCGTCACAGTACCTGTGCATATTGTGCAATAAGGGAAAGAAAGGCTACTTTTTATATTCACTTCAGCTCACACACTGATGGATAAACAACTTCTATTTATTTTCCAGGGGGGGAGAGATTTCCCCTCTTTTCAAGGAATTTGCGTGAACGTGCTCCCGTTTAAATACGTGGCAATCGCTTTTCAAAGTTTACTTGCAAACTGGAACTGAATAATGTAGAAGAGAGAGGGGGGAAAAAAAGAGCGGTATGTGAAGTTATTCATAAGCCTTTTATAGCCATTGTCAGCATTAGACTCCATCTATTCAATATTTCAATACAGCTGGCGAAGAATAAAGTACAAATGGAAAGAGAGCGAGTGAGAAGGCTCCTCTCAGTGGGACTTTTAGGGCCAGTATTGTTGCCACGCCGACCACAGATACAGGCGTACTATCTCGGAATACAGAATGAGCCTTTCTTTAAAAACTCAGCCAGTGCAGTAGTGAGAGAGGTGGTTCCATCCCAACAAATACTTTTGATATCTCAAATCAACAATTTTGATTGTTAAAAACAAGAGTCTCTATTGTGTCAGACTCTCTGTGGCCGTCGCTTCCTCTTAACCTGACGGGGGAATCAAACGGACGAGCGCCGCTTCCCTCCACTCAGGAAGCAAAGCGGTGCAGACAGGCCATCGGCCGCGTTCACCAGCAGGCCAAACAGGAACTCCTGTTCCCTCTGCTTTTCCACTCGGCGCCTGAGACGTTTTAGATCGCCCCCCCCCCCCCCTCCCTCCCCTTCGGTGTGAGTCACGACGCCCTCGTGCCCACGCTCACCCCCCCCCCCCTCCCTGATTTTGTATGCTGCACCATTACGCGCCGTTGACCCGGTGAGACGGAGCCATTGCCGAAAAGACTAATTCTTAATCTAGGATATTGCTTTCTCATTACGGCCTCTCTCCCCGCGGCCACTTGCGTGATAACTGTTTGATTAAGGCGGTTATGTCGCCGGGGAGCCTGAAGGAGCCCACCTTTTAATATTACCTGGCTGACTGATTAGAGCGGAGATGCTGGAGCACCTGACACGGTGCTGAACTGCGATGCTTGATTAGGAATGCTGACGGGCCTTGGGTATTCACAAATATGAATCGATGAACGATGCTAACACAGCCCAAACTGGATGTCAGTGCCGATTCATTATTCTCGGTGACCGGTCAAGACGTCCCTCCGTCTTTTTTTTTTTTGTGTCATTCCAACCGGATGCGTCGGCATCACTTTATGCAAGAAAGAGCTGCAATGACTAACTGTAACTACTAAATGAATCGCTGGCTGTGTTGACGATCGAATCCTCCGACTTACATGTGAATATTTTCTGGTTTCTTTACTCTGTAACTGATTATCTTTGAGTCGTGTGACATTTCATACCGATCGATTACTGGAGATTAATCAAAGCCAGCGTCGGTTGCCGCCCCGAGTGCGAGAGATAATACTCCAGCTGCCTTTTTTTTTTAAAAATTGCACATTGCATCATCCGCTTTTCAGTGAAGTGTAGAATGTGGAGTACGGTCCACTTCAGTGAAATAAAGAGACTATCATACCTTCAAGGATGCTTTGATTAAACTCTCCGGCAGTACCGCTCATGTCACTTTAATTAAGTGGCGAAAAAACACTGGGCTCAGAGCCGCTCTGTGAATATGTTTGAGGTGAGACCGCTCCACTTTAATAGCGAGGCTGAGGGTCCATTAGATTATCTGTGATTTGAGAGGGGGGGGGGGGGGGGGGGGGGGTTGACAGCCTGAAAAGAGAATCTGAGGAAGGAGGAGAAGCCGCAGTCCAACCGTGTTCAGAGACGGAAACAAACCCCCTCAGAGGGTTAGGTCATCACACAATGAAGAAAGGCCGCTGCAGCTACTTCTTCTTTACTTTATAAATCGCTTTTAAATTTCCCGACGAGCATCAAACTCACGGGCCCGTACGCTCCAGAGCGCCGGATGCGTAACAAAAACAAAACGCTTCCCTTTCAATTGAGGGCGCGTCACCCTCGCCCGTCCTAACGCTCTCAGTCAGCTTCTGCGCCTCGTATTGTTTCCAGTAATCACATGCCGGATGACAGCAGGCGGTGGAAGCGGCAAATAAATGAGATCACAACCGTTTCGGAGCCATAATCCACAACGGAACATCCGTCTGAAAGTCACCGACTCACCGAAAGGTATCGCAGGTTAAAAGTCCACCTTTTTTTTTTAAATTCAGCTGCCACTTATCTGCGAGTAGCAAACAGCCGCAAACATCAGCAGCGTGCCGCTAAAGCAGAGGAAGAAGAGGTTCCATCTGGTTTGCATCACACTGCGGTCACCGAGGGCCGCCTGAGGCGACGTCCTCGCCACATTCTCTTCTTCTTCTTCTTCTTCTTCTTCTTCTTCTTCTTCTTCTTCTTCTTCTTCTTCTTCTTCTGAACTGCGTTCATTCATTAGATAATTACAACAAAATGTCCCAGTGTGTGCAGTGTGCAAAACGGCCCATTAAGCTCGAGATGATATGATCGGACCGCCGACTTTATAAAAAGCCAAGTCGATGAAACGCTACGAGGAGATGTTTTGCTTCTTTGTTCCCGCGGCGATACCATCAAACCTCGCACGCAGACGCGCGCGCACGCGTTGATGAGCACGACCATT
Source organism: Cebidichthys violaceus (assembly GCF_023349555.1). Taxonomy (NCBI): domain Eukaryota; kingdom Metazoa; phylum Chordata; class Actinopteri; order Perciformes; family Stichaeidae; genus Cebidichthys; species Cebidichthys violaceus. The sequence continues at coordinate 14,777,463 of NW_027176318.1, forward strand.
ACGGCGGCGCACACGTGGCAAACAGACGTCCATTACCATAACCGATGTGACGCTCGTAGCCATACATCAGCGAGTTCCGACCCTAATGCTTTCTGAGTTTATCTTCGCCCTGATAATGAGGCTCAGCTTAATGTGACTCTGTGTGCCTAATAACCCAGAACGCCATGAAAAATATTTGCTTTTTTTTTTTTTTGTCTCTATCTCGTTGAGTTTGGATTTTGCAGCACAGTTGAGCGGAAAATGGACAGACAGCACGCGGGACAAAATGGGGGGGGGGGGGGGGGGGGGGGGCGAGGTTGGAATGGAGCAGAGTTGAGGTTGACTGGAGGTTGACGGCAGGAGGACCGGTCTGAGGTGGATTCACTCCCGGCCTGACAGGGACAGGAGACCAGGGAGTTCAACTGCATCACTTTAGGTTCACTGACTTGGCAAAATCTACCGTTTAATGAAATTAGGGCCAGAGAGCTTCGGCTGGAGGGGGTTTCATTTCAAGGGCATAACTCAAATAAAAAGGAGGAATCCACTCGGTTCTATTACCGACGTTCTCGTTCAAGCTTCCACCTCACATTTTTCCATTTATTTTTTCTATTTTAATACAAAGACTGTTGAAGGGCTCTGTGCATTCAGATAAACAACAGTAAGTAGATGGACGAAAGAGGAGGACACGTCTCCGCCGGGCTTCTCATCCGTCCACGTCTCAGAGGAAAGACGTGGCTCCTATTTAAAAAATCGATGTTGCCGTCTAAACATGTCACTTCAACCGGCTCCATCTGTTGTGGCATTTTGCAGTACGTTCTAAAACATGAGATTGTTACACAACACTGAGGCCGTAATTCCTCAGTAACAGCTGGCCAGCAAACGGATCACAATAAGTACTGCGGAAGTTAAGAATCATGGCTACATGTAAAGCAACGGGACTGCATCTCTCACGGCAGAACAGTGACAAAGTCTGTCTGCTGTAGAAACATCTGGCAAAGTACTCCAAACCACTTCAGTGGGAGATCCTGCTCCAGTCGGGACCTCCGGGAAGTCATTGTTCGACATGCGTCTTGGTTTTTTTTGGGTCACGGCACAAACATGTCGGCTTTCAGTTTGACACAAAGTGTCCATTGAGCTTAATCAACCCGGCTAACCGGGCTAAACCCACTAGCATGCTGCCAAAAACACTTCCCTGAGAAAACAATAAAGTGTCACGAATCTATTTTTAGACTGAAAAGAGCTGCGGCGTGTTTAAAACAAATACGAACAGAAGCTCAAAATATTGATCGAGTAAATGCAAATGTCCCCGGTATAAAGAAAAGCCGCCTATGTGCAAATGCATAGCCCTGAGAGGAATATTCCAGAAAGACAAATAAGATGACAGCCTCTCTGATAATGTGACAGCCAAATAAGACAACAGAAGCAGAGACTTGAAAGGTAAAGTCGGGCTGATTAATAGCAGCAGACAGCTAAAAAAACACAACAAAGCAGAGAGCAGCGCAGCAGCTGCATGCACAATGTATTCAGTGTGCAGCAGCGCACCGCTGAGAGAGACAGCAGAAGTTAAGATAAAGTTGTCAGCGGCGGGTAACAAAGAGGCTCGGTTTGTGTGTTTTTTTTGGCTGAGCTAGTCAACAGAATACTCGGTTAAAACAGATCTGTGATACCTTTCCTTTCCTCTCATTGTTCTCCAAGACGTTGTCTGGAAGTGATGAGGCATCGCCCGCTTTAGAAATGGCTAAATTGCTCGACAGCAACTTGGTCCCATGTAACTTTTGGAGGCAATTTGGCCTCGTGTGTTCCGGGTTATTTTTGGCATGCGGTTAACCCAGCAGTCAAAACGTAGTTTTTAATGAAAACTCAACGCCTTGTTCTTCTTGACGTCTTTTCTTCTTACAGAGGTTCCGCCCACTTCGACGTGTTTGTCTGAGCTGTGAACTGAATCACATGACTGCACTGTGGTGGAAAAACTGCTGGTGGAACACTGACATCTTCTATAAAAAAAAAAAAAAAAAAAAAAAAAAAAAAAAAGGCCAATTCTGACAGATTCAACCGTTTTTGAAATATTTTTTTATAAATGTTAAAGCCCTCTCCAGGGGATGTCAGTGAGCAACTCCTGCCTCCATGTCGCCCCCCCCCCCCCCCACACACACACACACACACACACACTGCTGCCACTCACCCCTCTGAGCCCCTCGTTAACTCCTTTCACACTGATGCTGGAGGTGGTCTCAGGCCCAGATGCGGGGCTGAAGTTACACTTTAAATAAGTGCTGTAATGAGGATCTAATTCACGGCAATGTCGAGAGTGGTTCCTGTGGATTTTGAAAATGAACTGCTAAATATTTAAGGATATTTTTGATGAAACATTCAAGTGTTACATTGAAATACAGTTTGGTGTTAGAATAGGTGGTAGAATGAGTGTTTAGTTGGGAGAGAGAGAGGAAGAGTGGAAAAACTTATGGTGTCATGTATTCTTTAACTGCAGTCGATACGACTTTCTCATTGCTAAAACATGGGCGCTGACTGCAGAGCGGCATTAGAACTCCAATCAGGACTTTTTTTTTGTGTGTGATAAAGCAACCGCTCGGTTGTCACCGGCAATCATCAACAGATGTCTGGATGCCTCTCATTGAGCACTCGGGATGCTGCCGTGTGACGAAACGAGGGATGAACATTCTGTAGGCTTTGAAAAGCCGTAATCGCCTGAAATCCTAATTGTACTACCTGTGAATACTACTGTTTACTGCGTGAATGTGACATTGTACACTTTTCTAATTTGCCCTTGCAGTACGTGGGGGCCGTTGCCGGTACGATCCCCCCCCCCCCGTCTACCAAAGTAATGGCGTGGCATTAAAACCCATTCTGAAGCCGTTACTGTTTATGTATCAGACTCGGTTTTGGGCTCCGCTGCTCGTAGAGGTATCGCAATTAGAACCGAGCGGTCGGCATCTGCACCGCACCGAACACCGGCACTAAAACACAGATGTGCTTAATGGTGTATGATGCTAACACTTTAATGTGCGACGCGCTCATTCCAGTGCGTTTGCTTGTTTATCAGCAGAACAGAAAAAAGTTGTTTAAGTGCACAATAACACTTCTCTGCGCTCCCCTTAATTCCCCGAATAAAGTCGTCTGCTCAGACCCTCTCATCGGGGAGGCAGACGGGTGTAAAACGTTACCGACCTGAAGCCGCGCGTTCCCTCGCTTCCGTCCCTCGTGATCACGCCGTTCCCTACACTTGAGTCCAAAGGAGAAGGCCGCTCTGTTGGAAGGGCGGAGGGGAGGAGAGGAGTGAAAAATGACTGAACCGTGGGTTCTTCAGGTGGTCTCATTTGATTCCTCTCAGACACAAATCTGCTGCGCTGACATTCTGACACTTTAAGCCGAAAGGAGATATCGATCAGCAGACTCCGGGGGCATTTGTTTAACTACCTCTGCTTATAATCTGAAAATCTGTCGAAATTTAGATTGTTGAGAATCTGTTCATTATTAGAGCGAGGCCAGCAAAAGTGCATATTTCTGTGCGATGCACATTATTGCTCATCAGCGTCATGTCATCTGCCTCGGATTCAAAAGGAACCTTCACCCTGGCTACGGGCCGTTAAACCCGCGCACTGTGTTTTCATTAAACTGGCCTTTGAGGTTTATTTTTATTAACTGTTCATTAATGCACATAATGTATCCCAGAGCTCTCTGCGCTAAGGAAGAGGTGCCGTGTGCCCCCCCCCCCCCCTCTGCCTTGAAGGAGTTTTTTTCGTTTCTTTTCATGTACAGTACTCCGGGCCTACGTTCTTAAGTTTGATGATTGTATCAATTAGCGTCAAATTGGGCAGAAAACAGGAGCGCTCAGATAACCCAAAGTTAAACAACAATTATCTAAAAATCCTGATTTGGAGGAGAGACTTTACTCTCTGAACCCCCAAAACTCACCGGCTGGATTGAAAAGCGTGTTTTCTGTCAAACGATCGGCAAAACCACGGCGAACACATCGTGTGCACCGAGCGACTCCGTCACCAAAAGCAACCAAACGGAGCTTAAATTTGTGATATTTCATCAAAACCATTTCATTTTCGATATCTCATTTGAAATCTCTCAATAAATATATTCGCTCTTCAGCGCAACGAGGAAGCCATGACTGCTTTGCCTGAGACCGACTGTCACATGACACGTCCACTGTAGTGCAGGAGAGGTTTTAGCACACGTCTTCATTGTTCAACATACGTAGCATGTGAAGCCAACAATAGTAAATATTAGATGTACATATTTCATTGTATTCTATTTTTTGTAAAATAAATGATCAAAGACATTGTTGAGTTGTCTCTTTGTGTTGTTTCCATAGAGATGCAGGAATTATATATACACTATAGAATATACTGCAGTTAAAACCAAGGCCCCAGAGGGTAACATGTGACAGGAGCAACAACAGGCACCAACAACTGCTTTGGGGTTCAGAGGGTTAAAGAGAACGCATTAAATGTCTGTTACAAACGATGCTCTATGCATTACGTGGGAGCATGAATGCATGAATGCATAATGAATAAGTAAAGGGGTCAAGTTGAGCAGACAAGTATCTCCGCGATATCCATCCAGTGTTTGCAACAGTTGTGTCACTGATGGGAACTTTTGTATTGTTCAGATGGAAAAATGCAAAGATATTTGAAATCAATACACCCACACACCCACACCCATACACACACCCACACACACACACACACACACACACACACGCACACACACACACACACACATTATTGGCAGATAAAGCCCAGTGCAGAACAACTTGAAGAACCCATGGGTTGAACGGTAGACGCCCTCAAAGTCCAACATCTTGAAACAATAGGAAAGGTTTGCAACAAGAGACTGTCCTGAACATTTGATCCATGCTCATCTGTAGTGACACTAAACCATCTGGACTAACCTTTGCATGGGTTTTATAAGGTCAGGCTCTCCTTGGTTGTCCCATAATAAAATATTACACTTTGCATCCATACGCCGACCAGTAGTTTATTCCTTTGTGGCACCGGGTCGTTAAGAGAGCGCTGAATCTGCTACACACCGCTCAGCGGCTCTGTGTAGTAAACCTCTGTGTTGGGGCTGCAGCTCTGGGAACCGGGATCATAGCGGACCTCCCGCAGCCGCTCCGCATCGTCGTCATTATTTGCCTCGGCAGATGTAACCCAACAACGGAAACACCTGTGGAGTTTTGCTTACCTTGAATTTGTCAAAACCTTCCGAGACGCCAACATAATCAGAGCTTATCTCAGCGTGCCGTCGTCGGTTTTGCATGTGCACCGTCGCGTTCCGCTCGTCGGCCGAGCAATAAACAACGATTTCGTTAGTCTTTGCGGTTGCAACTTTCATTGCAATGTGTAAATGTGGGGAAAACCCGGTGTGAAGTCCTGTATTTCATTATCAAACCACAGTTGTTGTTTTTTTAAACTACGGATTGTCTGTGCTCCCTGGAATGTGCTTGTGTGCAGGCGAACATTCAATAGAAAATACATAATTGACAACAAATGATCAAAAAAGCCTCATCTTTTGCGTGTGACGGATCACACGCGTGTTCTCTTCCCACAAGATCCAGCTGATTCAGGAGTTTCACGCAGAGTGGATGGGAAGTTCTGTGGTGGAATAATTGAGATCTCCTGATCCTCCTTTTGATGTTCATCCATTTGATGTAGTTTACTGAATCCATTTGATGTATATTCAATAATCAAGCAGACCTTTCTTTGAGTAAAACGACGGATTCTCATTATGTATTCTTAATGCTTATTGTACTATTGTAGATATGCCCTCACACATGCTTATCAGCTGAAATGATTATAGTGTTTGCGTGAACTAATTTCTCTTTCTGAAGGGAAGCTCCACATAATACAAATTATCGGATTATTGTTAAACGCTGACAAAACCTGAATTGATAGGTTTGCTGTGGGGAAGGTCCATGAAGTGACTCCATGTCTATAGTTTGATAGAACTCACATCATTGAATGATGTCGGTGTGTGTCATTGCGCTGGTACGTAGCCTGGTGAGGGTGTCTGATGGTCAACATCAGTGAGCTGTCCTTCACGACCGTGCTGTGTAGATAATAAAAAGGAGAAGAAAGTCTGTTAATTGCTTTTTTTTTTTTTTGTATCGTTACGCACAACGTTCTAAAAACACTGTTGTTCCGATGCTTCCATCAGTGACGCTCATTCCACATTCAACAACACAAGAGTCCCTCCGGCCTGCCTCGCAATAATCTGGAGTTCATTAGGCCGTGGCTAAAGGGTAATTGCTAGTTCACCTTTAAGTGTGTTAAACTATTTCTGGGGTGAAATTGGGTCCAATCATTAGTAATTGTGTTTTCAAGAAAAAAATTCAATTTACCCTCCTGCATACCTGCTGCAATATCCCACATACCCTCGAGTCACCGGCGTCCACCCGCACCCTCAAAAAGACAATCTTTTCCTTCTCATTTGATTCAATAAATACAGTAGCCTCAGTGTTTAGTCACACTTCAGCTCTTGTGTACTGTACATCTGCCTCGTGTTGCACCAATCAACTCCTGGGTTTACTCCTTACTTGTTCTGAGTATCCATTAAATGCCAAGATATTAATTGAGACATTAAATCCAACTTTATGTTCCAACAACACGCACGCACAAACAGCCGAGTTTGTCAGCAGAGACTGTAAAATGTATAATTAGCCTAAATTGAGAGCGCCGTCTTGCACTAATCAGTCTGGTATCAGGTGCTTCTGCCAGCTCTCACAGCGCCGGCGGCGTCGGCGTCACTCGGGCCTTTTGATCGTCGTCTTCGTTTCAAAAGGAAAAAAGACTATGTTTTGATGGCCGTCCTATTCAAGCGTCCCTCGAGGACATTAGAAAAAGATTTGGATTATCACAATACACCCGAATGTACCACAGGTACAGCTACAAAAGATTTTTTTTATTCTGTCGCATGCTGTGTAACTTTATGTGTTATTCCTTCCCAAGACAGTTTAAATTCCTGCTGACAATGCACAAAAAAAAAAGAAGACAAAAAAAAAAAAAAAGACACACTGGCAAGCAGACATCTGAAATACCGTTCCATCGCTCTCTCTCTCCGAAAGTAAACAGAACCGAGCGAGTTGCGTCGAGCAGACATTGTTCCCACTGGAAGGTAAAACACAAAAAAAAGGACGAAATTGATAATTTTTCAAAAAACCCATGCATTGTGAAAGTTTTGGAAGACGTGGCTCGAATTCATTTAAAAAAAAAAAAATCCTTTCTGAAAGCCCTCTAGACTGTGAAAAAGCAAAGAGTTTGCAGTCTTGTTTAAACAGCCTTAACATTTTATATCTGCACTATGCGAGCCGATTTATTTTTTTTGTCCTTGTATTTATCAGATACATTTTTGCAGGTTTGGCCTTCAGACAAGACTTCTGGTTTTCCAGGCTCAGGCCTGAACTACGGACGTCCTGCAACCCTTCTGCTGCTTTGAAGCACGATTCTCTAAATGCATTTGAACAAACAGAGGAAAGCTATGCTGTAGTAATTAGCAGGGAATGGACACTAATTCTATGCAACAGGCTAGTACTGTGATGCGCTTCCTCTCAGATAAATACTTAGAAATGACAATACTCTTTTGTCGGACCATGTACAAGTACTTACATTTGGGTACTTGCCAATTCCAAGTACCGGTACGAGTATTTAGTAATACAGTTGCAACTCTACCAATGACTTAAATTCAAATAAATATACATGTTGCTGACATTTTAACATTTAACTTGATGTTTTCCTGATAGAAACAGAGCTTTGTTTGCACTTTAACAGTGCTGTTAGCTAAAAGAGATATTAGTTTTATATGAGCACAGTATGGGACCAGACACCTGATATCGGTGCATCCCTATGAATGTTGCCTGGACAGTGAGTAGGTGAACGATGTGGGTGGAGATATTGGACGGCCTAATGAATAGGAGGTGATAAACAAGGCCACAGCAGGCGTCCCCGACCGCGCTGACGGAGTTCAATCGAGCGGCAAATGCCCGAAGCAGCGACGTGCAGAGGAAGATTCTCGGTATCAGACCGCCGACACGTGGGTCTAAAGTTACACGAGGACAGGCACGTTCCGGCTGCCGAGGAAGAGCGGAGATAGGGGGAAGCGACTTCGCCGGGTGTCACTCAGGACCATATCCATGCAGGGACAAATTAATGGCAGGAAGGCAGGAATGATGGAGCCTTTCACTGCCACCAATTCCTTATCGGTGCATACAGGATAGCTGTGGCATCAACAATGTGTGTGCAGTGTGTATAGTGTGCATTGCCCCATTCCCAGTGCAAAGAAAGTCACTAGGCTGACACACCTTCAGAGGGTGAAACTCTGCAAAGCTTCCATTTAGGTACAGACGGTAAAGGCAGCATGTCCCCGATTTATTACGTTGAACAAGGACTAGACGTGTGAGCCATACGTTGATTACATAAAAAATCTGGATCATCGAGGAGTACTACCACAATGGATCCATAATATGGTTATCTTAGTACAACATCCCCCTCTTCAAAGATGGTCTCCTCATAGACAGCCTGTAGTTTGACACAGCTGACTGCGTCTAGCTCCGTATGTGCAGACGAGCAATGTCAGAATTTAACTGCAAGGCATTATTTTTTGGTTCAATTAGTGGCATCTCTTCTTTTACAATTTGTCGACGTGATAAGCAGTCTTCATTCAAGATTAAATTCCCACGTAGAGGTGGAATAAAAAGGGGGGGGGAGACACACGTCTCTATTCGAGTGCATATGCTGTGCCAGAAGCATCATCCTGGTGGAAAAAGGGACAGTTCAAATTTGCATTTAGATTACTGTGGTAATAGAAAAAAAACCATGGTGATGAATCTTGTTCCGGAAAAAAAAAAAAAAAAAAGAGGCTAATGTTGTATTCTGAATGAAACTGTAAAGTTAAACACTGTGATTCTGTATGAAAAGATAGGGATCTGTCACAATTAAATCAACAACAGCTAAATCATAGTTATTCATTGTGTAGGAAACATGACCACGCATGAATATGCAGCGACTACTGTACAGAGACCGTTTCTAAACAAGGACGCACACGGCTTGGAAGTACGGCGGAGTGCAACAGTTTATCCAGCTATGCAAGAGCATTAAGCACCAAAGATCAGCAATGCAACCTGAACAAAGTGGCTACTAGTGGGGATACATTAGGAAGTGGCCGGATATAGGTAGGTGTGTATTTGCTGGAGAAACCGAGAGCGAAATGTTACACGAGTCAAAAAAGTACGAGGGTGAAAGTCATCAGGTTCTTCCAGTTACGTTTCAACGCATTTAACAGCTTGCAGCCATAGAAGCCAGCCGGTGTTCCAGATAAACGAGTGACCGTGTTAACTGGTGACTCCACTGTAGCCTATAGTGACGGTGTTGAAAACACACAAACACATTTTAAACATCTGTGTTTACGTCTACATCAACCATTTACCTAAGTTGCTACGAGCAACCAGCATTCAGCTTACAGTCACCGGTTAACGAGGTCACTCATTTAACCTAAACACCTGTCACATTCTCACACCAATGCAGTAATTAATGCAGCCTTCAAACTATGACGCTCTTCATTCACCTCCAGTGTAAGCGACACACGCTCGCTGCACGCACAGCGTCTTTTCAAAATAAACTCCACAGGAGGTCAGGTTGAGGGAACAGAACCACTTAGTCGGGGTTGAGGAAAAGAGCGCGACACCGTCGACCCACTTGACCGACGTTTCCTTTTACTTTTGGGTCTCCTGTTTAGTTTGAGCCGTCCAACCTGGAAGTCGTGATCCTGGTCGGGAGTTCTGTAGAACATTCCCGTCTGCTGTTGGAATATCCATTCTGACAACGGAACATGCAACAACCAGACAGTTTTAATTTAATGTTTTAAAGGTTGATAACTCGTCTGGGTGGTCTGGAGCAAAGCACCACTTCCGTTGCCAACGTGCGCCCCGCTTATTTTTTTAGACGACTTTGGCTGTAACAGGGTGTATTATGCATTAAATCTCCTCACTGCCATCGTTGGCTCCACCTCAGGTCAGGTTCCACTGATTCTTAAAAGGGAGTAATACCAATGCCAGGTTGTGATGTCGGGTCCTTTCCATCATTCTTTCTGCTACCTTACCCTCGACACATCATGTCCACACAAGAAACAAGAACACCACGTTCAAACCATATAACGGAGCCATTAGAAATGATGACTCGACTGTATCTCAGGTACTTGCCACACACCGCACCGTGTGCCGATTGTCATATTCATGAGCCCCACATTGTTTGTTAACAGTGCATTGTTTTCCACAGCACTTAATTAAGCTTCAGCGAGCTCCTACACGTAAGAGCCGCCTCGAATAATCACATTATGAGTTCATCGTCTGGGAGTTCCTCCTTCCGCTGCACTCATTACCTCGGTGGGGAGAATGTAAACAACAGGAACAACAACAACAAAAGAAGCACAAGTGAACACAAGTCGGTTGAAAATGTATTGAGCCGTAACTTCTTTTTTTTTCCCCGAGTTAAGAGAGAACTTTATGAGGCAGCGCGGCGTGGCTCCATGCTGTGCTGTTCCCTCCGCGCTGCACTGTAGAAGAAAGGGAGCTTCGTTTCTCTAATGTGTAAACACCAGTCTCACAAATGGCCGACCCTGTGCTTTCACAAGCCATTAGCATTCAGCGGACTGCAGAGGTGAAGACGTTAGCTTCAGTTAACGACCGCGTTGAGGAGCTCGCCATTCATTTACTTGCGAGGTGCTTAAAATGAACAGCTGAGCGACTCTATTCAGCGCATGCTTGCGAGATTCTTTTTCCACTTCACCGACCTCAGGAGAGGGTTTCATTGGGTTGTTTTTTTTTTTTTTTTGTGACATGCGAGTAATCGCAGAGAAAAGAAGAAAAAAAAAAAACAACCTTTTGATCTAAATGTTGAATACCAGGCGGAATATCAAAGAAGCCATGAATAATAGCTTCGGTTTCAAGTAGGTAACCCGGAGCAACCGATTGAGAAGCACAATAACAGGAGGCGGGGGATGGTGTGAGGTGGAACGGCTCATAAAGCTGATAATTGTTGATTAAAACACAGACTGACACTTTCAAATATGCCACGAGAGCGAACATGGCAGCTTTTCTTTCCTGCTACCATTAAACAGGTATTCAGTAATTGTTTAGGCCACTGCCCATTCACTCCCTCTCTCTCTCTCTCTCTCGCTCTCATATCTAATTTATTGCCATCTGCTCAGCCGGGCTGTTAATCTGAACGCAGGCTGACTTGCTCGCCCAAGCTTTATCTGTTAACATTTAGCAATGTCTAATTAAGCGAAAATGGGAAACGCGTTGGCTGAGAAACGCTGCGGCCGGATAATGGCAGTCATAATAGTTTGGGATGTATGTCTGTCACAGCAAGCAAATGCACTTATTAGATCGGGGTAATTAGAAGAAGACAACAGCTGTAATGGGCACAAGCGGATCGCGTTGTGATTAAAGAGGCGCTTCATCAATTGTTTTCTCGTGAAAAGACTCGATGAATGATGAAGGTCACAAAAGGAAAATACCCCCCCAAAAAAAAATACACAGCGAAAGACTTGGGGAGTAATTACAAATACGGAAAATGTCCCTTTTGGATAATCTGATGAAGACAACAGTGATTAACTGTGCTGAGTCAGCACTATGTTGGCTCAATACGAGGCTTTATTGTGACGGTAGGTCCACCGGCAGCCAACAAAAACAGCTGAGCGCTTACTGCGTCGCTTGCTATCTCCACAGACGTGAATGGACAGGGTGCGTTTCTGTGCCGTCGACTGTAGGCTTGCTGACTCAGTATTTTGTCTGCGACAAGCTGCTGCTGCGAATAAAACAGTGTCTGAGAAATAGCAGCGTTACCTGGTCCAACGCATTCCTCGTCTTAGGAAAAGTTACTTCTCGTTTCCTGCAAAAAGGTGTCAATTTCCTGCCTGTTACATGCATGCAGTCTGTTTAAAACAACCTTCAGTCTTCACAGTTAACACAGTTTGAAGCAAAAGATCGTGAAATCACTTTTGGGAAAGGAAAAGATCGTCGTTTGGGTTAAAATAACCACGGCAGTGCCGCTTCTGATGCACGTCAGTTAAAGGCTAACTCATTAGCACCAAGCACAGCCACTGAGCGGAAGAAGCCGATTCCAAATGAAACCACAAAAAGCAGTCCTTGTGTGCAGGCTGTTTTGCCCGTGTTGTCGTGGTTGTGGCACGAAACAACGTACGTTGCTTATTTATTCTGATATTCCTGAAAAAAAAAAAAGCTAAGAGAGCTTGCAGCGAAGGAAGCGAGCTCACCGCTTGCCGATCTCCCAGCTGGAGACGTGTGCGAGCCGCCTCAGCCTTCCCTATTAGTGGTGCAGTTGCAAACAGAGATAAAAGCCCTTTAAGGTACGTAGTTCTTGGGGGGGGGGGGGCTTCTTAGGGAGTCCCCAGAACTGACTGAAAACTACAGGACAAATGACAAAAGCCTGTGTTTTTGGAGACCATTACTTTTGTTTTTTGCTTTGCAGAGACAATGCCTGCTGATTACACATCATTTCTTTCCCTTTTTCCACCTAGAAAAGAACAGGTGCTGTACCACTTGCTCAATGCAGTCCGTCTTGTTATAATCTGCTTGTCCTCCCATCACCTCCTCTGTCAATAGTTGGCAACGCCGTCGGACAAGCCTAATGACACACTCTGCAACAAAGCAACGGGGTATCGCAATGCAGCCTGGGAGTTTGTCTTTTCTTAGTTCACACCGAAAGCAGCGCCATGCGAGTCTGCGGCGCACACCCCGCACACTACCATCACCATTCTCCCTCCCGTCAATATGGCTGCCGCGTTCACAGTCAAGCCGAGTGGCTACAGGTTCTCCACGTTCACTGCTTTTATTGTAATGTACATTCATTAAGTTCAGATCAGAGAACAGCGGCAGCTCCCAGTCAAACAACAGGAAGCAGGCATCGCTTTACAGCCGTTCTACCTTCAGGCTTTTATTCCTTTTTTTTTCGGAATATGTCACAGATTATCCACAGCATCTAACAGAGAAAAAAAAAATCCATAATTCAGATCCTGGGTGCCCATCTGAAGTTGATGTTTCCTTTTTTAATCACAACCTTTCATTGGAGCCATATCTGTTGCATCATAGACTCTGCTGGCAGGGGATCCAGACGCGTTCACGCTGGGGAGAGCTGAGTCAGTGTGCTGCTTCTTTACCGCCTCGGGCCACTTTTTGTCTCTGCAGCTCAGCCTTCCGCATCTTCAGGGGGGGGGGAAAAGTTCAGCGACTAACGGAGAGGCAACCTTCGTTCAGTGGGACACGCGGCTGATTCATTTTTCATCACCACTGGAGTATATTCAAGGTAATATAGCGTCTCAGGGAGCGCATGTGCTCAATGATATGCAGGCTTCCTAAGAAAATTGAATTGATGGAGCCATTTCCTGTCAGTCGACGATCTAGTCCGTCTTTCCTAAATCAGAGATTGATGGAAATATTGTAACAAGAGGTAACGCAGGGCTGCAGCAGCATGCCAGAAAAGAGCGTTTCTCACCCTGCAGGAACACGCATTTAAAAAGGAAAAAGCCAACATGGCCTCTGAAAAGTGGCTTTTCAGTATCCAATCGATTTGTGACTGAAACCGACTTCTCAGGGTCACAAGTTGGATTCTGGAAACAACGGATTTGTCCATCAGCTGCTTTCGGCACGGTGTGTCTAACCGGCTGTTTACACGGGACTCGTTTTAGAGCCGCGAGCGCTGCTGGACGACCGCGGAGCAGCGACCGTGACCGAGCAGCGACGCGGAGGACCGACGCTGCTGCTGCTGCTGCTGCTGCTGCACTGCTGCTTCTGTTGGGCGTTCACCAAGCAGCATCTGGTCGAAAACAAGTCGGACATTCAATAGGTTATGTAAAAAAAAAAACACACACACAAGGATGAGGCCAAAGAGTACCAAGTGAGACAGGAGAGAAGAGCCTCCACAGAGCAGGTGTAAGCAGCAGAAGTCACAGGTCAGAGACTCGTGGTAGCTCTCCATGCTCCAGAACGGTCTGCCCGGATGACAGCTGTGTCCTGGTGCACCGATGGAGCTCTACCGATGGAGCTCCATCCTTGGGGCTACAGGGCTGCTTCATTTCATCTCCGGCTTGCCCGCCTTTCGCTGCTCCTTGAATGAGATCGGGCGTGCCTCCCGACTCTGAATACTTGTATCTGTCAAAACGTCAGACGTCGAAGACACGACAGAAGATAGCCGAGCACTGGATTATCAGGATAAAGGAAAAGGAATATGATGAATGGACTTGCATTTATACAGCGCTTTTATTGCCTTCCGAGCACTCAAAAGCGCTTTACACTACATGTCAACATTCACACACACACACACACACACACACACACACACACACACACACACACACACCGAAGGGAGGAGCCGGGGATCTAACTGCTGATCTTCTCATTAGTGGACAAGCCGCTCTACCTCTGAGCCACAGCAGCCCCAAAGACTTGTTTTCACACTTCACCGTTTGTGGGTTCGACTGCTATGAAGATGAATAAACCACACACACACACACACACACACACACACACACACACACACACACACACACACACACACACACACACACACACACACACACACACACACACACACACACACACACACACACACACACACACCCCTGTTGATTTCTGCTGATGCAGAATATGCACTTAATTGGTTTGGGTTTAGGTAAACACTTTTGTAAAATATAGCGGTGATTGAGTGACAGACATGTCATAGAAATATATATATATATATATATTTATATTTATATTTATATAGAGAGAGACAAGTTGACACCTTTTGTGCTGCTGCTGTGACAAACCTAACCTTGTCCTGGTTTGCTTTCATTGCCAGGCTCTGCTACCTGACAGTCACTCGTCACAATATTTCCATTGTGCACACTGTGCACATCAACGTCTCCGAGTCCCCGTCCGTCCTTCGATTTTCTAGACAGCCTTTCATCCGATCCTCCTCACACTTTGCGTTCGACGTTCCTGTAAGCTTTTGCACCCAAATGACACGTAGACTTAAAGCACAGCCGGGGCGCGCGGCTAACGTCACGGCAGGCGTTCTGCTCCGGACCAGAGGAAGCGTGTCGATTTTTTAAGACGAGCGGTGCTCCAGAAAGCTTTAAGCAGGAATGCTAACAGGGGCTTTTGAATGGGCACTGCAGCACGAGTAGTTCCTAAACCTGGGGATGTCCTTGCATTATTTTAGGGTGCTGTGAAGCTGGCACGGCCGGTGAGAACCGCAAACATATTTTCAGTTCATTATGGAACTATGGCGACATAAAAACAGACTTTGGCAGGCCACCAGCATCCACATTTTCAAATGGGAAACACTGGTAAGGGAGAGGACTAACCACCCCCCTGTGGTAGCCAGTAATGCACAGTGGTTAGCGTGGAGTTAGCGACCTCATACTGCTAAATGTAACGGAGAAGGCAACAAAAGAAACCTCCACTCCTGAATGGGAAGGCCCAAATAAGCCCCAAACTCGCATGACCAACTCCAATGAAGTGGGTGACGTGAGGAAGTGGGCCCTGAACACCACAGCTAACCTACGGGTTGGCTTCTGGAATGTCCCAACCATGTTTTGAAGCTGGGAAGTATGTTGCTACCCTACGTAGATCAATGAGAGAAATCACAGCCCTCTGTTGGGAGTAGGTCGATCTACAAAAAGTCTCGTAGTCGTACGACGGTGCGACAGACTGGAGCTTCTTCCCTCACAAGACTGAGAGCAGACACCAGCTTACGGAGAGCTCTTCAACCGACAAGCTGAGCTGTATCCTAAAATCCTTCAAATCAGCAAAAGAGATGATCGGCGCCAGCCAGGAATGAGAAGCTGCCGCCTAAATGTTCAGTTTAATGGAGAGAAAATAAGACCCACTGTCAAACAGAGAGGGACCTTTTCAGAAGATCTAGCAACCTGTCGTTTGATTGGATTAGTGAATTGTTCATGTTAAGGATTACTGTGTCAACAGCTTTTAACGTATGTGATAAATTCTGTGTAATGTTTCCTCTTTTTTATGTTTTTTTTCTTTTATTTAAATGTGTTTTTTTTGTTGCTTGTTTTGATGTTTTTCTATACCGCTCTTGACAATCTTCAAAACCCAATAAGTGGTGATTAAATGTCTGTGCATTATATTTCTAAAGTAGATACAATTTGCCACTGAACACATATCCGTAGTCCAACATTTTCCAATATTAAAATGTGTAAAAAAAACAAAACACGACTGAAGCCCTCTGCAAAGTCTCTTTCCAAGCTCGGTTTCGTCGACACAGCAATTTCAAAAAAAGGCACATTCATCACAGAAATAGCCTTGGCAACAGGAGTAGTTGCTATTTGTCACTATTAAAAGAATGTGCTTTGGCTTACTGTCTTAGTCTTCTAATGAACTCAATGAAAAATAGAAGTGCTCTTCATCGGGACAAATCTATGGTTCAAAAAAAAGTTAATAATGCCATTCAATAGTGGCATTCCTTTAAAAGCTTTTTATTTATGGCTGTTTTCAGTTTTTTTCTGCAAGGCAGTTCATTCCTAGTGTTTTGCTGGTGTACAACAAGCCTGTAGTTTGTAAACCAAGCCGCACAAGGTATGGACGAAAAAAGTACAAAACCTAAATAAGTACAAAACCACTTTTTTTTTTTTAAGGTTTGGGTGGGAACATCATTATTATTATATATGAATTGGAGTTGTATAACTGACACACTGAGGGGCGACTATCTCAGTAAAATCTCACAATATTGCTGTTATTAGTGCCCACAGTATGTCACATCCACCACCGAGTTTAACAACTGGCCGGACATAATGTGAGTGGAAGGCATCGCTCGGCTCTCCCCAAACATAATGTGCGTGGGACGCAAGGAGAAGCCGGGAAGACAACTCATCACATCATATTAATGTTTCCATTGTTCAGGGAACCTTGCGCTGCTCGCAGCGTTGTGCACCAGGCTGGTCTCCGAGCATCTCTCCAAAGAATACCTTCAAGAGAACGAAACAACAGCCAAGCATCGACCGCAGTGCTTTGCATCTCCACCGGCGTCATTGTTTCACACCTGGACGGGGATAAAACAGCTCGTTCCTCTCTTGTTTTGCCGAGCCAACAGAAGGGTCGAGGCCAAACTTGGTCGTAACTGTATCCGAGTAACTGACGAAGCCGTTTCATTGGCTATTACTTTGGTTGCGCTATAACCTACGCATGAGGAGTTCTTTGATCATTTAGCTCGACTGGCCAGCTGTGTTGTTACTCCCATTTTCATTACATTGCTTCCACCTACACTTCTCTCCTCCCACTCTTTCCCCGAAGGGCTCCAAATGATATTACAGTCTTCTTTGGCCTGAGCTGTGCAAAAAAAAAAAGAAGAAAGCAATGTCTTCACAGTGATTTCCCTGATTGACGAACACCTTTTGTTTCCCTCCGTCTCATCAGCCGCAACATATTTTCTCATGAGAGCGTAGTTCAATTCCGGTCACTGTTGTGATCATTGTGGTGACAGCGCTGACCTCGACACATCTGTTATAATAATAATAATTGGAGCCTTCACCGCTATTACAATCAGGTACAAAAACAATACGATCGGCTCCGTTGATGCATGCGCAGAGAAACATGAACGCCTGTAGTCGGTTTCTGCTTTTCTTCTTTTAATTGACAGAAATGTATGCCTTAGGTGGTGTTTATGCCAGCCATAACATATGTGAATGCAAACACAGGGATCATACAACAGACACTTCTGGAGTCGTGCAATTTTCGGAATTTAGAAGAAACACAATTTGTTAAAATATTTAGTAATAAATGTGTCACATAGTCCAATTTCATAAAAGAAAATTACTATAAGTGCGGTGTTTAAATAATTGGCATTCACCAACATTGATCAACAAATATCTAAGAATAAGTATAGCGTGAAATATGGCTCTATAAACCGACAAGCAAAGTGATGAGTTACACATGATTTTTCATTAAAATTCAATATTGCAGTTCAACATTCACAAACTCTATTAAAAGGCTTGTACTCCAAAAGGTGAATCACTAAAACTAAATCACAAAAGGAACATCCCTGCCCACACACACACACACACACATCCATCAGGAAATTAAAGAGCATGCAAAACAAGAACTTGATCCAGGTGACTCATCGCTCCGCTCCATTCCAGAAGTCGATGCCCACTTATTTGTTTGTCATGTTTACGGCAGCCTTGACGACTGCTAACTTTCGGCGGGAGTCTCTCGCGGGGCGGCGATTCGCTCCGGCAGATCGGCCGGCCATATGCTCTCCGGTTGTTGAAGGTGACGTGTGAAGAACGCTGTCAGCCCACTGCGCCGCGTTGTCTGAAGTAGACGCGCGGGTCAAAGGCTCGCAAACCGGAGCCCCGACACATGCTAATGAACTCATCTCATACAATATGCATGGAGTCCTCCCACGGCCGTGCAGCGGCAGAGGCGGGATTTTTTTTTTTTTTTTTTTTTTTTTTTGCAGGAATTACGGGAACAGTCATTTTCCATTATGTCGGCGCTAAATGAGGAGTGACCTGCGGGAGAGGCATGTCTGACCCGTGTCAAGACAGTTCCTGCCAATTTTGCACAGGGAGGTGTGTGTGTGTGTGTGTGTGTGTGTGTGTGTGTGTGTGTGTGTGTGGGGGGGGGGGGGGGGGGGGGGGACTTTGCAGATCAGTTCTGACTTTTAAGATAGTGCGGTGACAGAGAGAATAAATGGATCTAGGTGCGCGGCTAACCTTGTTGAAGTAATCTCCCTCTGAAGACGATGTTCCAAGTCAGGATAATTAATCAAAAGACAATGATGTCAATGAGGCCCCGGTTATGAAATTAGAGGCACGCTGTCTTCCATTACTCTACGGCGTATAAGTGCATCAGGAGGGAGAGAGGAACAATAAACCAGGTGTGGAAACCATTAGCTCCCTTCTTCATTCCAACCATTTGTGGGCTCCCTTCTCTTGTTTTTCGGCGCAATTAAAGCGTCTCATGACAAGGCCAGAGCCGAGCGCCCGGGTGTTGATACGGTCGTGTGGCTCGAAAAACAATGCTGTGAACAGCAACAGTGCAGCAGTTGTTTGCTCAATAATGAATGAGGCTTCACAAATGAGCTTATGTCTGTAATACGTCTTTGTCTTTCTGTAATACGTCTCCGCGCATTAGTCTGTGTAATGAATGACGGTTAATTAAGAGATCACACTTAAGGCCTTTTAATGATAAAAAATTGCGCTGCCTGTCCTGCAACAAGGCAGTACAGGTAAACAACTTAACGCGATGTGTAGATTCAGCAGTTTATTAGCTGAGAGGAATCTGCACACAAGCTTCCAAGGGTCGCAATGTGTAGAACAACCTAATTATCGACTTTCGTAATCCTGTTTCTCACCTTATTGCTGTTGTAATAAATGCGCGTACACGCACTACGAATATGACAGGTTATATAGCACCTGCAGTCCCTATCGGTTTGTGTTCAAGAACAATGGCTGCACTGTATTCTGTCACTACTCTGAAGTAACAAATGGTCTGTTTTAGACAATCAACTTGATCTACTTGTATTTGTTCTAAAATTGAAATCTGCAGCATAAACAAGTGAGGCGTTTCCAAACTTTCTGAATATATTCTGTTTTTTGTTCCCCCCCCCCCCCCCGTCTCAATCGCGCTTCACTCATGCGTCCCGAATCAGACTCAACGGCATGACATGCGACATCCATCTCTCACAAGCCCGTCGGTACTTCAGCTGAGCTATGTGCCGACTAGAACAAAGCACAAATGGAAGAAAACAAATTAAATATGCTTGTCTGTGAGCTGGATTATATATTAGTAATCTTCTGTATGAGTTGCCTCTTTCATGGAACGCGTGTCTGACAAATGACACGCCGCGGCAACCGAGACAATCTCCCGTGGCCGCCGGTTGTCAAAGTCTGTTGTGCTCCTCGCCGGAGTGATGTCGGAGAGAAAAGCGTCTTAAAGGAATCACTGCGAGCACGCCGCGTTGCACCGGCGTCCCGTACAGTACGCACGTCACTTTGATGCACCAACTGCCAATGCATCATGCTACTGCGTCTGATGGGAACAACCGCACATTTGTGTGTTTTCGTTTGAGAAGGGTTCGCTCACAGGGGCTTTCTGTCGGGCGTGATTAAAAGCACCAGGGCGAGGTTTGTGAGGCCCGAAAACAGAAAAGCTCCTCAGCTCCCTCTCATCAAAGCGCCGTTAAATAATATATGACTTTCGACCTCTCCGGGCCAATCAAGGAACTGCGGTAACGCCGACAGGTCTGCGGCACAGTTGTGCGGTGGCCGATAATTGACGGCGAAAATAAAGTCACTGCAGAGACGAGTAATCTGGCTAATTAGAGGATAAATCCCAGAGACCTGTCTAGTACACTTGTGTTTATGATTGAGAACTCCAGTACAGCGGAAACCACTTATAGAGGCCGCGTCTGTACCAGTCAAATGAATCACTCCAAGCAGAAAATTATTATAACTACTTTTTTGTTGTTTTCCTTTAGGCCTATTTCTCATACAGAAAACCATCTAATTGACATTAGTATATTTATTTACATGAATAAGAAATAATGCTTGGCTGTTTATTGGCCCGCTGCCAGTTGTTGTGCCGTGTCCTCGTGACAGGAGCTCACTCGGGGGGCGAGGCGCTCCTGTTTCCCCCCCCCCCCCCCCCCCCCCCCCCCCCCCCCCCCGCTGGCTCGGTGTCACTGCAGCGCGGGGTGGTGCATGCAGATGAACGGCGAGCCTTTTTGCCAGGGGTTCCTCGCTCACCCGGTTAGTGGCACGGAGCAAGGCGTTGTGTAGCCAAGCATTATCAATCCTTCAACCACAGGTGCTTTTTTCTCCCCCTGTGCACATTGAGGTGTTTTCTTCTTCTTCTTTTTTTTTTACAGTGAGAGAAAATGACTCCTTTCACAGTCGTGATTTGACGGGTTACTGCGAGGCAAAGTATCAAGGGAGCAAAGTAGAAAAAGAGATTTTGGAATATCAATAGCCTACTGTATTTTTGAAAATGTTTTTTTTTTTTTAACCATATGTCACATATGAAAAGACCCAAACTGAAGACTGTGAGCGGACTACTTGAATATATGAGCATATTATATCAAAACCATTTGTCGAGGAAAGATTCTGTGCAGTTGATCACTTTTGCCATAAACACTAAAAGCGGTTTATACTGAACAATTCATCATTGAGCAGATGAAAAGTAAAGCAAATACTATGAGTCAATGGTATGAACAACAACCACAAGAACTATATGTGTGTACTATTGGGACTGTAATCAGAGTGATAACATCATTAATATACATTACATTACAGTCATTTAGCATTTTATCCAAAGCGACTTACAATTCAGCATCTATCTACACACTGTAGATGCAGCTACGGGAGACATTTAGGGGTTAAGTGTCTTGCTCAAGGACACATTGACGAGAGACCAGCGGAGGCAGGAGCCGGGGATCGAACCACCGACCCTCTGATTGAAAGGCGGCCCTGCTCTGCCTGCACAGTAGGTAATGAAGGTAAAGGGCAAACAGCTAACGTTCTAACTACGTATTTGTTCTGTTTCCTTCAGGTGATGAGCTCCATATCTCTCTGAGTGGGATCCTGCTTTTTTTTTTGGGCACCAGCTCACCCATCCCCCCCACACCCACCCGCACAAGTCGTTTCAGCGTGGCTCAGCTCTCGTCAGTGGACTTTAACTTGATGACCTGAACCTCACAGATCGCCAATGCTAACAAGGAACTGCCTGCTGCTGTTCCTTTGGATTCTCGTCGACGAAGGCTCCGTCTCTTCTTTACGTCCACCTCCGCCGGCACTGGGACGGAGCAGGCCGGGGCGGGAGCACGCCAGAGGCTCGCTGGGCCCGATGAGGAATGGGGCGGCTGGATTTCAACGGGTCAAAAGGGGCTGGGTGTGGAACCAGTTCTTTGTACTGGAGGAGTACATGGGGTCAGACCCGCAGTACGTGGGCAAGGTAAAAAGCCTTATTTTTTTTTTTTTCAGCTTTTTATGGTGCAGGAGAAGTCATAAATCACACAGTAAGGAGCTCGGGAGAAATTGAATTGGTGGTAAATGGAGGGCGCGATAGAATGTGAGGGCGATAAAACAGAAGAAAAGGAACAGAAAAGCACTCTAATATATGGCGTTTGAACTACTTTGGCTTCAGATGGGCAATATCAACTACATAAAATACCACAATATGTTTATTTATATCTTATACTTGTATACATCCACTGTGTCACAATCATTTGGGCAAAGGTTGTCTTTGTCTTTCGCAACAAAATAACGTACTAATACATTCACACTGCACCAACTCTGATGGCAACTGTTGCCTCACCCGGCCCCTGGAACTCAGCCTGGACTCTTTTAATCTAATAATGCTCTCGTTGTAAAGCTGTCCCCGTTTGTTAGTGTTTTAAGACAGAAGCCGTCTCAGGCTTTGGAGGAAAATCTATACATGCTAATGAAAGCTGTGCGTTCATTTCTATGTCGGACTAAACATGACATTGAAGTGGCGAGAGAATCGATGTGCCCGGTAGAAATAAATTGAAATTACGGCCGTTGTAAAGCTGTCAGAAACATCACAGTTATGAGCCTGGGGATATGCTGACAGCAATAAAAAAGACGGCGCAGAGGGCCGATAGCCTGAACTGAATCCAGACTGAGATATACATCCCGTCAGACACACTTTTTTTTCTGTCCCCACTCAAACCTCGGCCATCTTGGTTTTTTTTAGCGATTTTTTAATTTTTTTTTGGTCTCTGCTGTGGCTTAACACATTCATGAGTAAACTCTGTTGGGGTTTAAGGCTAAAGTTGTAATTTGGCACTCCTGGCTTACATAGGATAATGGTAAGACTGACTTATCTGCCCCAGTGCCGCTGCAATCAGCCCTGACAAGCCATGCTGTTTGTGGAAGTCTCTGAGGCTAAGAGCCGCTGTCTGCTGCCCTCCTAAATCACTTAATCCTGGGCTGCTGCACTGCTTCAAAATAATTGACTGATTCTTTTTGCCATATGAAAAGCATTTGAAGATGAGATCCTCGGACCTTTTGTCGGGACAACCTTAAGGGAAGGGCTTCTGCTCCGAAATGATTGTCGCTTTACCGGGACACAAGTTTAAAACAGAATGCCTGGAGACTGGGAGAGCAGGCTGTTAGCGATGAAAGTCTTCCAAGGAGTTATCAAGTACTGTCACAGAGGCTTGTGAGGGCAACAGTTTGGCTTTCAAGGCACATAAATGAACTCTAATGGAGCGTGAGTCTCCGTGCAATGAATGCCCGTGCTATAATACATCAATGCCTTATTGTGATAATGTATTCACTCTAGAGTGTAAACACCATTTCTGTTCAGTGGCCTGCAGAGAGTTGACGCTACAGTGGCTCAAGCGACTGCTGACCAACCATAGGAATGAGAAATTATCAAAATTATTTTTAGGATTATTTCTTAGGTGTCGGCATGCATTTCCTTCAGTGACTGGATTTTAGAAAGAACTCACTTTTCCCCTCGACACCTTTCTTTCTTTGAGCGTTAATGAATGTTAGCTCTTTCCAACCATGCCTGTGTTTTGCTGAGTGTTTTGCTCAGTTATGGTTGGTTTGCTTGAAATGAAAGTTATGTGACTATTTCACTCTTTGGTTCTCATTTGTCAGTTAATTAGCACACCAGATGGCTGCTGTCTGAAGTAAGTCATGGAGCAACAACCTTAAGAACACACTTATTAATCAGACACTTGTGATATTGTAATTCACGTCCATGCATTCTGCTCAGAGTAAACGCAGAGACCGGCTCGTCTGCAGAAAGCCTGGGGTTCCCCCAAGCACAGTCCTGCTTACAACTGGGCTATGAGCTAATGTTAAAAGGAGGTCGCATTATTAAAAATGCAATCATGTATTTGCTATTTGAACTTGTTTTTTTTTACGTAGATTATGCAAATAGCCATTGATGACAATAACAGAGCCAGAAAGAAAACATCTAGAACTTGTGATAGTTTGTACCGGCTTCAGGATGGTTGGAATTATTTTTCGGAACTCTCTTGGAAGGTGGGGAAAAGAGTTAGCCTGGAGCCGTGCTGTAAATTGACCATTCCCGAAGCCCCGCCCCTTGCTGCTACTCTGTCAAGCTGTCAGAGCTAACATGGAGCCCACACTGTCACTAACTGCACTCACCGATTACATGCTATCTAGGGTCAAATTTTGGGGTAACAGAAAAGGCGATTTCACAGAGAAGCAGACAGAAGGGTAAACAATAGTCGTTTGAAGGATATATTCAGGTTGTCAGGAGCTAAAGCTACAGATCACCAGGTGACCAAGACACTGTTGCTGTAAAGCTGAGTAGGTATTTATTCACCATTATTATTATTATTATTATCAAAAACAAAAGCAGCATACATTCAGTATGCCTTCAGAGGCTAGCGCAGCACAGATATGCTAACGTACGTACTCTGCTAATCTTAGCTCCACAGGTGCATCTCTAGTCTTTATTTTTAACTGCATCACTGTTAAAAGAGCAACACACTTGTGTCCTGTATGATGTCAGCGCTGACATCATACAGAACACAAGACAACCACCGAGAGAGGAAGGGAGGAGGGGGACAACAAGGTAATGAGTGGAGCTTCAGAGGACCGGTGTTACGGATCAAATGGTTCGCCCATTAACTGGCGCCTGGATGCGCCAGCGGTTGCTTGGAGTGACGGCAGATGTTCGAAGACGACACGATAACGTTCGGTTGTCGTCGTGAATGCCTGATTGTTTTCTTTTCATTCAAATTTCAAAACATACTCATCCGAGTCTGAGTCTGCACTGAACCCGTCAACAGCCAGAGAGTATTCAGGCCCATGTTGTGCATCGTCATCACCGTACCTAACATAACGCTAACTATCTCTGCGAAAGGTAGGGCGATCTTTGAGTAAGAGGACGTCGTATCAGTCTCGAGATAAACTAAGTGGAGGTGAGAGCGCTGATGTACTTACATTCATTAAAACCGTCCTGACCGAGCTGACAATAGACGATACAGAACAGAGCTGACGGGGACGAGCTAGCGATGGAGTTAGCGGAAGGATAGACGTGTGACTTTTGACTTGAAATGGCTACATGTGTGAATACTTGAGGTAGTATAGAAACACATTGCTTACACACTTTTACTGTATCAATTTGGAGATTTTCCACATTGAAAAAGTCTCTAGAAGAGTTTGATTCAACTTTTATTTCCCATGGTCTACAAAAAAGTAGTCAAAACAAAAATTGCAAATAAATCCGTATGAAACCGCAATATTTGCAAAATCGCCAAAACACTAAATATTGCAATACATATTCGAATCACCACCCGGGCATCGTAATTGCATTGATTTGGGATTTAAGCTCAGAGTCCAGTCAATGCTAGATATTAATAATAAATTGATTAGTTGATCAACTGAAAAAGTATCCCCAACGATAATCTGAAGTTTCATTTGTAATGAAAGTAAACATTCAGAAAACAAACTATCTTGATAAGGATTCTCTGCTTTGGTTTTACATTTTGCCAGAGAGACATATCTCATCAGTGCTCCTTGATGTAAAGGAGACATTTCTCTACTGAATTTGTATTGCATGACAACAATACTGATATATCTGCAATCGGCCAACACCAGCATATTGAATGAATTATTACGATTGCATGTTATTAAAACATACATCCACGATGTATTTATGTGCACCATCATCTCATGTTGCAATCACATGAGGTAGAGGTACAGGAGATTAGTCCTGAGCAGGGAAGGAGTCCTTAACATCCATCTTTCCCGGCTGTGGTCTATTTCAGATTAATGAGTGCAAGCAAAGCAACATTTCTTTTCTTCTGCGACACCAAGAGAAAAATATGCCGTGACTGCATTTCCACTTGTTTTTGGTGGTATGGTAAGACTACAAAATAAAGGGAATGAATTTAGACTCTGGCTTTTATACTATTTAATGAATGCGACCCAATTTGAGGAATAAAACTGCAAAAAAAAAAACAACAACAACAAGCCGTAATATATTCATTTGACACAGACAATACTAAATCTTAATATTTATGCCAGAGTTTATATATATATATATATATATATATATATATATATATATATATATATATATATATATATATTCTTGCTTCTTGGTCAGTTAAATTGAGGTGGAAACCTACAGTCAGGCCTCAGACAGAGCTGCTACTTGCACTGCTTACTTAATTGCCCTCTTTGCTCCCCGAGGTGCAAATAAGGTCATGAAAAGATACAGTGTGGTGTTTAGCGCTACTAGTCCCTCCTGCATCCATTAATAAGGAAGCAACTGCTCCGGGGGCCTTGCTCAAGGGCAACTGAACTGCAGTCGTTAAGAAAGGTGGTCGCTGCATTTTGTTTTTTTCCTGAGCCACAGTGTCTCCAGAGTCTCGAGAGGCATTAAGAGTCCTCCGGGGGGGGGAAATGCAACTAGAAAGTTCGAGTGAATCAAATGTAATTGCAGTAGTACTGCAACAAAAGGGGGGCATGATACCACCAATAAAGAATAAAGAATGATACCAAGAATCATATGGTTTTACGCCACTTTTATCAGTGTAACTCAGGGGCGTTCACCGTCCACACCGTCCACACACACACCAATGGGTGACGTCGGGGTGAGCAGGTCCACTTATATACACTCCCACACACAGTCTAGGTCAACACCGTACCTCCAACAGCCATTAACAATAAATAAACCGCGAGAAAAAACAATCATAAATTCATGACCGTCTTCCTCTACCGTTTTCTAAAAGATATAAATAAAGACCCACAGGAACGTATTTATTAATAGAACTCACTTTGAGCGCAACCGTTTCACGTTGAACACGAGCCCGCCTGCTGCGGAACAATCTCCTGGTGACAACAGCCACATTATTGCAGATTAGCAATTAAAGCCCAGAAGGCTTAAGGGGGTAAATGTAACAACCCTGTGCGCTCACAATTAGATAATGCTGAGGCCTTTCCTATGCTGAGCAGTGATTATCTGCAAGAAAAATCTGCCATTAGTGGTGCGTGTGGACATAAAGCCAAGCCGCCTCATCTCGCTCTCTACTGAACTCTCTGCTCAGTTCACCAGCTATTTCTCACCATTCATTCCTAGCATCAAGGCACTCTCCATTTGAAACATAATGGCCATAAATTGCCGTTTGACATATTGTCTCTAGAATTAAAGTAATTTGGCAATTCACATTTCACTTAAGGAATTGTGCTTGTCATTTCTTGCCCATGGCAAATATAATGAGCACTTACGACCGGTGGGGGTTCTTTCGGTGAGATTTCATTGAGTCTGTATAGTGGCTTTGCTGTTGTTATTACTTTAAATAATATGTTTACGCACTTATTTAGTAAATAAAAAAGAAACCAACAAGAGTATTGATCAAGAAGCGTACAGAAAAGGAGCAACGAAAAGAGCCGATAAAATCCTAACAATACCCATCCCTACAAATTATACATAACAGCACATGCACTGAAGGTTAAAGACAAATCCAATCAGTTTAGACAGTCACACTTTGGAAACAGAAAGGGGGAAAAGTCTCAGTACCCTTTACTGCCATACAGAGCATGTGATGGCATGCTCCAATGCCCCCTTTCACACGCTTGCAGACAAAAGGTCGCTCATTTAAATACAAGTCAATAAACCACTTTTGCCAGAAAGGGCAGCCCTGTTTTCTCCCACAACTTGTTTATTCCTCGGCTTCCTGGCTGACAAGGAAAGACCATCCCTCTCTTTATTGATGGCTCTTCCTCTCAGTCCCACCCCACACACCTGGCTGAGATTTATTACCGACGTGGAGCCCGCAATTTAATCTTTCAATGAGGACCTATAAGAAGGACATAAAAGACGTTTCAACAAGACGTATGCACCAGGCCCGACAAAGACGGATTCTATCACCCGACCGCATGAAATTTACCGGCCCTGCTGGCGATACCGTGTTACACGCTGTTAAATATAGTTCAGTTTAAATGCTTAACTGTAAAATGCATGAAAACCTGAAGAGGGCCTGTATAAAAGCAGCAAAACCTGTTTACACACTACGGTGATTACAGCCGCCGTTGTAAAATACTTCAGCTTGGACCGACTGCAAAACCGGCGGGTAAATTAACGGGCGACTCCAAAAATCACAGGCTTTGTAAGGTGATTGCTTTGCGCCCGTCCTGAGCGGAGGTCTATTCAGTGGCACACAGCTGAGCGAGTCGGGACAACGCGCACCGTCTGAGAGGCAAACAATAATCTCGTTGATCTATCCGTGACCTCCGCGGAGCACGTCTGAAGCAGTGACTGATTTTCTGACGTGTGGACGGGGAACACGTAGCACACGGATGCACCCTATATCAGCATAACCCCCTCGACCCGATTGTTACAACAGTGGTTCGATGGTACGTTTACACAGAATATCGGTCGAAATGCCGGTAAAGACACTGCGGTTAAAACGTGTGGATTCTGTGTATTAATGACGTGATCTTCTCCCCTGAATTCATGTGGAAATGTGCCGCCGTAGTGATTCACCGTCAAGCGCAAAGTAATGTGAAAGGATGGCTCTCCTGCAGGTTTTTTGCATGAGGTGTGCCAGTGATTCAGCAGCTCGTTAGGACATATTAAGAGGTTGAGGGCCTTTACAATTGTAATGCGTGTTGATGATGAATGTCGCGGAGGGAAATTCTGAAAAGAACATCTGAAATAAAAGCTAACGACGCCATTCATCTGTCCTGCCAAAGTAATATTTCTCACATATTTTGTCCTCGTGGATAATGGACTTTCCTCCTGAATTGCCTGGATCATATTTCCAAACGGTGCGCTAATGCCCCCAATCAGTATCACTTACTACCCTGGTCAACATTTTCCATTTGTTCCTTGACATTGACGGCCAATATTGTTTGCGATTCTGGGTAGAAAATTGCATTCTGTATGTTGTATCAATATCACTGCATAGTTTAATCAAGTGTGATATGAGAAAAGGGGAATCGAGCCTTAAGCGCGGCCTGTGAGATCAATAACAATCATGTACATTAATGTGACGTGTCAAAAATCATTCTTAGACCATGTTATTTGCCATGCAAAAGATAACCTCGCATGAAAACACGTTTTTTTGGGGTTTTTTTTTTGTGGAAACGTTTTGTAATGTATGATGAAGCTGCTTCTTAAGCAACCCCGTGAGTTCTGCAGATTGTTGACACGGGTTGCCGTTATATCAACAACCATGTTCACGGGTTCTGATGAACGCCTGTCAGCAACTGCAGGTGAGACGCACTGAATTTAAAATTGCTGCAATACAGTTTCAGGAGCTTCAGGAGCTTCAACCTCGACTACAGATGTGTCAATCAATCAAATTTGGTCCTCTCTCTCACACTCAACACACACACACACACACATCCCTACATGTCTTATGTTGCATTTAAACCCCCTGTGTGTGTGTGTGTGTGTGTGTGTGTGTGTGTGTGTGTGTGTGTGTGTGTGTGCATGCATGTTTCCCTCTGCCCCCATTACCTGACTGAGGCATGACACAACCCAGATAGCATCCTCCGAGCTGTCAGCAGCGAAGAAACGGCCCGCGAGCCAATATCGATCAGCAGTAATAAGCCCCGCGGCGGTTGACACGGTGTTTTCTTTCCATCAGCAGCTCACCGGCGCACACGCCCAACGCACCGCCAAAAAAAAAAAACTTACCATGCAAGCAGTCGTGATGCGGTACGACAGGGCTCACCGGCAAGACGGTGCACAAAGTCGGAACAGATACTGACACTCCGTCACCACCGGGTTGGTAGGTTGAACGCTTGTCGGATTGAAGGGTGGCTTCAGAACTAATAATGAGCCGCAGCATAAATATAAATCATGACAGCGGTCGGGCCAGGGACGCACAGAACGCCCCGACGGATCCAGAATGATTTACACTGATTAACGGCATGTTGTATACATTCTGATGGGGGATATGGAGTGGGTTTTTTTTGCATAAAGCGTTGGATATGGATCAGAATGAATATATTCACACACTTTTATAAATATACAATAAATGGCCTTCAGTAGGGTTTACATAGTTATACTGCATGCTCCTTCAACAAGGTGTGTGTTCCTGTCCGTAGGTTAAGACAGGAAGGAGACTAGTTATTGCGTTAGTGTCGTCACAATACCAAAAGTAAGACTTCGGTCCGACACCCTGATGGGTCGGTACGAGCCACAGTCTGTGTTGTCTTTCCCTGGCTTAAGAAGGAGAATGATTGATGCCTCAGTCAGTGTCTGTGGCAGCGACCCACGGGACAAAGAATCTAAAAAACATGTCTCGTAGAATTGGGGATAATTTCTTAGCGAAAGTTTTAAAAGCATTCTATTGGGTAGCCATCTGGGCCAGTCGTTGTGACTCTTGTGTTGTGTAGCAGGCTGCTGCCTGGGCTCAGTGTGAACGTCTGATAGAACGCTGACGTTGCTGCTTCACGTCAACCACCTGAAAAGCAGACAACAATATCTGCGTTTACTTTTTTTTTTTTTTTTTTTTTTTTAAACGCTCCCATGTGGTGAAGATGGCAACACTCGCTCTGGCAGCAGGCGTAGCTCTCCTGCTCCGGGTCCAAGTACAGAAAAGAGCCCAAGTGCTGCACACCAACCCCCCCCCCCACCACCACAAGCAGCTGAAGTCCAGTCACCACCGGATGACAGGTTTTGATAAATAAATAGATAGATAGATAAAATACAGTATATAGAGAATAAATAGGAGATTATTTCAGTTTTCCTTTTGGTTTTAGGAATCTTCTGTTAAATATGCAGACAGCATAAACCTGCAGTTGTGAGAGGAAACCACAAATAGTTTATTCTCTTCTGATCTGATCAATAACCTGGTCGGCTCTTCAATGCTGATGATGCATGTCATTTCAGGCATCATTTGAGCCCACAGCTGTCCGATGTTTCGTTCAATGTGCAGTTCAAATAATTGTTCAGTTGTTATATTGACTGCTGTCATTAAAAGAAACACATGAACGCCATGATTCCTTTAAGTCTTTGTGTCGGTGTTCCCCCCCCAAGCTGTAAACCTAGGGGAAACACTGTGCTTTATTCAAATTGACTGTATCGAAATGAGGCAATCATCCACGTCTGATTAGCGTGATGACATAATCCACACACATATTTAGACTAAATGCATCTTAAGATGAGGTACCGGTACGTGGATGTAGTCACTGGTGTAGGAGGTCGCTGGCCGGCTCCCCGTCGCCAATGACTCGCGGCCTCCATACGCATTCCTGAGAGGAGCGCCGCATTCTCCTGGCTGCAGAAATCCAATTACAGCATTTTCTACAGGAGGTTGGCTACACCCTCCTCCGAAATCACTCAAATTAATCAATATGCGGGTTTACTGCATAACAGATGAGAGGGGCCGCCGCGTGCTGCAAATCCTGGAAGGAACCCGGGAACGCCACCGAGCCAAGAACTCCCCCCCCCCCCCCCCGTACGGCGCAATCACTGACCCAAGTGTGTGACTGTTTCACAGCCGGCAGAGATGAGCCATCATTCTTCCCCGTAGTTGAGCAGCTTCGGTCAATACAAGTATTTTCCCTAATAGGAGGTGAGTAATGGGCCTGCCGATATGTGTTTTGACAACAGTGCTGATGCACTCTGGGCCCTGCATTGCCCCCACTGCTCCAGACGGGGCAACATGGCCTAATATCTAGACGGAACACTGTGGGAAACCAGAGCCCAACAACGTCTAATGCAATGTCCAGAAACGGCTACAAATCCCGGGCATGAATGAGGCGAAGCAAGCCTCTGAAGAACAACGGCTACTGAAACATCTGTCTGGCTAAAGACGTTTGACGGTCTCGAAAAATGTGTGAAGGCTGACAAGAAGAAAACACACCTTTACTCAAACAGATGGTGTGAGTTTGGCAAGTAACAGGAATCTTCCTTTATTTCCTCGCACTACCCGTTTCTTTTTATAGCCGCCGCCGCCGCCGCGTCTACTGGTACCCAGAGCACAGCGCCTCGCTAATTACGCTTATCATGAAAAATGTGAGCGTGAGGAGACGTTAACACGGGCGCATTGTGATCACGGCGTCTCTACGAGGCGGCCCTCGTTCACTCGCTCACTCGTTGGTGTTAAACCACATTCCGCTGTCGGGATCGACACACACACGGTTATCGCCGAAGCCGTCATTTGAATTCCGCCCGCAGAGGCTTCCCTATTTGTCAATGCAATTGTTATAAATTGTGAACAACCGTTGCGGGAGAGGAGTGGACATTTCTTTTCTTTGCTCTTTAGTGAAATCACTCTAATTCTCTTTGACGTTCGTTGAAAAGGCGGCTGTGATTCTGCCTCTCGTCTATTGAGCCCACTGAGCGGCTTGGAGTTTAAAAGAAGCCCTCGTCTTCCTCCCTATTAATGAATCTTTTTTTAATATATATATATATATATATATATATAATTAATTACCATTGTTAGAGTAATGGGATTTTTAATTAATATCAGTCAACTTTCACTTGGCCTATAATTAATGAGGCAATGCGCATATGCTTTTTAATATTTGCATTTCTTTTTCATCTGCACTGAATCCTTTTGCAGGTGCCTCTCCTGGGTACATGTGTTGAATAAACTGCAAATATGAAAAATGTTTCTTTTTCTTGTCAGTCAAAAAGGACAACCACATATAAAAACACCCCATTAATCATAAATACAAAGCGATGACTCATCCAGCAGTACACACGAATATCAGAGTACGCTAATCCAGCTTCAGTTCACGCAAGTATTTTGTGCCCATGATTATCGTTAGGACTGATCAGCCCGTTAAACTGAACAGATTGAGGAGTTATCAATGCACAGCAGTAACTATTATTTACATGGTAATGGTAACATATGATGAACGCCTATAAGCAACAGCGTGCAATCGAGAAACAGCAACAGATGCTGCTGGGAAACCAGCAACGCTTCAGAGAGATGTCGATTGAGCTCCACAAGGTACAGACTTCAATGTCAGATGTCTGTTATTTTGTCCATTGGGGAGTGGGTGACAGATACAATATGAACACATTGTGATGCAACGCAATCTCTGTGTCGCTGTATCAAACAATTTGCAACAAAAAAAAAAGAAAAAAAAAAAGAAAAAAAAAAAGGAATTTTCACTACAGTAGTTGTTGCGACGTGCGTTTGAGTGATACGTCTTCTGTCAGCGGCGCGTTTGTCTCGGCTCGGTCTGACAAGTGAAAGATTGCAGAGGCCCCCATTATGCCTCCATTGTTGCAACGGTCCATCTGCCACTCTGATCTCTTCTGCTCCGCCTCAAGCAGAACAGGAGCGACGACTTTCGACGCGCTGGCGAAGGGAAGCAGAGGCCGCCGTGTCGTCATGTCGTCCAGCGAGCCCGCCGTGGATCGTGGCGAAACAAAAACTACCGTCTGATGCAAGCGTGGGGCGAGAGAACGCACCGTGTTTTATGAAAAGACCAGAGCAAACCTCGAAGCACGAGTTCCTGGGGAGCACCGGAGGGCAACAACACTCCAACCACACTGCCGACAGACAAAAAGGGCCCACAAGAAATAGTTTGCTCTCATTTGGCTCTGAAAATGAAATTGCCGGATGATCGTCCGCGTCGTCAAAACAATACATCTTCCTGGTGTATCGACACTTTGCAAGTCAAAGCTTATAAATGTTTCCGCTTTAAGAAGACTCGTACCACTCGCTCACTTTTTGATTGTCGAGGATTTACACACACACACACACACACACACACACACGTGGCTGGAATCTCAGTGGGTTTGTGTGGGTAATTATTCCTCCGCAGCCTCACCTACAGACGTGCCAGACGCATCGCCTCACACAAACCACACGGTGATGGAGGACTACGGTCATTACTGCTCCAATAAGCACTTCCCAATTTTTTTATTTTTTTTAATTTTCTTTCTTCTGATGGGAGCACTTTAATTAGAGAGGGGGCTCTCTGCCCAATTTTACAGTAGACTGTGTAACCCATTTCCAACAAAGCCAGATACAAAGAAACAGTTGGCAGTAACACTGTCGCAAGCACGCACACACACACACACACACACACAAGCTAATGGTACAGTGACCAAGATAATGGCATGACGGACTGAACCCAAGCAGCACTTGACCAGATCAGAATAGAAAAGCAGAACAGATGAATGCATGTTGAGGGCCTGGTGTACATGCGCTGCAGCTCAATCCATCACAGTAACCACTTGTAACTTGCCATCAAGGCTTCTTCCCTGGAGTAAAACACTCCTGCACTACAGTGCAAGTACATTTCACAAGACACCAATTACAACTCAAACCCCCCCCCCCCCACACACACACAGCAGGTGGGACAAAACCATGACATGCATGCAGACAACTGGTGCAGCGACCAACACTTGCATCGCGGCACGGCGGCCAAGCAGCGCAGAATAGAATAGAAACACGACATCCTACCTTTTTGTTGTAGTCAGAGGCTGGAAAAAAAAAAAAAAGACATCACACAAGCAATGCAAGATTTGTGATCAGCAAACAATTCACACAAAGATGCAAATGAGCAGCACAGCAGCCAGCCACAGCGTAGAGGAACAGCAGCGTAGACATAAATATCCCACTATTAATATGATTTTTTTTTTTTTCCCAATATCATGATGAGTGAATTAAAAAAAGGTCACATA
The DNA here is from genome assembly GCF_023349555.1 of Cebidichthys violaceus. Classification (NCBI taxonomy): domain Eukaryota; kingdom Metazoa; phylum Chordata; class Actinopteri; order Perciformes; family Stichaeidae; genus Cebidichthys; species Cebidichthys violaceus. Next base: position 14,812,102 of record NW_027176318.1, read on the forward strand.
AATAAAAAATAGGCTCGAGACTTTGATGATGCATTAGACTGAGTTGCAGTGCATTACGTCAGACAGCATCAACAAGTCATTTTGTTAGCCTCAGCTATGATATTTTAATGACATAATATGACTAGAATCCTGTTATACACACACACACACACACACACACACACACACACACGCGCGCACACAACAGGTCCTCTGCAGGTCAATGCATAGTTATGAGTTATGGCCCAGGCCTTCATGTACCCCCCCCCCTTTCCACACACACACACAGCAAATGTAACCACAGCCAGCAGCAGAATAACGATCAGCACGGCGGCTTTTCACCAAGCAGCACAGTATGTACCCGAAAGAAAAGACATTATGGAATGTTATCCTACTCGTATGAAGTCACGAGCCACCGTGTCCACGGCCTGCTCCATCCCGGGAGTCCCACGTTGACGTGAGGCGTCTGCCTGGAGATGTCCACCGGTTGTCCTGCGTGCCTTGGTCCCCGTCACTCATTCCGGTGGTAGTTTAAACGTGTCCCCGTGGGCAGCTCCGACATGTAGCGATGTGAAGGTAAGCGCGGACGTTCACCTGCGTGGCCCTTTATTTCACAGGTACCAGACAGTCATAACGGTCAGCAACGTCACTTCCACATTAGTTCGTTTGTCTTAAACGTCATGCAATGCGCTACATTTGTATCCAGGCTGTATTTTTTTTTACTTTGAATCCATTTTTGTTTGTCTAATGAGGGTTCCCATCTTCTTTCAGCTACCTGTCCGCCTCCTGCACCTGCGCAGTTTAGCGTTATCGGCGCTTGTCTATTCTGCCCTTCTTAAATACAGTCTTAGGGTTCAGCCAGTTGAAACGGCCACACTCTGCAGCCCCGAAACGGACGTGTCCGTGCGGGTCGTCTTGGCTTTGGCAAACCGCTGAGTTCGACTTCAACGCGTCCACCTGGAAGCGCGTGTCTTCCCCCTGGAAGTGAGGAGGGGAAACCCCAAATTGTCCGACAAAACGATGCCCCCCCCCTCGCTGGGTTCCAGTTATTTTTGAACTCTCCTCGTTTTGTCTCCTTGTAGCAAGGGTGCAAAGTGTTGGCTGGGTTGAATAATGGGATACACAGCCTGGGGTTAACTCTACACTATGTTCCCGTTGTCCATGTTAATCACAGTGTGCCATAGATGGGGATATTTACCATTAAGCTGGTGCAATTCTAAACTTATAACACTAATACTAATAATTGTGTTAACCCTCAGTTTTAGTGTATTAAGTAAATTGTAGATAACACATTCTAAATAGGCTACAGCAGGAGTGGTATATTTCATATTGCATGTATCTTAATTAATCTTCTTCAACAAGTGTATCATGCTAACTTGGTGATTGATTATTAGTGATTTAAGTTTGCAATCTACATTAATACATTGGTTTTGATTGCATTTATTATTATTTTTTTTACAGAGGAGCAGTATATTGTCCACAGTATATATATATATATATATATATATATATATATATATATATATATATATATATATATATATATATATATATATATATATAGACAATACTAATAATCTACATTTCAGATTTTGTGCTCATTGCATAAATTGTTGTGGGACCCAGTTGTCATGCAACAAGGGTCATGTAGTTGCACATTTGAATACGGATGAATAATGCACCACGGCTGAGAACATCATAACGCCCTGCTATGCTTGTGTGAACTGGGCAATTTGCAACCTCTCCCTGTGTGTCTGCACTTGTGTCTGCGTGTCTTGGTGTGTGTGTGTGTGTGTAGAGTAGTAACCTACAGATAATTTATAGCTGCATCGCAAACACCGTCTCCTCTCCATGGCTGCAATTATCACAGAGATACACTGGATAATTGGCCGCGTGGACATGACAGCTTATTTACCTGTGGGCCAGAAAGAAAGAGACTGTACAACGACACAAAGAAAGACAGTGTGAGGACTCACTCAGTCATTAGCTAGTGCATGGCAGCTGCACCGTGGTTGAGGTTAGCGAAAGCCCGCGGCTATGGCACTACATGTGACTAAAGCATTCAGATAAGGACGGGGAAAGACAGTGGTCTGTGTGACGGGAGGCAAAATCGCCAGCATCAGATTGTCCTGCGTTGGCCCTGAATATTGCCATTGGGCATGAATATAATAATATTATAGTCTGTAATCATATATATACGGCCCAATGTGGACGTCATTCCAAGGCTAATGAATCAGAATGTGATTATAGGACAGAAACGGTTTGCTGAAGCCAGCACACTGACAGTCCCAATCAGATGAGTTCGACAAAACGTCCCAAAAGCAACCGAAAAAAAAGGAAGTAGCCGTGGCAACAATAACCCAAAGTCAATCCTGAAGTGTGGAATTAGAGGTGCCCTTGCTTCAGTGCTGAAAATACCCGTACTTGTCTCGAGGAATAATACTGCTGTCCAACGGCGTAGGTGGAAATTCCATGCCGTTGATGAGAAAAAAATCCTCATCCATGTATGGTGACGATCACGTTGCATTAGACCCCTTAAATATTTAAAAGGCTTTGAATTGTATGACTGATCTCCCCGGGGAGGTAAACATAACTATGTCAATAGGCTTTCTGCCACTGGCCCGGAGTGTGTTTGTCTTGTACAAAGAGAGCTGCCGTGGCCCTGGATCTATATTAACAAAGATGTTCTCTGGCTGCAGTAGGGAGATTTGGCAACTCTGCCGAGAGTCATCTGGTCACAGACCTCCGCTGTCAGCCGACGGTATTAGGAATTGTTCTCGTCGAGTATTTACCTCTATTTTTCACGGCCTGATTTCTCTATGCCGGGGAAGAAGAAAAAAAAAAACTTCGCAGAAGATTTTTGGAGCCCTCCCTGAATAGAAATGGACCACGGTGTTGAAGAGTTATCACTGCAGCGTAATTGCACAGAGAAGGATGCATTATTTATGAGAGATTTAGCCTCATTAATCTGTGAAACGTTCTGAAAGTACGATCATTTCATTTTTCCTCATGACTTAGTGTTTTAGCAGATCTTTGCAGAGACATGAATTTGCTCTTTGATGCAGAGCCAGTTTCCTTGACTGTCTTCGTGAAATAGTGTTCTTTGACAGCTCTTCCCCAGCGCTTTCAATGAATCATTATCTGTGCCAATGTTAGCACTCAACCTGTCTTTTTTTTTTCTTCCTCTCTTTTGTCTTGCAGCTGCACACTGACCTCGATAGGGGGGACAGTGAGGTGAAGTACACTCTCTCGGGAGACGGGGCTGGCTCCATTTTCACAATTGACCAAACAACTGGGGACATCCACGCCTTAAGGAGCCTTGACAGGGAGGAGAAGCCTTACTACACCCTACGCGCCCAGGCTGTTGACATCGACACCAATAGGCCCCTGGAGCCTGAATCAGAATTTGTCATCAAGGTTCAAGACATCAACGACAATGAGCCAAAATTCCTGGAGGGACCATACACGGCCAGTGTCCCCGAGATGTCCCCAGTAGGTCAGTGACCATGCGTAGGGATTTGAGAACTTTGTTTTCTCCTCTTCAACTGCAGAATAAGAACGTTTCAGGAGCATCACAGGTACAACCGGAGGGGCAATGCCGCTCCCCGCCAGATTTTTTGATATTTCACAGTTAGTTATTCTCGGTGTGCCCCGAGTATATTCCACAGCTTTGTCTTTATACATTCCTCCCAAAGGGAGAACGGCATCAACGTAATTTTCCGCAAGAATGGTTCCTCTTGATCTAAACGCAGATGAAACCCTCAAAACTCTAACGCTCAGCAGCCTCTAGAGTACGTATGAGTATGATAAGAAAAACACAAGCCAGCGAACACTCATCAGAAGCTGTACAACAGTTTACTGTAGGATCAGAAAAAAGCTTTCCTGTTTGTCATGAACACATCCAGAGGGGCAACCCGACGGTGGAGCGGCTAGCAATGGGTTTCCAACCCGCTGGCCGGACCTTCTGTGTGAGGTTTGCACGTTCTCCCCGTTGCCGGCGTGTCTTCCTCCCGCAGTCCAAAGACATGCAGCTGTGCTTATTAATTGATGACTCTAAATTGCCCGTCGGTGTACATGTGAGCGTGAATGGTTATCTGTCTCTCTGTGTCGACCCTGTGACAGGCTGGCAAACCTGTCCAGGGTGTACCCTGCCTTCGCCCTATGTCAGCTGGGATAAGCTTCCCCCCCCCCCCCCCCCCCACCGCGACCCTGAATGGGATGAGCGGGTACAGATAATGGATGAATGAATGGATGGACGGATGAATGGACATCTGGTGTGACCATGGAAGCAGAGTCCAGAGATCAGCTTAAAAAAATCCACAGAATGAATCAAGTAGACCAGTCATTCCCAAAGACTGAAGACATTTTCCAAAGAAATTTGCAAAAATTCCTTCCATTGTCTTTTATTTTACTTTGTATATCTCCAGTACACCTTTAAGCCACATGAAGGAGTCTGAATATTGCTATGCATCTGATGATTGTAGCCTATTTATTAAATTGTATCTAATCTGTTTGTTTTACTGATGAGAGGATAAAAAACGAGGACCTTTCATTAAGATAAGACATGAATGTTGTCATCACCTTTCAAGTGGATTTACAAATCATTTTCAAAATGTTTCTATCCATACATGCTTTATTTGTCAGTATTATTATCTAATTTGATGCTTCGTTTGTATGAATGGATACCTGCCAAAAGGGTAATCCATTGATTAAGGGTTTCAGTTTCATTTAGTTGTTGTACTTGTGAGACACGGATTTAAAATAAATGGTCAAAACCAAAAAGCAGAGGCGACGGTGTGCTGACTTTCAGTCCCGATACAGTGCTGTAGTTTTTGTAGGCCAACAGGAAGTTAGCATCGCTCTGGTTCCCCTGACATAAAGCCAATGGGATTTTTTCCATTGGAATTTGGATTATTGCAGAAAAATAAGCTCTGTGGCAAACACAAGTTTGTGATACTTACACGTTTTGTTCAGCAAGATAATCTTGGCAAATGAACAACACTTTTTTTTTTATCATTTCTGGAGCATGAATGCAACTTGGCAAGAGGTAAGAAGCTGACATGAGGCTGTGCACGAGCTGCACTACGTCACAGGCCACTAGTTGGCGTTGATGACGTTTAGAAGTCTCATTTATCCACTCGTTATCAGCCGCCATCAAGTGATGTATTCACTGATGTATTCAAAAAACACATTGACTTTGAGACGAGGGAACAGGAAGTGCAAAAACTCATTTCTGAGGTTTAGGACTCATTTTCTGCACTCTGGATCCCACTCTTCCCATAATGCAACAGGATAGCATCTTCCATTAGATGCCCCCCCCCCCCTGTCTCATGTAGTGCATAGCATGGTATGTCAGAGGCATGAAGCATGAATGTGATGAAGAACTTGGCTAAATATCAAATAAGTCTAACTGCACAAATCCTCAAGTGCTTCTGTGTCGTGGAACTGGAGATGTTGACTTACCAGAGAAGACTTAATAGACTGTAGCTTTCAAAATAACCCTTCGTTGGCACTCATTACAGTTGAAGCCATAAATATCACAAGCGGGAACGAAAAGCATTGCAAAATTATGCAGAGTGACACCACTATCAGATCACTGTGACTCTCAGCTGATAGTACAACTGTGAGTGTATTAACCCCCCCCACACACACACACACACACATTATGTGGGAAGTTATATAAAAAAGAATCATCAAACCAACTAAAGTCCTTATCAATATTTATAGCAGCACGACTTGCGTGATCAATGGGTTCATTAACTGTTACGTCCTCTTGATGTCTTTGGCTAGAATCCCCCTTTTGGATGTGTTTTTTTTTATGTTCGCAGGGAGAAACAAAAACTAAAAAGGCAGAGATGCAGAGCATAAATATGCACTAATGGTTGGTAATGAAGACTATATGGACAGATATTATGAAATCACTCTTGGCAACAATCCCTTTGAGTTGTATGCAATTAGTTTATCCCTGAATCACGACGAACGCGACAGATTAAACACAAGTTTCAGTGAGTGATGAGTTTGTTGATTTCGCTCCTCGTCTCCAAACATTTCAAATAGTTAATATCAGATTTGTACATGCAACTCCATCGGATCAGTCTTTTTTCGATTGCGCTCCTCCTCTTTCTCCCCATATTTAAATACAAAATCTGTATGCATTGTGTACTGTGCCATTTTAATTGGTTTCCCCCTGCATTACATTTCAGTAATTTGTTGAATGTTGTGATATAAACAATATTTAATTAAGTCAGATAGATAATCCATATATTTTTGCTGAACTCTGTATTCTCCTCCTGCGTTTATCAACGATGACCTTTCGAGCCATTTCCTCCACCTAGCTCTCACTCGCACCACCTGGAATTTTTTTCCACAAATTGCGTGAATAGAATGTAATCGTCTTGTTTATCGTCTCACACTGGAGCAGAGAGGCTCTTGCCTTTGTCACCTGGATATGCGTGGGTGTCTGCGAAGCTCAAAGGCATTTAAACTTCCCCTGCATCTGAGCTCGTGTAGCTGTGGATTATCCTCCCTCTAGCTGTCCTGAAAAACACGTCGTCATATATCTATATATATAAAAACATGTACTCTCTCATCTGGTGTTTGTGTGTGTTGTGAGTGCGATGCGGTCCTTCCCCGGTTCCCGTCTAATCAGGCACGGGTGGCTTTGTTAGGAAGGATTGAGACACTAATCTCTCTCACCTAATGTTTTAATGCCATTGTTACCGTCTGCTCGGACTGCCAAGCCTATTTAACGTACAGCAAGTTCTTCACAGGCGACTATAGGAAGCTTAAATGACCATGGAGATGTCCTCCCTCTGGTCAGCGTCTCACTGTGTGATTGACACGTGTGCACTGAGCTGTCCGCCTGTGAAGTCGGCTCGTCTTCCTAGAAGAAGCACCAGGCTCGTGGAGTTCTAACGTAGTCCGGCTGACGGGGCGTTTTTCTGTTTGTTTTATTGCTTACCCCTCTCCCCTTAAACTGGAAACTTCGGATTGAGTCTGCTGAATTTAAATACGTCGTAAATAAGTGTTCAATGCCAGCTAGTTAATGAGGATGAGCCAAACCTCCAACAATTAATTATTATGTCCTCTTACTCCCAGCAGTTTGGAACACTGCCACGCTAGCGCTATTCTCTCCACGGCCCTTTTGTTTTTCTTAATGGTAGCATTGTTTAATGAATAGTCGCACAAGAGCCTTTTTTTTTTCTTTACCCTTCTTTTATTTGTATTTTTTTTTTAAATAATGGCCACTTAGTAATGCTACGAATGTGCAACTCCAAACATAACAGCAGGATGATCGAACAACACCTCCACCCTCCTCCTCATTACACCCCATCAGCGACTCTGACCGTTCGTTATTAGCTGCGGCTCTCTCGGCCGCTCATCATTCATTAGTGTCAGGTGAGCTTCGTTCGGTGAACCGATGAACTTCAAAGAGTTTGGATTGCGGTCTCGTGAGGGAAACAAATCAAGTCAAAGTCAATATGTCTTCCCGCTCCGCTCCCCAGGGACGTACGTGACGCAGGTGACAGCCACAGATGCGGACGACCCGACGTATGGAAACAGCGCCAGAGTGGTGTACAGCATCCTCCATGGCCAGCCGTACTTCTCCGTTGATCCTAAGACAGGTAGAGTACCTTTTCTCCTGGCTGATTCATGTGATTTAGTCAGTTCACAAACATCTACACATTTACTTGAAATATGCAAGTCAACAATAATTACCTCTGTTGTTGTTGTTTTTTGTGCACCTGGAAAATGCAGCGAGGCAACGCTGCAGTGGCATAAGTTATTAGTTATTAGTCTTGTAATACACGTATGATTGAGTGTGTTTTAAACCAGTCATTCCCAAAGAATATACGCAGGAGATTTTATGAGGGTAGCCAAACACATTTCAATAAATTCTTCCATATTGTTTTATTTATTATTTATATCTGCACTACCCCTTTGAGTCACATGAGGTTGTTTGCATTGTTGTGATAATTATGGCCTACTAGCTTTCATTGTTTGTTATGCTGATGAGGGGGGAAAAAAAAACTCTGCCTATGTATGCTGTTTAACTTATACCTGAAAAGAATGAGATGCCTTTATTTGCTCTCATTTGTAAAGGATTTAAAATGAAACAAAGTTGCCTTTTATGGACTCTATATGTCTTCACAATGGCTGGTTTACCTAGTAAAGATCAAAGGTCATTTTTTAAAAAGTGGGTCCCTAGAAGATACGTTTCGGGAACACAGTTCTGCACAATGTGGTGTGGACCAGTGCAAGCATACATCATGAGAATAAAACTCTGATCTCAAAAACGCCAGTGACTTCCTGACTCTGTTCTGCGAGGATAATGAGTAGTCAGTGTTGTGTTGAATTAGCCAGCAAATCGCTGTAGCTGGTAACTTGAATTGAAACGACAAATAACACAACGACATGACATCCGGTGCGGAAACATTTCAAACGCACTTCGCCGGTGTAGGCGGCCCGGTTGTCGTAGGAGGGAAAATGGCAGTCAAAAAGGTTGCAGAGTCGCAGCATGGCGGGGTGAGGCTAAAAAAAACCCCAACAACCTGCTAAATCTGAAACACCTTCACACCACCGGTGTTCGCCGGCAGTGGGCTGCTGTTGGCTTCCTATCTGGGGCAGTTCAAAGCGTACGAAAATAGGTTCACACGTGGCAGATACGGTGGAATCTGTCGCCGATTACACCGCTCATCTCTGAGCTTTTACAGAGCGCGTACTGTGACTGTATTTCAACACTGATGCTGGGGAGGAAGGAAAAAAAAAAAAATCAAATCAAAGTATTAAAGTAAATGTTTGCCCTGCTGGGCCTGCATAGATCTCCAAACGCACATCAACAACAGGAATAAGCACGGCGAGGACAAGGGGAACAAGGGAAGGAGGTGACAACGACATGCTGAAATCTCCCTGCATGTTACAGAAGCATTCATCTCAGAGACAGACGCAAAAAAAAAAAAAAAAAAAGATGAATGGAAAAAAATAAGAAACATATAGTCTTTGATTTTGTATCCACACACGTTGTGGGTCTGCGGATCAAATTGTACATCCTCACTGTATTAAATGGAGAGGAGAAAAAAAAAAGCGAAGGGAAAAAGTGCCGACCCACCTAGCTGCCCACTTCCTTTTAGCCTGCCAACCTCCCACTGACCTAGCTATTAATCTGCAGTACAAACGCTCTCTGATCTCAGGGTCTCTGATCCTCAAGTGAATCATTATATGGCTTCTCCAGAGTTCCCTATTGAATGCCAAGTGTCTCCAGTTTGTGAAATGACCTCTATTTTAGCCTCGGTGAGAGCTCCTTCCTGGGGAGTGAGCTCCTTTGGTGGAAATATACTGCGCATTTTGAGAAAATTGGCATCAAATATATTTTAAAGGATTGTTTACCACCTCTTCCATTTTGTCTTTTCTTTTTTTTTTTTATCCCACTATCTCTATTGCTCACTCTCTTCTTCTCTCGTCTCTCTCCTTTATTATCTTTATTCCCTATTAATCTCGCTGTACGCCAGGCGTTATCAAGACAGCCTTGCCCAACATGGACAGAGAGGTGAAGGAGCAGTACCAGGTATTAATCCAGGCCAAGGACATGGGGGGCCAGCTGGGGGGTCTGGCCGGGACCACCACCATCAACATCACCCTCAGCGACGTCAACGACAACCCGCCCAGGTTCTCCAAAAGTGAGTGCTCTTTTGTCGATAATTTGAAAAAAAAAAAAAAAAAAAGTTTTGTAAAACAATAATAAAGCAGATGACCTCACGCAGGTTCACTCATTTTATGATCGGGAAATAAACACTGTGCAATTACAACAGGGCAGGGGGTGTTCATCGTGTCTACTCCCTGTAATTGGGTTTCATTTGTCGTCATTATGTGCCGTCGTAAGCAAGCGCTGTTTATTTAGCGCGCTTGCATCTACATACTGCTGGCGAATGAACCAGGATTGGTGTTATTTCGCTCGTGGGGCACCCTTCTATATTTAGATCAGGTTGGAGCAGGATGGTGCTGCGCCAGGGATTGAGTCGGTGTATTTAAACACTGTATTTCATCCGGTATTTTCAATAAGCTGCTAAACCAGATTAATTCGATTGTACCGTTCACCAGGTCATGTGAAAAAAAGCCAAGCAGGGGAGAAAAAAAAAAAAAAATATATATATATATATATATATATATATATATATATACTGTAAATACGCTGATCTGTAAAAGCGTCTCTGCTTATACTAAGCGTAACTGTTAAATTGTGTGCAGGACATGCATTCTATTCCAAATCGGTGAGTGTACAACAGGAAAGCAAAAACGCCGCTCCGTATACGGATGCAGTGTCTTCAGGTATTGTGAGGCGACACCGAGCGGTCTCCTCTGAATTTAAATAGAGGCAGTCTGACGGTCAAGCTCCTCCGGCTGCGGGGGGGGGGGGAGATGATATTTCCATAATGCTGTCACAGCACAGAGGTGTGGGCCAAGTATGGCGGCTCCTCTGCCCCGTCCCAAATCCTCTCTTTGTCGCCTTCTCTCTTCTATCTATAGAGGGCTTAGCGAATAACAAGAAGACACATGTGTGGTTGTCCATACCGGTGGACCTCGTCAGATGATGCAGTTTACTTATATTATTGCCGCATGGATCCATCCCACATCTGTCTTTTCCATAAATCCTCCCCCCCCCCCCCCCCCCCCCCCCCTCTTAGCTATTATAGATTAAGTATTTGTAAACCATCAATCCTCTGATGGCACCAGATGTGGGTGCAAATGTAATGCCTGCAGTGGTCGTGACTAATAGGGGTGTGTGTTTGTCTAACTGCATGTGACGTTATTATCATAGAAGATAGTGAACCCACTGACAGCGCCATTTAAGAGGAGAGGCTAATACATGGATCTTCATGCACTGATCAATTTTGAGATTTTGGACTATTTTTGCTTCCATAACACGACTCCAAAATGCACATTTAGGTGTTTTTACTACTTTGTAGAGTGTTGTAATACAAATATATTTGTCTTGATGTAAGTAATCAACTGGGGAAGTGTCACGACGATATCTATTAGAATATTTACCATATTCAGCTGCACATATGGCATTTTACACAACAGACTGATCCAGAAATGTCCCCCTCAGAGGGTTGATGAGGGGTTAGTTCACATATCATTCATAGCTTTATTCAAGTGTTTATTGCTGTTGATTTTAAAAGCTGTCGGATTCATTTTCTGATTCATGGAGTGAGACAATTTGTCTAATATGTCAACAAAATGAAACAAGAGATTTTAAACATTGTTTCATCCAATGTTTGGATTTCTGTTTTGGAAGCGTATGCAAATTAGCACATACATAATAAGACAATGCCTCATTTGCATATTCGAACATACAATTTGAGAAAACTTGAATAACAATTGCCTTAAAGTAAGTAATAAACTTGAATAAACTAAAGGTATATATATATATATATATATATATATATATATATATATATATATATATATATATTCATTCATCTGGGGTGTCTGCCCTTAACAGCTGTTTGTTAATTTCCTTTTTAACAGCAGCTCCCCGTTTTGGCACCGGCGCCGTGTCCCGCCTTTCAAAGGACATGAACCTTAAAAGACTTTTGAAATTAATGCATGTCCTTGAAAGTACTTGATTATTTATTGAAATCACGGCGGTCCAAATTCATCACCCATTTTGCCTCAGCTTCCCCGTCTCAAAATCCGAGGATCAACACTGAGGGGAAAGCTCGGATCCATCGCAAAAATTGAGGAATAACAAATGAGAGGGAGTGCAATGACACCGTGTAGCGTACTCATTAGAAACAACATATATTTTATCTTCCAATAATGGTATTTGATTCAGTACCTATACTTTGGTCCTCCACCAAAAATAAGAAATGTCTCTGCCTAGCAGCTTCCCTCGTCTCTCTACGAGTGCCTCGACACTCTTATTGTAGACATTTATGTTCAAGTTCATCCATCTCCGAGTTTGATGGCATTTTATGTCAAGCAGCACTATCCTCAGAAGCAGCTTCAAAGAGCCTCATTCACACGTTTCTCTCCTGCACACAGCCGTCCCCATTCTCAGGGTTTGTTTGTCATATCAGGGCCAAATGAATCAAATTCCAAGAAACAAATCATGGTTTTTTTTGTTGTTTTTTTTTTTTTTCTAGAACTGGTTGCGGCTGATTCTTTGTTGCTGCAGCAGAGGAATGTGTCAAGTTTCATCAAATGGAGGAATGTGTTGAGAACGTGTTAAATTAATGTTAACAATACAGTGACCGATCGCGGGCCGCTGCACTGCGAGTTTGAGGAATTCATTCGCAGCGAATAGTCCCAAACGCATGTTCAGAACCTTTTGACACAGCACCGGTTTCAGGATGAATGTTCAAAATGAACGTCCGGAACATTCCCTGAACTGACAAGCTGGAGTGCTATAATGAGGGATGTGAAACATTCCAACAGTCCTTAGAATGATCTCAACGCTATCAGAGTGTTTTACTGAATTGCCGGCGGCGTCACCGTGATGCCATCAGGTGTTCTCACTGGATTTGCAGCGCACAAGTTTTCCCCGTCTCGGGGGCGTGAGCAGATGCTATTGTTCGAACAGCTAGCCAGAGAGTGAAAGCACAGAAAAGATGAATTCCCACCCATTGTCTGGCGTAAGTGATAATCAATCAATCCACACAGTTGTGTTTCATTGTAGATTCACTCCCTGGTCCTCAGCAGCTGCTTGCTGCTGTTGGGAGCTTCAGAGCCCCCGAGGCTCTCGTGTCTGTAGTACAGGTTGAGCCCTCCAATTACAAGGAGCCGAGCGGCCGCGATGTCCAAACACGTTAGCTTTGAATAATGTCGCGCCCACAGCCACAGGGCCGGCTTCAGACGGAGCGTGGCGGCTGCTTGCCTGTGGGTGATTAAGACCGGTGTGTGAGAGAGAGACTGCATGAAGGACAGAGGATGTGAAGAGCTCAGTATTCCAGCCGATGTCGAGGGATAATCAATAAGTCCGGTCTGATGTTTGCTGACAGGTTTCTTCCACCTACGAGTTCCCGAGTCTTCTTCAGTCGGGTCCGCTGTCGGTAGAATAAAAGCCCACGACTTGGACGTCGGGAGGAACGCCGAAGTAGAGTACACCATTGTGCCAGGTGACGGAGGCGCCATGTTTGACATCACCACCAACGAACACAACCAAGAGGGGATCATCATTCTCAGAAGGGTAAGCGACTGAGACAAACGTACGCTGTGAATTCTCATAAAAACATGAACAAATACACACTGGTCACTAATATACAAGATTGTGAAATTACCTGTAGGCAACGGTCAGGGCTCTGGGTTTCTGTCTTTAACGTGAATACCCGTTTCATCCATCGTTTAATTCCACTTCCTCCAATTTTACGTTTTCACATTAAAAGCCCACCAATGAGAGGAAAGCCTGAATACTTGTCATGTTTAAAAATCTGCTGAAAATGTTGAGTTTCATTCGTTCTACACAATATAAAAAAAGAGGACAATGATTTCATGAACAAAGCTTTCATCTGGATGTCCAAAAACCGGTAACAGGTTATAATCAAAGTGCTGAACGCTGAGGGAAACTGAACACAAAGAACAAGGCAGGAACATAGACGGATGCAGACAACCTGACACTGACTCAATGCACCTGAGGCTCGTCAACTAATGAACACAAGTGTTGGTTGAAAACAGGAGGGAGAAAAGACAAAGACAGGAAATGAAATCAAACATGACGCCTGAGGAGAGTAACTTTCAAAATAAAACAGGAAACGGACGAAACAAAAAACCCAAGATCATGACATTCTAAAAAGATTATTATGTATTACGACAATGGGAACTTTAATTCACTTTGATCCTCCTGAAAATATGTCACCGAGGGCAATATTATGACACATGACCTTTTAAGCCATCATAAAACACTTCATAATATGTCTCGACTATCGTTACAAAGCATTATGAATATCTATGAGGCCTTTAACTGTGATTAAGCAATATTATATGCAGTATGTTTATGCATTATAGCCTTGGGAGTCATAAAAAGTGTAACCTTTTTTTCATAATTTAATATTCAGGAAGTATTACGTTTGCCAATGTCACTGCACATACCCGGGGGAGATAGGGGGTGGGTGTGTTTTTTTTTTTTCAAAGCTTTAACATAAAACACATGACTGTTCTATATGCAATGCAAAATATATATGCAAAACAGTGCCGAATGGGCGCCGTGAAACATACATAAATCACATCACGTCTTGACAGCGACACGCCGAGTGATGTCAGTAGACGTCAACGTTGACATCATAGGACGATGGAGGAAGCACCGATTGGAAATAGATATTGGAATGAATAAAATTAGACTATATGATAAAATGCGTGTGCAGGTAGCACTTCATCGTGTTACGTAAAGCTGCACCAGCAGGACACTTGGCAGATGCCAGGGGTTGGACCTGTGATCTTTCGGTTGTGCGATGCCGCTTGCTGTCCGTGCCTTAAAGCACAGCTCAGGGCAACGCTGCAGCCTCCCCGCGAGTGCCTGTTCTATATATATATATATATATATATATATATATATATATATATATATATATATATATATATATATATATATATATATATATATATATATATATATATATATATATATAAAGCATTCACTCAGCGCGTCAGGGCCCATTTACTATGCCATATGTTCTTTTTTCGCTAAATGGATTAATGCATCAAGTGCATGGTGACCCGCAGCGAGAGGCCCCGGCCTTTGGTTGCACTCTCTTTGAACTGCAGAGCGTCGGTATCTCATTTTGTATCCAACTTTTGCCACACACACACACACACACGCACACGCACACGCACACGCACACACACACACACACACACAAGCACACACACATATGCACACACAGCATTTGTAAGGGGCTGTAATATCACCTCGCACAATGGCACAAGTGGCACACAGGCACCAGTGATATTAGAGACATGTATTATTCCGAGCAGAAGCCCTTTGAGATCCACCATCTCATTTTCAAGGAGGACCCAAAACTGCCCGGAGGTGAGAGGAAAAGGACATTACAGCCGCGGACTGTAGTGAGAGGGAGAAATAGAGCAATCCAGTGCTCATCTAGTAAACAGCGAGGCTATAATAAGACTTATTATACAAACATATACATATACATATATATATATACATGAGACACTTATTGTGGTAGGAGTGATTTAACCATGTATGGATATTTCACTGTGCAGTTTTCTCTAAACAATTCCATTAATAACTATACTAATTTTAAACTTGGAGACAAGAACAAATAATAATAGGGTAAGCGCAATGCAACCGCTTGATGGAAAAGCCAGCTTTCAAAAAAAAAAAAAATAATGTATTCATGTTGTTTTGGTTTATGAAGTGAAAAACCTCCACCATCTCCGGACCGCCTTCCCTTCATTTGTGTTTATTCTGAGCTGTCCTCAGGGTATGGCTGGTTAAAGACGCCAAGATCCATAATATCCAAACGCACTAAATAGAAATATTATTATTACTCTACCCACAGGCTTGACTGCAGAGAGCCGGAGTGTTATTTCTCTTTGGACATCGATGGGGGATAATGTGCATCTATGGGGGGGGAGAGCGTCGCAGTATTTTCTCATTAAGGTTCCAGGAGACTACTTCTAAAAGGCACACCTACTTTTAAGATTGTGATAAGCGTCAATGCGACACAGAGGGCACGAATAAGATCATTTGCATTAATGAAGTCATCATTAGACTGACTCCTAAGTGCTCTGTACGGAGGAACCTTGGCTCACTGATGCGTGCTCGTCTGCCTCTTGAATCTGTCTGCCTTTTTTTTTAAGCATTGCACACGAGCCAGGTTGCTGAAAAAGACTGTGCAACGTGCAGTCTGTAATTTCTCTCTGCTAAATAACAGAGCTGCTTCCACAACGTTCTTGCCGGCACGCTATTCAAGTCGGCGTCTCTGGAACAGCTGGCACATGTTTGGCTCGGTGTCTCTGGAACGCGCCACGTAACAGTTAGGAAGCACACGATCGGCTGAATGCGTTGGAGTTAGTGGGTCTCGCCCACACATCAGACTGACACAGGTGCGCATCGTTCGCAAATTCCTCGCGTTGGATGCACAGTCTGACGATTCCTTCACACTCTGCAACTGCATTTCCCTTTTTGGCAGGATGAGGTCGACCCCTGTGGCGAGTTTAAACGCCATTTGTTGTCAGCGCTATTGAGCTTCAATAGGGGGGAGGAAAAAAAAGAAAGAAAAAGAAGCGATGCCGAGTTTGCATAATGCATCAGCCGACGAAATGTCTCTCCGATATGGGAAAAAGGAGAAAAATGTTAATGTCAGAAAGTGAGGATTTTTGTAAGCAATGCTCTGATGCTGGAGAAGAAATGGATTTCTTTTTCTGGAATGACTCATCTTCTATTTTTTCCCCCAAAATGCTATACCTGAAACACTTTCAGTGAAAACGTACACACACACACACACACACACACACACACACACACACACACACACACACATACTGTACAGTATCCTGTCAGAACTTTACGAACCACTCATCCTGCTTCACCGTCATGTAATGATGATGTAACAGCAACCATTACTACTTACCAGAAGCGGACACATCGTTTGAATTAGTTTAATAATCACTCAAGTTTCGGTCACGTTAGAAATAGAGTCCTTCAGACTTCGACCGACACATTGTAGCTTTTAAATGCTCATTAAATCTCATTAAATCCCCATTCTTTCACGCAAACCTCTACGACACACTTGTAAGGAGTGGCAATGCGTCATTCTTTTGTCACTTTTGTCTCATTTCGGGGATACGGGGGTACATTTCCTCTGATTGCTAAAAGTCGCCAAATTGTATCTGTTGTTGTGCCTTTCAGGGTGTTTCTGATGTAAGTGTCTAAAAGTATTATTTTTGGGAGCGTGCAAATCTGCATTTGTTTTGTTTTTTTTCAGATGTAACAGACTGAGGTATTTGTTAACTGGTACATTTTTAGTACATGCCCCAGTGCACAAAGGTGTGTGATCCTTTGATCCCCCCCCACAAAAAAAAAGTATGCAGCTGAGTGAGTAATTGATTCCCTGCTCAGTGTAAAAGCTGCCTCGGGATGCTCCTCCGTGCATGTGCATGAACGTGTGTGTGTGTGTGTGTGTGTAAATCACGTATATGTTGTGCGTACATATATTGTATGTACTCAATGTAATCATAAGCACGGCTATAGATCATCATATAGTGACCTTCTCATTGACGGTAATGCAATAACAGAATGAGACGGGAGGCAATTATGATGTTAATGAGGACAGTTATGTGTTTACATCGTGTACACCCTCAATGGATGGCGAGGATGCATCTCTTCCTCCCATTGTTTTCCTCGCAGCGTTTGATATACTGCCACATAGCAGCCGGGCAGCGTGATGTATTCCCTGCAGTGGTAAGCCGCTGCACAAAGGCATCGTCTACGGGGGATACTCTGAGCCCCCTTAACTGACCGAGCCTTCCCACCGCGGTGTAATTTACCAAACAACATGTGCCTCTACGCGTGTGGGATTGCGATATTAGCAGGACATGGACGGAGCGAGATAGGGAGAGGAGAAAGGATGAGCCTGTGCCTTCGGAAAAAAGGTGCGGGGATGCTGGAGGTGAAGCCTTTATGAGTTGTTCACCGCGTTCCAAGAATACTGACCCACCCACAGACTTGTCTCATTTCAGATTGGTGGAATATCCCCAGAGACAGGTGTGCAAATGAAGTGCAGACGATCCATCTCCCTCCCTCCCTCTCTCTCTCTCTCTCTCTCTCTCTCTCTCTCTCTCTCTCTGCGTCTCTCTTTTGACTTCCCTCCCTCGCACCGACGTCGAAAAATAAATAAATAAAATAAAAACCCACAGCGGGACGGAAAACGAAAGCCACATTGTACACCGAGCACAGTTTGGCAGACTCCAAATTAGAGACTCCGGAATGTTGGTTATGATAAGAGGATCAGGCTGAGTAATGGGTTCAAAGGATGATCATCTGTTTCCCGGTCTGACGACACAGGGGGAGAGGGGGGGAAAAAAAGAGTCACCGAGGCATGGAGAGGAGGTTTGCACATCCCATCTGCAAAACATAGGATTATGGGAGACAATAGGTAAATCCACCAGTGAGTTCCCAGGAAAACGCGCAGACAAATGTGTGCGCGCGGCGCTGCAATACAGACAGTTCGCGGACAGCAGTGGCACTCCCACATGTTGGCAGCGTCGCCACGATAACCTTGGGTTGTGTTGGTAAAATAAGTTTGAGTCAGATTAAATGTCATTTGTCCATTTGCATGTTTATTCGCGTCCTCCTGGGAGAAGGAGAGATGGCAGATATGCCTAATTGAAATGTGCAGTTTCTAGGCCTAGAGGAGCGGCTTTGTTTAATGGCACCATGTGTGGCATAATATTTGCTGGCTCACATTCAGGGAATCCATTTTCAAAACGGGGGACTATCTCCTCCCTGTACAAACTGAACGCCCCCAGCGGCCACAGTGCATTGAATGAAGAGCATCTGCTGCAGACCTCTGGCACTGCCTCCAAATCCGTTGCCCCACAGCGCCAGAGGGGTTCAGGAAAACACTGTAGAGAAGGCCAGGTGACTCGTGTTGTGCAAAGGGCTGCACTCACAAATCAACCACTGGTTTAATCTAGCATGTAATGGTGAAATATGTAATGGAAGTCGTATATATATATATACTGTATGTAGTGTCTGTTGTATAGCAAACAGCGAAAGAGACAAGAAGCAACCAGAAACGACATTAACATGTTTCAGCACCATGGACAGAGACAGAAAAAGACATTCTGAAGGGTTCAGAACAATGTTATACTAACCATCATTATGAAATGCTAAATTTATAGTTAATTCAATTTTAGTTAATAGCTATCCAGATGAAGTTCAAGACTGTTTACGAAACAAGTTATTACCCGGGTGTTACAACTATCTGGTCCAATGTTTAATTGGACGATATTTAATAATTTCTCAGAGGTTTACAAATCATTTTGGGGTGAAGTGACCCTTTAAAATAACATACATAGCATGACTGATAATTAGTACACAGTATTAGTTATCATTTCATTGTTTTGTCAACGGTAAAATATCCATAAACTAAGTGTTGAATTTGAGTTTGGCTCTCAACATGATTCATCCAGCTTGCATGAGGTGACATTTGTTCCCCGCTTCCAAAGTACAGCACATCCCGGTGATTAATGTTGTAGTGTTGCGTGGCATTTAAGAAAAGAGCTCGTCACCGGCAGCGAGCGACGCCGATCAACATTTGCATCCGCGACAAAATTGCCACTAATTGCCCAGATTGCCGTTAGCTGAAACGTGGCCCTACTTAGACTTCCCTGAAGTCGGAGCCATCGGCAGTATCGAGGCAAGACGCCCTTTTCATCTTCCCTGCCATCAATTAAGGACTTAATTTCACTAAAGCCAGACAGTGACTGCAGTCTAATTTCTCTATCAGAAATGTCATTACTGGGCTCTTTGAACAGTAAATCATTTCACAGAACGGAAGCTGTTACTGCCTTTCAATCTTGATGAGACACTAGCGGGCTGTAAAAAAAAAAAACCCATAATGTTCAAAATGACAAAAGTAATGAACAAATGGCTAACTTGACAGAGGGTCAGAAAACAGTAAAGGAATGTTGGTTTAATACAAAAAAAAATGCAGCGGGCTCTAGTGTAATATAGCTCAATGCTCACACAAGGACACATCCACGCATTGCACAATTACAAAATGTCCTTACCTTGTGAAAGTGCGTTGTATAATCTCTAAATTGCCACAGGGTGAATGCAATATATAATAGCTTAAAACTGATAGCATTAAGAGCTCATCCGGCGGCACGATACCAAACGGAGCCTCGCTCGCAGACAGGGGTTGAATCTAATCTATTGATTATAGTGCTGAATGTTCCAGTGGGAGGCGAAATGAGTTATTTCAGGCCCCGGTGTGAAAGGGAGTCGAAAAGAAGGAGACGAGAAGGGAACAATACCTGAGAACAACAGGACGTCCAGCTGCCCAACGCGGATGAATAACACCTCGCCGAGCAACCAAGCAGGGAGCAATGTGTGTGTGTGTGTGTGTGTGTGTGTGCATTTCTTTACGCGTGGTGTGTGTATTCGAGTGAATTAGCAGAAAGAGGGGAGAAAAGAGGCGGCTGAGGTGGTGCTCGGGAGTCGACGAAGTGCCTTCTCTCCGGCGGCCTGGGGAGGCGTGGGTGTAATAGATTAAACCAGTGTCTCGGGGCTCATCCCATGGCTAACCCTGCCCTATTAAGAGTGGCAGCGCGAGTCTTTCACAGTCACTCCACTCCACTGCAGTGTGGACAGGGCTGCTGGCAAGGCTCTCAGATGGCACTCCACTGTTGTGAGTACTCTGAGGGGGTGGGGGTGGGGGGGGTGTGTGTGGGGAGGAGGAGATACTTCGAGGCAGCCAAGGGCACAAACCCATGTGACTGATGGCAGCACAATAAAGTGAGCATCGCCTCTCCACAGTGCTAGGACCCCCCACCACCACCACCACCACCTCCCCTTCCAAGTATTCAGAGGGACAACAAATCACTCTCTGGAGCATGTAAGCTTTTCTCCGCTGCTGATAAGCTCATTGTGCTCCGTGGTCAGTTGACTGCTTATGGGCGCAATGATGGCCAGAGGTCTTTAGCATTCTTCTGCATGGCAGCATCTTGCTGAGACTGTCAGTCAACGGCCGCAGTGACCTTATAAAGAAGGCGCTCATACGCAACGGAAGATGCCGGGACTCAAACGGACTCAAAACCCACTGAGTCACGACGGCTTATCTCCAAAATCTCACCTTGCAACGGCTTCGCGTCCCAGAAACTACAGCTTGCGTGGCTCATCGGGCTTTCGTCGGGAAGCCAACAAGGCGAATCGTTAGCTCCCGGATGATGGGTGCGATCGCGTGGGATCAGGAGGGGTTTTTCGGCCCCGCTGAAATGAAGCATCCAGACGCGGCCCTAATGTGGCTGCGTGGAGGAATGCGTTGGCTCACACGGCTGCAAATTAGAAATGCGCGATATTTTCGTCATGTCTGGCTGAGCTTCGGTTTACTCTCAGTGGATAAATCGTGTGAGTGGGTGTTAATGATTCATACGCGGTATTGTACAAATATAATTCTGTGGTAAATGGATTTAAGACTACTCTGCACGTCACAGATTAAACACTTGCATTATTTTTCCACCCTATTTAATCTCTTCAGGTAATACCTGTGTTCAGCACAAACAAATGGAATCAGCCCGCTAATGACTCGCTGGGGTGTGATAATGATTCTTCAAGGGGAAAGGCTCGCTTCACCCATCGCTGCTGGCAGAAGACGATCCCCCGTATTGCCGGGGCGAGCTTGGACTGAGATTTGAGAAGAGTATTGAACTCTGCTATGCTAACACTGAGCCGAACACACAAAGAAACGGAGAACCTATTCGATACGCACATATCGCCCCGCTTCTCCCATCCCCAAAATAACCAGCAAGCTCCAAAAAAAAATAAATCAAACAGGGAGCACGCCGTGGGGAAGAGGACCAGAAACAGACCGTAGTATCAAGTCAGAAACAGATTTCACTTCATGGATTTCCTCTCAGGATATCATCATCAACTGGCACGTCCATTGTTCAGTATTCACAAGTGTAAGTCTGACAATTTTATTGTGTTTGAAGCGAAATACTGTACCTGCGAGACTGCGATGCCCTGATTAGTCCCCCCGTTATGAATTAACAAATTCCCTTGGAACATAACAGGTTCAACTGGCAGGAATAAAAAAAAAAAAAGTTCCTTCATTCAGTATCGCTGCCAGTGCAATGAAGGTGCACATTTACATATCAAAGGGCGCCGCACCATGTCTAGAATTTCAAGTGTGTTCTGTTGTGATGTTGAAGAGCAGCAGCACTGACACGGGAGGAACTCGGTCTGTCCTCCTTACAAATTCCTCCGCTGATACACTTCCTCGTTGTGTCCGCAGTAACCCATAAAAGGTGCGACACAACTGGAGCCGTAATGAGAACACTTCAAACGTGTAATTGAACATGCATAGGTGTGTGTGTGTGCGACTTGTTTGAGGAGGATGCATGTGTGGGTGTGGGTAATACTTATTCATACAGCAGTGGTTCTGAGCTCATAAGTAGGTCATCTTCCAGGAAGGGGGAAAGAAAACTCGAAATGAAACATGCAGTCAGAGAATGAAGGGCCGTTTTATTTTTTATTTTTTTCTTCCCCTTTCTGAAAAATTTCCCTTATGGCCTCCAGATCTGATTTGATTCTCCCCAAGTCAAGCGTTGACACATTAGCACGTCTTCTCATTAACTCTGAGTTTCTCATTACCCCTTCCTGGCCCCATTTTATTCCTAGTTAACAACAGATATCCCAGACACACTTGGACATTGGTGAATCTCAGACACATTAAAAAAAAAAAAAAGGCAGTGAAGCTCTCAACATTACTGTTCTGCACCCAAAATAGCATATGTAAATTATTATCTGCCAGACGTGCTTGACGGTTAATCCTATGGCTGTCTATGCATTGTTCCATCGGTGTCAGCAAGGCCACTCTCTCCTCCATCTGCCGAGGAAATGAGCTGCGATGTGTCCTTCTGTCGTCATCTCCTTTCTTTGCTGCTACTCAATAAGTACCTTTAAGAGCAAAAACCCTTCCTGTCCTGACTACAGTGTGTACTAAAATAGATACATATGTCAAATGAACTGCTTTGTGTTCAGTGATGTGATAAATGAGTGTTAAAAAAAACCCCAATATCTGACACAATTCAGAAGTGTGATGTCATTCAGCGCAGAGACTTTTGAGGTCACGTGACCTGCCCTCTGGTGGAGGCACACAACTCTTTAGCAAATAGAGATGATAATCAGTTTGGGTTTGTTGACGCTGTTAGCTTATTAGCTACAGCTAATCGAGGCATTTGCTCAGCTAAGAATGACTCCCGAGTCATTAAACAGCAGTGAGAGCATCTTATAAAAGACATTGGTAATTTCTGTGTGGAAAAAAAAAAGGCAGATAGCAGTGACTACAGAAGTTAAGGACGCTTTTACATCTGTAGGTGGGTTCCTTCGGTCCGCTAAAAAATCTGATATCGGCTACAGTTTCACAAAAATACTACGGTCGGTTCGTTTGCTTTCACACCAAAACGCACCAGACCAGTAGAAAGAGGACCAGACCACTAGAAAGAGGACCGAGACCCTCCTTTTCAGGCAGTCTTGGTTCGGTTGTTGGGAAAACAGACCTGAGTATGTTGCAAACCAAACAAATGATGTATGAAAGGCTGGACGGCAAACTGTGTAACAGATCGTAAGGCCTCCGTTTTATGTATTTTAGTTTTCTTGTCCATTTGAACTAGTATACTTAAGAAAATAAACCTCATTTTGATTAGTTCTAGTCCGGGGTTCATTAGTATCTAATGTATATGTTTCACTAGCAAGCTTTTTTTTTACTAGCTCTTTAAGCTAGTTAT
Source organism: Cebidichthys violaceus (assembly GCF_023349555.1). Taxonomy (NCBI): domain Eukaryota; kingdom Metazoa; phylum Chordata; class Actinopteri; order Perciformes; family Stichaeidae; genus Cebidichthys; species Cebidichthys violaceus. The sequence goes on from NW_027176318.1 coordinate 14,835,556, forward strand.
CATTAGCAGGAGTTAAACTTTGTTTCAGTGCACAGCGGCTAGCTGCGGCTATCTCACCAGCTAGCTTTAAGTTGCTAGCTCTCTAGTTTTAGCTGCCTACTTGACACCAAACCACTCTTCACTGGGTTTTAGTTGTGTTTTGACTCTGTAATGCTGGATTAGCCTGCTAGCAATTATAGTTATATCACGATAACTGCATGAGTCTGTGGTGGTGTGACAAGGTGTTAACTCTATGCATAGCGGAACACTACTGACCACCTGCACCTAAATAATATTTGTAAAGCTCAACTCTTTTAAATTTAGAATATTATTTATATGCAGTGATTAGTCAAATCTCTTGGATGCAAGCTGTGCTAGCTCAGAGAGAGAGATTTGTGTGAAAAGAGCAACACAATGTCCTCCTGGTAGCAGACCGTTACATACAAATTAGACAGTTATAAAGGTTGAGAGTCCGGGCCTGTATCCTGACTGTGGTGAACGATGCAGCATGTCGGGACGGAAAAGCACTGCGACTCCTCGTGAGACGCTGGCTAATGAGGCCTGCGTCATGTACACCTCCTGCTGTGCACCTCACCAGCATCGCCTTCCCTCCTCCTCCTCCTCCTCCTCCTCCTCCTCCTCCACCTGTGCGTGGATTTCTGCTGAGCTACGCAACGCTGTTTATATGGTGGTATCATATACAGTGCAAGAGGGCCTCTTATTAGCTAATCATTCATTCATATCGTATTTAATTAGCTTTTGTTTTGGTCCCGGTTTAGAATCACATACAGTAAAAACGTCTTAATATAATTATTGACTTTTTTTGTGTTCAAAAACCACTCTCCGAGAAGCAAAGTACATCGAGTTCCTTTTGATGCTGATTTTCCAGTAACCAGGAGCTCAGTAAACTGAAATAACGCTGTACATTTTAGGCTGCTTCGGAAGGTGTAAGTTGGCGTGAAGTCTTTTAGTTTGATTGTGGGGGATCAGCATTTGAATGACACCCGCAATGAATTCCATTTTTCATACGTGACTGTTGCTTCGGGGAGCTCGGTCTTCTCCGTGTTGTCACTTCTTGAAAGAGATTGAAAGGGACAGAGTGTATTTCCTGTTGAAGGATCTTATAGCTGTGCCTAGCCAGTTGCATCTGGCGCACTGTAATCAAACCAATCATGGTGGTTGATGGTCAATGATTGCTTTCAGATTGGCTTGCCTTCACATAGCTCTCACTTCTTCTTCTTCTTTTTTTTTTTTACGGACACCTGCTGCAGCAGCAAGACTGTGAAACCATGGAGATGGAGGGGAGACAGAGGGCTCGGGAAGCATCTGCTGCCGCCGTGAAATCACGACCGCACAGCCTCTGATCATTTCTAGTGGTTGGACTCTAATTAGATCACTAATTCATGCGCATTTAATTTGAGAGCGACGACTGGTCATGTTTATCTTGCCTCAAAAGAACGACTTTCCTCCGGTGCGCCTACCCTCTCACGCCGCCTCTTAACATAAGGACGTTTACGCTGAGTCGTTACCAGCTGTTTTTCAGTCGGTGTCTTTTTGGAACAACTTGCCAGTAGGAGGCCCGAGTCCTGGGGCGGGAAGATAGCATTGCTGCCATAGTGGTTACATGGTAGTCAATTTGAAAATACACAGAAAGGAATGTCTCTCGTGTGACTGCGGGGCAGCAGAGCGTGACCGACGGCGAGCTCGCCAAGTGTGCTCGGTCACACATGAGAGGCCAGGAGACGGGCAGGAGCACGAGCGCGGGTGTCACTGCCGTCGGATGTTTACACCTCAGCCGCAGACATGCCGAGGATTCGCATTCCACCCCTCGCCTCCAACTAATTGACCCTGAGCTGATATGTCAGGAGCTTGAGGAGCTAGAACACATGAACCCACGGAGCTCTCGTTGGGAGAAGTCTTGTAAAGGGGCGTAGTTCTTGCTGAACCACGAAAGAGCAGCTGGACCTGGTCAGGACCTAGATTGTGTCTCACATGAAATGCTGTACAGTAGGTTTCAACCTGCTATTGACTGCCATTCAATATTTTATTATCAAGTATATTCTGTTCTGTATAATCACTTGTATCTACATACGGAGTGACCTCCATGTTTTTACAGTAAGCCAGAACGCACACTGGCTCTAGATCGGGCCGTTCACGTTTTTTCGCGGTGGCCATCTTTTTTTCCGTTTTTTTTGTGTCGCCAAATCCTAAACGGTGCACCTTTTTTAAAACACAAAAGAGTTATCATCATGCGCGACGTCATATCTGTGTTTTTACTGCTTACGTTCTGGTTGGGAACGATGCTATTTCAATGTATTTTGAGTGACAACGTAAACATTGGAAATCATCCAAATAACTGACATTTATTGGATATGAGGAGGCTGATGTTTACGATTGATTGCAGTTACTCATCCTTGAAAACGCTGACTAAATAAGCAGAGGGCAATCTTGCCGTCAACGCGGATGCTCTTGTTCACTTACTGCATTTCTTCAAGTGCTCTTACAGGATGACTGCTACAGAGAAAGTCAATTAGAGCAGGAGTGCCTCCACGTGTTATAAGACGACACGCTTATTAGTTCAAAGTGAACCGTAAAAAGCAACATTAACTGGCCTTTTTTTTTTCTTTTTCTGTTTCCTTTTTCAAGCCCCTGGACTACGAAAGCAAGAAGGCGTACACCTTTAAGGTCGATGCCACCAACGCTCATCTGGATCCACGCTTCCAAAGCTTTGGGGCCTTCAAAGACACGGCAACGGTGAAGATTAACGTTCTGGATGTGGACGAGCCCCCGGTGTTCAATAGGCCCTCCTATGTGATGGATGTGTACGAGGACACGCCCGCCGGCACCATTATTGGAGCGGTGACGGCGCAGGATTTAGATGCCAGCGGCAGTCCGGTCAGGTAAAGTTAAAACTCTTCAGTCTAATGCAGTCAAACACTTTACACATGAGGTTCAGGAACAACTGTGTCGTACAAGAAAAAGTAGCAAATGAACACAGAGTCAGGGGCGCACCGTTACGACGAGCCCCGGTGCTAGTTACAAGATGAGAAGCACCATTAGGCGTATATGTATTTCACCGACAATGTGTCGATCACTTAGGCCATGGTGCTGGATATATAGCCCTCTTTATGGGATAAAATATTGCTTATTATTATTATTATTATTATTATTGATTATTTTTCATGGTAGTGTTTTTTTACCAGCAAAAAGTCCAAATTACCAATCTGTAATAGAGCTGAATTGAAGTAACGGGGGCTTTAGAATGCATAAAGGGCGATATAAAAAGGGCAGTTTAGGTTTTATTTGTGAATAATACACATTTCTTATAGAAATTAGTTTGAAGAATACATGTTTTCCATTGCTGTAGATGGGATGGATAGAAATAGAGAGAGAGTCAGAGACCACCGTTTATATTCTTATACTGTATCATCCAGGAGGACTAGATCTTACCCTGGGGTAACTGCTGATAGTGAATGAAGTGGATCTGACTGCACCTCTTCTTCTCGAGAGGCTTTACTATTGAACCAAATATCCCTCGTTACTCCCGCGAGGATAAAAAAGAAGCTGAAGGGAGAAGTACTGCGATACTGCAGCCGGTGATTGAAGGTTTTAGAACTCTAATCCATTCGTCAATGTCTCCAGTCTCCATTCATCGATGTCATCATGGCTTTAATCTCGAGAGTATTGTCAGCTTTACTCATCAGCCGACTAATCAATCCATGTAGAACGTTTGACATTGTCGTGTAAAATCCTGCTCGCGTCGTCTCTTGGCAGCTCAGGATGCGTTGACGTTACGCCGCGGAGACAAAATTAAAAGTTTATTAGTGGCCCCGTATTTGCAATTTTTAGAGTGCGGATATTATTTGGCTTTAGTTTGAGAATTAACTCATATATTCAGTTGTTTTTACTCACTACAATAAGTAAAGCTACATATGCTAAGCTATATATATATATTTGTGTAGTTGAGGAACTATATAACATTGAGCACATTGTAGCTGTACAGCGAAGTGGATGTATTGTGTTTTTGTCAGAGTTCTTTTGTACAACATTCGTGGCGGTAATTCAAATGGACCAAGTAGGACAGACAAAGCTGTCCCCGTGCTTTGATTACATGCTGAATTAGCTACTGCAAGTTAAAGCCCTCAACACACGAAACACACATTTGAGCGACGATTCATACAATCTCAATTGAACATGACAGCTAATCAGTAGTTCGGTGTGACGGTACAGCCACGCAAAGCAAAGAATATTAATGCAAATGTTGTTTTCCGCAGTTTTATTTCATACGCTGAAATTAATTTCTTACGTTTTGGTTGTTTTTCATAGAACTCAAACATTAATCCTCATCTAAAGAAATGCATAGCCTAACAAGATGTCCCCATGGGTCCTAATTCATTTTTATTTTGTCTCCAGGGTAATTATCAGGTGGGACGTTCCAACGTCCCTGCTCTGTGTGTTTAGATCTAACATGCTGGACTGATTTATACTCTGTCTTGCTGCGCTCCCGCTACCACACAAGTACTCACACGCTATATATAAAACTTGAGTGGCAGATAACAATAGACCGTCAAGACAAAAGAAGTGCATTCTTAAAAAATGCATGAGAACCCTTTTGTTTTTGACCCCCTCTCACAGTCGTTACTTTTGCTCAGGCAACGTTGTAGTAATGGTTCTTGGAAGATGTATCGCTCAAGCGTAGCACGGATACAGCAACAAAACAATAAATATATACCTGTTGCACGCACAGAAGTTGTTTTATTATGAATATTTTATTCCGGAGAAAACAAAAGAATAGAAGAAGTAGCAATCTGTACAAAAAAAAAAAAAAGGAATGGTATTTGTCTCACTTTAAATATTCATCAGCGGTACGTCTGACATTGTTCATTTGTGTGCATTTTCGGAGAGCAGCCTTGCATTCTTCACTTCAAAATAATAGACCCGATGACCCATCATGCATAGGGAATTATGCTTTTAGACTTCAGTCTTAGACCGATTCTGCTATTTAGCGGCATAGAGCCGCGTTAACTCTAGCCGGGGAAACAAAGGGGCCTCATGAATTCTGCATTGTTGGCCGCTTCTCAAGAGCTTCCTGAAGTTTGAATGACTTTTTAAAGACTGAACTTTTTGGCTTCTGTCTAAAATGGCGGTATCACAAATCACACCGAAGACATGAACACTGCAGCAAAACTGGAAGCTCTGAAAATCGATAGCTGTGGAAAATGAACACAACTTGTGCCTTTAAAATGTTTCTTGAATCACCTTTTGTACTGCGCCGTAATCTTCTCTGGGCTGAATTAACGCCAGCGTCGGTTCAAAGTAGGTGATAACGCTGTAATTAATTTTCATATCTGCATTTCTCAGTACAGAGTTGATCTTTAGTAGTCTTTTTTAGATCTGTGATTTCTTTCTCACAGCTGTTGATGATCTCTATTCTCCTTGAAGATAAATCAGAGATTCATCCAATTACAAGTAAAACAGCTTTGACGCTTTCTTTCTCACATGAATTTAAAGGGAAACGTAATATATGTATAATATATCTTTACAGATTGCCATTGAGGCGGTTGGGGTGTAGTTTTCTCGCTCGAGGAAATGTCAAAAAACATTCATACTATGTGATCTAATCTGTAGTATCCTGGCTGTCTCACCACTGGGTCACGCTGACACTGTAACGTACGCTTCAGTGTAGCAGCTTGACTCCAGTAATACCAACCCCCCCCCCCCCAAAAAAAATAAATAAAAAGCGTTTGTGCCCTCAGGATAAATTGTGAACCATTGATCTTTTGAACTCTTGATGGGAGTTTGGCCGTAATATATATCAAAGAGACTCGCACTAAACTAGTTTGGACACGTTCATGTTCACTTCAAGGCTACGCGCCACACAGAGGTTCAGGGAGGACGAATCACAAGTGAAGTAACCAAAGAAAAAAAATCTACTGAAGTGTTTTTTTAAAAAATCATTTTCATTAATGACATGGGGGTTTGAATGTACTCTAGGCCTCTTTCTATTAATGACTGGAGTCCAGTTTGAGCCTCTATAGTGTAAAGAAACAAGCATGATGAATATTAATAGGAAATGCCCTTTAAAGATCAGATAGCTTGCCATGAGAAAGATCAGGCAGAATGGTGGCACAGAGAGGCCGTTCCTTTAATGTGGACAAGTCCAGGCTCAAGCCCCTTGAGTAATCAAGCCTTTGTCCAGCGCAAGTGCCCACGAGCAAGGCATCGAACCCAACCTCTGACCTCCTTGTGAAGAGGAATAAAGCACAACAACATATTTAACTCCTCTGGGAACTCGCAAAATTATTAATGAAAAATAGCCTTTTAAGATCAAATAGCATGGCGTGATGAATGGCGCTGTCAGCGGCATGCTGTTCGCTTTCAGATCTCTTTTGTACGTCGTCGTTTGCATTCAGAGCGACCGGGGCGAGACCAAAGATGTAATTCTCAGAGAGGACATTGCACCCTCTGTTCTCAGACACCCAAACCAACGCTTGTACGCCTGTTGTGGTGCGTCGGCCGTGCGAGATTGATACAGTTTCGACGGTACCTAAAATTCATTTACGTTCCCGAAGAAATCCGTTTGCTCAGCATGGCCAAAAGTACATGCGCCCCATTATAGGATCGGAATGTATATGCGATCCTCAGCACATTTTCTGGAAATGACCATTCAGAATGAGTAATGAAGGCTGTACGCCAACATCACATTACACCTAACTCATATACATGAGCCCGGAGGGAAAACCACTGTGGTTTAATTCTCTGGTTTATGTTGGGAATGGACGCCATTAAACAAACGTTGTTTTTTTTTTTTCTTCTTCTTTTCTTTCAGGTATTCCATTGACTGGAAGAGTGACATGGACAGCTACTTTGACATTGATCCGGTGGAGGGAACGATTTCCACGAACGAACTCCTCGACAGAGAGAGCATCGCCCGGCACAACATCTCCATCGTGGCGACCAAACTTAGTAAGTATGACAACAAGATCGATCGTGATTCATGCAGGTGTCGTTGTCCTCCCCCTGCCATAATCTGTGTGAAGGATTTAACACACTTTTGCTCAAGTCAATACTCAATCCCGTTTTGCTGGAAAGGTTTATAGGTGACTATAAACCATGATGGCTCTCCTGGAGGGATGTATCTTCAGGACATTGTCTCCTCTAGCATATACCCTGCTCAACCCTGTTTTCTACCTTTTTAACACATTTGATGACATTGGCATTGAAAGAGAGCGCGTCTTGCCAGAGTCAACTTTTACTTACACCGCAGTAAAATGCGAACCTCCTGGAGCTTTACAGCAAGCAGATGCAGTGGCGTCACAGCGTGTTGTGAAGGAAGGAACAGACGCTGAGCTGCGGTTTTTAAGACGTGTCATCAAGCTAATTATGTTTTTATGAAGGAAGTGGAGCAAATTTCCGGATAAATAAGCAAATCCATCGTCATCAAGTCATCAAATCTGCCGAGAACCGTCAAAGTCATTATCCCAGAGGCTGCCTGGTGCTCAATCAAAATTACACACGCTGTATATTCATTAGGACAGACTGTGAAATATGAGCCGTTAAAACTTGAGTCATTGTCGCCTTGGAAACTGATATTACTCACTTCCCCTCAAGGTCATGGTAGTGACATGCTAATTCTGCTTCCAGTGTGTGTGTGTGTGTGTGTGTGTGTGTGTGTGTGTGTGTGTCTTTGTGTGGCTTTTGTGCATAAATGTCAAGGACCTGGAGGATGAGGTAGACTGAAAGGATCTGCGGTGATGGAAGGAGGGAGCTGATGGTAGTACGAGTGCGTTATACGTTCATCTTAAGGGAAGGCGTATAAATAATCTCCAAAAAAACTGATTCTGCATTCATATTTACAACCTGGTCGGCAACAGGGCAAGATTTTGGTATTGGAAGCGTTCTGGTTTCCGTTTAGTATCAAGCAATCACGTTCGAGCCGGCTTGGCTTGGGTAAAAAGTCCTTGTAGAGTAAAGAAGAGGCAGAATTCATCGGCCTCACTGAGGACGATTCAGCCTGTTATTAGTTTAAAATTAGCTTGTAAACTGGCTACTTGTGAGGCAATCCAGTCGGAGAGTAAACAGTGAGCAGCGCACGGAAAAGGAAGTCTTGGCCCGGATATCTGGTGGCGATACCAGAAACCCAGACACACAGCTTCTTGCCCCCAGAAGGCTTGTCTGTCGCCAGCTGATGGACTCCGAGACTGGCGTGTAAATAGCAAGACATTTTGAGGACATTTTGCATGTCATGATAACACGTTTTAGGCTTTTCACATGTCACCTTTACGCCATGTTGCTCACGGGAAACGGCGGCGGTTAGGTTTAGTCAACAAAACCACACATGGTTGAGTTTAAAATAAGTACATAAACTAAGTTAAACCTAAACAGCATAACATTAGCAGGAAAAACACGTCACAATAACTCAACAACACTTTGGGACACAAACGGCGGCCTCCTGGTTGAAAGTCCTGCGTTTGTTCCCACCATGAGTTCTCGTTCTCACTTTGTACACACCGCTCTGAGCGGGGCATGGTCTGTATTTTGTGTTTGCATTGCAGTTCGCACAGAGTACCTGGCGTAAAATGTCACGCAGAAAGCAAGAAGGGCGATGTCATTGCACGCTAAATGGTACAAATGGTTGTAGATTTGGTGAGGCCGAGCTGGTTCATCGTACTTTGATGCAGGAATTGAGAAGTATTTCTGCACACCTTGCCCTCGCCCACGTTCTTATACGCCTCCCCCCAAAGTCAGCCTCTGATCCAGGCCTCTGCCTTCTCCGGTAACCCCTCTAGAGACTGTTTTCACCGTGAGAGAAAAGCACGGAATCCTCATCCAAAGCCAGCGTTAAAGAAAAATAATGGTTGAACTGGTGAAACGGGGATGGAGATAAAAAAAAAAACACAGCAACATGGAGTCTGTATCCCAACTCTTGAGTTGATATCTGTTTTTGACCTTGAGTGAGATTTGGCAGAACTTTGTGTTCCGAGTATTGGAAAGCTGTTACGGCTCCTCTGAGGTGCATTCTATTATCATCTTTGGGATGTTGTCTGGCTGTTATTCAGATTGTAAAACCATAAAGAAGAGCAATAAATACGGAAGCAAGACACCTTGAAAACCCACAGTAATAATGCATTGTATGAAGAGAGGTCATGCACTGGAAAAAAAAAAAAACCCTCAAAAAAAACTAAACGTTCTGACATTTTTACACTCTGGAGCAGCCTCAGCTGGCCCTGCAGAGCAGTTTGCAATAAATAGTAAATTCATGCAGAGCTCCACATTTGACCCGTTTCTGCTTTCGACTGTGTGTCCTTGCTGCTAATGCTTTTTTTCAACATTTCTCCACCCACACCTTTTATTGCCCATTACGATGACTCAGAGGAAAACATATCCAACAATATGAGTAGTCGGATGACATTTTGCCTCGAATATAAAAAAAAAAAAAAAAGGGGGGGGGGGGGGGGGGGGGGGGGCGTGCGTACACGGCTGTGATTAGTACGACACCTGAGTCTGAGACTTTTTCACTTCAGGAAAAAAAAAAGCCTCAGAGATTAGTCCGGTCATTGCTAGACACTGCAGTCATGCAGCAAAATGAGAGCGCTCTCTGCTGCTCTCCCGAGACTCGGCGCACAGCAGAGAGCGCCGCTAAATAAGAGCCGGGGTTAAATTAACGGTTTTGGCATTTAAGCCCAGTGGCAATTTTTAGGAGTCAAAGAGAGGGGAAGAGCTATTAAATGCAATAATAACCTTGGCAGGAGCACGCTCTCTATCTATTTACAGCAATTGAGTGTAGTTTCACACCGAATGATGGGAGTTTGTGTGTCGTGAGAGCGCTTATTATTCTAACCAACGTTGCACTTTCAACAGATTGCTGAGCATAAGGAATGCTTCTGTCTCATGTTTTGCAGCACATTTCATAGATTTGTGGTTGATTGCGTGCTTGCTTGCTTGCTTGATTGATTTTCTTTATTTTTTTTTAATAAAATGAGCTCAATCAAAAACAAGTAATATCCAAATATAAAAGAAGTGAAAATCAGGCAACTTCACGGCTGACCGATCAAGCATTCTGCAGCAGCACAGAATTTGGTTAAATAAAAAAGAAATAGAGCATTTGCTGTGGCGCTGAGAACGCTGATTTGAATATAACCGCTATCCCATTGCTCCATCTAGTGGGCTGACGGATGCATCACTGGTGACACGCTGAGAGGCAGTCAACAGTTATGAAGATGAGATCGGGGGGGGGACCATAAACTCTTGTATCTTACACATTTCATCGATCTAGATTTGAAGTCTTTCAAACTTTTTAGGAGGCCAAAAAAAACAACAACAACCTCAGGACCTGGATGACGGGAGAGATCAGTATTTTGTGCTGGCTGAGCATCAATGTTAGCAGTTCAGTCAGTTCAAAGCAGCAAATCCCATGCTCAGTGTCAGTTTTACCTCGGTGGCAAGATTGCTTTTTCCATCAAGGTCAGACACAGGTTACTAACTGAGCTGTGGCTGCGTCTCCAATCCCCTTGAGACGCCCCCCCCCCCCTCCCCAACCACCATTCATTCTTCTCAACCACCCACCTACGCACCCATACACTGGCACTCACACAAACAAGTGCACACTAAGCCCCCCCCCCCCCACTGCAGAGCAAAGCCTATTCCCACACCAAATCCATAAAGTTTACCTTTACTCGGGCTTTCGCACAAAAAGAACATTTCCCCGCTGTGCCCCTGCAGTGAGGAAACATTGTAACAAACAACCCCAGGATTCAAGCGGGTCCCTCTCAAGGGGGCTTTCACACTATAATTAATATGGGCCGCACATCTCATGGCTAAAACCCATAACACAACCTGAGGGTAAAAGAAAAATATTCCCTCTAAAGAGCCGTATCCCATAATGAGAGGCATGCTTTATTTGTAGTCGGCGCACGGGATGCATTTACTGTGTGTTTTTATTTAATCCTCCTTTACATCGTCAATCAAAAGCGCCATAAAACGGCAGCGGCCGGGTGCAATTCACGCGTCAACGTGTTCCAGACGTGCGTCAAAGCAGACGCACTACGGTGGGCGAGCATCAAGGACGCTCTGACTGGACGTGACGGCCTCTTTAACCGCTTGGCCATCCTACCACATCAGTGATAAACCTTTACGCCTGGGCTCGTCATGTGATGGTAGTACTTTCCGTATCCACATGATGTCAGTGCTGTAAAAAAAAAAAAAACCCCAACACCTCCCACGTTGTGTTCTTTTCTGCAGGCGTGTGCACACTTTATTTAAAACACTTGTGTTTTCCTTCTTCTCCAGATAGTCCGGTTCTGACCAGCCGGGTGGCCGTCACCGTCAACGTGCTGGACATCAACGAGTTCCCGCCTGAGCTCGCCAGTCCTCACGAGACCTTTGTTTGTGAAAATGCCAAAGCGGGACAGGTACTTTCATATTCACTCTCTGCTCCGCCTCCGCCTGTGCTCGGGTCATGCGATCGTGGCATTTTAACACCCGAAGATTTTAAGACGTGTTTATTTTTCAGTGAGTGGACAGCTGTTGATTGGAGTGTTGTTTATCCTCAAAGATGATGCAAAAAAAAAAAAAAAAAGGTGATAAACTGAATCTGAAAGGTGTGGATTCATAAATAAGTGCTGTCAAGGTGTCAATGTTTACACGTAGGCTGATCTCGAGGTGTGTGGAGATAATTTGTTCTACCTTTTTGAGCACCGCATTGCTGCAATAAATACAAATTTTTTTTGTAGCTCTCACTTTGATGCCTAGCAGAAGGTTGATTTCCAGTGTTCTACTCAAGGTCACTTGAATAAAACCTTTCATTTCAAGGGAGTTGGCAGAGAACCCTTCAGCGCAGACTATGAATCTAAATCTTGAACGGATTGTGGCGTAGAGTTCGATTCAGCAGAAGAAGCAATCATAAAGCACAGCAGTACTTTGCATATCAGCAGCCCGGAGTACATTTCAGATGATATATTTGAGATGCGGCGGAGAAGTTGCCTGTGCGCATTGTAAACCACCTGTGCCTGTAAATTAGCCCATTAACCAGCATCTATATGCAGTTAGCGTTCGGAAGGGAGCAGCTTCCTTGGCAGTCTATCAAATTGCTGTAGACTCCTCATCACATGGAGGATGTTTTTGTTGGTCCTCGGGCCGGTCGCAATCAAAACAGCGGCTGTGCCCTGCGTGCGAGGGCATCGCCGTCTCCCTAACAACAAGTTGGCAGTGACTTATTTATTTTTTTTGTCACGTTGTCAGCCAAATGTCAGCCACGTTTGAGGCCAAATTTATGCTGGATTCCAAATGCAAAAAACTTCAAAACTAGTCAAAAAAAAAAGAAGGCAGAAATCAAAAGGCAAGACTATTCAACCACAGCCTTATATTCAGATCAGCTGCAATCACCATGCAATATGTGCCGTGTATTCAAAAAGGCATCCCCTCTCTCCTCCCTCCTGTGAAGAACATACACTTTCCTCCAGTGTTTCCACAGCATGATTCCTCCAGGTGTTGTGCACAGCTGCTGGATTATAAAGAACTCCAGATCCTCTCTTGAAAAACATGCAAACCGCCTGATTTGGAGAGTCTCCCCCGCTGTGCCGCGACCTCCCGTTCGAACTGATCTGTAAGCAGGACGCAGCCAATCAAGAGAAGCAACTGACTGTTTTCATGTAAATGTGTGGGACGGTGAGGCGGGAGAAGGGGGGCCGGAGACCTTAGAACTGAGATTTCGCTAAATTCAAACGGCGGTGGGAAAGTCATACAGCAGACTGTTCCCTTATTTCCTTATTTATTGCACTCAGAGTCCTGACTGGTCAACTGGTCAAGTGTGAAATGAGAAAAAGCAACCGCAAAGGAAACGTAAAACAAGAATATTTACTGCTCTCCGTATTAGATATATACTTAGGACAGCCGGTGCTATTATGTGTTCCTCGCTCTTTAATGCATTCCGTTTCACGGGCTTTTTATAATGCCACGTTGTAATGCTAACCCACCGAATCAGTCTTTTATGCTGGCATAATTACATTTACATTTACAGCATTTAGCTGGCACTCTTATCTGGCGTAATTTACAATGCGGCTGAGTGCAAAAGCAGAATGCACTTAAAGCCATTAAAGATATACAATAGAAGCCGGCAGTTACAGCATCCACAGCTCCACTCGTGATCGAGAAGAGGTGGGAAGCACTTTAAAGTCCAAGAAAAGGAGCATTTCCGCCACGATAGATTATAATTATTACTGTAATTAGAAAATCAAACACACCTCATGGCTTTTAAAAGGCTAATGCCAAATGCTGATGATGAATTCTCCCTCGAGGGATTAATAAAGTATGCCTGCTTCCTTCTTCTTCTTCTTCTTCTTTTTTTTTAGACAGTGTATACTCTACACACATTCCCAATATGCTTAGCAGTTAAAAAAAGGTGCTTAATGTGAAATTCAGAGCATATCCGTTGACTCCACATGGCTCTCAACATGGCGGCAGCTAAGCTAACATTGCCCACGGTGCTAACAGTGTTTACATGAGGTGTGGGGGGGGGGGTTCTCTTCCGTGATGACACAGTTGATATAATGCCGTTTTCTTAGAACCTTTGAAGTCCCAGTGAAACATCTTTAGCTTCTGTACTAAGAGGTATTCCCCAGTGAACCGCAGTATATTTCAGCAGTCCACGGTTAAGAGAAGGATTTAAATCCTTTCACATTTGATTAGACTGCTATAAAAAAAAAAGCGGTCGGGCTTAGAATGTAGAGTGATTACAGAGCTAGAGAGGGCCGTGCCTCCACACAATCCTCCCGAAGATGCAGATTGATTTAAGGGGCGGATCTCATGAGATTATTGGTTGAAATTGTTCGCTGATACTTTACGTAAGCAGTCATGTTGTGCTTTTGCAGGTAGAAAGATGATCGGATTTTGAAATAAAATTGAAACTTGATTTTCTGTAATTGTTTTTGCGTGTATTGTTAAATTGGTGCACAATAGGACCGTGGGTATGATCTAAAAAAAAGGGTTTGTTTAGAGGCAAATAAGGTTAAACATCACTAAGCAATTGTTTTACTGTCGTACGTGTTGATTAAACAACGGGGCAGTCGACAGATAATGAATTAACAGCAGTTTTGATTAAACATTTGTCCGTTTTTTCTTCTTCCTGTTATTGTAAATTGAATACATTTAGACAAGAGTACAGTTAGTCAGAACATGATGGGAGAGAGACGGTCGACATACATCACAGGTCCCTGACCAGTTAGAATCAGGGACACAGCAGCTTCATGCTATGCAACTGCTCGTCCTCTGGAACACCCTGCATAATGTGCAATTTCAAGACATCACTTTGTGGTCAATCTTGATGGCCATTAGACAATATTTCTGGATAATAAAAGGGTTGATAGATTAAATGCAATTGAAAGTAATTGCTATTTGCAGCTTTGGATTTATTCATCACCAAGCTAATTTGGTCGCTAAAAAAAAATCAATAGTGCAAAGTGTACAGCTGCTGTGGGGAAAACAACGGAGCATTCATCACACCTGCTGTCGGGTTAACTCCTCTGGAGGGGATTTTATTCAAACACTGAGCGGGGAGAGAGATGGGAGGAGAGCAGCTCATTGGGGGTGATGTAACAAGGCAGGAGGGCTCCTTCACCGAGGGCCGAGGCGTCGGGTCCGCAAGCAGGTCAAAGCCCCGTGAGCAGACCGGTAGCACAGCCGGCAGGGCAGCCGGTTTCAGGCGAAGCTCTGAGACGTTTGGGGAAAATGAAGAAAGTCGTCAGCAGTCTGGTACAGAGGCGGCTGAGTCAGCAGTCTGTGTCTGACACGGTGGGAAAAAAAAATTGTTGTTTCAGTAAAATGCTTTCACGCATTTTTTCAAATACAAGTCATCCTGTTTGTGGCGTCGTAGTTGTACAATATATATATAAAAAGAAGTGGTTTCTGTTCTTGGCGCTTGAAAAAGATCTAGAGATGTTAACAAAATGGCTCAGCGGCTGTATCTGAGGAATATTCACTGCCTTGCTGCAGCACTGACAGGTCTGACATGCAGTCGGTTCAGGACTAGTTGACACCTTCTGCTTTACATTTTCATGCCAGAGCATTTTGACCTGTAGGAGTTTTATTCCCCATTAGAAAGACATATTTGACATTAATAAAACAAAACCTTCCAGCTGTCAAAATCCTGACAGCGTCCTGTCAACCAGGAAACTAGGAAATAAAAAAAAACTAGGAAACTAGGAAATTAAAACCTTCCTTTCCACAATCAGAGTACATGATTTGTATTTTCATTTTTAACAGGTGATTCAGACATTCAGTGCAAAAGACCAGGATCTCCCGACTGCTGGACAACAGTTCTCCTTCAAGTCACCGAAGGAAGACATGAAGAACAAGAATTTCACCATCCGGGACTTTGGAAGTAAGTCTTCCTGTTTTAACTCATTTTGGTGACGTGGCAAATCAGTGCAGTACAGTGAGAAACAGCAGATATGATTATATGATCTGGGGAGACATTTTTATCTATTTAAGCTTCGTTTTACCAGGATATTCCAATCGGGATTTGAAATCTCTATTTAGAGGGGGGTCTGGCCAAGAAAGCAGCATAAAAAGATGATGAATAGAAACCACTATTCTTATTATTGTATCTCTACATGAAGCTATAGTAGTAGGAATTCGGACAACCATTTGCTATTTGAAAAGGTTGTTGCTCACAGCTCATGGAGCGACACGTCCCGGTGCTAAAAATAAGTTAAACACATGCAGTCAGACGTTGTCTTATGATAAGGGCATATATGACACTCTGCAGTGTGCGCTGGCCGAGCCCTTTGAAGTCCAACCAGAAAGACGGGTAATGAAAAGTGGGACATGGCAGGATGAGGCCAGGGGAAACGAATGCATTCACCATCCTCTACAACAACACCGGGTCCGAACCTCTGATCCAGTTTTCCCTTTTTGGACACACCGTCTTGCAGTTTCCTGACTGCCAGAGGCTCCGGC
Source organism: Cebidichthys violaceus (assembly GCF_023349555.1). Lineage (NCBI taxonomy): Eukaryota > Metazoa > Chordata > Actinopteri > Perciformes > Stichaeidae > Cebidichthys > Cebidichthys violaceus. The sequence goes on from NW_027176318.1 coordinate 14,851,489, forward strand.
AAGCACACTCTCCAGATACAGAGGGAGATCTGATGGGCAGGGACAGGAAGCACAAACACCACAGGCACCGCAGGACAGGTTCGGCAAGAGAGGGAGAGCGAGAGAGAGAGAGAGAGAGAGAGAGAGAGAGAGAGAGAGAGAGAGAGAGACAGAGAGAGAGAGAGAGAGAGAGAGAGAGCCCAAACAAGATCACGGTTGTGCACAACATGCAAGGTGTGTCAAAAACGCCCGACCTGTCAGGAAAAAGCGCCAGGCTCCGTCAGTGGAACAAAACCCGGCGTGACAGGGGTCAGACGGTCTAGCCGTAGCAGACAGACCCGGGCAGGTCCCGACCTGACACGTCCCCTCTCCGTCGTACGCACTGTCGGCCTCTATTCCACTCGCCCACCCTCACACCTCCGGCTGTCTTCCCAAGTTGTTCCCATTGTGTGTGTTTTTTTTGTATTTTTTATTCCGTATCTATCATCTCTCATTGCTAATCTGCTGTTTCTCTGGAGTGATGCTGGCTGCACTCGGAGATAACAAAACAACAAGCGTTCCCAACAGTCCGCGTGGTAGCGGCGCGGTGCGGACGCAAAACGCTTTGCAGTGTTTCGGGGGGGGGGGCTTTGAAAGAAAGCGGCGTTAAAAACGGCGAGAGCTTTGATAAGACCGCTCTTTGATACGTTGCCGTTTCTCATCACATTCAGGGAGGCACATTGGGTAGAGGATTCGATATCAAACATAAAGAGTTATCAGACATTGAAAAGTTGTATCTCTCTCGTACTTGGACCTCCCGACTTGTAATGTAGCTCAGGAGGATTGTCTGATTGATGTCAGGTTATATTTGGGGGGGGGGGGGGTATGTTCCTTTGCTTTGGTCTTAAAACTCTCTAACCTGTACAGATCAAGGAATAAGCACTTGCTGCACTACTTCAGGCCTCCCCATGCAAATGTGGACGATTCTTTTAATCTAAGACCACCTGCTCTTTGTAAAAGATCACCGCCTGTTTTGAAGATTTCTCTTTGATTTTCTCCCCCCCCCCCCCCCCCGCTATCATCTAGACAACACTGCCGGAATTGTGACAAAGCGGAATGGCTTTAGACGGCGTTTGCAGGAGATCTACTTCCTTCCCGTGGTGATTGACGATAATGGCTACCCTCCCAAGAGCAGCACCGGCACCCTGACCATCCGCGTATGTGGCTGCGAATCAAACGGCTCCCTGCTAACCTGCAGCGCCGAGGCCATCTTTCTCCCCGTGGGTCTCAGCACGGGAGCTCTGGTCGCCATCCTTCTGTGCATCATCATCCTGTTAGGTGAGACCCTTCCGGCTTGGAAACATTCTTAAAAGCTTGAAGCTCGTTGTGAGACGCTGAGCTCGACACATAAAAGTACAAACTGTCCTATTAACGTGTTTCACATCAATCCAAACACGCCGAGTTGACCGTCAGACTTGGTCTGGCGTCTCTCCAGGAGTGTCCGCAGTTAATTACAGAACCCATATGAATTTGGTCATTCAGTGAGACGTTCAAGATTGGAGGGAGGGACGCTTGGCTCTATAAACTAAATCCAATCTCGCTGCTCTGTGGCTGCTTCCCAGGCTACAGCTTTTACATCCCCCCCCCCCCCCCCCCCCCCACAAGGTCATGGTTGTAAAACTCCTCCTTCATTCCCCGCTGTTAATGTCCAAACTCATTTACATAGCAGGGAGGAAGTAAATGTAGCTTTATGGGATCATTTTCTGAATTATAAATATGAGAATACGGAAGCTCCCGTTTTACAGTGGAAGTCAAGGGTAGCCGTGACCTTTTGAATTGAGCTCTATTTATCTGTTTCTCTCTCTAATGTTCACTCCAGCTGTGTCTCATCATAAATCCTCTTTTGTTATATTCATGTGAAATATGTAAGTGAACATAAACGCACCCGGCCGATTGTTGTGGCGCGCGGTAGAGCTGTGACGGTGCGTACCCTGGATCTCGGAGGAATGTCTTCAAAGCTCCAAGTTGACTCCCCAACCCCCCCCCCTTCCCCGCCTCCCCTAAAGGCTGAGGCTGACGCCAAACAGAACTCACACTGAGAACATTTCCACAGAGCCACATAGTTCCTGTTTGCAGGATTTGTCAGGATGACCCAGTTGTCCTGTGAGGAGAACTGATGAGGTGAATTAAACAGATCAGCGCAGGGACTTTCATCCGCATTCGCCGTTTCTCCCAAACTGATGTGCGATTGGCTGCGCGCGGTGACGAGCGCGTGTTCAACCGGCGTGTCCTCCAATAAGCGACTGTTGTTGAAGTCTACGCCGGTGCCACTGGGGGGAGCTGGCACACTACACACACACAGGTAGATCCAAATCGCATGGCAGTCGAGGGAGCCAGATAGGAAGTGAGATTCAGCAAGGGTGGAAAGAAGAGACCTTCTTAAGCCTTCTTTTTTTTTTTTTTCTTATTTATTAGACTCATTCACATGAATGATTTCACTTTTATCCTGGCCATTGCTCTTGTGCCTAGATGCAACTGTATATTAAAGACCCAAAGGAAAACACATTTTACTGCGTATTTCACCGAGGAGACAGAGAGAGGGACACGGAGGGAGACAGATTGCGCTGACAGGAGAAAGGCAGAGAAGGAAATTCATTGTAACGTTGTATATTGGAAATCACACTGTGGCACTACGGCGTCTGAAATATGCAGAAAACTCGGTTCAACCGCTGAAGGGTAGCATGAAAAAAAAAAAAAAAATCCCAGTAAACTGTGTGCTTTGGGTATATTCTCAGCGGTACAATTTTACCCAACAGTGCTTACAGCCCTTGTGCTATCTATTGAAAGCATATAATGCTGCCAGCACACTTCATTTGCCTTGAGCCACAAAAGCGGTCCCACGAGGCATCGCATCGCAGGTCAAACTGGGATGAAAACTGTGTTTTCGATGTCTAGGTTACTTATAACCACGGTTTAAGTGGGATTGCATTCACTGTATATTCACAGCCGTGGCAGCGTCCCTGTGAGGCTGCGCTCGGGCACAGAGGCGCCTTGAGCTTACTGTCGACACGTGAACGCTCGCAATCTTATCGCCATCTTGTCTTAGTTTTGTAAGCGTGCAAAAGATAAACACAAATTACAGCTGAGGCTGATGGGAATCATACGTGTGTAAACCAAAGTGAAAATAACGGTTAGACCTGCTGGTGGTGCTAGCTACAATATCAGGGTTATCATCATAACGATTCATGCTGAGGGGGGGGGGTTGAATAAATGTGACATTTAATGATTTTAATGAGAAATCCATTTAAAAAGTCGTCTGGACATTTTACTGCAAAACAGCAATGCTCAGCAAACGACGGCGCCTTGTGACAATTCATTTGGGTTCGTCCGCTGGGGAACTTCAACGTCTGCGCAAATATTCCACGGCGATCTTTCCAAACGCTGACCGACCCTGCCATCCCTAGAGCCATGCTGGTAACATGGATGAATAGCGACGTCTTAACATATAAAAAGCACAAAACCCACATTTGACCCAGTTTGACCCAGTTCTTTTTGTTCCTGACAGGAAACGTTGGATGTGTCAACAGTGGACTAACGTGTCATTTTCTCGATTTCTTCCCTCCAGTAATTGTGGTCCTCTACGTGGGCTTGAGGCGGCAGAAGAAAAAGGAAACCCTCATGTCGTCCAAAGAGGACATCCGGGATAATGTGATCCACTATGACGACGAAGGCGGCGGCGAGGAGGACACGCACGCGTTTGACATGGGGACACTTCGCAATCCCAAGGTTGTCAAAGAGAATCTGTTCCGCAGGGACGTCAAACCCGAGCTGAAGAGAGGTCCCAGGGCGCCGGTCTCGCAGGACAGCGCCGACATCAGAGATTTCATCAGCCAGCGTCTGAAGGAGCACGACGTGGACAACGCGGCGCCGCCCTACGACTCCCTGGCCACGTACGCTTACGAGGGCGACGGCTCTGTGGCGGAGTCGCTCAGCTCCATCGACTCTCTTGCCGTAGACCTCGAGGAGGACTACGACTACCTCAATGACTGGGGGCCCCGCTTCAAGACACTGGCAGGGATATTTGGGGAACAGTCGGAAACTCAGTCGGACTCAACCACTACGGAGAATACACATTGATGTTATTCACAGACTCGAAAAGCAAATATGTAACAATGTTCTTTAAGTTGGCGTCACACACACACACACACACACACACACACACACACACACACACACACACGTTTTCCCATTGTTTTCCTCCCATGTCATCCGCTTTCATCTTTTCCCAGCTCACCGGTTTCTATTTTACGTGGTACTTCGCCACGCTCAGTCCCAAAATTGTAAAAAAGAAAAAAAGAGGGAACATATGGTAACATGATTAGATGAGCCAAGCAGCCGATCAATTACCTTTCGATTGAATGTTCTTTTCTTACATTTTGTTTCCTGTTGGGGAATAACCATACACACGGAAATGTTGTCATTTCCTCGAACATCCTTAAAAGTGCCTCAATATAATTGTTCTTTCACTTGCTATTTCACGCCACACATCCAGTGTTGTTTCTTAGAACCCCATAGGTGAAGCTGATTCGGTCAGCACACACTGGCTGAATCGTCTACCGAGACCAACGTCAACTTCTGTGGGGACAATGAAGAGGCCCGAAGTTTGGCCAAAGATGTTTTGAATGTTATTTATTGTTCTATTTATTTATTGGCTGATTGAGTTTGATTCGATTTTTGTGTATTTATCTATTTATCTCTCAGTCATCAACCTGTATTTTTTATTTTTGGAGACACTCGAGGAATTTTGTAATTAAAAAAAAAAGGCCCACATGAAAATGTATGTTTCTGTTAGGTGGGTCCTGTGAATAGACTTGTACTAGAGTTGTAAAAAAAAATATTAGGGCTAAATACTGCAGTTCAGTCATGTAATAAACACAGTTTTCTTAAATAAACCACACTTGGACAAAATCCCTTTCTGTGTTCACGTATTTTGCTCTGTATGAAATATGAATATTTAAAGTCCATCCACCGCTGGATTACAAAGATAATGTAATGTGCATGATGAGGAGTTTGAAGTGAACTTTTCCTTCTATGCCTCCAATATTTAGCCACATTAGGTCTGGCAGTGTTCCACCACTTTGGTCCAAAGTAAAATATCTCAACAAATATAAATTGCCAAGGAGCTTTGTGTAGTCATTCATGGTCTCAAGAGGATGAAGCCTACTTTGGTGATCCTCTTCGTCTAGTGTCAAAATGTTTGGCTTTGTGTGAAATGAAACATTCAATTTGCACAATTTGGTGCCCAGAGGATGAATCCTGATGATTCTGGCGCTCCCTTTACTTTTGATGCTGCACCAGCAGCAGGTCAAATGTATTAATAATCATCAAGTTGAATATCGACACGTCTACCTGATGGATTGGCAATTTAGTACGGACATTCATGGTTTCTACACAATGTACCCAATTAGCTTATAGCAGCTATTTTAACTCAAAGTAGCTCAAAGTACAGCCTCACAGAGCCACTGAACTGGCTGCAAAAATGACCTCTTAAATCTCGACCTTTTATATTCTTCATATTTTGTAAATTGTGTTTAATGTGCACTGCCTGCATTGCATGTGGACTTCTGTCCCAAATCCCACCTCAAAGGCAGCACAACCATCCTGGGAGAGAAAAATTCCTTAACAGTTGACTGGTTCTCTTCAGACAAATCGACAAACAAATGCTTTTAAAGTGAGTGTTTCCGGATTGGGCTAAACGTCCGCATGACAAGGAGAGACAATCAAAATGCAAGAATTAGAAGTCACACCGAGGCTTCGGGAAAGTATCACGAGGGCCAATTTTTGTCCCAGTCTTTGAATGGAGCAGCTCAGACCTTTCTCTCCATGGTCTGGTGACGACATAATGGAAGATCTGGATGAAAGCCAAAGCAGTCGGTGACATACAATGCAGAGCCTCTACCGACGGACGCGAGGTGATTCTCCTTTTCTGTCTCCCTCTCTATCACGGCCAATAGGTATCCCTCAAGGCCGAGCTTCAGTAAATGTGCAATGAAGTGTTTGAATTGACATTAAGCAATCTATGACCCTTGCAGACAGGAGGAATTACAACAACAGTGACATAACTGACCTTCTACACCCATGCCATCCTTTTGAGTTATGGTGGTCTGACACTGACACCAACACTGTAGTCACATTTTCAAAGAGAAATGAGCGATTTAGAGCCAATTAGAGCAGAAATCCAACTGATATATCACCATAAAACAAACCAGTCAAAATGGAATCTGCCCTCATCAAAAGGCGCCGACTAGACTTAACTTAAAATACCAATGTTTATGTTTTATGCAAAGGTAGAAGCAATGTGAGGCTGTAGCACCATGCAACCTTCTTTGAGGAGGGGGGTGACGACACTCTTTCCCTAACCTTAACCACAGCGATGTGGCAGTTTGGAAGACACTGACAAACAGTCTTCCTGCGGATCAAGTGACATATCAATAGGTTATTTTGGAAGGCAATGGCATGCTGTGTTTTTGAGTTTGGTGGGGGGGGGGGTGCTTGCTGCTCTGTATTTGACTTTTTGTGGCTTCATAACAAAAGCATGTAGCTGCAGCGAGGAGCGTCCTTCGGTCTTACCATTAAGGCCTCTACTGTGGTCGTTGTTGTTGTACTGCCTGGTTCATTATTAGAGCTGCAATCTTCCTCTTTCTCAAAACTCTGAGTGCAGCACTGAAATAATCAGTCAATTATTCGCTCAGGGGATCAACAGAACAACGTAAGCTCCGGCTTTTCCACCGTGACGGTTTGCAGTTCTTGTACATCTCGTACCATTACAAGCTGAATGGATTTGGGGTTTTTAGGCATGCTAGTGACTTATCCTTTGAGATATCTCAACATGTACATTATCAATTGGCTTCAAATTTAGTAAAGGCATTGATTGTTTTCAGGAAATAAATCCACATGACTTTTGGAGATCCCCTGACTTATCCTCTGGAGTTACCATGAGGTTGACGTCCGTGGTTTGAGTGGGATTTCTTGACACCTGTCGGATGGATTGCAATGACATTTTGGTGTGCACATCCATGTCCTCCTCAGGAAAAACTGGAATCACTTTCCCTCGATGGCCCTCAATGGTCACAATTTAAATTTCTACAATATTTAATGCAAAACTAATGACATTCCCATCGTTCTCAGCCGCAATTTGTGTTTCGTGCTAATTAGAAATGTTGGGAAACCATGCTGTACACGTGAACATGGCTTGTGCTTCACTGTGAGCATAGTATAGCTTATCAATGTTAACATATAGCTCAAAGCACCAATGTGAACAGCCTCACAGACCTGTTTTGTACTGTTCTTTTTGTACACATAAATGATGACTGAGACTGCTTGTTAAGAGGTTTCTTACAAGAGTTCCGGTATGAGTACCAACACTCTTGTTAACTTGTATCCTAGTACCGTCAAGAGTATCTCGACATGCTGTGTTACAAGCGCGGTTTGGCATCCTGACTGCTCAGGATTGTGGTCTGCTCCAAAAGGACTTTAATTAAAAGACAGTAGTGAGAATCAGTGGCACAGAGCTGCACCAATGTCACAACATTTACGCCACTCGCTGCAAAAGCAAAGCCCACACCATCATTAAGGACACCAGCCACCCCGCTCATGCTCTGTCCTTGGTCCTTCCATTTAAAAAAAAAAAAAAAACACGAGTACTCTTTCCACAAGTATGTTCAAGGTGCTGAACAGCTGACACGACCCTGTGCGCCTCCATCTTGTGTTATTGTGTGCGCTACTGCTGTGTTATCCTGTCCTGTATATTGTGTGTGACTCATCGTGTAAATACATAGTTTATGCCTCAGAGAGAGCCAGAGTAATAGGATTCAGCCTATTTCTAATACAATAAAGTTCAACTTGAACAAAATCTTTTAATTAAAACAATAACAGTGGGATGAATCAATAAGGACTCCAGTGAGTGGTCGGTTTGGCGAATGCATACTTGCAGTTGTGCTCCTTAAAGACTATATAGGCCTGAATCCCCGCTGCTGTTTCCCAAAACACAACATTTCCACACCATGACTCATCATTTCTAGTAGCACTCGGGCAGTGTAGACAGACAAAACGGAGACATCAGCAGTAAGAGGGAGGAGTGGTGGGTGTGGGATGTGATGGGGGGGGGGGGGGCTGCCAACCCATGCATAAACATGAGAGAACTGGCACAATCCACAACAGCAGCTCAGGGGAGAGCTACTATTACCACGAGCCAAAGCAAAAATAAGTGATGGCATTGATACTGTTTGTGTTGGAGCGGGTTCAACCCTCTGTGCCCCAGTGAGCAGCACTGTCCAGCCTCATTGTTCAGTTTCCTCCTAACTGCCAATGCTCCACCAGCAGTAGAGTGACTCCATCGAATCGAAAGATACCTATCCAATCAAAATCATCCTCTTCCTTGCAATTTCATCGCAACAGCTAACTTTTTTTATTATTTTTTTTGCCTGCCACAGATGAGGAAAACATTTCACTTTTGCGACGTGGGGAAACATCACAATCTAAAAGGGCTTTCAAATGATGGGAGCATTGTTCGCCGGGAACCGAGGGGTTTACAGCATTTTTCCATATCTGAGTCATGCAAGTCCGTACGAGCACAAGCTGTCACGATTCGACAAAGACGAGATGTCACGGCACCTTTTGAATAAACTCCTCTATTGTTGCAGTCGCTGAACAATTTGCTTAGACGGAAAATAAATGAATGCGCGACATCACCGAGACCACTCTCTCTGTTATTGCTTCTTCAGTTTGCTGTGGAAATACGCTTCAGTTTATAATGAAGCCCTGTATTGCACACTTCTGTGGTTGGGGATTGTAGTGCTGATGCATATGGGTGCTTTAATTAATACCAGTCACTTTGCATTATTCTGCATCTGAGGGTATTTTGCGAGAGTGCTTATGCATATGGAAATCAAGCTGTCACCGCCGCCGCCGAGTGCTCTCTAAGCCGACGGGTTTTCTTTACAGAAATGTGCTGATCTCGGTGTGCATGCATTTGTAGCCGCTAACCTTTGTTAACCCTCTTAATAATGCAGCAACAGCGGCGGCGGTGACTAACCTTGAGACAGTGGCATGTAAGTAAACACAGCAGTCACACTTTGAGAACATGCTAACTGAGTGTTTAGCGGTAATGAAGGCATTATTAAGCAGTTGCTAGGAAGGACACAAATGAACCTGTTGATTGGGTAAACCTAGATGCAATTCAATGGGAAATTCCCACTATTTTATCTTTAAACAGCTCAAAATGCTGACAATGTGTCAGAGAAGTGTTGATTGAAGGGGTTTTGAAGGGAGTGGGTCTGTGTTCCCTCTGAACAGTACCTCCCCGAACGCCCAATAGTCCGAAAAATGTCCCATTGGACCGAAAGCTCATTTGCCAGGCATAAAGCTAAATGAGGGAACGTTGGTCTGAGGGCCTAATTTGGATGGGAAATAAGCATCGTTTTGAGGGGACATAGGGGACTTAGGGCCCTAAGTGTTGTGGGTACACAGAGCTGAGGGAACATACATATTGGTGTCAAACTCCACTTAAAGGAGGAGGGGTGATAACTGATATACTATGAAGCACACGTGCGGCTCATTGACTTAATCACTTAAGAAGTCTCAGCTACCCAAACACAGCCCTTCCCCTGGTGTTCCTCTGGAGACGGGGTTGAAAGGGATAGGGTGAAAGAGTCAGCCGGTGAATAAAGAGCTTTGTATTTTTACTTTAAGAAGGTATTACAGAAAAATGGAGCCGCGGAGTAAGGTTTTAAATCCATCCACACATTCCTGAAGGGTGTGTGGAATTCTAAATTCTTCTTTTATGTAGCAACTTTATTTCCCAACTTGTCACTGTTCTCCTGTAGCGCTGTGATTCTTGACATTAAAAAAATAAAAAATAAATAAAAATCAATGCATTGCATTCATTTGTCTCCTAAGAACTGCCGGGGAACAAATCAACACTGACATTCAAACTTCAGACCGACAATGAGAAACTGTAAGCTCACAGGACACTTGTCAAGGGAGAATATATAGTTTAATTTTAAAAATCCACAGCTAGTATAGTTGTCGTTAGTAGTTTAGCACAACACTTCTTTATAACACTCATTGCTTAGCCTGGGAAGCGCATCGTATATATATATATATATATATATATATATATATATATATATATATATATATATATATATATATATATATATATATATTTCATGGCAAAAAGACAAAAGGGAATATTTGCTGAGACAAAGAGGAGCCATACAGTACAATAAAGATAGCAAGGTGAATTTATTTGTATTGGACCTTTCAAATACAGAGGCAAGGAATGGTTTATATCTGGGAAAACAAGTCCAGGGAGGAACATGGCGACAGAGCTGAATAAAATAGAACTCTACAAATAGAACTCAACAAAAAGGTAATGCGTCAAAACGTTGCTTTAATTCATCAAGCAACATGTAGAGGTGGAGAAAGTTCTATACGTTGAATATTGATCTTCGCCTCAATCCTAACCGACACCTCTGTAGTTCAGATTCAGAGTGTCCTGGATATTATTGCCCCCCCCCCCGGGGCGATAAATGGCAAGAGTGGAGACGGATGCATTAAACATTAAATGCCACAATAACCCATGCAGCCCGCACTCCCTCTCTCCTGCTTTAATATGGCAATGACACACAATATAAACAGAAAAAACAAACAAACAGATTGCATCTTTTTTTTTTACTGCAGGTTAAACTTGCAGCGCGACTCACCTGACAAGCAATTCGCCCACCTCTTCGCTCACAGCATGGCTCAGTCAAAAACTGATGTAACATGTATAATAACATCACGAGTTAACTTACAATCAAAGAGCAGGAAAGCTTTACTTCAGCCCTCTTCAAATTTCAAAAAAGGAATAATGACATGGCAAGTAATGGTTCAGTGTTCCATGAAATACACATACAGTCGTCGTTACAAATGACTAACAGCAAAGGGAAATTGATGACAATTTGCAGGTCATTCACTCTGAACGACTTCTTGTCATATAGTTAAAAAGGTAAAATACACTGTGGCTGCAGTTGTTATTTAATAATAATAATGATAGTAATAATAGGGGAAAAAAGAACATACAATATGTTTCTATGGACATAAAATGTGCCAGAAAGATGCTTTATCATGTTCTTAAACCAGGAAAATGCAAAGCGTAACACCAGGAATCCCCAAATAGTCATCTTTAAGACGCCGCCGTCTTTGCCAGTTCATTAACTAAAGGAGGAGCGGCTTCCCTGTTCACCACTGAGTGAGTTAAGGGCCATATGCTCCGCGCTCTCTCCTCAGTCTTAGCATGTATAAACGTATTCCTCCCCATCCAGTCGGCTGCTTGTGTGCTTTACTAACGCTAACCGACACGGACCATTTCCCACGCAGTTAAGTGTCCCGAGGGGGATGTGTGCTTTCTTTAAAGCAACAGGTTGAGCTGTCTGCTGAGACACAAACGCACGTTTTATTACAAAGCCTCCTACTAAGGAACAAACGAATGATGGGTTTTATCTAAAGGATCGTTGGTCAGGGCCGCTCTGTCTGCCGTCACCTCCCTCTTAAGGCTCCTTTCACTGTATTTAGGAATTGTTCTTTTTTTTGGAGGGTCCACAGCTGGTTGCCTCTGTAATACCCCCCCCAAAAAAATAAGGATGGACACATTTCATGCTTAAAGCAGTTTATGCAACCAAGTTGTCAGAAGAAAATGTTGCCATTGAATGTTTCTGCAAAAAAAAAAAAAACACAGGATACGTTGAATGGCCGATGTTTCTTATCCCCCTAAAAAAAGTGTCAGAAATGCTTTACAGAAACTACAGAACGATCATGATTTGCGTTGAACCTAATAACGTACCGTAGCGTTAGTGAGTGAACTTTGGGTTCCTCACGGAACACAAACAGCGGCCTCCTGGGTGAGAGTTTGTTTTAGTCTAATCTGTCATTTTTAACTCAAAGAACCACACCAAGATGGCTTCGAAATACAGATCTTGAAATGCGGTGCTTGTGGCATTTTAGGACAAGTCATCCAAAGAAAATACAGCAAGCAAACCCAAAATGCAAGGTTTTATGACCATTGAAAAGGTGGAGGAGAATACAGGCAGCACTTACTCATGCTTGGGGGAAAAAAACAAAAACGAGGGCAAACCACAGCTTTGACCGTCGTAAACACCAGTTTATTTATCGCTGTGTCTGGGCTTTTCGTGTCTGAATTCACCTTGTTACTGTACCGTGCCACCCAATTTGGATCTGGGTCTGCTGAGAGTGAGAGCTTCGAGAGTATTAGCAGAGCATCCGTGCCTGAAGCTTTCTTCTTCTCTGCACTACTGGTACAGTAAATGATTTGACCACAGATCTGTGAAATTGAACAAATTACTGATTAACACCAGAAAGCTCTCTCAGAGAGCGAATACCTCGCCAAGGCAGCGCAGTCCTCCGTCACACTGACAAGAGGACAGACGGTCTGGGACACGCGACACCACCACCGGTCACTTCCTGTTTCCTGCTGACAGCTGGTTTATCTTGACCATGGAGATGATTATTCAACATTTAAACGAGAGTCCCCGGCTGATTGAAAACAAGAAGATTTGAAGTGATACCAGCTTTGTTCGGGTTAACACGCAGCTGACACATATAACACGCAGCTGACACATATAATAAAACATGACAGAGAGTCTATTTAAAGGCAGTAATATATTTGTTATAGCGAAATAACACTGTTTCTAATTATCATATAATCTCATAACCTTCAGGAAAGAGAGAGACATTATTGCATATAAATAACATGCCACTAATTTGCCAATTCCATGCTACATCCACTGACATTTTTTTCAAAAAGCTCTAATTTCTATTGAAAGAAACCACATAAATAATACCTCAACCATATAATGCAGTATATATAGTATATATATATATGACTCCTGTGATTATCCCTGTGCTCTGTGAAACGGCACCTTGGCCACCTCCATTCAACTGTGGGGCGAAACAGGCGTTCAGTCTACAGCTACAAGCTAGCGCTTTCTGAGGGGGACATAAACCAGCTGGGGTGGATGCAGGTGACATCAGCCCTCATGGGCCTCTTTTTGGGGGAGGCAGGGAAGAAATAACAGGGGGAAATAAATAGTACACTTGCATTGACGCGCCACATTGTACCTTTATTCTAATCTTTTACCGTTTAAATGTACAGTAAGTAAAGAAAAAGAATAACTAAGTTAATTTGTACCGTTGCAATTTTGTATTTTGCTTGAGAATTTACACGAATGCTACTTTCTAGCATCGTAACACATTGGTTTGTGTCTTCAGTACATCAATGTTGATTCTACAAGTGACATCGGGTTATGTAATGAAGAGAAACCAAGACACGCCGATCCACCCCGTTACAGTACGTCGTCTCAATAATGGCTGCTTTTCCCCTGGATCCACACAAAGACATGTCAGCTCTGCTTTTATGCACTGGCTGCTTTACTTGTCGGTGGGAAAGTGACATGTGTTGTGTTGTTCAGACACTTTGATGATAGTCATTATTTCTTCATCATTCAAGCCGTTGCTGTTGAATAGATTGTATTTTTCCCACGCTTAGAGAATTCAGTATAGTATCTTTTGATTTATTATGTTTTATAGGAGGAAAGAGTAAGAATTTAAAAAGGTATTTTTTCATTATTATCATTATATGTATATAAATATATGTATCCAAAATGTATTGATGTTGGCCGACAAATGTCACATTTCTTTTTATTCTTTTGGTTCTTTTTAATTTAAGAACTTCTGAAGAGGTCGCAGCAGATTTTTTTTATTTTGAATTGTTTGTAATTCTGCCCGATTTCGGCATCCTTAATCATCACAGACTGTAGATTTAATCACCTCGAATCCTCTGCCATCAACGGAAGGAGTTTTGTCGTATTAATGTGAAATACTAAACTCCCCCTGCATAGATCTAAAAAGTAACATAAATACTTATTTCCATCCGTCTCGTATTTGACCTCCATAGTCAAAGATGGACGCAGATAAGATTCAAGATTTGTGCTTTAAAGATTCTCGTTGCCTCAGTCTGTGTTCACTATTGAACCACACAGGTCTCTTAATCCTGCTCACCAGATGTCTTGGAGGGAGGCTACTGCAGCCAAGCATATTCATGTATTCAAGCTCTCTGTTTGTTTTTCCTTTTTAGGTAACCTTCGTCTTTTGTCTAATGATTTTAAACGATTTTATGCCTTTTGTTATTTGTTGATCATCACACTCCGTTCATGGAAGTCAGCCGTGAATACACTCTTCATTACATTTCTGACATTTCTTTGCAACACCGGAAACACTCGACACCTCCAGCGCTATCCTGGCTGCCACCTATTTAATGGAATTAAAGTTCACCGCCTCTGCCAGGAGAGATAACTGCTTTCCTGTGTCACCGGCAGCATTGTAATTAGCTTCTTCCACATACATGAGTGTTTTTAAATCCTGTGTGTTTTCGTGTGAAGGCTGACGAGAGGCTGAACGAGCTAAGAATTAAAAAGGTGAAACGTTTCTTGTCAAAATATTTGTGTGCTTATGACCCGCATCGTGTTTTATCAGACGTTAGTTTAATGAGTATGTTCTTTTTGCGTTTTAACTTGGGATGAAAGAGGAAAGTAGTCCGTCTGGGGTAAATTGCTCGACTTACTTGAGACTTCACTAAAACGTGGTGCAGAAAATACACCGGCAGACAGCGGCACAGGCTCAGCGCTAATGACTTCGCCAAAAGCACCTACGTCGCTGAAACAGAAACTCGGCAAGAGACAATGAGGAAACTCATTACCCATGTCAGTTTTATTCACTGATGAGAAGCATACTATTCTAACTCAACAACTGCCAGAGGGGGGAGAGGGAACGGAAGAAACAATAGAGTAACACAGAAATTGGCCACTGCAGTCAGACGTTTACGGTGGAATTCGGTGCGTGATGAAACTCTCCTCATCGCTGCTCTTGATGCCTAACTCAGATGGTGTCGAACCTCTGCAAACAACCCAGATCAGGACACTAGACTGCAGCGCATGTTAATGCAGTGAGTGAGGTTTCATTGCAGAACACTGGAAGTGATATTTAGCCATCTAAAACACTCACTTTCAAAGTGCAACGTGTAACGATAACGTGCTCCAAACGGGATTCCACCTTTACTACTGGGTCCACACCATACACTGTGTATTAGAAGTGGACATAGACACTGAGATGTCACCCGTCGGTTTGTGGTCTGTTGTTGGAAGTTCTGAGTTTTGTATTTTGGTTTTTGGCCGCCGACGTCCACGCTTTTTGCAACCACAAGTGACATGAGAGGGTGGAGCTAAAGTACAAGACAAGTGAACAAGACGTTTATATGCAAACAAACAGGTTGAAAATGATCTTTCATCATCTGAAAACGCTCTGTGAAAAGACGAAAAAACACGGACAACTCCCAGACCGGACAACGCTGTGGTATCAACCTGTCAATCACAAGGTAGCCCCGGCCTAAAGCATCCCCTACTTTATGGTCTGTTTGACTCTAAATGGACCATAATGTACTAAATGAACATCATGCTGTATTGAAGAAGACTTGAAACCATAAACTCATGTTTACAATCTTGCTTTAAAGTACTTCTTAAATGTCTTCATGTGTGTATTTCAGGTTTTCTGTTTGTGCAAACTATCATGCACCGCTGAAAATTGTGGTACATTAAATGTAATATGCATTTTTCTGATGCAGGTCATATCTGCTTAATAAGCTACTTATTTTTTGCCCTTAATTGATGTTTGTGTTCACACCAATATTGGTTATATTTCCATTGTTAAACATGAAATGCAAAATAGATTTTACACGCATATGTAAATGTGTGTTCATGTTTAACGTCTTGGTACTTTCTTATTTAAGCTTCCTTTATGGATATTGCCGTAATGGAATTACAATTTACATCTAGACAGTGGTAACACGCTCACATGCATGCAGTGTGCACATCAAAGACACATTTCTCACAAACATTTGTGTCCCAAAAGAACAAAACTAAACGTCTAAACTCAGGCAGAAGCTGTTTTTCAGTACGCATTATTCTGACATGATTCTGTGGAGAACAATCATGCAAATGAGTGCAGGAGTTTTATGGAAGTTTGATTGTGACGACGCGGAGCGCAATCCAAGTCTGTAATAAGCACGAGAGTTTTATTGAAGTTTAAATGTAAATAGTTCTGCTTCTACAGCATCAGTAAACAAGTGGAGCTGATCTGCTGCTTCTCTGACTCCTTTTCCAGATGATGAAGGGGACTCGGAGGCAATAAGCGCTGAATACCTTTTCTAATGAGGAGATGAACTACGGGGAGCCTCGGAAGCTCAAATGTAGGTATGAACTACGCACATTGGTTGCGGGTAGCGGTTCATACCGTCAACTAAAAAAAAAAAGAAATAAGATCGTCCTTTATATGTGACCGAGGCAGGTTGAGGAGGAGGGTTAGACCGGTCCGTCCCTGTCTCTAGGCAACATAAACAAAGCGATTTTGATGCAGCATCTGTGGGGGAACGGTGGTAACGAGCGAGGTCAAAACACGCGACCCTGTGGTAAATCAATCAGCTGCACTGAGATGGAGATCCTCGTGTTTAGAGCTTTTATTGAACGCTGTATTACGGCGGTCATTAGTGCTACGTAGGAATGCGTGACGCAGGAGCTGAGAGGAGCGATGCGCTCTGTCGCCTTCCAATTAAACTCCGATGTTTACTTTACTTAAACACGTATATGTGCGCCTGAGTGACATTTTTGTAAGCATCATTATGCCATGAAAGAACAAAAGAAGTGTTTTACCCCCTGGAGGAACTACACAGAGCAGCTATGAGACAAAGGCTGATCAGTGCCAGGGAGACAAAAGATTGACAGAATGTCATCGGAGAGATGTGCTCAGGAAAACACACACACGCACGCACGCACGCACGCACGCACGCACGCACGCACACACACACGCACACACACACACACACACACACACACACACACACACACACCATTCTCGGAAAATACGGCAAATAGATAGAGATTCTCTGTCCTTGGATGCTGGGCGAGCTCTAGTGAAAGAACTGGAAATGACTAATAAGTTGTGCAACTTGCCTCTAACTACTACTTGATATTTGACTTGTTTTTTCATATTGAGGCCAACAAAATTGATTGAACACAGTTTGAAATGAGACAGGTTGCGCTGTCCTTTTTGCTGAAGATCCCAAGGCACTCTTCGATATATTCTGGGCACTATGGGCTCTGGTAAAACGTTGGAGAATTTTTAATTTTTAATTTTTCATTCATACCTTAAAGACAAAATAGGTTACTGTCTTCAAAAATGACCCATATGCAAAACAACTCACATTGTGAGCATGTTATGCCACCCCTTTTGCTCACGATGTTCTGAGTCTTTAAGTGTTCTATGCATACTTATTTAAAGGGCAACTCCACCTATTACATGCATCAAAGTTTGTTTACCTGCAGTACATCTGCATATGGTTGTTTAAAGCTTTCCGTGTCTCCAGGGAGCTGCAGGAAGTCGTATAAATGTCGTCAAGTGATGTCTGTTGAGTCAATCCCCGGATTTACCTGAGGAATAAAATTGAAAATGGAAAAAGTGTGCAGAGTTAGAGAGAAGGGAGCCTTCCAGGCCTAGAGGCTAGCGGCTAGCTTAGCCACCACCAGCATAACTCAAATATTCGACCGAATTGTTGGCAGACGCGTTGCATCATGGGTAATTTAGGCGCCATGGCTTAGACAGAAGAAGGGTGGAATAAAAAAAAATATGATAGCTCTGGTTCTGCTGCATTTGGTTTTGATCCCGTTCTTAAAGCATTGTGGTCCTGGTTGTGAAAGATTCCTCTCCTTGCTGAGATAAACTGCTGTTGACTGTTGACTAGAAATAGCTCAATGTCAGTGAAGTGAAAAATATGTCATTAATTACAACCATGTAACCATCTTATGTGTACACATTAAGACATTATTATTTGAGGGCCATCGTTTCCTGGGACATCATGTCACCCCTGAACGCATCCTTTGTCTACGCAGGTCTTTTACCTCGAGTGGACAATGGGCCGTTTGTCTTCCTCCACCTCAGTTAAACATGCTCAGACATGTTGCTGTTTACCTTGTAATGCAGCCCAGTCTCAAGGCACTTCATGAAACAGTCACACAATCAAAATCCGATTCATTTACACGGACAGAGGCTCTCCATTTCTTTTTTCTCCTGTGTCCTGCTGCCAGCACTAAACCAAAAGTCAAGGGATCACCAGACCCATTGTGACTCATTGTGATATTTGGCGCTTTGACACAAACAGAGCTACACCAAAGCAAATTGCTAAATGCTTTTTTAGCAGATGGTTTTAAGAAAGCTCATAATACTTAGTCAAATAATGATCATTAAATGTTTTAATTGAAATCAAATTGCCTGTGTGCCGGAGGTAGAGTTTCTCAAAAGGCGACCTAATCTTTTCCTGAGTAGTGCTGTTCTCAAACAAGCTAACTAGTGTTTTTAAGCTTCAGCAAAGCGTTGACCTTATAAAACAGTTTGCATCAGCAAAGCTCAGAGCCACAGGATTTGTGTTAGTTTATGCTAAACCGCTTTGTAAACCAATAAATACAACATTAACTCAATTATAATCCATATTGTTAGTTTCTCTCTTCTCAAAAGGCTTCATGCAAATCATTTCATTGTAAGACAACAAGCAATTCCAGCTTTATCCGTGTGCACCCCCCCCCACACACACACACACACACACACACACACACGTGTTCAGCTTGCCACCTGGGTGTTTTAGGTGTGGATCAGCGCAGGAAAACAAGATTTGCTGGCGTAACTCGAGCATTGTTGCGCCTGTAAGCCAGTGCTTTTCCAGCACGGGAGCAAATGGCGGATTATGCATGAAGCCCCTTGCAGCAAAAGCAGTCACACAAGGTGACCCCCCAGAGAACAAGGCTGTGTTTGCAAGATATGGAGATCAGTGTGGTCATCCATGACTGTCAGTCTCTTACTTTGCACACCACCTTTTTTTCCCCCCATTTCCCAGTCGAAACTGCTTAATTCAAGATACGGCTGCGCAGCGTCCCCCGCTAAGCATTCAAACATTAACAACTTTATCTGAGCGCCATTTTATTCAAACACAGATGGGTATTTGTCTAATAAAGGGAAAGATTTATTGAGGATTATAATCGTGGTTTAAATCCCACTGAGGATGTAGCTCTTCACCAAGAAGCACCTGTCTGCTCGAGAATTATTAAGTCATGTTGGAGTTCTGTGGATCAGAAACGTCTGGAAAATCATCATTAACGGGCCAACGCTCCAAACTCCTGTTGCCGATATGTTTGCTATATAAACAAGTGCATCTGGCACAACGGAACATGCATAATTCAGTACACCACTGACAACTGACTTTTGCATTTCAAATGGAACAAATACATATTTGCACGCGTTATTATGAATCCATCATAAGTGACCTCACGTGTCTGAGCAATTTTCATAAATACAAAAGAAAAAATAAATAAATACTGTATTGTAAGTCAGTAAAACTAGCAAACAATGTAAAACTAATGCATTGATGAGAATAGGGTGGAACATTGTTTTATGTTTTATTAATAAATATGCATATGTTCCAGGTTCCAGGGATGACAGCAACAACAACAATGTGACCCGTATGAAGCAGGTAAAAACAGGAACAACGATGGTACATTTTGTTTCCTCACAGGTTGCTTCCCTGGTTGTTTTGCCGAACAACTCGAAACCATAAAAACACAAAATATTTTGTGCACTTCTAACACGTTCTCAGTCTCAACCCATCGAGTGAACAGCCCGGTCAGCAGCGCTACGCTTCGGGCTCTGAAGCCCTCGGTAGGTTTCAGATTTACTTACGCAACAAAACCACTTGGTTCGCCTCAGGAAAGAAACGTGCGGTTTGTGTTAAAATAAGTCACACTATACCTTACAGTAGGTATGCCACACACACACACACACACACACACACACACACACACACACACACACACACACACACACACACACACACACACCATTAAGAACATTAATGTAATACACTTTATTTACAACTGTTATCCCCAAAGTCCGCCCCAACCCTTTAGATCACAGAAATACAAGAACCAAAAGAAAACGCAGGAAGTGTCCATCTCGTCATGTTGATGCTCGTGGGCAGGTCCGCGTATCTCAGCTAACTATTGACAACAGTCAACTGCTGTTCAGCCGAAAATAGTTATGCTTTGGCTCCAGAGCAATAAACTTTCAACAGGCCTCAACTTTTTTTTTTTTTTGTGCTTTTGTTCCGACACCTTTGAGAGATCATTTCTTTTATTTCTGTTCCCTTAAGATGCCTCCTGAAATCATGTCAGAGTGTTCAAAGCAACTCAGGCTGACTCTGCCCTATTTCAGTGACAAGACAGGCATGGGAGCGGTATTCTCCTCAAAAACAAGGATCCGCTGTGGAGATACTCTCAATACTCTCTCTCTTTTTGTGTGTGTGTGTGTGTGTGTGTGTGTGTGTGTGTGTGTGAGTTGAGAGTGTGAGGGAGTGGATTCACTCGCAGTGCTACAAAGCTGAGCTTCAGTAAAGTTTAGGCGTCAACAAGGAATCCCCTCACTCAAAAGACAATCTTTGGAAGTGTGGTTCTTATCCCTCTCCATTGGTGGCTGCTTCAACCGCGATATCGTTCAGTCCGACTGCCAAACATTCCCACATGGTGAGGCATACACAGAAAGAAAAGCTTTGGAAGCAAACAAAGCGGACTTAGCCTACTGCAAAGCCATGTTCTGATGTGTCATCGCTATCCTCTCCTAAACCTTCACCCTCCTCAACCCCCCGGATCGGTCTCGTCTGAAAATCACCTTATTACAGTGAAACTCGCCACAGGCCACCCGCTGACGCTCTCCTCACGCAGGATCAAATTAACAGCGGTCCACTCACTTCGCGTTCCAAAAGGAAGTTTTAGAGCCAAGTAATTATCGTAGGAGGTGTGAGCCAAGGGCGGCGGGCTGTCTCTGTGAAGTCTGCTCGAGCTACGGAGCATTGTGACCTCCCTTTGTACACATGCATTGTATAAAATATGGAGGCGATTGGGCTCGAGTGGTTTCATAATTTAGTGAAAGAGCCAGAGCCCCTTTAGACGGCATTTTATTTTGAAGTGGCAAAAGTATAATACAGTAATTAAACCACAAAAAAACCCTACAAATAGCTTTGCTTTAAATTCAAATGTATTCATATATGTGTTAGTTATTGCTGTGCGTGTTTTGTTATTATATTTTTGGCAACTTCCCCTGGCCCCACCACTGACATATCAAATTATACGGTAACGTTTTGTATGGGAATTAGGGAATAATTGCCTTTTTTTTACAAAGCTAGCAGACACAAGGGCAACATCTGTAGTCCCTCGGAGTAATATTTATCTCCATCCAAACAGAAACCTGTGGGTCGGAAACGCAAAGTCAAAGTGGGAGTGGCTTAAACTTGAAGTCCTTCTGACGGCCGTCAGGCCCGACTCCTCTGACGTACAAACAGTACAGTAGGAAGGTCTGAAGTAAAAAGGATGCTGCTGCTTCATTCATTCAAAGATTTGCTCTTTCATAAAGAGTAATCGATGTTTTTTTCCAGCAAATTGTTGGCGGTCTGATCAAAAGTGTTTCTAGGATTTTGAAAGATGCATTGAAACATTGCAAAATCATACTATACCTTGTTTTCTGTTGAATACGAAGGCTTTTTTTTTGTTTCTCATAACTGAATATTATTCAACAAACAACCGTGAAGACAACCTCGACGACCACATAAATGACATTATATGGCTTGAGATCAGCCGGCAGCTGGGACAAGATGAAGATGGTAATGCAGCGGTTATGCAGCTGATAAATAATGTAAGATAACGCACTATACCTGTTAGAGGCTCTCCTCATCCACTGCTTCGTGTGTGAGTAAATGTCAGCCTGTAAAATGATACAAGTTCAACATTTTCTGTCTCACAGTGGAACATAATCACCATACAGTGTACAATATTTGCTGTGCGTTGATAAAGCCGTTGAGCCGTTTAATCAACAGTTTTCTAGCTGCTGAGGCTTTTAATACTCACTTCTGTCACCGTTTTCAAATTCCATCATTTATATTACAGATAGACGAGTCGAGGACCCTTGAGATCTTTTATTTGTGTTTTTTAGAATTCCACAAGGTTATTTACCTGCAAAATACTTTGAATTACAGCCGACATTGACCGCGATGCTCTTTGTGTTATTTTCCATGAAACTGCAAGTCACTAAAGAGATGCCGTCGCAACAGACGGCATGCTGGGACGTGAACGATGTGCAAGCGGGAGATGATTCACCAGTTATCACTGGCAGAGACATTTAATTATCCCAAACTGTAAGCGTGCGGAGTATGTCAATCAAGGCTGTATTTTCACCTCTAATGTGATAGAGAAAGGAATCCATGTGTGGAAAAAAAGGTATTCTTTTCAGTTTGTATTTAACAGACACTGTTGTCGAAGAAGACTTTCTCCCAAGTGTTCAAACAGAAATTTGAATGAGGGTGAGGGTGCATATGGATATGAGCGTCACACCATATTAAAGACAAGATGAGGGCAGCTGGAGACCCGTGTTGCATGTCACGGGACAAAATTAAAGTTTGACTTGATGACCATGGCAATCCGTCCAGTCGTTGCTCAGATATGTCACTCAAAACTCCAAACGTCAACCTCATGGTGGCGCTAAAGGAAAGGTCACGGGGGCGTTATCCTGTACGGAGACTTTCAATATCTCCGGCAAATTTCACAGCAATCGATTAAATAGTTGTTTTTCACCATGAACGTCAACCTCGTGATGCAGGCGGGGCCAGGGGAGTCCACATCGGTGAACTAGGCAATCACTGAGGACAACACTTTGGCAAAATGAGAAAATATGAATGAGCGAAACCAATCGTAGAAGCTGCATCATGTGTTCTTTAAGCACAATGAATGGCTGAGGAATGATTCAGGCTGCTCCTGCAGCCACCTGCAGCTCTCATGACACCAAGTTGAAATGTCTTAGAGCAGCACTGAAAAAAAATTCTACGTGTGAATATTGAAATAACTCAACGTGTCTCAACGTCATCTGAATTACCCGAATCCAAAAAATGCGATAACAGAGGGATTTATTGCTAAGATATGTTGATCCCAGGAGCGTTGTACTGGTACCACTAACTAACTTACCGTTGATGAAAAGTTAAGCTTTAGTCTCTCTCTTTTTGCTGATGAAACGCTTTGATGTGCATTAAAACGAGATGTATAGTAAATATATATATTGTTTTGTTTGAGGAGCTGAAATTTGATTATTTGGAACTGATTTAATTCTAAGATTATTGGAGTTATTATGCAGATGTGTTTAGTACAGTATTTGTATATGGATCTGTGAAATGCCCCGTACTTTAAATATTGCTTTGACACTGTGAGCACAACATTAATGCACTAAGAACCTCTCTATAAAGGAGATAGCACTGGCAACCTCTAAAGCTCTATACAGTGCTTTCCCTCTAATCCCCATTCTGGCAAGAGGCGAGGAAAGAACAGCTCACGTTAGCTCCATCATCAACCTCACTTGACTTACTAGAGATCTTTATTGCAAACAATAAATGATTAAAATAAAAGATGTGAGCAGACATCGTTTCATTGCCAACATGCAGCGATGTAGCTAATGAAGTTTTGGAAGAGCGCCAAATTCTCCCGGAGGTGCTGTAACAGCCGAGTCTTCAGCAGTTTCGGTGGAGCCAGGATATTGGCTCGCCGTGAGTTTTGCACCCTGATGAGCTTTGGTTCCTTCAAAAAAGAAAAAAAACCGCAGCAGCCTTCATGACTTCCTCTCTGTTTTGCATGTTGTGAACGAGCAGCGCTCGTCACTCAATCAGATATTCCTATTTTTTGTGTGTGTCTGACTGTGTTTGAATATATCCAAAAATGCTCCCGTTTTATTGACAAAGTGGTGTTTTATCTCCGCTAATAGCCGAGAGGATGTCAGACATAACTCTCACATCATGTAGCTACAACACTGGGATGTGTTATGCGTATGCATGTCGCGTCTGTCGTCGCTTATTTGCTCAAACGTTTTAGAATAAATTCAAACTGAAAACACGTACTTTTCACACCCCGTGGGAAGTTACTTTATAGATACTTCTTAAATACTTCTTTTTAAATCATTTTTATGTTCCTCTATTCGATGTCTAATTAGTCACATGATACTTTCGCTGTTTTTATATTACTTTACACTTTCATGATGAACTCCCTCGGCTGTTCAGGAGCATTAGAAGCGCGTCACGTGACTGGATGGAAAAACACGTCGGATACCTGACAGCTGTCAAATCCATCACGACTGTGCAATTATAGCCGCGATACAACAATTGATGTAGAATTAGGTCAGAAGAAGGAGGCGGTGTTGATCAAGAGCCCGGCATTCTGTAAAAACCGGTCTCTCTTCCTTCTAAGCGAGGAAACTTGATACCGTGTCTTCTATAACTCAGAAATGACACAATAACTCTTAAATGTTTCTTTTACATTGTAGCGCTCTCGTTTCCTGAACCCTCAGATGTGTTGCGATGTCTAATTTAACAGTGAAACTCCCCGCAGGGCTGTTTTGCAAAAAGGAACCTGAATTAAAAATTTGCCTCACCGAGGACAATAATTATTCACCGAGGGAGGGGGGGGGGGGGGTTCCTCCGAAAACGCCAGGCCCCTGCACATTCGGTTTGCCAATTCAAGGCGATTCACATGAAACATCCGAGCGGAGCCGGTGTGCCGTGTTCGTGTACGAATGTGCCCAGGAGCCTTCAGGAGGTATGTGCAAAAAGGGAATCCTACTGTAAAGCGAGAAAACAGACGTTCCGTTTTGTGCACTCAATCCAAAGCCTCGTTTCAATACATTTAAGCTCATTAAAATAGCGCGCAGGGGGGGTGATAGCGTGTACATGTGGCTCAATTTGATAGCATTATATTGCATGCTGCTTCATGTTTTTGTTGTCTATGCTCTGTAGGTGGACATGGCTGCTGATCCTGAGTCCTGCATACCTCCCACAGGACACCTCAGGGAACACGGTTGCAAGCATTTGTTGTGTTGTTGTTGTTTTTTTTTGCGATCCACAAAAACACATCTGGACTGGGTTAGCTAATTCCTGTGACTTGAGCTTTGGAAACCGGTCCAAGACTGAAAACAATACATGTAGAACATACAGCCGCTTGAGTCACAGCAGAGAGTGAGTTCCAAAGACCTCTTCATCGACGTGTCACAAAGCTCACTTGTCATTCAGACAATAATAGCCCGTACTAGAGGATATGGGCCCGGAAGAAAAGTGTGCAGAAGGTGCCGAACACACGGCCTCTTCACCAGAACAAACAGCAAATCTCAGAGGAACTTGTGAAATGTGAACAGCACTAAAAGTGTCCGCTTTTGTTTGAAGAAGGTGCTTGAAGTTAGTGCCTCCGCTTGTTCCAACATAAACACGGCGTACGCTCATCTTACCTTGTATATATCAGGACACAAAAGACTTAATGAAGAGTACGTTTGGGTATTTTATAACGAGTATTAAATCATGATTCGTGTGTTGTGCGTGTCACCCTGTAAAAGGACACGTCAAAGGCTCAGTATTCAGATTCCTGACAGCATGTTGTCAACATAACCCCTGTAAATACGTGCTGTTAACCAGTGAAATTCACTTTCAATCTCACAATGAAGGAACAAAAAAAATGAAAAGAAGACTTTTCTTTCATCTTACGGTCATGAAATTTCACGAGGAAGAGAACACGATAAAGTATAGAATATAATCTTGCATGCGCCTGACATTACTAGGCAGTAACAGCGGCACTGGTTGATGTGTTTTCAGTTGCAGTGGGTATCCTCATGTAGGAAGAATTAGTGTCAGGGGTGGTGTGCACACAACTAATGAGATCCTACCTGCATTGCCCCAGGGTCTACAACTCCATGAGACTCTGCGTGAGTCCCTGAATTATGCGTGCACACACACACACACACGCACACACACACACACACACACACACACACACACACACGCACACACACACACACACACATGTACACACTATTACCACATGTGAATATGCACACCATTGAACCCATATGTTGGTCATCATAATTACATTTTCTTAATTGGAGCTGCAGCATGTTGCAGGAGGGATCCAGGAGGTTCGGCAGCAGATTCAAATTAACTCCATAAATCTTTTTTTCTCTCGGAATTAATCTCAAAATGCTCATTACCTAGTATATATATATATATATATATATATATATATATATATATATATAGACTCTGGAACTTCATTCTCTCAAGACATTCTTTCATTTGTGTTGTGGGTTTTTAGGTGACAGATTCGTATATTTCAACATCAGGGACTGTATGGTTTTTCTTTATAATACTTATGCCTCTATATGACCTACATAAAAAAAAAAGAGACAATCAGCGAGGAGATTGGCTGTTTCTGTAGTTATTCGTGATGCTCGTCATTGGTGCCACAGAGCCTGATTTCTGACAAAATCAAGCTGGGTCATCAGAAACCCGTCAGCTTAGACTCCAGCTCTACTTAGACTCCAGCTCTACTTAGACTCCAGGGGCCTCTGGCAGCGACCAGCCTGCTTGCAAACAGACCCAGATCGGGGGTTTTGCTGCAGCCTTCGACCTGAAGCTGCCAGAGCAGAGCAGACCTTCGCTATATGTCACCACAGACGCCACGCTGCAGGGAGACCAGGCTGTGTTTTTGGGCCCCTTTGGAGGGAAAGGGGGACGCGGGAGAACCAGGACAGCACGGCGCAGACCCCGTCAGATCCTGCTGCAGTAAAGTGAGAGGTTTTCTGAAGGGAATCTGGTGCTTGGAAACACGACTACGTTTTATCCCATCAACACAAAAATGAAGATTCCTCATAGTAGCTTTAATTGCAAATTGTATAACATTGTGTCACTTTTAGATTTGGTCAAACAAATGTCCGTAAAGACAGGGACAGGGTATTTGGAAACCTAAGGCTGAGCATGTCAACAGTGTCCTCCTTGATGTAATCAATGTTGTGTTTTTATGACTTGAAATTTTGATTAGAAAACACGACTTAGGCTTCACTAAAGTGTTTACATGTCAAACTAGTCATGGTCAAGTTATCTAGCTTGGTCAGAAACGTATTCAGAAAAGTCTTATTAACCAACCCTCACAGCATTTGGCTGTTAATTGCCTTCACACACCATCACTCTGTTGACTATTTTAGTCTGGCTTTAGGGCTCATGGCATCACTTAAGTGGTTGTATCGCAGTAAATGAATTTACCCAATCACTTGGATAATTAAAAGGGTTCGGGGGTAAAAGAGTGTCGACAGTGTGAGCGTCTTCCAGGAGGTACAGGATAGGAGGGCGGAGAAGACGTTTTAATGTGGATGCACCAAACTAGCATCGCACGCACTTTGAAATAACGAAAAAAAAATGTTATTTCAGGACGAATTTGAACGATACTTCACCTGCACCATGTGGACAGAAACACGTCGGGGCATTATTCACGTTTCTTGCTGAAGCGCAGGATAAACTATCCTACGACAAATGAGGTTTTTTGTTAGACCGGTCCAGAACATGACTTTGTGTGTGTCTCTCCCCCCCCCCCACACACACACTCACACACACACACACACACACACACTCAGACTTGGTAATCCTTTATTTCAAAAAGACACACCCCAGAGATCTTTAATAATGAAGGACCTCTCACCATTTCAAAGAAACATGTCACGGTTAATTTCTCCGAGATACGTCTGTCAGCGAGGCGGCGCTGTGTCAAAGGCCTACATTTTTCATGAACTTTCATTAATTTGATTGAATAATTCAGCGACCGCTTTGATGAAAGCGACATCGTTCTTGTTGCTCTCGTCGTCGTCAGTTTTCACACTTTGTCTAAACAAGATTACCCGAGTGCATTACGCAACCCGAGAGCGTCTCGCACGTGACTCGACAGCTCCTTCATCAAGTCTCCTTTGTCCTATTTTTGTTTGTATATTTTTCACTCGTAGTACAACTGGTATGACCATAAAATTCAGACATCTTCAAATGATTATGAAGAGGATTGAACCAAATACTTGTATACAGAGTGTGCAGTGAAATGAACTCCTCTTTGGACAGCCGATGTATATTACTCGTATTTTCACACTCCCACAGAGTCTAACTAATTGGCTCATATAGACTTATTTTGCATGATTCTGTCCAGGTTCTCTTTATAATATACAGTATATAATGTATTAATATACATTTTCAAATTACTATCCCTCCATTTTTCTCAGGAACATAAAGTTGTAAAGTTGAAACCATCCTTATTTCTAAACCAGACAATACATGTTTCTTTTGTCCTATGATTCATTTTCCATTTACCACAAAAAAACTGATCCAACATTGCTGATATTAGTGAAACATAAACATATTATTATACCTTCTTTTCTCCCATATACAGTGACCTGTAGACCAGACCTTTGTCCTCCCGTTTCAGTGCGGCGGTGAAATGCACAGCTCTGCTCTAACAAGCAGACTATACAGGCAAAACAGACTCCAGACTTTACCAATGACCTTTTCAGTCACGGTGGCAGACTGCGTACATTGCATTGTAATAATTGAGAACGTACCCTGTCCAGTCCAATAAACAAACCAAAGAGGAGCCTCCTACGTGGGAGTGCGGAAACAAACTTTTCCTCAAAACTCTCGGCCAATCCAATTGTTAACCTTGTGCTCCACACGGCCCGCCTGTTCGGCGGCCTCTAACTTGATTTTCCCCAGACCTCTTGGACGGAGCCGGTGTTGTGGCTTCGTCAGTTTACTGCCGGTGTGATAGATGGCCGAGCTTCTGATTGAACCGATTCAAAAGTGCGTTTTTTGAAGGGGACAAATGCGTGTGCTTCCCCCAAGAGAGTAAGTTAAACTGCTTCTGAAACATTTTCTTTATTTTTATTTTTTTTACAAAGTTTAAAGGAACACATGCAAAATATGCTTTGGTATGTTCAAAATGTTACTTTAAATCCCTTCAGCGGCTACACAATCACCTCCACTTAAGCTGCATAGGCTAATCAAGAATCCCTAAGTGCTTAATGAAATAGAAACGGTAGGCTGAGAAATGAAATGCACTTTTAATTATTTAGCAAACTGCTGAATGGAGCTAAAGCACTGTTCTGATCATCAGGCTGGGTGATGCACAGCACACGTACCGCAGTCAGTCACGAGCCGACCCCTCTCCGAGCCGTCTGCCTAACGAAGTGCGCGGTCCCTGGAAAGTTGCAGGGAAATGCTTCAGTTTTAATGGATCTTTAACTCACAGCCACAGCCTTGCTCATAACCTCCCATCCTTCAAATGCTTTCAGCACAACACCTTGGCAGAGAATCAGCCTGTTTTGGATGGGCCATGTCAGATGTGGAGCAGGAAGAACACAGTTAGGCGTGAGTTTAATAAGGAACCTCAAACGGGAGGGTAGAAAAGCAGTCCGTTTTTATTTTTTGTGATTGACTTGAGGCCTTGGGGATGATTTATGTTTTGGACCAGCAGATGATTAGAGATCAAAGGTTTTTGTTGTACGTCTAGTGTGCAGGATTTGGCGACATCTAGCGGTGAGGTTCAACTGAAACTTCTCCCGTGTGCCAAGTGCCTAGAACTACGATGGCCGACCTGTAAATGAGAATTGGCCCGTCTAGAGCCACGGTTTGATTTGTCAGTTCTGAGCCGCTGTGGAAACATGGCGGCCAGCTCGACCCATCAGTGTGTAAACTGTTAAAAAAGCCATAACCATAAAAAATAAGTCCTGTACCATACAAACACTACTTGATTAAAGTAAAGATCGTAGCACATTGGTAGGAAACAGGATGCAAACATTAATCTCCTGTGTTAAAGTCTGAGGCCTGACCATCCACCCCTCCCTGAAAGATCTTATATAACAAGCCACTGAAGTCGCACCTTTTCCTCTGAGTGACGACACAATCACATGGCCACACAAATGAACTTGTTACCAGCTGCGACAGCGTGTTGCTGCTATTGTTTTCACCTTGTGAGTCTGTGTCATTATGGCAAGATGTGGCCCTGGAGACACCTACTGTAGCGAGGACGACCGCAGAAGTCAGATCGAGATTAAAATGAAGGTTTGAAAAAAAAAATATGTGGTCCAAGTAAGGAAGGGCGCAAGAAGTAGGTGGGTAGGAAGCGGGGAAGGGGCCATTGGCCAAATTTGAAATGGGGCATATTTTGATCAAAATGAAAGAATATTCAAATGCCTTTATACCTTCAAACAATAGCCTGAGCCTTTCAAACTTGCAAACAGGTTCAATAATTGATTAGTCCGTCGCTCAGGTGAGCAAGGTTTCTCTTTCCTATGACTCTAAGCCAATTTAATTTAAATATAAGGATTATGAAAATGTGTATCCACGATATTTGATGCCCAGAAGCAGCATACTTTAACCAGAAACATTCATAAGACATTTAAAATCAAGGCTCCATCAATGCTCATTAAAATTGCATCTACAGAGTGAAGAATAGAAGAGGGAAGACAATGGCCTCGGGCTGAACTTTTACCTTGGTGTGACATCATCTGTGAGCATCCCCCGTTTGCCTGAAGATGTTGATATCCCTCAGAGCTTCAAGGAAACACTGCTGATTTTTTTTTTTTATTTATTTGTGCATGTGGGAGTGCTTCCCCACACAGATTCTGTTCTACTTTATTTCAATATTCTCCACTCTGATTCAAATCCCAGCGCACAAAAACATTCTTAATCTCAAGGAGAGCTGGCACGAATTCAGATGAAGCGGAGCAGCTCTTTTGATATGAGCTTTATCGACAAAGATTCAGCAATGTGTCTTTGTTATTACTTTGCAAATGTCACTTCTGTGACGAGGCCCAATATATTGTAGTCAAAGGGGTTATTTTCTTTCCCCTTGAGCAAATTTGTTTTGCAGAAGAATCAACTGTGTTCTTATTATTAATCTGTTAGGCGTTTTATTGAATAGGGGTGAAAGGGACGGCCGTGTTTTTATGATGCACCAATTTCTTTCTGCTAGAAATATTGAAGTTACCAAATATTGAAAGCGAGGCCCTCACTCAGAGGCAGTTAGTTGTTTCAACCCCAAAACCCTGACCCCTAACAGAATATTACACATTTCTTCTTAGGGGTCTATATATAATAAGAATTGTGTTTTCGTCTCTTTAGAGCGAGGCGTTTGTATCTACAGCAGGTTCACGGAGTCATTGTTCTACAGATCGGAAAGGACAGACCAAACACTGGCCCTTTAATTAAAGGGACATTCACGCTGTTGTGTCGGCCACCATTTTTCCCCCGGTTGGTTGTAATCTGCGACCTAACCGCTAGATGTCGCCAAATCCTATACACTAGCCCTTTAAGAGGTCTAACAAGGCGTTATCAGGTAGTTAATTAACATAAGTGATGTCATTACTGTATGCAGGATAAGATACTGTATTGTTTTGTTGTATGAATTCATTTTTTAGCAAGCAAAAGGAATATACTGTAAATGTATTCAAGCATAGCCCATATAACATAAAACTTAAAACTTAAAAAACATAAAAAAAAATTGCTACTACTACACAGTTCAGCGCGATCAATGAAATCCACACCCATCAGCCTGTATGACCGTATGTTGGGACACGCTTGCTGAGTCTACTGTATGTAGGACAGACGTGTTGTTGTTGGCTTTCCGGAGGCTGCCTGCGCTGCATCGGCTCTGTCCTCTGCACACTGAGACAAGGAGGGGGAGGTCACATACGAGTCCCAGGTGGGACCATCAGTGGCAGGACGCATTTGTGCAATAGAGTGATGAAGCGCGAGGGAAGGAGAAGTCTGGAGGAAACGTAGAGGGAAAAGAGAGGATGTAGGGGAGAGGGAGGTAGAGAGGGGGCCTGTTGGGGTGACCTCTCCTGTCCCTTTAAAGCTGTAGTTTACTTTTTGATTCCCCACAGAGCAGCTCAGGAGGATACACACTCTGCACTTCCATTGAGGAAGTTAAGGTGTCAGTGGAATTGATGCACGTCGTGCTCGATGGGTTAAATGTGAGATTTGCCGCTCAGACAGTCACACTTGACTCTTGAAACCACCCTCTTTTCCAGCTTCACGTTAGACATTTACTGGTCGTTGTTTGAAATCAGAAATGCCACAAATAAAACAATCAAAAGTCCTCAATATGAGCTGGAGGTGGCAAACAGAGAGGTACAGTGTGCTTGCTTTGCATTTATAGCGAGGCGTGCTTGGTAATTGTTTTTCGATCTGCTCTCTGTGTCTGTTATTATTCTTGTTTAGCAGCAACTTAATGCTGAGGCGCAGGCTAATGGAAATCTCCCCAAGCTTGCCTGTAGCTAAAGATGCCCGGCCAAGTCTCCCCTAATTGGGGAGAGCCCTGTATATATATATATATATATATATATATATATATATTCAGCCACTTTATTAATGTAGGAGATTATCATCCACTGACTTAGAAAAAGCACTGCTTTGTATTGTTTTTTTTTTCAAAATCTCAGTACCTGCACACTTCCATCACTGTCATCACTAAAATGAACCAGAATGAAGTTTTGTTCGAGCTAGCCCCAATCTCTGCAGACAACTGCAGGGGATGCAGTGGAGTTCAGCAACATCAAGGTGTTGCAATGAGATATCAGGGAGAAAAAAAAAACTCAGCCAGGATGACATGCTGTAGTGGGAGGGAGGGAGGGGGGGGGGATAAGAGAAATCTCCGGGAGCAGATCTGATCGGTCTCAAGCCGCATCACCCCAAGAATCAGTTTAAAGAAAAAGAATGTCAGAGCTGGCAACTTGACATCAAAGAGGAATCTCCCCCTCAGATGTTTTTCTCCTTTTACCTGAAAGGCCACACGACGTTCCCCCTCCTGTTGCATAGAGCAAGTTGGCGAGGGCTTGCTCAACCACCGCAAAAAGAAACAGAATGCACTCGGTGAAATTAAACCTGATCACTCTCCATGAGATTAGATATCGATTTGTCTCCAAAATGACTATGAAGCGATTTCTCTCTGGATGATAAGGCATTTATACTTCATACCGCCATTTCCTTTTTCCCCCGTGCCCACCGTGAATTGAAGAATCTGAAATGATTGCAGAGCTTATGGCGTGGAAATGTGCACCAATAATGAACAATACAATTCTTTTTTTTTTATCTTAGATTCCTTCACGCGCCAGAAGCTTTTAGTCACTGTATGTCATTCCTTGAATTCCTCCTCTTTTTCTTCCATTTTTCTTTTCTCTTGGTTCTGTAGTTACTCTCCCCTTTGACAGACTCTGATGGAGGAGTTTAAGTGCAGCGCCGTGACCCTGGAGCTCTCTGCTGTTTAAATCTCATTTATCCTGCTTGGTAGAGAAGGGCTTCCTCTGGAGAAAGTAGTAATAACCACAGAATATGGTGAGTCACGTGACCCGGGAGCTTCATGGACGGCCCTTATATGAAGATCCAGAGGCACTCACGCTGAAGATCCAGAACCCTCCGATGGGCTGACGCAGGAGGAGCACAAGGGTATGCGGATGAGTCACGGATGGGAGACGTTAAGGGACTTACTGCGAGAGAAAACACCTCCCTAGAACTTCACTGAGGTGATTCATTGACTTGACTGATATTAACAAAACACAATATGTTTGTTTTCTTGCATTATTCGAGCAACACTATGCAAAGACGCAGCCTAATACCCTTCAGCTGTTTGCACATCATGAGTCATGAAACATTTTGGCAGGTAATTCTAAGAGACCCAAGGTCCATACATTTTTCATATGATTCATTTTTCCTGCAGCAGCGTGGCGTCTAAACAAAACAAATTACTCTCTTTCAAAAAAGGAACTTTTTATGCACCTCGGTTTGTGAAATCAAAGCAGGCTCCGGTCTGGTTTCTTGTTCCTGCTAAAACAAAAAGGGGGAAAATAACAAAACGCAGCTATACCTTTGTACATCTAGGAGAAAGGTTTAACTGGGCAGCGGCGTTAAGGTTCAGACTAGTCCCATAGCACTGACCACAAAAACAGCCTCCTTTCCATTTTAGCCACGTCTTCAAATTTGGACAAATCTGTGCATTCATTATTCTTTTCCCCAAAGAAATCAAACACTTATACCGTCTCTGCAGTCTCATGTAATTTTTGTTTTTCTTTACATGTAAGAGAAACAGTCTGCCAAAACATAAAAACGCATGACATAATTCTTTGTCAACACAAATAGTAAGTTGTACATGCAACATTTTTACATCTATGTATTACATCACAGTCATTTAGCAGACGCTTTTATCCAAAGCGACTTACAATTCAGTATTTATCTATATACCGGGAGCAGTTTTTGGGGTTAAGTGTCTTGCTCAAGGACACAGTGACATGAGACTAGTGGAGCAGGGGATCGAACCTCCGACCCTCTGATTGAAAGACAGCCCTGCTCTCCACTTAGCCACGGTCACCCCATATATCAGGGTAACCTGAGACACGTGTGCCACCATTGGAAAGCAATACTTAACTGATTAGCAGTTAGAGAGTTTTTGGAAAATCTGCATGCAAAATGACTTCTTTTACAGCCAATGGCAGTTGCGCGCGATCTGCTATTTACGGTGGTTGAATGTTTTTTTTTCCCCCAGGTGCAAAAGAACCGCCCTACTGTGCCTCTGATTGGCTTGTACTTGTTTCCTTTCTCAAAGAATTTGTTGCGTTTATTGCTGACGAACAAGAGTGGTAGAAAGGCTGGTTGGGTTAATGCTTTCAACTCAGATGTGGATGTTTTATACACGAGTGCTCTCATATATAATGTACTGATTATGCGATGAAGGGTATTTAAAAAAAGATGTTGCCATGCATGTTGCCTGTATGAATAGAAAAGATGACAGATCTGTTGGAGATATATATTCAAATGTGATGACGTAAATAAACCTAATGTCTACCTCAATGTTGACATGGCACACTGGAACTGAACTCGCCGACCCCTGCTATCAATTTTATTGTCAAGAAATACGTTAAATATAAAAACGATACAGTACTGTACAAACATTTCGAGGAGTCGCGTTGATGAATGTGTCTACAACGGGTTCATTTTCAATAAATCTGTGTCGTACAAACGTCCGCTGTACGAACAGGGAATAAACCTCCAGAGATACTGTAGTGAGTCTTTGTGGTTGTCGTAACAAACTGAACTGTCAGAATATAAACCTATCATGAATAAAAAAAAGGAAAAAAGAAAAAGAACAAGCCGTTCCATAGGGCGACTGAAGAGGGTTAAACCTCAAATCCTTGTCATGGTACATTCCATCTGTTACGTTATTTCACTGAAGGAAAGTGACAACAGAGCAATCGTCCTTCACACGAGCCTGATCTAATTTCACAGTGACTGTCAGACTGACACCGTGGGCTTGTCTCGCTGCAGAGCCGAGGATTGTCGAGACAGTCAGATGTGCACATTTTTTTTTTCCAATTCAGAGAAAGCAAGATATAGATATTGCGAGTGTGGATCAGACTCGTGTTCATCCAGTTCAATCCACCCTCAGTGCAGAGGGTGGATTATGAAGGACTTGTTCCGTTGAGGTGAGATTAGCTGCGCTTTGGAACATTAACCTGAAAGATCAACAAAGGGAACATTTCAAAACGCCAAATGACACATGTCAACACCTCTGGAGGCTCAGCCTTTGTTTCTCTTGGCTGTCTCCAATTAAGTTAGGAAACAGCCCCCCCCCCCTCTCACTCACTGGCACCATTTCAGCACAACCTTGATGAATATCCTCAGGCTATTTTTGGTAATTTTCTTTGCTTATTCATTTATGTAAACGAAGATGCAAAGATACTCGTGCGTGGGTTTGAATGGCAGAAGATAAAGAGGAGTCTTTCCACAAAAAGTGAGCATCTCTGTACAAAAAAAAGAGGATAAAAACAGCCAACATGTGATTGCCATTTGATAAATCTGATGAGCTGAGTGAGTCTTAATGATGCAAAATGATTAAAGTGAAGTTTTAATGCGGCAGCATGTTTTCTCTGCAGCCATACTGAGCCTCGGCGTAGAAATGGAAAGGTGCTCCTGTGGTTCTGTGAGGTCAGCTATTAAATGAGAGGGCAAGGTCATTGAGGAGGAACTCAAAAGGCCGGTGGGGCGAGAACATCCGTGGACAAGCAGAGCGCTTCCTAAAGGCTGACCTTTGACACCTGCCGGGAGAGGCTCACTGTAGAAACACAGCTTATCACTATTCCGCTGTATACCATATACCCCTATAGGTACCTGGGATTTCTCATCAGTGCCAAACAAGAAAGCCTAGCCTCAGATATGCAACCCTGAAGTGTGTCAGATATCAGCGGCGGACAAATATAGACTAGGTGCTCCTTAGAAAAAGGTGCATTATTCACTTTGGGGCGCTATCTTATTCCTTGGACAGACATGGGCAGACCGGGGATTTGCAGTGTGATTAGGCCGCTTCAGAGGACATCCCAGTCACGCAGCAATCTGACGGGTTCCCGGGAAATGTCATCCAAGCAGAATGTGGATTTGAACCAAGAGATGCATGTGTGACTTCCAGCTTTATCCGATAACCCTATACTGAATATATATATATATATATATATATATATATATATATATATATATATATATATATATATATATATATATATATATATGGTTGTTGTGATAAAGTGTTATTTTCACTGAGGGGGTTTTGTTATGTACATTACATATAGGAACACCAGTTAATACAAATATATTACCCTAAAGTAGAAAGAAATGTAATTTTCTCAAACACTTAATTGCTTAAATTTGGTAATAATAATAAAATAATCTGTATGGCCACAGCTTACATTGAGGACACTGACGTCATGTCTAGCATTGGTGATTAAGCAACCTGAATGTTGGTCACCTAGAGTCTAATTTAAGATGATGACCCGGGGGACGATACAGAAAAGCATCCAGACGAAACTCTTCACTGTTTCGACTGTTTACGATTTACCCCATATCACACACAGCCCTTCCGTGAAATAAGAACTTTATGTTAATCCTTCATCACTCTATCATATATGTCATCCTGAGACTACTGCCAGAGCCCCGCTGAGAGCCAAGCCTCCCTCCTGGGAGAGCTGCACCTGCATCTTAAGCCGTTCCTCTTCATCAATCTTGGATGATGATAAATCATCACAACAAAAACACCACTATAGGCGTGCTTGTGACAGCCACTCACATACTGTATGGATGAATTGTAGCTCATATTTTGGCAATATATATATATATATATGCTGGTGCAAACCATTTGTGCTATTTAAGGAGAATTAACTCTGAGGCAACTCAAACAACCTGCTCTTCTTTTATTAATAAGCGGTTGTCACCAAATGGCCCGGTGCCACACCGCGTGAGTCTCTCGAGTTATCAGAGAGGCAGCAGCAAACCGAGAGTAATAGAATTGAAATGTCCGCTGAGGTGTGGGAAAGCAGGATCAAGGGACCGGACCGCCGATTGGTTTTAGGCCATCAATGGCTGGAAGTGCAGATGGATGTCTGCAAGGGCCACGGATGAAGTGAAGGTGAATAGCCAGTGGACCAATCAACCATTACTTTCCAGAGCGCTCCACGACCACCTGCTTGATGTGCTCTCCATGTTTGAAATTCCCAGCTGCAGCCACCACCTGCCTACCGACAGAAGCATGCAATGCATTGTAAAACTACATAGGCGATGCCACGCATTTCAGCCAGTCCTGTCTCCTCTAAATGAGGTTCCCATAATGAAACTAGATCGTGAATCATGTTCGGACAGACAAAGTATTTTGCTTAAGTTTAAGTTTCATATGAGACTGCAGAAGCCCACATGGGGACCAGGTCATGGTGGTGGATCGGACACAGCTGTCTGAGTCCAGTGTGGATTAGTAATTTTGGAGCCTTAACAAAACCACTTCCATTTCAGCGGTGACACATGTCACCAGTTGTGATGTGTAATGCATTAAACTGAGTTATTGTAATGCATCTTTTTGCTGGATGAACTCTCGAATGATAACCTCCATTTCCCTGCATTTCTTTTGTATGTATAACAGCGTCTTTTGATATGTGTTGGCATCATTTTGCAGGCTTGAGGAGATCCCTTTTGTTCAGCAGGTACTCATTTCTGAAATCATTTTTCTAAAGTTGTTTTTATCAAACCCGTTGATGTTTTGAGCTCAAAAACATATGACTGCCATAGAACCACAGCTGTGCAGAAATGCCTCAATCTCAGATAAGAAACTTTATTACCAAACTTCATTTAATCAATCATTCAGTCACAACATCTGCGTTCCAGCAGTGCAGCACGTTCTGCAGTTTATCAACACACGGTTAAGCCCCTCCAAGTGAAATTGCGAAATGCTAAAAAAATGGCGCATGAATTTTGTTGCAAAATAAAGTGAGAGCAGACAAAGCAACAATGGATGCAGACATACAGTAGACAGACGTTGCATCCGTTTCTGGCAGCGGAGGCTCAGCCCGCGGTCTGTTCTGCTGCGATAAAGGCGATAAGGATACAGACCAGCTTCACAAAGACTCACAGTTCTGGCTCGGGCTCAAAGAGTAACACACACACGGTCGCAGCAGTCTTTACAATGCAGCCCACAATCCTCATCCACACGTCGAAGCATCATCTGACGATCTCCTCAGCGTTGCGTTGGTGTGGAGAGATGCTCAAACGGAATATCAGGCGGCGATGCATTTTATTTATTTGCGTCGCAGTGCGAGTTGAGCTCCGTCATGGCAAACGTGCGCCTTCTCTGAGAGCTCGTCGTCGTGCGCGAGTGGTTCTACTTTTGGTTAAAACCTCTTTGAGTTCTCGAGGCTTTCATGAGAAGGGGGTTTAAAATGTTAATGGTGTTTGAATTTGGTTTTGAAGGCGAAAGACTAAAAAAGAACCCGGAGGTCCTTTGTTCTCCAGGGATACTTTGACAGGTTTATGTTTATTTGATGAACTGAAATATGAAGAGGGGGCTCTGAAGCAGAGCTGGACATACAGAATGGGTTATGATCTCCATGACCACATGATGGAACGTGGTGGAGATGAGGCTTACAGTAAAGACAACATCCAGGATAGTTTACTGTTAACAGAGACTGTGTGCCGTTTGTAGTCTTCATAGTAGGATGGCTGAACACATGCTATATGAATGGATCCAGGAAATATTATATATTGTTTTGACATTTCAGACCAAGAAAACAATGCCAGAGGATGTAGATGTTTAGAAAACAATAAACAAATATGAATGTCTTGCATGTATTGGTTTTTGTATTTCTTATCTATTTATTCTTTGTCATTTATTATCAATGCATAATGCATTTCAGAATTAATGCATTTAGTTGGATTGTGTGAGTATTTTATTTTTAATAAGGTTTTTGCTTAGTTTGGTATTTTTTGAATTTCAATTGCAGCTGACAGAATGAGATTTTTCTGGCTAGCTTAAGGGCAGCGCATTTTAAAATTACGAAACAACTTTATTGTTTTGTATCTGAATAAACCTCGGTTGTGACTCTGTGTTGTCCCACAGGAATATTGAAAAAAAGGTGCGAGTGACTTTCAAAGAGGCACAGCTTCTCCTCTTTCCTCTCCTCTGCACCTCTGTTCAACCCTTACGGCAGATGTTTCTTTGAGCCCTTCCCAATTCCAAACCGTGTTTTACTATGCAATGACAGAGGAAGAGGCACGCCGCCGAGGAAGCCAGGAACTAACAACAGAAACGGCTTGAATAAAGTGCACCCATCTTTCACCTGGATGGCCCAGATTCAAGCACTCGTGACAGCACAGTCCCTGCTGGAGTGTCCTTGAGCAAGACACTAAATCCCTATGAGGAGCGATCAATGAGTTTGGTTCCGTAGGGTGTCACGTCTCCGTGGAAAAAAAAAAAAACGACCTTTCGGAGATCAATTTCCCCATTAGGACATCACAGTATCGAAGACACAAAACCACATTTTATTTTGAGTATAAAGCTGTAATTGTGTGGTTTTATTTTGTAAAAGTAGGAATGCAGTGTATGGCTATTGTTTAAGGCTACAATATTGTGCAATGTTTTTCATGTTATTTTTTTGTCCGCCACCTGCAGAGTTTTCAACCCATCAATCTTTGTTTCTGTTTCTACAGTAGGTGTCAACGGATCTTTCCAAACGGCTGCTTTGTCTTGTGGGGGGTGAAAAATCGTTCATGTGTTGTATCAGCGTTGGAAACCCACCGGACTCTTTCATTGTCATTCTGTCATTCGATTGGAAAAACATGCTTCAACCGAAGGGATGACCCGCTGTCATCTCTGTCACTCACAGCGAGAGCCCGCGTCCGCCAGGAACCGCGGAGCTCTCACTGTTATGATCGAAAAGGAAGGTGTGCGCTGAAGCGTGTTTCCCGTATCGCTGAGAGACTTCTGCAAAGCTCTCACAGTGCTAATATTTAGTTTATGTTCAACGAAAACAACCATAACCCTCATTTCTCTCACCCGTTGCGTTGGCTTAGGGCTGGTATCTCCTGCACACAGGCTTGCGTTGCATTGCGCTGACAGTTGGAAGTCAGACATCCACAGATGGCAGTTGGTATTTACAGCCTCTGTGCATTATAGCGACCCAAGTTGGAAACAACAGGAGACAAACATGGATGCCCTTGAGTTTCTCCCACGAATACAATACACTTTTTGAAAAGCAGTGAGTATTCATGCAGTTGCTCCAGCGAGCCGAAACTAAATCCCCAAGAGAAACCCCCTACAACACTCAGATTGTGTACAGCTAGTGCTGTTTTTCACAGTGCTGATGCATTTTGTTTCTTATTTTGACTGTATATATATCTAATGTATAACCCATGAAATGAGGCCCAAAATGTTACAACATTGCTGCTATATTTTAGGTTCCAACAACGAATCTCTGCCAGAGTAGTTATTCTTTGTCAACCCGACAATATTGGGGCCAGAGAACACACTCACCACCACACCAAAACCCGGGCTCTTATTAACCGTTAAATAGAACCAATTAGGGACAAAATGCCTTCTTAAAATGTAGTCTCAGGCAAAAATAGAACACAGTAATTGCTTATTAAATCAACTAAGAATAACTGCTGACATTCT
Source organism: Cebidichthys violaceus (assembly GCF_023349555.1). Classification (NCBI taxonomy): domain Eukaryota; kingdom Metazoa; phylum Chordata; class Actinopteri; order Perciformes; family Stichaeidae; genus Cebidichthys; species Cebidichthys violaceus. The sequence continues at coordinate 14,892,516 of NW_027176318.1, forward strand.
GTTCATTTAAAGACAAAGAGAAAGAAGGTGAAGAGGGTAAAAGTTCATTTTCATTTTAATCATGAATATAATAAGCAAGAGCAGAGTTTTCTTTAACGTTTTAGAATAACAGCAGCAAGTAAAGCAACGATGTTGTCAAAATTAGAACACATGTTTTTTTGACTGATGTGGTTGGTTGGTAGCAGCTTGAGCCACGTTGGCCCCCGTGTGGGCGTGTCCCTGTGGTTAGCTTAAGTGAAGAAACTCATAAATAATACCTTAAATACCTCACCATAAAAAAGGTAGTGATTTTAACATTTCAGTTAATATGACTTGCACAGAATGTCAACACATCAGCTCGACTCATACCAACGCTTTTAACTAGGTACCCCTCTCGCTCCAGCTGTTTTCACGTGTCAGAGAGGTGCGTCAAAATACAGTACGTCCGTTATTTGCATTGCGTCTTTTCAAAATAAACTTCCCCCTTCACAGGAAGTTAAGGTTTCGGCAAAAAACAACAACAACAACAACAACAACAACAACTGTGTTTGATGTGTTTGGAGAGAGAATAGGCTGTGCTTGACCACTGTCTTTTCAAAATAAACTTCCGAGGTTTATTTAGTTTTGATGTTTACTTGGTTAAGTAGAGGCAACAAAAGGTACCTGTTAGCTTTAGGGAGAGATGATGTTTGGGTTTGAAATAACTATGTTTCTTATTTCACTGATGCACATGGCATAAGTCACAAACAAGAGACACGAGTAGTGATCTCCTGAGAAAAAGTCCTACACAAACAGTCAACCCCGACCTCCTCCCCAAGCACACTCTCTTTCTCTCTTTGCCAGTCGCTCTGATTGTCTTATACTGACAGATGGTTTTATGTTGGAGTAAGTTGAAAGCCTGGTGCGACTCATGCAGATCCTAAAGGGTCCCTTCTTGGTGCATCTGCATCAGGCGACGTGGACCACTGAACAAGCGTTGGTATCTAACGAGTTGGGAGGTAGAACGGGACGGTTCTTTTGGACTGGAGTTGTTGAGCTTACTACTTGTTACTTTTTTTCTTGGATGAAGTTTGAAATTCTGATAACATGATCCAACACAGCTCCTTGAAATTAATGTAAATGGTAGAAATACAGTGAATAGCTCAAAATGTATGGTCAGCGTCAACAGGGTGTGTTCCCCCGGTACACAACAACAGCAACAACACAACTATTCGAGAGCTTGGTAGTAGAGAGCTGCAGCACTGATAATGTTTTGGTTTCTACGCCTTGCAAGAATGATTGATTTACATGGCAAGCAGCATATTCAGAGCATGTCTCTCCCCGTAGCCAGATTTATGATGGTGCAAATATGCGCAGAGGTGGGAAAAAAAAAAAAAAAATACACACTGAAAGACTGAATTTAAAAATGTGAAAATACTGAGGTTGAGATGGTAGTTTGGAGCCACATAAAAATCTCTACAAACTCAAAACCATTAAAAAGAAGTGTAATTACTCCTCCCTGGTAACCGTCTCTGTTGCCTGGGCTGAAATATCCTTCCAGATGTTGGCTGGTTGAGAGCGAGACATTGCTTTCATCTCTTTGCATCTACACTTCAGGCATTTGGCTCACTGCTTGCGCAGAAATATGGAATTCTTAAGTAGGTAGGGTTGGTGTCCCTCTTTAAGAAAATGTGTTTGATGAGCAACACCTAAAATAAGGGACAGTCTTGTAAGCAAGTGGGTTACTCTGCCACAACAAGTATCTGAACTGTCCTGGCAACAGAGACTTTATTTAGAGCATCCAATATAGTCAATATCACATGACTGTCAGCTGCATTTTATAATTGATTCAATTTCAATTCTTCGTTTGGTACATTGTCCACATTTGTTTGTAAGTCATTTTGCATGCAATAAGAACGCCTTTCTTGCTTTTTGCGTGTCATTTGTAGGCCTTTTAGTCTGTACTGACTACGAAGCACCTCGACTATGATACGTTCTGATCAAGACAGGTAGCATGAAATGTGAGAGAGACCACTTGTTGTGGTGGACTAGAGGAAAAGTGGAGGGATCAAACAAAGACAGCACTTTGAACTGGGAGACTGGTGTTTCAGAGCGGTGTCCCAAAGTGTTGTTGCTTTGAAGAGACATTTGTGACGAGTTTTCCTGTTGCATTGTTCCCGTACGTATTTTACTTAGTTTACGTATTCATTTCAACCTTAACCATGATGTTTTTCCTAAACCTAACAATTTCTTTTGCTCTCGTCACCGTAGTTTTGTTGCCTCAACTTATCCCAGCTGTTTCACAGTAGTGATGGTAAATGTGGTCAGGGTGGTGGATGAGTTCACAACTTCACAGAAATTGCTATTAGCCCGCTAGCTATGCTAGTTGTTACATAGCATTCATTTTCCCGCCTGTTTCCTTCACATCACAAGAATAACTTTGGCCAGGAAAAATGTGCACCTTAAGGCAGTAAGAACAAACCAACAGGGACATCCAAGCCACCACAATACACAATACACTGGCTGTCATTAGCTTCTGTGCTAGCCACCTAGCATTAGCATCTCATCTAGCTTACCTTCAATAGACTTGATTTCTTCTTCATAACTGTTTAAACATCTAAAGATGCAAGAGGGTTTGACATCACATTTTGAATTTGATTTTCATGTTATTGTGTTGTAGAGTGTTGAGAATATTACATCGCCTATTTGGGTACTTAGTCCTCGAGACATACATACAACCCTTGCATAATTTCCTCAGGGGTACTCCCACACCACAGACAACAATTCTTTGGTTGGTAGGTTACGGGGAAAACAGTCTCATTTTATTCTGCTGGAGGGGAAAGATGAGGATACATGCTTGATAAAGAAACAGGACGGGGACCAAGCTGCATTCAGCAGACCCCACAGCCGGGGCAAGAAAGGCAACAAGTGAATAATTCAGTCCCATGCACAACTACTGCAACTCTAACACTTAATATCATCATGCTGGTAAAACTCAAAACGTAGAAGAGAAAAAAAAAAGCAACCTGGATGTTGCAAAACTGTAATTAGTCCGTCTAATTCGGGCCAAATGAAATGATAGCCATGTTCATTGTTTACATTCATTATGATATGCTTATGTTCATATTATATTCTAATTCGTGGGGAGTGGCTCTGGAAGAAAGCCTAAAGGGATGAGCTGTTTCTGACTTATTTCTACATTTTGCAAAGGGTTGGCAACACTAGGTTGAGTTTTTTTGGTTGGATAATTAAAAAAAAAAAATCTAGTTTAATCTTGATGGTTTCTCCAATTCTACCTAGCAAAGCTTTAATCATTTCTGTCCCCCTGAAGCATACTTTAAGCTGTGCTCATTCTGCCACATTAGCCGTATCACAAAAAGCAATCCCACAAATCCACCCTAGCTATTAAATAAATGATACCTATTTCTCTACTTTTTTGAATAAAATTGAACAATAGCACATTTTAATCCTCCATCACATCGCATTACAAAAGCATTTTTTATCCCAACATGCCATTTGTTTGTGACTGCAGTGGCTGACTAACCGTGTTGGCAGCATCACCCAGAGGTAATTGGTTGAAAACTTTACTTCAATTCCCAGAAGTTATGTTATTCCATGCCAGCAAACTCTACAATCATGTTTACCCTTGTAATGACTTTTATAGCAAAGGGGACAAGGGAGGAAAAATACCCAATAAAAAAACATTAATTTGAGCAGATTTAAAAAGGGTCATATTTAGCTGGGGGTGGGATGATTTTATACGCACTGTATGAACTATAAGTAAATGACGAATATCAAAAAAAGTGGATTTAGCACATAAAGCACTGAACCTCTATATATTCTTTACTGCTTTAGTATTATTTTAGATTTAAAAAGAGCCTAGCGCAGCTTAAACTAAGACATTACATTAAATTTGATTTATCATAATACATCTCAAAATATGCTGATCAATCCGCTTTAGAATAAGCGGAGTGATTTATGTACAGTGTAAGCTAGCCAACTTTGCACACAGCTAAACCAATTATCCTCTCTTGATTGTACAATATTGAGAAAATTGAAACTAGCGCAAAAAAAAAGTGTGGGATGATTCATTACCCAAATGTCCATTTCTTTAATGCTGCAAGAGATGCATTAGCTATGGTGCTGCAGGATGAAATACATTTTAAATGTATTGAAACATCAGGGTGCTGAAACTGGTATCGCTAAGCACAGTGCTTGCACTGCGAGAAACAGATGTGACAGTTAATTCATATGGCTTTTATATATTTAACGTTGGCTCTCGTTATGCATTGGATGCGCTGCAGTCGGTAGCCTGTGTTCAGCCCTGTGATATTAACATGTACAAGGAGAGCGGAGGTCAGATTAACCTGCTGTTGTTTTTATATTTTTTTTTGGGACCAAATTATCTGCACGACACAGACCATTGTTGCTGAATTGTCGCTCTCTTATACCCATCACACACAGACTCCCTGAGGAGTTTGGTGATGTGTTCATTCAGTTTCCTCTTCTTTTATCCCTCGTTTTAATATCCATTATTTCATCTCGGTTTTAAGCATTCCGGTCTTTTGTTTCCTTTTTTAAACACTTCTCTACAAATCTGTTTAAAGTGCTTTGGGATTGGATTTGACCTAATTTGACTTGACTGCTGGATATGTAGCTCTGCGGGCTGCATTTAGCTCAGCAAATTAAAGCGAAACAGTTTATTGGAGGATAACGGCGCGTAAGGATAAACTCTGCAGTGAAATTACATTCCGTCAGTCACAGAAATGTGTGATTCTCTTTGACAACACTCTGGAAACTATCACATCACGATCAAACAATGATATGAACAATTCAAAGTTCATTTTTGCTAATTTTTACATCCGACAAGAAGCACAAGATGTCTTTCACTGTATAGTGTGTTGAGAAGAAGGGGGAAATGGAGAGGCTGCATCGGGTAGAGTTCCGATAGATTCCTCACACTTGAAGTCAAATTATTTTTGCCGAAAGGCCAAGTTGCCAAGTTGAAGAAGATGCATGCATTGCACCAAATCGTGAATCCAAGTCATGGTTCATAACCAACAGCTTATTATCATATTTCTACTCGAGGAAACGGGGAATAGTGAAGCTTTGACTCTACAGTTCATCCAGGCACACCGACTTGAAAAGCCACTGAGATGCTGCTTCGGTGTATAATTTGGATATGATGTATGCTTCCAATTACATGCAGAGTTTATCCATAATTGAAAAGCTGGATTTATTGCACTTTACCAAACTTGCATGCAGAAGAAGTCCACGAGTGCCGAGGGCCGCTACTTGACTGATGGAATTACACAAATCATTGCAGTGCTATGTCTTTTTATTTTTTATTTTTTTTAACACTGAAAAAAAAACATGAAACTTCTGAATCGAATATGATATTAAAAAACAGTTTCAGTATAAAAGCTGTGAGGTGCCAGGCCCGTCTTCAGGGACTCATATTCATATTTACTTACCATTGCTGGTATTTGTCCACAGACCAGGTTACCATGACGGCAAAAAGTGATTAACATGTTCAAACAATACCATCCCCATCTTGTCTCACAGCTATGAATTTTGGCATCACTACTATTGATCCCCAGAGCTTAAGGAATAATTGTTCTGACTCCTTCCTTCTATTGTCATTTATAGATATATCACACATCCTGAAAATACTTTCCTTTTTTAAGAACATATCAGTTGTTTTTGAAATTATATTCAAAATATATCACCATAAGATGGCTACAATCACATTTTAAGAGATTTAACAAGAGCCAACTCAATGGCTGAAGGGCAACTGAACTTTGATTTGATTTGAGTATTAATAATGCATCTTATATATGATCCAAATTGTTCTCGTCAGGCGGTCACATTGTGAACAATTACATGTCCAGTTCAATTCCACCATTGTTATCAGCAACCAGCTCACAAAGTCTAATTGTGTTCTGCTGGAAAGAACCCCGCTGTGCAGAAAAACAGCTGCTTTTACAGGTGGATATGGATTCCGCTCTGTGGCTCTAAAAATGTCATTCCGCTCTAAAATGAAGGCTTATTAGTCTTTTGACACCATAATGCTCGGCTCAAACAAGTCCGTCATGAACCCGCTCTGTGGAATAAAATGAAAGGAAAACTGGAATCCCAGTGTAAACACCGAAAGACTTCTACAGAGGATGCAAGTTTCACATTTAATATCCCTCAGGGAGAAAGGGACTCTCGCTCTCTCTCCGACTGTAAATTTCAACATCAATATATAGAGATAGCCGCAGCAAAGTCTAAAAAAAGTCATTAATATCAGCTTAAACCGTGTACCCACGAACGCTATTAAATCTACTTATACAGCGAGTAGCGGCAGGGCACGTTAGTATACACTTCTGTAAGTGTGCCGGAGTAGTGCAATGGCGGGTTTAACGGCAGAAACACAAGAAACACATGTGATACGTTAAACACAGGGACACCAATACTGTGCATATCGCAAAACTGACACATTTTTACATCAGAATTAAGAAGAAAAAAAAGGTGCAAAGTGTCGAGTTTTAGTGCAAAAATATTCAAAAAGATGATTGAAGACACAGTTGATGTCCCCGGTGATATAGTTTCACCAGCTCTCAGAGTCTCAGCAGCTTGGTTGAATTTAGCGTGGCTCTATTGTTAGTTGGCTATTATATTGCCATAAAGGATGACCTCATAGTTATGCACCTATAGCAGAGGTGAGAGACGGTCCAGTATTTGTTTGGAGCATGTTGTCAAGACTTCACTTCAGTGCAGAAGGAGAACTAAACGTCTAGACTGTTGGAAGGCACAAATGTAAATCATCAGTATCCTCTCACGGCTCTACCACAGGCCTACCACTAAATCAGCTTTTAATTTCCCTTGATGAACCAAGTTAATAACCAAGAATGAATGGAAGTATTAAAAATACTTCGTCTTTAGGATGCAATGGGACGACAAGATTAGATTTATAAAGTAATGGCTCATTTCATTTCCCAACCTTAAATTGAGTTAGTGTGGAAATTGTTCTCAATTGTGATATTCCCCTCCTACTCTCATAAACGGATTAGTACCAAAATAAGGATGGTTTTCACATACATGACTGACCAACGACAGGGGATCACACACACACACACACACACACACACACACACACACACACACTACGATACATTTCACCTGGAGAAGGAACTTTTGCATCAACTTTTGTCCACAAAAGCACACAGCCAGACGAACCGGGCTGAAGGCACTTTTCTGCAGTATGTCGCAATCTTCTCTTCTTGAACTTCCTGGTGACGCGATAAGTATTGGTTCTCCTGTTGACAGAGGCTATAAGCGGCAGTAGAGCTTAGCAATGGAAGATTTTGTAGTACGTTTGCACATCCCAACTTAAAATCGGACACACACTAGCATGCTAGATGTGCGAAGTGTGTCTGAAACGCATCGGCTAATGTCTTTGAACGGTTCACAGAAAGAGTTTCAGCACCAATCTCATGGCTGAGGCTGGAAGTTTACTTTGAACAGACACAGTACAGAACGGAGGCAGGTCGCCGCATGCTCGAGGTGACTGAAGAGAAGCTAATTAGAGTCGTCGGGGTTTTGAGAAACCAAATCCTGCCAGCTAATCAGTGTGAGCTGTGTGTGGAGAGCGCCATCACTCCAGCAGCTCGGCTTCTCGCATAGTGAAATAAAAAAAAAAAAAAAAAAGCAAACACGACAAACACAATATTCATCGAGGAGATGCTTATAAAAAATGCAATCCAATCAGCTGGTTCCCTCGGATGGGATTGTGTTCATGTTGTGCACATTGTATAGGAGTTCATTCACAAGATGATGCTGGTTCTGTGGAAAGAAAGACGTCTCATGCTTCTGTTATCCACTAACCCTTCCACTGGGTATTGATTTTAGTGCTTTTTGTATTTTAGTCGGTGTCACTTCATGCTAATAGTGGACAACGTGTTTTGTGAGTAGACTTCTAAATGAGAAATATTTGTCTGGGAAGGAGCAACAGCAGCCTCTGAGGAACATTAGGCTTAGAGCGGCGTTTTCTATTCAAGTCATACTCATCAAATCTGGGCTGCGGTCAAATCGTCTTTTTGTGTTTAAGAAGGCGTCAAACTGAGTGAAATGACCCAGAAGTATTAAGTGGCAGCCATGATGAAATTCTCTAAATGCAAAAGGAAAGGTGCTTCGGTGCTTTCTTTTCTTATCTCCTTCAGCGAAGGGAACACTGGACCATCCTTTACGAAAGGAAAAAGGAGATAATGCTGTCGCACAACTCTTCTCAGCTGTAACATGTAAAGCCATTTTGGCAGTGATAAACATCCACTTTTACGGTTTGATTGTAAACATCCTTCTTAGGAAGTGCGCTTCAGTTTGACAGAAATCTATATTTGAATTTTATGGCACAGAGACGACGCTGTATTATACTCATTTTTCTATGCGTTATGAATAATGTTGCTAAATGAAACCGCTGTCTCACTAAGTTCACGTCTTTCCTTGATCTCATGATGTTTTCCATTCCGGTCATCTGTCGAGTTCTTCTCGCTCAGCATCATGGCACCTGGAAGCTCTGTCTCAGTTTTTGGAAAACTGTCAGTACATGTGTATTTTTTTGTTTGTTTTCAGTTTAACGGGTGACAAGAGCAGGAAATAAAGTGGGCTGGAAGACAGTAAATTGCAGCTTTGGTGTGGAAAAAAACAACAACCAACATCTGGTCAATGAGTTTATTATGTCCTCTGTCTAGGGGAAATAAAGACAGACCTTGTTACCTTTAAACACACACACACACACACACACACACACACACACACACACACACACACACACACACACACACACACACACACACTCTCTGAGCAAAAGGGGAGGAGGGAGTTATCTGTCATTAAAACATGTATGACCAAGGTGGGATCTTGGAGACGAATAGATCTGCTTTGTAAAAAAAGCAGATCTCTTGGGCTCCCTGATACTGGCTACATTGGATAATGTGCTAAATCATGAACGACCTCATCTGATTGCTGCGGAAAATGCCTTATTTCATATCTCATTATAAAACACGAACGTTGGCCTCGACAGCTTCAGTTCTAACGCACTGTGTCAATAACGCTCACAGAAGAATAATGTGTTTTCTGTGGCTCACATTTTGAATTTGCCCATTTTGTAATCTGATGTCACATAAAATACATATCATAGGTTGGGCGGTAAATGGAACTTTGCCAGCGTAAATAAAACAGCCATTCGTCTTGCAGACATGACAAGCCGAACATGTTGTGAGAAAAGTTTAATTACTTTGTGGATTTGCTCCACTGGTGTGTGTGTGTGTGTGTGTGTGTGTGTGTGTGTGTGTGTGTGTGATGCATGCAGTTTTCTATGACGCCATCTCTTCAGTTTGTTCATCGCTTTAACAAACAGAAGCGATGCAAAATAGCGGATATCAAAAAGAAAGAAGGCAGTTCATGTTCAGTACTCTCGACTGTAGAAAGGAGTTTTCACAGGACAAACAACGGTCCTTCATTTAAAGGACTTTAAGGTGTTAAGTCTGCTTCTTACAGTAGAAATAATGACTGGATGTGATAACTGACAGCCTGTTAAAGTATACTCATTGTATACCTTCTTTATTAAAACAATATTCCACAAATCCAAAATTGAAATACAAGTAAATAGGTAGAAGTTCTGACTTCCACCCAGTGGGGTTACACGAAAAAAAAAGAAAAAAAAAAAGGCACTTTCCAGATGATAATTCTGAAAAGAAAATGCAACGTGCAAATTTGTCAGAGACAAAACACATTCACCAGGTAAGCTAATGATTCAACAGCGAGCCATTCTAATTTTGGATCCACACGGGTCCAGCAGCCTGCTGGTTTACATTCCAGCCACCTGATTGGGGACTGATTTACTCCAGGGGTGCAAGGTGAATGCAATTATGTGAAATCAGCTACCCGCCAGGATAGAGAATGAGCTCAAAAGCACTGATCATGGTGTGATCATTAACGCAACGCATCAATTGTGTTCTATTGAATAAAACCCAGAAATGATTTATAAATCATACAAACCACTGGATTTGTGATTTGGTTACACTTATAATATTTTTTAGTTTGTATATAGAAATTTGTTAAACCCCCCCCCCCCAAAAAAGCTAGCAGTGAATAGAAATGAAACAGAAAATGAAATAGAGTGTAACAGCGTGAGATGTATTTTGCTACTGTACACAAACAACACAAAAGCCACAAGCCTTGATGCAAGTTAAGGAGAAAAACACTGACATATGGGCACTGGTAATGCTGGCCAGATGCTCCCAGTTACAGAAGCTCTGAGCTCCACCCAGCCAAGACACTGAGACACACACACACACACACACACACACACACACACACACACACACACACACACACACACACACACACACACACACACACACAGAGGCCATCACATTGTTTGCCGAGTATTGATGCATCTGTTTTTGCACCATTTGTCTCATTGTTAACTGCAGGCAATTTTCCAGACAGCAACTACAACTAAACTGCCGTTTTCAAGTAAGCAACATACTAGCTGAACTAAAGTAATACGCACCGTTGGGTCCGGAGCAAACCAGGTGTTTGCACACATTTTTACGGTTCGTGAATATTGTGTCAAATACAAATTTCCCCCCCCTAAAAACAGTCGGCTTTGTTATTACAGCTTTAATCCGTAGATAAACGCATCGGCCACTCTTCAAACGGAGGCAACACATTATGATAAATACAAAGCAGGTACTTTAAGTCTTCTATATACAGGGCAGGCTATGTTTGTAAAGATGAATCATGGGAATAATTAGTCATAGTTCATTCACAATCACACTCTGATAGCATTTCTCAACACTATTAATCATATCAACAATTAATGGAAGTACGTAAGAGATGGCTTTTCTTCAACAATAAGCAGCTTTTAATTGGCTGCTACATTTCACTACCGTTTCATGGTTTGCTCAGAAGTGTCAATGTTGTAAGTTTATGGCTTTGGAGAGGAAAGGAAAAATGAACCCAAATGCAGCACATGGAGCAAGCCGCCGCCCCCCCCCCCCGACTAAACTGTTGCAGCTTGTATAGTGCCTGAGGAGCGCTGGGCCCAGGTGCTCCCAGTTGCACTGAGTTGACAGCTCCACCCCACCAATTACCTGCAGGATGACGGAAACAAGCCAACAAGCACACCTAAGCAAGGAAAGGTGCTGTCATATTGTGAATTCAGTGCAGCAAACGGATGCAGAGACTCGTCTGCTGCAGCTGAAAACATATTAGAATAAAGAAGCGTGTATTTGTTTAAGTGTATCTGTAGTGCAAAGATCAGAAGGAAGGGCTGGGTGTAATGAAGTGAGAATTAAACATACGTCAGGGACAGAACTCATGATCATTTTTCTAATTGAACTGATCAATTATACATCTTTGCAAGCTACACTGACATTTCTTATATACTAATCAAACACACAAATGTATTGTTTTGTGTCCTTATTGGAGAAATAATTAGATTTTCTTTTGTTACGATATGACCACAAGGCTAAATCATTTATGACACTTATGATGCTTGATGATAATGGAGATATATGACAGTAGACAGGTACATGTGTGCTATAAATAGATACAACTGAATGTGTTTAGGCCATCCTGCAACTCGGGTATAGTAGAGTCAGTTATTAATCACAGGTTTGGTGGTTTAATCTCCGGTTTCTCCCGTCCACACGTTGCAGTGTACCTGGAGGAAGATGCACAGCTTCAAATAGCTCGGTATGTTTGTAACGTAACGGTCAGTGTCCCCACGTTTGCTCTTCCCGGCGGTGGGGAGAACAAGGTGAGGGTACAAAGTTATTTTCTCCTTTCTGCCACTTTGGATTTAATTCAATAAATCAAACTACTCAAAATGTACACGGACCATGGGCGTATTATTAAACAAGTCCTCGGTGCAGCGCTACGTCTTCGTCCTCTCATGTTGGACTGAGAATACACTAAACCCTACGGTGACTCACTACCTCCCCTTGAGGTACAAGTGGTATTACAAGGCCTTGGCTGTTCAGTATGCTCAGTTCAGCTCAACACTATAACCTCTTTACTTTCTATTTATCATTTCTAAACTTTTTCTAAACTACAATTCTGACCAGATTTGACACATCGTGCCTTTATTTATATATATATATATATATATATATATATATATAAATATATATATATATATATATATATATATATATATATATATGCTACCGCATATGACTGTAATTTAAGAGAGGTAACATGCCCATCAGGCACATCCTACAACATATAATAAGCTAATATCAATCATAATATTAGTTGTACTCATGCTGTTTTGCCATGTACTGTTTTGAGAGGAAAACAACACGACCCTCTTTCTACTCTATTCAGTTGAAATCACACATGTTGGGTGCTTTTTCCCCCAAGACTATTTTATGGCCATTTCGACAAATGGACATTTCTTGAAGAGGGGACAGGGAGACCATTGCAGTTCACTAGCAATCAGTGGGTCATTCGTATACACAGGGGTTACAGGTGAGGCAGGAAATGTCCACTAGCACACACCTTGCAATCGTATGAGTCTCTGTGGGCCGAGACAGAGCGCTGAGCCCTCTCTGTGACTAACGGTTCAGACGTTGCTCACTATGTCTCCTGGGCAGAAGTGTGTCACCCAATTCAAAAGAGCCAGTGGTTCCCCTAGGTTTACAGCTTTTTTTTTTTTTGGGGGGGGGGGGGCGGGGGGGGGGGGGGGGGGGGGGGGGCACTGACGCAAACACTTCAAGGAATCATGGCGTTCATGTGTTTCTTTTAATGACAGTAGTCGTTATAACAACTGAACAATTATTTGAACTGTATTGAACTAAACATTGCAACATTTCTTTTTATGACAGTTATCCACAAAGTGTGCAGCTTTTGTCTTGTCACTGCAGTGACTTGCTGGGCTTCTGGAAGAACATTTCCAGAGCCTCTTGATATTTATTTACTTACCGAGATCATACAGCCAGGGGGAGTACTTCCCCTCTGACAGCCGAGCTGGGTCAAAACCTGTCATCCGGTGGTGACTGGACTTCAGCTGCTTGTGGTGGTGGTGGTGGGGGGGGGTAGGGGGGTGGCGTGCAGCACTTGGGCTCTTTTCTGTACTTGGACCCGGAGCAGGAGAGCTACTCCTGCTGCTACTCGCAGGCGAACAAGTGTTGCCATTTTCACCACATGGGAGCATTGTCTGTTTTTCAGGTGGTTGACGCAACATATTTTCCGACGTGGGAGTGTGCTCACCTGTGTGTGTGTGTGTGTGTGTGAAATGACATGGTGTCGTGTAAATAAGATAAATAACATAAGGCTATTTAGTTTGTTGAATAAAAGCACAAGGTATAGACCTGTTCTATAGGAAAGGGAATGGGGCGCCCCACTAATATAATGGTAGGGGAAACACTGAGAGCCGAAGGTGCCCATGACATACATGTTTCTGTACCCGACATTTGTTCTGTTCATCATAAAACTACAGTAAAGCCTTTATCCTTCTAAGCAACCATGTATGAGATTACTTTTAATAATAATATCAGTCCATTTGTAAGCCATAAACCAACAGAATCCATTATGAAACCGCCTTATTGGTAACTAGTTGTCGCTGTGATGGATTTGCTTTGCACTTTCTTCAAGTTGTTTGTTCCCTTGGTGTCTTTCTACCACAGGTGCTGTCATTGCTAATGTTAACAAACCATGTGGCTGCAGGTAGAATGAGGAGGTGGAGGACACATTAGAGTAAAGGAAAGTGCATTTGGGACACTTGTGTGGGCAAAGCTGATCAGCTAATTCAAATGGTTGTTCCTACTCAAAGCAAAATGTGAAAATTGTATTTCCTGATACACATTGATATTGAATACACATTTTCTCGTCATATTTTAACTGGAAACTGTTCCAGTTATTCCATTTAAGGCATGCTAGCTGCCTGGTTATAGGAATAACCACACTGGTTCGGTTAGACCCCCTTGTTTGGTCTCGTCTAGAGTGAAACTTTGATGACTATTGAAGAGATTAGTAAAAACTTTAGTTCTCCCCTGATTTTTCTTTTGTCTTCTATCCGTTGGTAGGATTTCCATGAAAGGTTTGACATTATGAAAAACTGTGGCGATCTCATTCCTCCCCATCTAGTAGTAATCATCTGATCAAAAGTTCAATTGCTCTAATGCTTTGTTTCAGGACCAAATACCTTCATAACTAATTATATTTCAATTGGCTACAAGCAGCATCATACCGACATCAATTTTCTTGGCCATGCAGGAATAGAAGCAACAATCATTTTCTGACCTTTTGAAGCACACTTGGTGTTAAGAGCAGCAGACTTACAAGGCTTTCTAGTATGGAATCAGGTCTCCCCTCGATTGTATTATAGGAATATGTTGATGAGATTAAAACAACACAAAATAGAAATCAAAATGTGCTCAGGTTTTTACTATTTACATCCAGCCGTAATCTCAAAGCTGCCGAAAATATTTCCTCTTGGCAAAGGGGAATGCACACATGCACACAAACACACACACACACACACACACACACACACACACACACACACACACACACACACACACACACACACACACATACAGACATGAAAGCCACAGTGTTTATGGATGACACAATCTCGGTATGATTGAGCCATAGCTAAAGTGGAGAGGATTTAAACAACCTCAATTAGGTTCTGGGTGCGATGTGAGAAGATTCTGCGGGGAGGATTGCATTTTGGCGCGGCGGGCTAATGCTTCTTACAGTGGGTCACAAATGGAGGAAAGGGGAAAGCAGAAAGGCAGACGCTGATGCCTCTGATTGGCCTCAATCATCGTGGGTGATTGGGAGGCAGGATGATGTAGGGCTTGCAGGAGAGTGTCCTGCTCCTTCCTCACTCGTCGTTCCTCCGCCTCATATAGATTAATTTATCAGCGGGGCGGGGACATTCAGTGTACCAAGTACAGTGAGTGGACTTACAGATGCAGGGCATACACAAAGCAATTTAGGGTTGCATTTTGTCGCGTTAGTGCAGTGCAGGGTAAATGCAGTGACCTGTCAATACCGAGAGTAGCAATACAGCTAAAGTGATAAGAAAGGGAGACTGTGCTATGCATGGCGACCTCAAAGCCTGCCTAAAAAGTGTCCCACTTCTGTCATTATGTTTGAATTGCTCTGTAATGAGTGGCCGCATGCCTGATGGAATACCCGCAGTACCCACAATGTTGCCAACAGAGCAGGGCAGAGTGCAGACAGTGACCTTGAAATTGTCCGGGGAGAGACGGCGCCCTGGCGAGCAGGACACACAACACACCCAGTCACTCTGCAGCTAATGAGCGGCTGCATTGCTCAGCTTTATCTTCTTAATTAATGACTGGGACGTGACTCGTCAGTTCCTCCTGGATACACGCGCGTCAGCTCTGCGGGGACGTTACTGTGAACGGAAACAGCGACTCGCGAGGGAGCGTCATTTAGAAACAAAAAGCAATTATGAAGGTGAGAGATCGTGAAGTTTGACAACAACAATTTTTTGTTGTGTTTTTACAAAATGTGCATCTCTGTGTTCACTTAACTTTGAACTGCATAGGAAACAGTCTCAATGTTTAACTGATGTCGCTGCATGAGCTACTTAAGTAAAAGAGACCATCAACGAGAACATTTAAATACAATCATTTCTTGTGTACAAAATGCCAAAACAGTATATTGTATACATACATATAGCTGCTGTAGTACCCCATGAGAAAGTCAGCTTTTGCTTTTCCCTTCAACAACACATTAACCTTCTGTACCCTGGCCCTATTTTTAGGCCTCTGCTCAAAAATTGCATACCCGTACTAAAAAGAGTGTATTTCTCTAACTACAAGGTGTATTTTAATAGTGTTGGTGTTATAATAAAGGTAACACTTGTGAGATTTGTTCAGATTTGTAAATATCGGTATATATGTTACCGGTTTAAGAGTAAATTAAGATGACACACGGCACAAATTGAAAATTTAAATTTTCGCCTATAAAAAAATGCATTTTTTTTTTTTAATGATGTAGCTGCAAGCTTTAAACCTCTCCCAGATGCATGGCTATGATTCTTTAATTCCTTGTATTGCCATGGGTGCACAATAAACATGTGACGGTGAGAGGGCGAGAGAAACAGTGTAAGTTTTAATGCAGCCTGTCTGCCTGCTGCCATTGTGTGAGGGAACAATATAAAAGAGCTGAACAGTGCATCAAGTACACAACTTAACTCAATAATCGTTTTTTATTTTGAATCGGTTGTTAAAATATTCCACTGCCCACAAACTCTTGCGAGGTCCCACTGATTGCAGTTACAGCGCGTTAGTGTTGCTATAGACATATATATATATATATATATATATATATATATATATATATATATATATATATATATATATATAACAACCCATACTGATGAGAGACGCTGCTTCACTGCAGATGTGTTGTCTATGCAAAGAGACACAGAGTGGAAAATCATTTCAAAACAAGTCATGAGCAGTATTAATATTATTTCACTTGATTTAATTATTTTGGATCGATGTTGGGAGGAAATTGATTGATGCAAAATGCTGTGTGGATGGATACACATTGATGGCTCTTTCTTCATTTGTAAACATCTCCAGAGATTTCATTATCTTTTTTTTTTTTTATCTGCAGGGATTCAGTAACACAATCAGCAGTAATACTATAAAAAAAATCTGATAAAGCAAAGTGTGAAAGTGACTTCCAGCGAGTCTTGTATTTATTTTGTTTATACCAGGACTCCTTGTACTAATGTGCTTAAGTGCAGTGAATAAAAGGAGAATTCACATATTTGTCTACCAATTTGAGATCCATATGCATAAAGGCGGTGTAACAGTTGCAGTGCAGTTGGGCTGCAAAAAAAAAAAAGCTACCTTCCTGCTCATTGTACCCAAAAGGAAGATTCATTTCTAGCCTGAAGTTCGCACAATATCATATTCCTCTTATGTCAACATTGTTTACACAGACAGCTGAAGTGGCTGTTGGTAATTGCAGGCTATTTTTATTTTTATTTTTTTTACAAAATGACTTTGGTTCCCAGTTAATCATTTCCCGCATGGATTGAATGTTTATCTTCAACCTCAATAAGCCAGTGCATCATCAGAAAGACATCTCTGCAAGGTAATATTCAGCTCAGACATGGTACCACATTATGCAAATGGCCAGAGAGGACATCATCCGTGTGAGACTTTTTTTTTTTTTTTTCTTCCCCTAAACAACCTCAGGCGTTGTTTTACAAGGGCTGCAAAGTGAGAACACGTGCCTGTGTCAGCCGTACCGCATGGAGTGTGTATCCCTGCTAGCTGTGCATTATCCATTCTGCTGCTGGATTAATGGGGCAATTGATCAACTGCAGACTTGTGTATCCCAGAGAACGGCTGATCACTCACCTACAGCGGCGCCTGACACAGGAGCACCAATCAGCACCGCAACAGCCAGAATGATTACAGACGCATGGCTGGGCCCAGCAGCAGAGGAGCCGCCGCCGCCTCCCTCCTCCTCTGACAGCCTGACATTGATAGGGGAAGGAGCTGCAGCGGGGTGGCACGCGTGAAGCCGAGGATAGGTCCAACAAGGCAGAAACTAACAAGGATGGAAACACAGGTGTGAAGCTCAATCTCGGAGACGAGGGCACGCTTGCATGCAGGGAGAGAAACGCTCCTCGGTGCCGTCAATACAGTGACGTACACATGAAGAGGCATCGCGGCTGATCACATCGATTGAGGTAAAGATAGAACCAGTTTGCATCAATGGCTTCTGAGGCCGACTGTTTCTGCTTATCGGTATTCGATAGGAACGCACCCAACTATCTCTCGGACGGCATCGAGCTCAATCACCGACCCCTTGTGGTAAATAACGGAAAAACGATTTAAAGCTGAGAAAATGTCACCTGGATTTGTGACTTTTGTCCTCAAATATCACCAAAGAGCAGCCTCAGATAATGTAGCAAAGACTACAGGCATGTGGAAGGGTAACGGGATCGAGAGGAAAACATGTACACATGTCTATAATACATTATATACATACTTATAATGCATTGTAATCTGTTTATATCACTGTATATTTATAGTTCTAAGCACTAATAAATAGTCACAATGCTTGATAACAATATTCACTCATTATAAAGCATTTTATAATGACTTATCAGGTCAAGTATCATAATACTTAATAATTTCTGGTCACTCACTTTTTTATTGTTTTTGCAAGGATAATATTGTCATTTAGTTGTAATGTGTTATTATCTTAACATAATGCATTAAAATCACTGTGTTGTGCATCACAATGTGGTTATAGGTCACGTTTTGTGTTTTTCTTGCTTTGATTGAATTATATGTTTTTATTTTACTAGCTGGTTAGAGAAACTTTGTATTACATAAAAAAACACTTAATAACAGTTTATATAATCCATCATAAATTATTATAATGTGTGATGACTATGGAAATTATAACACACTATGATCATTGCTGAAATGTCAGTAAGTGATAATTATGAAGCATTTAGGTCATTATCAAATGCTTTATAATGGGTTGTGATTATTGTTGAAGCAGTATGAATATTTATGAGCGCTGAGAACTATAATAACACCGTGGTAAGAAGATTATCGCATTATAATATTTTTATAATGCGTTATAAACAGAAACGTCACGACTTTTCAAGCGCATTAACAGACCAGCACATTGTATGAATAGAATATTCCAGATGATTGACACTAAAACATAATCTTGAGTAACACAGAAGCACAAAAAAAAATTTCAAGTGGATCCAATTTTTTTTCATTCTCCATCCTTGCTCCCGAGCAGCCCTCACTGTGGTGTCCTTGTACTGCACTTCCCAGCAATCACTTGTCCACCACCCATCAAATATTGTGCTTTCAGAACCGACTATTGCTCCGAGATGGAAGACAGAGAGCCGTAACCCCCACAATGCCCTGCTGTAATGCAGCTTCCGAGTTCGTTGAGGAATTCAATCAATGCAGGAAATGATCGCTTGAACCAGTTTATTTTATTCTTCTGTGTAGCATACAGTAGCTTTCACACTGAGCACAAAGGAGCCATGATAATGCAATGTAATGTAACGGACAGTGAAATGGAAGACGAGAGTGGCTTCGAGTTGCAAAACCCACAGCCCGAGTAGAAGAGGAGAAGCACTTTATCTTGGATTTCATGGTCATGATTAGGTTTGTTGCCATGTGCTACTAAACAACAGCAAAGTGGTCTCAAGGACCTCCAAATCCAGACCCGTTTTTTAATAGAGGCTTAACTGTTTTCGGGACCGTACCCACAGACAGAGCCGGATGATGTGTGTGGAGGTTTTCAAAAGGAAACGTACCCAAGAAGAGACCAAGCATGCAGAGGAGGATGGACCGTTTCTCCATTTGCTGCAAACACGGGCCATAGAGGCTGGTTAGTGAATTAGCTCAACCTTCCAACTAATCAATATGTTTCTATTACCGTGGGTAACATGACTATACTGTGATGTGAAAGGGGTTGCTCACAATAATGAGCCAACAGAGAATGCTCACCCGACTTTGCAGTTGTGTCCCTGACACGACCAAAGGTGGTGCTAGAGGGGAACCGAGAGTGTCACAGGGCCACTGACCAAGCGTCTGTGAGTTGGGTAGATTGGGAGTGAGTTGGGTAGATTGGGAGTGGGTTGGGTAGATTGGGAGTGAGTTGGGTAGATTGGGAGTGGGTTGGGTAGATTGGGAGTGGGTTGGGTAGATTGGGAGTGATTTGGGTAGATTGGGAGTGAGTTGGGTAGATTGGGAGTGAGTTGGGTAGATTTGGAGTGGGTTGGGTAGATTGGGAGTGAGTTGGGTAGATTGGGAGTGGGTTGGGTAGATTGGGAGTGAGTTGGGTAGATTGGGAGTGGGTTGGGTAGATTGGGAGTGGGTTGGGTCGATTGGGAGTGAGTTGGGTAGATTGGGAGTGAGTTGGGTAGATTGGGAGTGGGTTGGGTAGATTGGGAGTGGGTTGGGTAGATTGGGAGTGGGTTGGGTAGATTGGGAATGGGAGCGTGTTGGATTAATGGATTGATGTTGTGTGGCCAGCTTTGTTTTTGAGGTAGTGTATGTCATACGTGCTGGTGAGACCATCCCCCAAGGCTGCATAGGCTTTTGGAACACTTCCGGGGAACATTGAGGAACACAGATGGAATGTGACAAGAAGCTGGTGTCGCGCCAGACGAGAGGACACTTAACAGTTGGGACCAGCAAGAAATGATGACAAGCTGTAAAAAGAGAAGACTTTAAAAATCGATTGTCGGGGTAATTGGAAGCAGCTGAGTAAGAATCGGGAACATGCAGGGCAGCTGTGGCCAAAGTAATCCGTGTGATATATCAAGGTTTAGACATGACACGAGCACATGTGATTTTGAATAAACACAACCTGATTTTAGAGAGCCATCAGCTAATTCCAACAACAAAAGAATACTGTCTGTTCCTAACGAGGAGAAGAAGAAGAAGATCAGAAGAAACTTTAGTTGGAACAAACTGATTTAGGGAGTCTGGAAGAGGAGAGAATAAATTGTTGAAGGAGGAGGAGGAGGAGGAGGGAGTGGGGTATTGAAAGGCAGTTGCCATAAAGAACTCCAAGTATTGATTCCCCGGTTAGAAGGACTGTTAGCTACAGTCTGAGAATAAACTGATTAGACAGACTGAGATTGAATCCGTACCTGTGCATGTGTAAGAGAGGAAGAGAAAAAAAGACGATTAGCATGGTGAGCGTTTTGAGCCGGAGGACCGGCTCCCCCCATGCTCTCTGTAACACTCCTGTGCTGCTCTGTGCTGTACTCCCCCCCCCCCCACGATTACATCCCATCCCAGCCTTGGCAGGGACCCTCTGTTCTGTTTGCGGCGCCGACCCAGCCCTTCAGTGGACTGTGCTATTTGATCCATGCAGAAGATGATTCACGCTCTGCGATCTTGGGAGTAAGAGTGGCAGAGGAATCCCTCTCTCTCTCTCTCTCTCTCCCCATCACCACCACCACCCTCCACATCCATAATTCAGCATTTGCGCCTTCCTCACCACCACCACCCCCTCCTGTCTCATTCCTCCCACTGCTTTTTTTTTTTTTTTTGCTGCTGTCGTGTGCACTCCAGCACGGCATCCACAACCTGAAGTATCAGCCGTCTGTAGTCCGCCCATCTGGAACGCTGCATCACAGCACAGGTAAGGTGAGAGCAAAACAAAGTGCTACTTTTTTTCCGTCATGAGATCCACAGTTTGCGGGGTGTGAAATGTGTCGGCTGCACGCATCTTTTTACAGTCTTGTGGCTGAGTCGCTTCCTAATTTACTGCATAATTTACCTTTTTAGATGATTTTTTTGGGAGGGGAGACTTGGTGAAACTGTTGCTATGGTAGCTAAGGGAAGCAGCCGAAAAAAACCCATGAGGAATAAAAAGTCTGTGGTAACACATCGGGGGGTACATTAGAAATTGTTGGAGCGTTGGTCGTTGGCATGTAATAAAGTTTAATGTCCCCATGTGAGACGATAATCCCACCATACGCACACGCACACACACACACACACACACACACACACACATTCTGCGGGCGGCTCTACCTTCATCCACTCAATGAGGTGAAACAGCGAAGCTTATCATGTGAGTTCAATCACCGGAGTCTCGGTGGAGCTCAAAAAAGGAAACTGGACTGTGTTGCTTTGCCAGACAGAGGCACACTAACAGGATGAAACCCCCGCCGCTTTACATTTCATAGTGCAGGGAAGCATCCTGCTGCCGACGGAGGGCGTACAGTGTGCCTGGATTATCGAGACGTGTGCTGTGGCTGCATTGCATCTATGCTGTTGAGCAGATATCTGTGGGTTTTTGTATTTGAAAAATACCCTTTGGGTCCCACTTTTGATATTTAGCATGTTTATAAATGTGCAAAGAAAAGGGGCTTTTCGTTTGCCTTGTTTATTTCCTGCAGATTGTGTTTGATTTAAAATATAACATATATATATAAATATATATATATATATATAAATATATATATATATATATATAAATATATATATATATATATATAGAGAGAGAGAGAGAGAGAGAGAGAGAGAGAGAGAGAGAGAGACTGACATTTAAAGATTGGCAAAGCTGAAAAAGGATTTTGTTTGTTTGAAAAGTATAAAGTCAAAAAGAATGAATGTTTTCAAGCAGAAAATGTTGAAACATGCATTTTTTTTCTGATTATGTGAGACGGCGCAACATGTGGCCAGAGATTGATAAGTGAACCTCGCCTGAGGGCCGTGCATTCATTCGATGTACCGTGGCATACCTTTACGCTGTTTCCCCACGTTTCATAATGCAGCAGGTGTAGAACAGGATGCTGGAGAGAGCAAAAAAAAAAAAAAAAAAAACAAAACAAAGGAAGAGGAGGAGAGACAGAGAACGTGTGATTCCTCATTGAGACTGTCTGCTGATGTGCTGGTAACACCAGAGGGTGTCGAGGTGCAGCGAAGCCGAAGCCTGACGCACGATTGTCAACACAGCTGGGTTTCAAAGAGGCTGGTTCAGAGTGGGATGCTGTCGACATTTGATTGAGGCATGGAGAAAAGGTAACTGAAAGAGTGTTGTTTACTGAGTGAAACAGCCTATAGAAAGTCTAGTTAACCACTCGCACGCTGTGAATTCATGTGGACTCCTTTTCATGTTGGTTGTACACAATCAAACACTTTCATTTCCATGTTTCAGGTGACATCTTTGCCCGTGCTCACTAGCTCCTTCCCCTGTAACACATTCCCCCTGCTGCTGCTGCTGCTGCTGCTGGTGAAATGCATCGTTAGAGGCTGAGCTTCTCATGCTCGTTGATGGGCGATGATGGAGCGAGACCAGTCGCAGAGTGGGAAAGATGTTGCCCTGGCTTGTCAGGCGCTTCGATATGAAACTGGCAATGTTGTCATTGAACTGAGAGCTTTCAGTTCTCGAACATTTAGCACCGTGTGTATTTCTATTCTAAGTTTTCAATGAGTTCGTCAACGAAAATGAAGATTTTCACTTCTTTCTGGCAACATTTTGTAGCGATAATTTGTCACAGCTAAGCTGTTAATCAGCTTTACGGAGGTGTTTATGCACTTCACTTCCTGATGATCACCTGTTCATAAATCAGTGCGAGGAGATGTCTTTCCAGCTTCTTATTTTTTTTTGGTGTTTTTCTCTATTTGGGTCAACGTCTAAGCCAATGCCGCACGTTGTAGCTGCTGAGGCTTAATTTACATTTGGAACACATCAATATGATTCCCTGTGTTATTTTAGCCACAGTACTTTAATGAAGCCTGGATGTAATTACACATCCTGTTGTATATTCATAGCTTAAGCACTCTCTGGTGTTAGCGAGCTGCAGAATTGATGTGCGGTTACATCAAATCAGCCTGGTGTCTATGATGTTGACGAACTGAATTTCATTTATGAACGATTCTCTGCCCAAAACATGGACTGTTTGAAAAGTGGACGTGGAGTCCGTGACCTCACCCGCAGGTCTCTGAAGAGCTGCTGTGAAGCTCAAAGCCCCCCCCCCCCCCCCCCCCCCCCTCTGTTAAACACACTCACAGTTGACCTGAGTGTGTTTAACAGGGGTGAATTTTTTAAATGTATTTTATCATTTGCTAGAGTGACAAAAAACACATTTTTCTTCTACCGGGTTGTACAATTGGGCACTTTAACATGGAGGTCTGGGATAATGACTCACTCTTGAAGCCAGCCTCAAGTGGCCATTTAAGGAAGTTTTGTCTCTTCTTCATTTCTCAGCACTGGATGCTGTCAGCAGGTAGAAGCGCGTGGAAACAGTTGTTTGGCCTCGTGGCTTGTTTAAAGAACACGCTTTGAGACAAAACCGCAGATATATAATTCAGGCTTTAATTCATAAAAAATTATTTTATAAGACCCCAAATTTTTTATTTTCTGTATTACAGACAAACTAAATAAAACTATGATACATAATCCAGAAAAGTAGAATGTGAGAGCAGCTGAATTCACGACAGTATTCCCCAAAAAAATGCATAGAAAAAAAATTGTGTTTCTCACACGTGACTTCTTGCCCTCATGTGAATATCTGCTGCTCTCTCTCAGGAGCGAAAGTAAAAGAGGCGTGGCCTTGTTAACCTGCTGCGATAATATCTAATAAGTAGATATGCACGGGTGACGATGTCAGCGTTCAGCATTTTGGTAGAACATGATTATTTGTCACTTTTAGAAGTCGGTTACTCGACGTGCAGGGCTGCACAGTGGGCTGCTTTTTAAATGTGTCCGTGTCGCCTCCTCTGCGAGCCTCTGGGACCCTCAGTTAATTATGACACCTGTCTTTGAGAAGATCTGCAGATGCATTTTCATGTGCATAACCGCAGCTTAAGGCCATCACACGGTACGAAGAGACTGCGGTTTACAATCCATCTGCCGCCGACAGTAAACACTGCTTTTTTAAAACATTACGACCACCATCTTCCCTCAACCACAACTATGGACAGTACTTTTAATTGTCAACCCTTAATTAGACCTGATAGAGGCAGCAGATCAGGGAACACGCTACTATGAGTCATATGGGTCTTCTTTTTTTTTGGGAAGGAAAACATACAAACATTTTTATCACCAAACCCGTTCTGCTTTGCTTAATCAGACGTTGATACATTATTAAACCTTAACCTTACATGATTGTATCCAGGCTCACAAGAGGATCAGGAAATTTCATTATAAGGATGAAATCATGAAACACAGGCTGAGGCGTAATTCATTAATATTAAACATAATGCGGCTCTTGTTTGAATAGGGCTATTAGAAACGGACGGCCTGCATCTGGTTTCAGAGTTAACAGGATCCCATTGTTGCACTTTCCATCGAGCTGTTGATTAAAAATGCCTCAAGCAGATGCGTGTGATTAGCCAGCTGCTACCTGATAGTGGAATACAATAAGCATAATGGTGGCAAAGCTGTGTGGTCAAATTACTTTTCATTCTGTTTTTCTCCTTTTGCTCACGTCACCAACTGAGGTCTGTTTGACATAAAAGTGGAAATGAGACCTAATTGAGACATTCGTGGTTTGAAAAAACTCGACTCTTGCTTCATTTTCTGTCTTCAGTCTGTGCAAAGTACATCTTCTTTTGATGGAAAAGCTGCCAAGATGTCTTTCTTCTGACATGTCAAGCTGCGTTCAAAAGAATCTTCTTTTGTTCTCTTTCAGACGTATAGAATAACAAGTCGGACCGTCGGTAGCACCGTCCTCTGAATGCCTCTTTACTTTCAGCAGCCTGGCGTGGAGTCACCTGAACACATAGCGGATCATTGATCTTTTAATGAGGGAGGCAACTTTTAAATGTGCAACCAAATATAGACACTAATGTGGCACGGCGCTGTTTAATCAAAGACTTTCAATTTCATGTTTCAAGCTACGCATGTATGTATGCGTGCAAATGAAGTTATGTAAATACAAATGAGTTTCTGCCTTTTATATATATATATATATATATATATATTATATTTAAACAATGGAAGTGGGATTATAGTGCAGAAAGTGAGGAAACGTATTTAAGCTGCTTGAAAGAAAAGAAAAAGTTGGAAACGTGTGCAGCTCTGCGTTGCATCTCGTCATTTGATGTTTTGCTTGCCGTGCAAAGTGTGTCTGGGGAAGTGCCCTTTAAAAGATGACTTTGATGACATTCCTCCATCATTAGTGAGTCGGAAGAAGAAAAAAACAGAGGGGAAAAGATGTGTGAGAGGAGGCGTCACAAAGCGACGGTAAAAAAGCCCGAGACGCTGCCTTTGTTATGAACACACACCTTCACCAGCTGATCCGATTCATTCGCCTCTACTCCAAGGCTTGTAATCAAACCAAACGCTACACATTTAAAACGCCGGTGACTCATGAGCAACTTTTTTTTTTGATGAATCACCTCCTTATTATTCTGCTGGGATACATCTGTGGCCAAGCACATCGACCTTTGATATTTACAGGCCGCAGCCCGTTTGGTCCGATTTCATTGACCGTCATTGATTCATTCCACATGGGGCGTCTCTCCGAGTGTGTTTACTTTGATCAATGGGTCTAATGGGTAAATACACATTTTTGTCTATCTTTTCTCCTACTTCAACCAGTCCATACTAATCTCCCCGAGTGGCTCGGAGCTGATACGATGTTGCTAAGATGCTAATCTCTCAGTTCTACAGTCTCTTTTCTTCCTGCTCTTTGATTTCCTTTCAAGCCATTCTATGTTTTCTTTCTCCGTCTGGCTCATATATTTTTCCTTATGAGGATGGGTGCCATTAAGACGATGGCGCTCTTACAGACTTCACAGAAAGTTGTCCAGGTTGGTTCAGTCTTTGGAGGTTCTCCACATGAAAATCACAGTTTAATGCCACTGTAGGCAGCAACGCCCTAATGTGGGATGAGTGCTGTTACCAAACAGCCCTGTGGTGGCACTGTTTTTCCATCAGTGATCTGTTGAGAGATTCATCATAACACTGAGAATAATAATATATATTTATATATATATATATATATATATATATAGATACACACAGAGGGAGAGAGAGAGGCAAATGTTGTTTTCTCAAGGATGCAAATATGTTGATCTCAGCCTGTTTATTTCATTAACATTTCACCAAAGAAAGCATTCACATTGACAGATTGGGCTCATCTATGAACACACTCACCACACTGTGTTGTTTCTCTTCTACGGAATAAGAGCGGCTGATGGAGACCTCTGTGGGGGGGGGGGGGGACTCCACTCAAACTGAAGTTTAACACGTGTCATGTGGTTAGTTAAAACAGTCCAGTTCACCAGGGATTTGATTGAAGCGTCTCAGTAACACCACATGCCCCAGCGGGCCTACAAAAGCTCACCGAGTAGCACATGCGTGTATGAAATGTATTTTTGCACGCCGTGGTAGAAGAAGAGGGGGAGCATGTGGTACTTAACCCTGTCTGAGAGACACAGAAGCTGTCACGATGGGTGTAAGGTGATTCTATGTTCACCGCTGACATCTCAAATGCTGCACTGGTGAGATAAGGTCTCCATTTAAATTGCCTCCATTTCTAAATTAGCTCCGGTTCTAATAACATCTTCCATGATTTCTTTTCTCCACATGAGGAAAGTCATTATCCAGTATCAGCGCAGTATGTCAGCAATATTGCCAGCTGTAGCAATGCAGCAGTTTGGTATCAGGTCAAGAGACTTTTTTTTGACAGCATTTTGGGCTTGTCAGCTATCAGTCCACACTTTTAAAGATTTAAAAGACCCAAGGGGGGGGGGGGGGGGGCATTTTGAGAAGTCGCTCTGGCCCCCCCCCCCCCGATATGCGGCAGAGTGCAGCAAAACAACAAACAGCAGCAGTTACAGTGTGTGACCCAATTCTTATCATAATCTGCCCCGCACTGAGCCAGCTCCCAAAAAGCGCCGTGGAATAACTGAAGGTGCAAAGCGAAAAAAAAAAAAAAAAAAAAGCGCTCGTCTTACAAGTCACGTCGTCTTGTCTTGAGTCGTCTCTCTGCTGAACACAAAGTGGCGGATGTCACCGCTTTCTGAAGCAATTTAACTTCTCGTGGCTCAGTTGACGTCTTGAAACAGGTGGAGCGCCCTGCTTTGTTCCAAGATGTTGACATGAAACGTGAACATGGTTTTGTTTTCACTTCAGCAGAACACCTTTTTTTTTTTTTTATTGGAGGAGAATGATTTTGCTTTCATTTCCCTTCTTTCAAGATGACGCTTCGTTTGATTTCATTTGTGCCTTTTTTTGTTCTATTTATCCAATTTTGTGTTCCTTTTTTTTTTTTTTTTTCACAATACCTAAACCTAAACCTCCTCCTATCTGTCAGCAAATGTCACAGAACAACCCAATTATATTACAAAAAGTACCGGAATGTGTCACAATCTCAAGAAACGAGTGCTCTTTACACAGCTAGTGGCTGTAAACTCCTGTAATGTTTCATTGTTTTTAATAAAGAATTTCTAAACCGTGCGTGAGATTGTGATGAATGAAGCAACGGAGTAGCTTGGATTTGACATAACACCCGTGAAAATCATTTGTTCTTCCCCTCCCAGTTAATATCCTGAGAGTGTCTCAAATTAGGGTCATTAAAATCGAGCCGCTATCGACACTGTCATAACAGTGTTAGAGAGCTAGGAAAGCCTTGACTTCTACATGGCCACTTCATCATTATTATATTCTTTTCATTTTTGACAACCTCAAACTCAGGTAATTTCACAGGACTGCTGCTACAAATCAGCCCAAATGGCCTTGAGTAGGTGGAGGGGGATGCATATTCACCGCCGGTGCGGA